>NC_134693.1:107895287-109095287 GCF_050947455.1 Rhinoderma darwinii | reverse complement strand
GGGCTGCCATTTTTTTTTCATCTCTGTATGTGTCGATTAACTACACATACAGAGATGGAATACGGCACATACAGCCCCATAGAGAATGCGAACGGGAGCCGTTCCATTCACTATAGTGTACGCCGTCTGTGCCCACACAGTCCAAAAGGAAGGTCTTCGGCAGAGCGACATCCGGCGCCATTTTCATGTGGACGGAAGCTGCGGCCGGACAGTAAGATAACTACCTCCGGTCGTGGCTTCCGGACATATGTTCCAGGCAGCGAAGACGGGAGGAGTAGGGTCGCAGGCAACAGCGGCGGCAGGAGCAGGTAAGTTATGTTTGTGTATGTGATGTGTGTATTATGTTCGTGTTATACTGTCTGATTACCACTGTATGCCGCCATTTTCTGAGCGAATGCACAGTGTAGGAGGATTAGAAGATTCAACCACCTCCTTCTCTAGCCAGGATAAGGAAGGGGGGATTTTGTGAGCTCACTAGTGCGTGTGTGTCTACACCAAATTTGCAGCATAAAGCAATGAGGTTGCTTTACCACATTGCAATGCTGCAATTTTGGGAATTGCTCCCTCTAGTGACCAGCACATGGAAATGTTATAAATTAAAATCTAATTTATATTTCCTGACTTGTGAAAAAAAAATTAAAATTAAAACAATGTTTAATCACTTAAATACTAACTGTTTAACTGAAAAAAATAAATAAACATTTCTAGCGACACATTCCCTTTAACAAGAATAAAAGGGGACTCATTGTTATGAATCCGCTGTAATCAATAAGAGAGTGGCTACCATCAGTCACTGGTGAGTCCACGTTATTCCTTGATAGGCTCTGTTAGCTAATAGTGCAGCGGATCTGATCTGTTCCTTTAAAATGCCGCCCTTAACCCCTTAAGGACCAGGGACATTTTGGAGCTAATGACAGTGGGCTTAAAATGTTAAACAAAGCAGAATAGTATGATGACAGATCCACTTTAAATAATGTCAAATTAACCAGATGCATAATATGACAATGGGCTGACAGCAATGGTAGACTTATCAGTTGGGCAATTAAGTAGTGCTTGATGGACTGCCAACTTAGGGTCTACAGGCTCCCCTTTCACCTTTCGCAGATATCTGGTCCCAGTGAACCTGATTCTTTTGAAACTCAACGGTTGATTGGATAAGTGCCTGATAATAAAGGGATATTCCTAGCTTAAACATTCATGTCATATCTACAGGATATGCTATAAATGCCTTATATGTGCAGCTCCTATGCTTGCTTGGCTCTTTCTGTAACTCCCATAGACTTCAACAGAGAGACTACTTCTCCATTGAATTCTATAGGCAATGCAGTCGCCGTGAGTGGCCACAGGATTCCTGTTCTCCTGATACACTATATGGACAAAAGTATTAGGAAACCTACACATTACACCTTTAGGAGCTTTTATGACATCCCATTCTAAATACATAAGCATTAATATAGCATTGGTTCCCCTTTGCAGTTAAAACAGCCTTCACTCTTCTGCGAAGGCTTTCCACCACTGGCATAGCAATAGGGGTCGCAGCGGTCGCAATTGCGACCGGGCCCCGAAGCCAGGGGGGCCCACAGCCCCCCGCACCACATCAATAAAAAGTTACTATAGTAACTCGGGCCGCGGGCCCCTGTTACTATAGTAACAGACTGTACTTACCTTCCTGTTCCGGATCGCAGCGGAGGTCCTGACGTCAAGCGCTGTGCGCAGCGCATGACGTCACAGCGCTATGCGCCGCGCACAACATCGAGAGGACAGAACTTCCACCGCGGCTGAAGAGGAAGGTAAGATTAGTAGCACTGACTGCTAAAGCTGACTGGCGGGGTCCGACTCCCGGGACCCGCCAATCAGCTGTTTTGAAGGGGCCGCAGCACTCGTACGACAGCTGCTTCCCCTTCATTCCGGTCACACTGTGAATCCGTGTCGTGAAATGAAGGGGAAGCAGCTCTCGTACGAGTGCTGCGGCCCCTTCAAAACAGCTGATTGGCGGGTCCCGGGAGACGGACCCCGACACATCAGCTATTGATGGCCTATCCTGAGGATAGGCCATCAATGTTTAGGGACTGCACAATCCCTTTAAGCCTACGATGTAGCAGGCTTAGAGGGCCCATTAGACAGGATCACAGATTGTGTGATGCTGTCTGCTGGGCCCTGTATCTAAGCCAATCACATGGCCCATGTGTGATCCTGTCTAATGGGCCCTGTATATAAGCCTACCACACTGTAGGCTTAGATACAGGGCCCCAGCACACAGTAACCTTATACTGTATAAGATTACTGTCTGCTGGACCCTGTATCTAAGCCTACCTTGTGGTAGGCTTAGATACAGGGTCCCACAGACAGTATCACACATGGGCCCTGTATCTAAGCCTAACATGTGTTAGTAATCGTTTTTTTTTGTGTGTTTTCTTACAGGTTCGGTCGTTGTACGTCGGATTCCAGGACTACTTCGATGACTGCTTTTTTTTTATTATCATCAATAAAATGGTTAATGAGGGTTGTGGTTTTTTTTTTTATTTCAATAAAATATTTTTTCTATGTCTTTGTGGTTTTTTTAAACTATACTACTACCGCCTTAGTAATGGCCGCCGGCTGATTGACAGCATCCATTGCTAAGGCGGGGCTTAGTGTTAGCCGGTGCAGAGGCTAACACTAACCCCCTTTATTACCCCGGTACCCACCGCCACCAGGGGTGCTGGGAAGAGCCGGGTACGATCCAGTACCTGACCATCTGTAGTGATGGTCGGCCACTGGGGCGGCCACAGGCTGGTATTATCAGGAGGGGAAAGGCCAAAAACACTGGCCCTTCCCACCCTGGTAATGCTAGGCTGCTGCTACTTTATTGTATCTGGCTGGTTATGAAAAATGGGGGGGACCCCACGTCATTTTAAAAAATAAAATAAAAAATAATTGGAAAGAACGATGTCGGGTCCCCCCCCCATTTTCATAACCAGCCAGATACAACACAGCAGCAAGCATTACCAGGGTGGTAGGTGCCACTGTTTTTGGCCCTCCCTAGCCTAATACTACCAGCCTGCGTCCACCCCGGTGCCTGACCGTCACTACAGATGGACGGGTACTGGTTCGTACCCGGCTCTTCCCAGCAGCCCTGGTGGCGGTGGGTACCAGGGTAATAATGGGGGTTTGTGTTAGCCTCTCCACCTGCTAACATTAAGCCCCGCCTTAGTAATGGAGGTTGTCAATCAGCCAGCGGCCATTACTAAGGCGGTGATAATAAAGTTTAAAAAGATACAAGCACATAGAAAAAATATTTTATTGAAATAAAAAAAAACAACCCTCATTAACCATTTTATTGAGAATAAAAAACGCTGTCATTAAAGTCCTCGTATCCGAAGTCCAACAGCCGAACCTGTAAAAAAACACAAACACACAAAAATAATCAGTAACACATAAAGAAGCAAAATTATTATTCTTACCTTTCCTGGGTCCAGCGCTGGAGCCGCAATGTCAGCGAGCTGAGTTCTGTATCTAATTCTATTATGTGTGATACTGTCTGCTGGGCCCTATATCTAATCCAATCATGTGTGATACTGTCTGCTGAGCCACTGTATCTAATCCTATCATGTGTGATACTGTCTGCTGAGCCACTGTATCTAATCCTATCATGTGTGATACTGTCTGCTGGGCCCGATCTCTAATCCTATCATGTGTGATACTGTCTGCTGTGTCATTGTATCTAATCCTATCATGTGTGATACTGTCTGCTGAGCCAATGTATCTAATCCTATCCATAGTTTATAGGGTCGTAGTGCTATAGATATGCTATGCTGTGTCCTATACACACATTTTTTTGGGGGGGACACATATGTATTGGGGCTATTTGCCCTGACATTTTAAGCCCTTAGTGACGCCCCTGGCTGCTACTGCTGCATTGTTGGGTCACTTAGGAGACCCAGCGATGCAGCTGAAAGCTGTGGACCATCGGCCATGAGAAGTTTGCGGGGGGGGGGGCCCAATAAGAACTTTTGCATCGGGGCCCATGAGCCTTTAGCTACGCCCCTGCTTTCCACAAAACTTTGGAGTGTGTCTGTGGGAATTTTTGCCCATTCATCAAGAAGAGCATTTGTGACACTGATGTTTGACAAGAGGGCCTGGCTCGCAATCTCTGTTCCAGTTCATCTCAAATGTGTATGATGGGGTTGAGGTCAGGACTCTGTGCGGTCCAGTCATGTTCTTCCACATCAAACTTACCCAACCCTGCCTTTATGGACCTTACTTTGGGCACTGGAAAAGAGTCATGCTGGAACAGAAAAGGGCCTTCCCCAAGCTGAACCCACAAAGTTGTAAGCATACAATTGTCCACAACATCTTGGTATGCTGAAGCAATAAGATTTCCCTTTACCGGAACTAAGGGGCCTAGGCCCACCTCTGAAAAACAACCCTATAGCATTATCCATCCTCCACCAAACTTTACAGTTGGCAGAATGCAGTCAGGCAGGTAACGTTCTCCTGTCATTCACCAAATCCAGACTTGTCCATCAGACTACCAGAAAGAGAAGCGTGATTCATCACTCAATAGAACACGTTTCCACTGCTCCAAAGTCCAGTGGTGGTGTGCTTTACACCACTACATCTGACACTAGGTATTGTGCTTGTGATGTAAGACTTGCGTGCAAATGCTTGGCCATGGAAACCCACAGTTTTTGTGCAGATGTTAATGCCAGAGAAGGTGTGGTCAGTTATTGAGTCAGCAAAGTATTGGTGACTTTTGTGCACTATGCACCTCAGAACTGGTCGACCCCGGTCTATAACTTTACGTGGTCTGCCACTTCGTGGCGGAGTTGCTGTGGTTTTTAAGTGCTACCACTTTGCAACAATACCACTCACAATTGATTGTGAAATATCGAGAAGGGAAGAAATTTCTCAAACTGACTTGTCGTAACTTGTTGTAACGGTAGCACCCTATTACATTACCATGCTTGAATTCAGTGAGCTCTCTACAATGACCAATTTTTTCACAAAGGTTTGTAAAGGCGACTGCACGGTGAGGTGCTAGATTTCATACACCTGTAGCAATGGGACTGAATGAAACAACTGAATTTAAAGATTACAAGGTGTGTCCCAATACTTTAGTCCATATACTGTATGTAAGGTTACAAGAGGTGGGAACTGCACCTATCAGGAAATTATATAAACTAGAGAAAAAAGAGTCCATACATATCAAAGTATGAAAAAATTGAACATCTTTATTGATAACATTGAATACAAAAAATAACAAAAACAGAGAATCTAAAATAAATCCTTGTCTGGATCACCAATATATACATTGATTACAGTATATATATACATTACGCATGTAGTATGTAAGATTAATATAGCTCAATGTAACTCCAACACGGGGTGCATCTATATTAGTAGTTTAAAGTACAAGTGGTACAAAAAACAGAGTATACAAAACTCAAGAGTCAAAACCTGTAATTGCTTAAAGTGACTAGTGCCTTTGAAAAACGGCATAAAGCCAGAATAGGTCTAACAGATGCACTTACCCATGTATAGGAGATTAGTGTGACCCAAGGTGTGGAAGAGCGCCCCGACGCTACAGAAAGCTACAGGCGAAACGCGCGTCAGGGCGCTCTTCCACACCTTGGGTCACACTAATCTCCTATACATGGGTAAGTGCATCTGTTAGACCTATTCTGGCTTTATGCCGTTTTTCAAAGGCACTAGTCACTTTAAGCAATTACAGGTTTTGACTCTTGAGTTTTGTATACTCTGTTTTTTGTACCACTTGTACTTTAAACTACTAATATAGATGCACCCCGTGTTGGAGTTACATTGAGCTATATTAATCTTACATACTACATGCGTAATGTATTTATATACTGTAATCAATGTATATATTGGTGATCCAGACAAGGATTTATTTTAGATTCTCTGTTATTGTTATTTTTTGTATTTAATGTTATCAATAAAGATGTTCAATTTTTTCATACTTTGATATGTATGGACTCTTTTTTCTCTAGTTTATATTATCTATTGTTAGAGTCTTTATCTCTAATTATTTGTATGGGTGGTTGAGATTTGTCTCCCACCTTGATACGTATATGTCCTGTGAGACTTCTTGTCTAACCTATCAGGAAATTATAGTATCTATACAAGTAGATATGCCCAAACGTTTTTAGGCTAAGAATACCCATTTAGGCTATGTTCACACGGGGTATTTTGCCGAGTTTTTTTACGCGGATACCGCGTCGCAAAACTAGGCAAAAACGGCCCGAGAACGCCTCCCATTGATTTCAATGGGAGGCGTGGGCGTCTTTTTCCCGCGAGCAGTAAAACTGCCTCGCGGGAAAAAGAAGCGACATGCCCTATCTTCGGGCGCTTCCGCCTCTGACCTCCCATTGACTTCAATGGGAGGCAGGAGAAAGTGTATTTCTCGCTGTTTTATGCCCGCGGCGCTCAATGGCCGCGGGCGAAAAACGGCGCGATAATCGCCGCGAAAATCGGCGTGCAGGGAGAGGAATA
Organism: Rhinoderma darwinii; assembly: GCF_050947455.1. NCBI lineage: Eukaryota > Metazoa > Chordata > Amphibia > Anura > Rhinodermatidae > Rhinoderma > Rhinoderma darwinii. The sequence goes on along the minus strand of NC_134693.1, from coordinate 109,088,795 downwards.
TCTGCCTCAAAGTTCCAAACGGAATTTTGAGGCAGATATTCCTCCCCCAAAATACTCCGTGTGAACATAGCCTTAAAGTTCAACTCAGCTGTTGAATGCTATTATCAATATTTCAGTTTGTCGAAATAAAAAAGATAACCAATGAAATGTCTCAGAAAAAAGTGCAATTCACAATTATTCAAAATAATAATAATAATAATTAATCTTTATTAGTCCACAATATGGACAAAAAAAAACCCTACAAATACATACAAAGCATAAAAAAACACTTATTTAAAAACAACCTCAAGTGTAGAGCCATCAAAGTCCTAATCAATAAGTAATCCACATAAATTTGCATCCTGACGAAGGGTGTGAAACAAGCATCAAGGAGTTTCCTCTGATGTACGATCCATACTGCCATCATGTCTTCTACAGGTAATTGATTACTTATAGAATAATTTGGTATAGGTTGCATAGCTCTTCATAACATAGGATCTGTGTTTTTTTCACGTTGGGGGTCTGATTCTAGATACTTGATCCCTGCTTGACACTATTGATACAATTTATGTGGATTACTTATTGATTAGGACTTTGATGGCTCTACACTTGAGGTTGTTTTTAAATAAGTGGGTTTTTATTATACTTTGTTTGTATGTATCTGTAGGGGTTTTTGTTGTCCATATTCTGGACTAATAAAGATTAATTATTATTATTTTGAAGAATTGTAAATTGTACTTTTTTCTGAGACATTTCATTGGTTATCTGTGTAAAATTATTATATGTCTTGTTAATTGATTTATGCTCAGGATATACATAGGCTATAATAATTGTCTAAATAAAAAAGTTTAAAAAATTGCATCCAGCAAACCAGCAATACATGCACTTTTTTTGTCTATAATAAACATTTTATTAAATTTTTTAGAAATCTGTAAATTTCAACACAATGTTGCATACTTTATCAATGGTATACAATTCAGAATGATACACCAATACATATTTGCAACTCTCTATTGCCAGGCGAAATCCATTGTGTCCCCAAAAGGCATATGTATTTAAATGAGGAAGGGTAATTTAAAATGCTTACGCACCTCCTTCTAGGATATGACTGTATCTTGACAAGGTTGATTACCTTACACACTTTGGCAATTTAAAGTGACTGGTATGGAGTAGGGTGCTAGGATTCCACGGTGAAGCCAGTTCCTCCTCCAAAGACAGACTGTTATAAAAAGAAGAGGCATTCACCCATTGGGTATGTGCACACGCTAGCTTCCTTTTACGTCTGAAAAGACAGACTGTTTTCAGGAGAAAACAGCTGCATAGTTTCAGACGTAAAAGCTCCTCCTAGCATTATGCGAGGTATCTTTGACGCCCGTAATCTTGAGCTGTTCTTCATTGACTTCAATGAAAAACGGCTCAAATTACGTTTCAAATAAGTGCCCTGCACTTCTTTGACGAGGCAGTCATTTTACGCGTCGTCGTTTGACAGCTGTCAAACGACGACGCGTAAATGACAGGTCGTCGGCACAGTACATTGGCAAACCCATTGAAATGAATGGGCAGATGTTTGCCGATGTATTGGAGCCGTATTTTCAGACGTAAAACGAGGCATAATAAGCCTCGTTTACGTCTGAAAATAGGTCGTGTGAACCCAGCCATTCAATTACATGCCTAAATAGACAGGAGATGTTGTAGCTCCTTAAATTTTTAGGGAAATTAAGACCCCCATCCCATTTTCTCAACATAAGCTTATGGAGCCCTATTCATGGATTCTTATGAACATGATGAAAGTCCTATACAGATTAGTCGTGTCTTTATGTTTGAGTAGAACTGGTATTGTCTGTAGGGGGTATACAAGGCTGGAGAATGAGATCATCTTAATCAGATGATATCTTCCTGGGAAAGTAAGTGAGATATGTTGCCAATTATTTTGTTCGGTCTGAAATTTATGAAAAATAGGGGGGTAGTTAAAATAGTACATACTCTCAGGGGACTTGCCTACCTTAATGCAAAGATAAGTAATATGGGATGGGACGGGCGTAATTGTTTGTCCAGAGTAATTAAGAAAAACTCAGACATGAGTTGCCAAGCTCCAAGATTTTTCTCTTAGATGCATTAATACTGTTATTAAACATCCATCACTTTAAGATTGTCACGACTACTAGCCAAGCTGCTGGGTGGCCCTGTTTTTTGGTGAAGTGACAACCTAATTTTTCTGTCTGCGTCCTATCAGGGCCAAGGGTCGAATATTTGAATCTGCTCAGTTTCTCATTGTTGCTTGTGATTTCTTGTGTTTGCATATGTCTGATCAAGCTCCTGGTTACACCCTGTATCACCTTGACTGTTGGGACACATTGTTATTGTGTATCTGGACGATATTATTGTGTTTTCTGCTGATTGGTCCTCTCATGATCAAGATTTAAGATGGGACCTTCAAGTACTGAGGGAAAATTTTCTTTATGTAAAACTTGAAAATTGTCTTTTTGGAGTTCAGGAGGTTAATTTCTGGGGTATGTTCTGTCTCCTCATGATTTTCGTATGGACTCTGCTAAGGTTCAGGCGGTTCTTGATTGGGTTCGACCCACTTCACTAAAAGCTCTGTGGAGGTTCCTGGGTTTTGCTTATCATTACCGAAAATGTATTCATAATTTTTCCACCATTGTCAAACCTTTGACAGATCTTACGAAAAAAGGATCTGCCTTTGTAAATTGGAAGCCTGGTGCGGACTCCACCATTGAAACCTTGAAACTTTGGTTTATGGAAGCACCTGTACTTGTTCAACCTGACCTTTCATGCCCCTTTATTGTTGGGGTTGATGCCTCAGAGGTAGGCATGGGGGCTGTGTTGTCTCAAGGATCTTCCGTACTGACTAATTTGCATCCCTGTGCATTGTTTTCTCGCAAATTTTCTGCCACTGAGAAAAATTATGACATAGGTAATCGCAGGCTTCTTACCATTAAGTGTGCGTTTGAACAATGGCGCCACTATTTGGAGGGAGCTAGACATCAAATTACTGTACTTACCGACCATAAAAATCTGACTTTCTTAGGATCAGCTAAGAGACTCAATCCCAGACAGGCTAGGTGTGCCTTGTTCTTTACTAGATTTGACTTTATAGTAACCTACAGACCCGGGTCTTAAAAGGCTGACGCATTATCTCGAAGTTTCTGTTCCTCACAGGTCCCTGACATTCATCATGAACCTATTTTGTCTAAAGGGATGGTGGTTTCTGCAATATCGCCTGAGATTAAAGAATGTCAGCAGCTCGCTCTGCAAACCATTCCTGCTGGGAAATTGTTTGTACCTCTTCAATTCAGATTTAGTTTGCTCAATGAGTTACATGATTCTGTTTTGTGTGGTCATCCAGGGATAACTGTTACTAAAAGATTTGTCTCATGGCTCTACTGGTGGCTGTCTTTATCTCGTGATGTTTGTTCCTATGTCTCTGCTTGTGATGTCTGCGCTCACTCTGAGACTCCTCGAGTTCATCTTATGGGTGAACTACTTCCATTGTTTAATCCACAGAACGCTTGGCCTCATCTTTCTATTGATTTTCTCCCCGATTTGCCTCCCTCTGAAGGGAAAACTGTCATTTGGGTTGTGGTGGACCGTTTTAGTAAAATGTGTCACTTCATTCCATTGCCATTGCCGATTCCAAAACTCTGTCTAAATTATTTATTGATCAAGTGGTTCGTCTGCATGGTATTCTGGAAAATATTGTCTCTGATAGAGGTGTACAATTTGTGGCTAACTTGGTGTACAGTTATCTTTCTCTTCTGCATATCACCCTGAGGCTAATGGTCAAACCGAGCGCTTTAATCAAACCTTGGAACAGTATCTTAGGTGGTATATTGCTGATAACCAGGCTGAATGTGTCTCGTATCTTCCATTAGCGAAATTTGCTATGAATAAATTGCCACCATGTCTCTTTTGATATGTCGCTATTTTTCTGTTATTATGGTTTTCATCCTAGTTTTGTTTCATTTTCCGCCTCTTCTAGTAATAAGCAAGAGGTGGAAGTTGAATTAAATAAACTGTGCACAGTTTGGCCTCAGGTTCAATCGAACCTGCAGAATCCCAATTAATTCAAAAGAAAAATCTTGACAAAAGACGTACGGTGGGTCCTGTGTTCAGTGTGGGTCATAAGGTGTGGCTTTTTACTAAGAATCTGCAATTGAAAGTACCGTCTCATAAGTTTGCTCCTAGGCTTATTGGTCCATACCAAATTGTTGAAATTATTAACCCTTTGGCTTTTCGCCTGGCTCTTCCTCCGTCTTTTAAAATTCATGATGTTTTTCACAAATCTCTCCTTAAAAAATTTGTACCACCATCTAATCCACTCAATAAACCTCCTCCTCCAGTTCAGGTAGAAGGAGATACAGAATTTGAGGTTCAAAGGATTGTGGATTCCAGAAGGGTCAGGGGTATACTGCAGTACTTGGTGCACTGGAAGGGGTATGGGCCAGAAGAACGAACTTGAGTTCCTGCTTATTCAGTCCATGCTAATCGTTTAGTTATAGTTTTTCATTTGAAGTTTCCTTTGAAACCTAGCACGAGGTTTAAGGGTCCGGTGGCCTCTCTTAGAAAGGAGGGTACTGTTAGGAAACGTCTGTCACTTTAAGGTTGTCAAGACTACTAGCCAAGCTTCTGGATGGCCATGATTTTTGGTGAAGAGACAATCTCATTTCTCTGTCTGTGTCCTATCACGGCGATGGGTGGAGTATTTGAATCTGTTCAGTTTTCTCATTGTTGCTTGTGATTTCTTGTGTCTGCATATGTCTGATCAAACTCCTGGTTACTCCTTGTATCACCTTGACACTTCGGTAACTTTTGTGTGAGATTTACAGCAAGGCAAGCGTAATCTCTTGAGATTACGCTGTAAACTGTCATTTAAAACAAGATTACGCTTGCCTTGCTGTAAATCTCACACAAACGTTAGTGAAGTTAGTGAAGTGTCAGGATTTTGAATAGACATCATGTCCTGGCTGGTAGTGATCTCTGTTCACTGTCGTCAGGACACTTCAGTAACGTTAATGTGTGTGTATGTGGCTGCACATAGTGCTCTAGATCATAGATTACTATGTGCTGTGTAAATTAATGGAGAGAAGTGTATGACGCTGATTGGTCACTGATTGGTCAGCGTCATACACTTCTCTCCACAATGCCCACTTGGTCAAAAAGTAAAACACGCCCAGTTGTCCATTAAGAAAGTCATTAGCATAAAGCCAATATAGGTAATAACTCAAAAATGAATGTTTTTCTAAATAAAAAACACTGCTGTAATCTACATTACAGAGATGATCACATTATGTACAAGATAGGCTACTTATAATGTGGTGACAGAGCCTCTTTAAGTGGTTTTACAGAGAGAGGGGGCTCACTGGCCACCAATAGATTACCATGGCAGACAGGGGCCTAACAAAGGCCCCCCAGGCCTGCCATGACTATATGCCTATTAGGCCATGCCAGAGGACAGGCAGTAATGATTTGGTATACTGAGTATACCAAAGCATTATATAGGCTAGCAGAAGATCGTCCCATAGTAGGGATGTCACAATACCAGAATTTGGACTTCGATACCGATACTTCGTTTAGTATTGCGAATTCGATACCAATTTGATACTTTGCCAACAGTAATAAAAGAAAAAAAGTTCTTCCATTTTCTGATGTGAGGCGCAAGGTGTGATGATGAATTTAACCTCCACGTGCCTCACATTAATAGTAATTAACCCCATCATGTTTCTCAGTCATAATGTGTTAATGTGTGAGGTACATGATGGGGTTAATTACTATTAATGTGAGCCACATGGAGGTTAAATTCATCACACCTCGTACCCCACAATACGTGAAAGAAAGACGTTTTTACTTTATTTTTTTACAGCGAACACATCATAAATGATGCAAAAAAAATCGTTGTGCAGGTTATTACGGCTGCGCCAATACGAATGTGTGAATATTTTATGTATTGAGACTTATTTTAATGTTTATTGTATAAAAGGTGTACGTGTATTATTTTTTTTTTAATTTGACATTACTTTATGTTTTTACTTTATTTTTAAACTTTAATGTACTGGCACATATCTATGTTACAGTACATTAGCCTGTGTACTGATAGTACACAGGCAGCTGTTAGGACATACCTCAGTATGCCCTAACAACAGGAAATATGGTAGGACAGCCCTGGGGTCCTTCAATGTACCCTGGGCAGTCTACCCATATATGGTATGTACTTCAATCGCGTCACAGGAATTCCCTGTGACGGATCCAAGGGGCATCCCCCCTTCTCATTTTCCTCTGAATGCTGCAATCAGCTTTGATCGCAGCATTCAGGGGAATAACGGTGGAGATGAGAGTTTTCTCTGATCTCCGCCGTTATAGAGCGGGGCTGCGGCTGTGTAATACAACCATTGCCCCGCTCCTGACAGGAAGTGCACACGCGGTCAGCATGAGGAGATGCGGTCGGCACTGCACTAATGAGCGGCGGTTCAGGCACTGAAGACAGAACACGGGGGTGTTTTGCAGTGCGTCCGCCATGTTCTGTCTTCCGTGCCGCCGCACATTAGTGTATCACTGGCCAGATCGTATCATCCTGACGGCGTGCACTTGTCAGGACTCAGGAGCGGGGCAATGGCTGTATCACACAGCCGCAGCCCCGCTCTCATACATTCATGTGTTACAATACTGAGCTGTGCGGCAGCACAGCTAAGTATCGAAATACATGAAATCACAGTATCGAACCGTTTGGGGATGCAGAGTATCGAAACAGTATAGAAGTTTCGATGCATCGTGCATCCCTATCCCCTAGTGGGACTGTAAAAAATGTAAAACAATAAATAATTTTCAGAAAAAGTTAAAAAAAACTAACAAAGAACACACATATATGGAATTGCTATGATTGTAACAACCCGAACAATGAAGTTAACACATTATTTCAACCACATGGTGAACGCCTTATGAAAAAAACGCCAAAGTTGCTTTTTTCTAAGTCCTATGTAGCCCAAAATTACGAATGAAAACGGCACCTCATCCCCAAAAAACAAGCCTACATATGGCTACATTGATGGTAAAATACAAAAGTTATGGCTCTTGGAATGCGACGATGCAAAAACAAATATTTTTTGTTTAGAATTGATTTTATTATACAAAAGTAGTAAAACCTAAAAAAAACAATACATATTTAGTATTGTTGTTATCGTACTGACCCATAAAAAAAAGTAATATGTTATTTACGCCGCATAGTGAATGGTGTAAATTTAAAACGTGGAAAACAATTCTGGAATAGCTGTTTATTTCAATTCTTTCCCAAAATAGTCAATAAAAGTTGATATAATAAATTATATGCCTTCCCTGAATCCAAGTGGGCACAAGAACATGACTAAAGGACTAACATACTACAGACTGTCAGATAACGGAGAAGGAGAAAGAGAGAACAGAATTGTCTGAACACACATGTACAGTATATAGGTGGGGGAATCACTAGGATTAGCTTATACAGGGGTGTAGCTAGGGGTGGGGGCAGGCGGGGCATGTGCCCTGGGCGCAACCCGGAGGATACTGAAGGGGGGCGCGCCGTATGTCGGACACCTGCAGCAGCTTAGGAACAGCCAGGACATTACGGCGTTCTGACTGGGGTCTGTGACGGCCAGGGAGTGGACCAGTCCAGTCACCTGACCTCACGTCAGTGACATGAGGTCAGATGACTCAGGTCAGGGGACAGGTCCACTCCCGTGCTGCAGCCTCCCTGCATCTGCCTCCACTCTGTGCTCACACACAGCCCATCCTGACCTGTCAGCAAGGAGACATGGTGAGTGTCTGTGTGTGTGTGTATATGTTACAGTGTGGGTGTGTGCGTGTGTGTCTCTGTGTGTGTCTCTGTGTGTGTCTCTGTCTCTCCGTCTCTCTGTGTCTCTGCATGTGTTTGTCTCTTACATCTACTACATTATCTGTACTCAGAGAGTTATCACTGTGTTATCCGTAGTGTTACATAGGACTGCAGGTAACACTACTATCTGTATTTAGAGAGCTATCTCTGTGTTATCTGTGGTGTTACATAGGACTGCAGGTAACATCTACTACATTATCTGTACTCAGAGAGTTATCACTGTGTTATCTGTAGTGTTACATAGGACTGCAGGTAACACTACTATCTGTATTTAGAGAGTTATCTCTGTGTTATCTGTGGTGTTACATAGGACTGCAGGTAACATCTACTACATTATCTGTGCTGTGTGCTAAATTACAATCTCAGCTCTGCTAAACAGTACAGATAATGTAGTAGATGTTACCTGCAGTCCTATGTAACACCACAGATAACACAGAGATAACTCTCTGAGTACAGATAATGTAGTAGATGTTACCTGCAGTCCTATGTAACACTACAGATAACACAGTGATAACTCTCTGAGCACAGATAATGTAGTAGATGTTACCTGCAGTCCTATGTAACACTACAGATAACACAGTGATAACTCTGATTACAGATAATGTAGCAGCTGTTGCCTGCAGTCCTATGTAACACCACAGATAACACACAGTGATAACTCTCTGAATACAGATAATGTAGCAGCTGTTGCCTGCAGTCCTATGTAACACCACAGATAACACATTGTGCTAAATTACAATCTCAGCTCTGCTACAATGTGTTATCTGTGGTGTTACATAGAACTGCAGGCAACAGCTACTACATTATCTGTACTCAGAGTTATCACTGTGTTATCTGTGGTGTTACATAGGACTGCAGGCAACACTACTATCTATATTTAGAGAGCTATCTCTGTGTTAGCTGTGGTGTTACATAGGACTGCAGGTAACATCTACTACATTATCTGTACTCAGAGAGTTATCACTGTGTTATCTGTGGTGTTACATAGGACTGCAGGTAACATCTACTACATTATCTGTGCTGTGTACATATGTGCCTGTGTGCGTATATATGGGTCTGTTTGTGAATGTGTCTTTGTGCTTCTATATATGTGCTTTTTATGTATTTGTATATGTCCCTGTCTGTGTATTTATCTGCCGGTGTGTGTGTGTGTGTGTGTATATATATATATATATATATATATATATATATATATATATATATATATATATATATATATATATAATGTGTCTGTATGTCTATATATTTACCTGTATGTGTGTATGTATATTTGCCTGTATGTCTAAATATCTGTCTTTTTGTATGTACAGTATATATGTTCCAGCGTGTCCATATATGTGGTTAATTTTTGGTTTGTGTAGGGGGCGGCAATAGAGAGTCCCGCACAGGGCGCCATCCAAGCTAAGGCCGGCCCTGGCTGTCACCGACTCTAGTCAGAAGAAACTCCGCCGCTGCCTGCGCCACATGACCTCCTCGGCTCCTCCGGTAAGTCACACCAGGCAGAGCGGAGAGTGGTAGAGGTAGGCTACCGCTCACCGGTCTGTTCACAGTGTGGCGCTAAGTACAAGGGGTGGGAGTGTGGCGCTATTTAAAAGGGGGGGAATGTGGCACTATTTACAAGGGGGGGAGTGTGGCGCTATTTACAAAGGGGCAGCGGGCTGTGTGTGGCGCTATCTACAAGGGGGGGGAGTGTGCTGCTATCTACAAGGGGGGAAGCCGGCTGTGTGTGGCACTATCTACAAGGGGGGGGGGAGTGTGCCGCTATCTACTAGGGGGGAGGCGGGCTGTGTGTGGCACTATCTACAAGGGGGGCTGTGTGTGGCGCTATCTACAGGGGGCTGTGTGTGGCCCCTTTAATTTATTTTCTTTTAATTTATTTTTATGTTAAATACATCATAGAACTACATCGCTTGTAAAATGTAGAAATGCTTTTATAATCGAGTTACATTAAAAAAATTGTGAAAAAAAAATTACATCTCATTGATTGGTAGGGAAAGAAAACATGGCGAGGGGGAAGGCGATGTTGGGAAATAAGTTGGGGGGGGGGGGTCCCAATCTGAATCTTTGCCCCGGGTGCAGGAGAACCTAGCTACGCCTCTGGCTTATATACTCTATAATGGCTCCATAATACTCTATATATACTCTATAAATTGCTGTCAACACATAATAGATTGTCAATATATTTTCAATACATATGACAGTATAATCTAAACGCTGGGATCCACAGCATATGAATTCTAGTTAGAAATTGAATTAGCTATTAAATTTGGCGGAAATGTCAACAATTACTAACAAATAAAGCCAATTTAGAATGTAATAGCAGTATGTTAGATGTATTACAGCAGATAAAAAAAAGAATAAATGAGCTAGCGTTATGGAGTGCCATAATATGACAAAGAAATTATATTAGTCACATAGCAAGAATTATGTCCTCACCACCTCGAGACAAGAGTATGTCAAATCACTGCATTCAGCCATCACAATGCGTCATTAACCCCTTGAAGTCCAAGCCATTTTTTTGTGAGCCTTAACTTTTTTCTTTTTCCTTCAATGGAGCGTTGTGAAGGCTTGTTTTTTTTTAACTAGAAGTTGTAGTTTCTACTGGCACTATAAAAAGTACCATATAATGTACTGGAAAACTTTCTATGTGGGTGAATTTGGAAAAAACGTTGTTTCCTCCATTTTTTGGGGATTTCGTTTTTACGTCTTTCACCATGTGGTAAAAATGACAAATTAACTTTATTCTGCTAGTCATTACGATTATGACGATACCAAATTTATATAGTTTTTTTTTTTTTTTACAAAAAAACTATTTGTTAAAAAAATAAATAAATTGTGTCGCCATATTCTGAAAGCCATAACTTTTTTCTTTTTTTAATCGATTGAGCGGAGGGAGTGCTTAATTTTTGCAGGAAGAGCGGTAGTTTGTATTGGTTCCGTTTTTTGGTACATACGCCTTTTCTGATAACTTTTTATTACATTTTCCTAGTGCGAAGATAACCAAAAAACTGTGATACTGGCATTTTTAAATTATTATTCTTTTACGGCACTCACTGTGCGAGTTAAATAATGTTATATTGTAATAATTCAGACTTTTACGGACTCGGCGATACCAATTTTGTTTATTTTTATTTTTTACTTTACTTTAGAGGAAACATTTATTTTTTTTACTTTTACAATTTTTTTATTTTTTTTTACTACTGAAAACTTTATTTCAGTTTGTTTTACACTTTTTATTAGTCCCCCTAGGGGACTTGAACCAGCGATCAGAACAGAGGCAGAAAGAGGGAAGTCCTGGGAGCCATCAATAGGCCCCCGGGCTGCCATGACAACCATCGGCACCCTGTGATCGCGTGGCAGAGGGGCCGACGGTCTGTTGGAGGGGGCCGCCCCCTCTTTCCAATGGCTTAAATGCAGCGGTCGCTATTAACCGCGGCATTTAAATGGTTAAACGGCCAGGAAGACCGCAATTCCTGTTCCTGCCCGTTAGTGTAGGGTGTCAGCTGTAATACACAGCTGACACCTGCAGCAATATGGCGCAGGCTCAACAAGTGAGCCCACTTCACACTACTCCCCCTGCACCTGGAATGCAAAAAACAGGCCTGCTGCGACCAGAGCAGAAAACATCAGAGTGAGGGCACATCACAACTTTCTCAAATAACACACAAACATGGCTTTCACAAAAAACTCTAGGCCTGTGGCTGGGAAAGTTCTGGAGTGGGTGTATTTCTCACCTGAAGGTTTAAGATGGGTGAGATGAGGAATCCAGGAAAGTTTGGCTTTTTGTTTTCCGGGGCTGGATTTCTATGGAATGGCAGGTAGGATCGGTTCAGGGATTTGCATTCCCTCCCTGCTCCAGTACAGGGTTTTCCCCGAGCCCAAATAAGTACAGGTGTGCTCACTGGGCTATTTAGGGCTGCAGTGAATGCAGTCCAGTGTCAGAGCTTTGAGATCAGTACACCAACAATTTGCCATTGGCCCCATGCGCACGACCGTAGATTTCATCCATAATTACGGACCGTGATTACGGGCAAGGTTGTGTGCATGGGGCCTCAGGCAAGAAAAGTATGTTATTTCTGCTCTACTAATCAATAGATCCTGTATACATCCAGTGAAAGATTTGAAAACATAACTTTTATTAACATGCTCTATAACAGGGGTCTCAAGCACGTGGCCCGCAAGCCGCATGCGGCCCCTGAGGCTGTTATCTGCAGCCCGCGGGACACAGAGCCGCTAGTATCGGCTCTGCTCTGGTATTCTGTGAAATCCCTGACATCGCTGCCCATGAATGGACACGCGATATCAGGGTCTTCCCCAGAGCGGAGTCCCGTGCAAGCATGGGCTCTTCTCCAGGACTCTGTGGAAATCCCGACATCTCTGTCCATATATGGACAGTTTTGTCAGGGTCTTCCCCAGAGCGGAGTCCCTGGCAGAGCGCTAGTATCGGCTCTGCTCCGGGACTCTGTGGAATTCCCTGACATCGCTGTCCATGAATGGACATGTGATGTCACTGTCTTCCCCAGAGCGGAGTCCCAGGCAGAGCGCTAGCATAGGCTCTGCTCCGGGACTCTGTGGAATCCCTTGACATCGCTGTCCACATATGGATAGCGATATCTAGGGATTCCCCAGAACTGGACAGTTATGTCAGGAGAACAGCTGGAGTCCCAATAGTAGCTTTCTGCCCGGGACTCCAGCTCTGGGGTTGCCCCTGACATCTCTGTCCATATATGAACAGTGATGTCAGGAGCAGAGCTGGAATCCCAGTCAGGGTGCTAGAAGCGGCTCTGCTCCGGGACTCCAGCTCTGGGCAAGCCCCTGACATCACTCTCCATATATGGACACTGATGTCAGTTGCTTCCCCAGAGTTCCAGAGTAGAGCCTATACTAGTGCTCCGCTCTGGGACACTGGCTCTTTGGTTGCCCCTGACATCACATTCCGGTCCAGGAGGAACCCCTCACGTCACTGTGTATGAACAGTGACATCAGGGGCTCCTCCAGCAGAGGAATCCCTGGCCAAATCGTAGACAACGCTCTGGTTGGGGATTCCACTCCTAGAGGGAGCCCCAATGGAGCTATCCACTGGGGGTGTCTGTGGCACTATCTACAGAGGGCACTGTGGCAGCATCTACAGAGGGCACTGTGGCAGTATTTACAGAGGGCACTGTGGCAGTATCTACAGAAAGAACTGTGGCAGTATCTACAGTAGGCACTGTGGCAGTATCTACAGAGGGCACTGTGGCAGCATCTACAGAGGGCACTGTGGCAGCATCTACAGAGGGCACTGTGGCAGCATCTACAGACGGCACTGTGGCAGCATCTACAGAGGGCACTGTGGCATTATCTACAGAGGGCACTGTGGCATTATCTACAGAGGGCACTGTGGCATTATCTACAGAGGGCACTGTGGCACTATCTACAGAGGGCACCATGTGGCATTATCTAAGGAGGGCACTGTGGCAGCATCTACAGAGGGGACTGTGGCAGCATCTACAGAGGGCACTGTGACAGCAACTACAAAGGGCACTGTGACAGCATCTACAGAGGGCACTGTGACAGCATCTACAGAGGGCACTGTGGCAGCATTTACAGAGGGCACTGTGGCAGCATATACAGAGGGCACAGTGGCAGTATCTACAGAGGGCACTGTGGCAGCATTTACAGAGGGCACTGTGGCAGCATCTACAGAGGGCACTGTGGCATTATCTACAGAGGGCACTGTGGCAGCATCTACAGAGGACACTGTGGCAGCATCTACAGAGGGCACTGTGGCAGCATCTACAGAGGCCACTGTGGAATCATCTACAGAGCGCACTGTGGCAGCATCTACAGAGGGCACTGTGGCAGCATCTACAGAGGGCACTGTGGCAGTATCTACAGAGGGCACTGTGGTAGTATCTACAGAAAGCACTGTGGCAGTATCGACAGAAAGCACTGTGGCAGTATCTACAGAGGGCACTGTGGCATTATCTACAGAAAGCACTGTGGCAGTATCTATAGAAAGCACTGTGGCAGTATCTACAGAGGGCACTGTGGCAGTATCTACAGAGGGCACTGTGGCAGTATCTACAGAAAGCACTGTGGCAGCATCTACAGAGGGCGCTGTGGCAGCATCTACAGAGGGCACTGTGGCAGTATTTACAGAGGGCACTGTGGCAGTATCTACAGAAAGAACTGTGGCAGTATCTACAGTGGACACTGTGGCAGTATCTACAGACGGCACTGTGGCAGCATCTACAGAGGGCACTGTGGCAGCATCTACAGAGGGCACTGTGGCAGCATCTACAGACGGCACTGTGGCAGCATCTACAGAGGGCACTGTGGCAGTATCTACAGAGGGCACTGTGGCAGCATCTACAGAGGGCGCTGTGGCAGCATCTACAGAGGGCATTGTGGCAGCATCTACAGAGGGCACTGTGGCATTATCTACAGAGGGCACTGTGGCATTATCTACAGAGGGCACTGTGGCATTATCTACAGAGGGCACTGTGGCATTATCTACAGAGGGCACTGTGGCATTATCTACAGAAGGCACTGTGGCATTATCTACAGAGGGCACTGTGGCATTATCTATAGAGGGCTCTGTGGCACGATCTAAAAAGGGTCTGCCTAATTTTGACATTTGTGTGTCTGCCAAACGCTGCCAACTGAGCTGCTGTACTGCATTTAGCGACACTTAAACTGTAAAAGTGGATTGTTGAAATAAGCACGTGGAGAAATCTCGCCAGTTTCCGGTAAGTTTAAACCTAGCGCTATTATTATAGTAATGTAGTATTATAGTAACGTAGTATTGTTATAGTAATGTAGTATTATAGTAACATAGTGTTATAGTAGTTCAAATAACTAATTAATTAACAATAATTTTGTAATGTATCAAATTTGAAAGTAATGCGGCCCGTCAACTTAAAATTTTTTCTATATGTGGCCCACTTACCTGGCCGAGTTTGAGACACCTGCTCTATAACCTAATAAATGTTTAAAAAAAACAACTAATAAGGGCTCTGTGATGTTACGGTTTTAATCTACAGTCCCTTAAAGATCTCTGACCTGCAGCCATGGTAATTATACAATGGCAAGGTGTCTTGCTGCATAATGATAAACTACTATTTAATCGCTGGGGTGTTTCTGCAGAACATTATCTGATATAAGGCCCTGTTCACACAGAGGATTTTGCAGGCAGAAATAAATCGGCCTCAAAATTCCTGAAGGAATTTTGAGGCCGATTTAATCTGCCAGCATTTTCTTTCCGCGTTTTTTTTTGCTGTGTTTTTCGCCCGCGGCCATTGACGACTAGAGCAAAAAACGCAGCAAAATACACTTCTTCTCCCTCCCATTGATTTCAATGGGAGGTCAGAGGCGGAACCGTGGCAAGAAAGAACATGCTGCTTCTTTTTCCTGCGAGTGGCTAAATGCCGCTCTGGGAAAAAAATGCGTGCGCCTCCCATTGAAATCAATGGGAGGTGGTTTCGGAAGTTTTTTGGCACTGATTCCAATGCGGTTTCCACGTCATAATCAGCGGCAAAAAAACTCTGTGTGAACTGGACTGAAAATTACGCAGAACTACTTATTTCATGTTAAAGCCACAAGATCAATGCCCCCGATATGTTTCACCATAGATGCGGCATCCTCAGGGGTATATGGGGCAATGCATTGAAAACCTTCAAACATTTTACCCACAATGGAGGTTAAACTTACAGGTTCATAGTTTACAGGCTCACAATTTTTTTTACATTATTGGCACTCCATTTGCTATGCGTCATTCCTGTGGAACAGACCCAGTGATTATTAAATCCTGTAGCGTCATAGTACTTGATTCCCTCAAAACTTGGGGGTGTATGCCATCTGGACCAGGTGATTTGTCTATTTTAAGCTTTGCGCTTCTTCCTGGGATATCCAGATGACATTTAACCCCTTCAGGACTGAGCCTGTTTTGGCCTTGTTGACGCAGCCGATTTTTTCAAATCTGACGTGTCACTTTTTTTTTTTTTAACAAATGTTTTTATTGTGATTTTCACCATAAACAATTATTTTACAATGAAACAGAAACATCAAAGCGACAAGGGCGTTGTGATAATAACAACGATTGATATTATAGCAGAAGATACAGCTAATCCTGTGTATAAAAATCAGAAATATATGGGTGTCCGCCATGTCAGTAGCTAGGTAAGGAACAATGCCCCTGTCAGTACAGTAAATCATAAGAAATAAAATAACAGCAAATCAAAAATAAATCAGCACTTTGCTCAAGTGCAAACAAAAGTTCCTATGTGGAACTTAGAACCTAGAACCAGCCATGCTCCCCACATTCCCCAAAACACCGCCACCCAGCAAATATTGTATACCCTATTCCCTTGTAGTAGGCACAGGCATAAATGCCCCAGTGTATTAATGGGAAACCTGCGGTCCCACCTAACAGGTTCCAAAACGTAGGTCCGGGTTTCACATATATTGTTATTATGACACCGGTGGTGATCCCATCAATACCCTTTCCTGGTACCACACAGTGCTCTGAAAATTGGTCTTGATAGCCTCCCTAACTCGTTGTGGAAGAACAGAGATAAAACTTCCCCAAGTGTCAAAAAAAGGTTCTATGAGCACCGGACATGTGTCACTTTATGTGGTAATAACTTGGGAATGCTTTTACCTATCCAAGTGATTCTAAGATTGTTTTCTCGTGACATATTGTGCTTTATGTTAGAGGAAAAATTTGATCAATAAATTTAGTATTTGTTTGTGAAAAACACAAACCTTTAGAGAAAATTGGCAAAAATTTGCATTTTTATCAATTTAAATGTATCTGCTTGTAAAATAGATAGCAATATCACACAAAATAGTTACTAATTAGCATTTCCCATATGTCTTCTTTATGTTGGCATCGTTTTTTTTGAACATCCTTTTATCTTTAGCTGCAATTTCTCTGCATTTTCAAGAAAATTTCCAAAACCTATTTTTATAGGTACCAGTTCAGTTCTGAAGTGGCTTTGAGGGCCTTATATATTAGAAACCCCCACAAGTCACCCAATTTTAAAAACTGCACCCCTCAAAGTTTTCAAAACAGCATTTAGTTGTTTCTTAACCCTTTAGGTGTTTCACAGGAATAGAAAGTAGGAAAGTAGAGGTGAAATTTTAAAATTTCTTTTTTATGTCAGAAAATCCATTGTAATCCATTTTTTTTACTGTAACACAGAAGCTTTTACCCGAGAAATGCAACTCCATATTTATTACCCAGATTCTGCAGTTTTTAGAAATATCCCACATGTGGCCCTAATCTGCTAATGGACTGAAGCACCGGCCTCAGAAGCAAAGGAGCACCTAGTGGATTTTGGGGCCTCCTATTTATTAGAATATATTTTAGGCACCATATCAGGTTTGAAGAGGTCTTGTGGGGCCAAAACAGTGGAAACACCACCAAAAAGAACCAATTTGGCAAAGTACACCCCTCAACGAATTTATAGAGTGGTATAAGGATCATTTTAACCCCACAGTTTTTTTGCTGAATTTAGTGGAATTAGGTAAAAATGAAAATCTAAATTTTTACCAATAAAATGTAGAAATTTTGACAAGGCTTAAAGAAGAAAAAGCACCCCAAGATTTGCAAAGCAATGTCTCCTGATTACGGAAATATCCCATATGTGGTCATAAACGGCTGTTTGGACACATGGCAGGGTTCAGAAGGGAAGAAGCGCTATTTGGCTTTTGGAGCTCAAGTTTGATGGATTGATTTTCGGGTGTCGTGTCACAATTGCAAAGCCCCTGGGGGACCAAAACAGTGGGACCCAGAAGTGACCCCATTTGGGAAACTACAGCCCTAAAATAATTTATCTAGGGGTATAGTGAGCATTTTGATCCCACAGGTTTTATGCTGAATTTAGTGTAATTAGGCCGTGAAAACTTCTTTTGTTTTTTATTTTTTACGCCATTCACCGTGCATTATAAATGACATATATAATTTATTCTGCGGGTCGATGCGATTACGGCGATACCATATGTATATACCGTATTTTTCGGACTATAAGACGCACCCAGGTTTTAGGGCGGGTTCACACATGGCGGAATTCCACTTAAATTCCGCTGCGGACACTCCGCAGCGTTAATCCGCAGCGGAGCCGTTTCTCCATTGACTTTCACTTTAATTTAGCAGTGTTCGTTTACACGATGCGTACAATTCCGCTGCGGAGCATAGGCTGCGGAGCGGAATTTGGTGTCCGCAGCATGCTCTGTCTGTTGCGGAGCAGTGGCGGACTCATGGCGGAATTTCTCCATTGACTTCAATGGAGATTCTAAGTTCCGCAATGAAGTCCGCAGCTGTCATGCACATGTCATGTGTGCTGCGGATGCGTCTTGCTTTTTTAACTTGACATTTCTTCATTCTGGCTGGACCTATGTATTTCTAGGTCTACAGCCAGACTGAGGAAGTCAATGGGGCTCCCGTAATGACGGGAGCGTTGCTAGGAGACGTCTGTAAATAGTCACTGTCCAGGGTGCTGAAAGAGTTAAGCGATCGGCAGTAACTGTTTCTGCACCCGGGACAGTGACTACCGATCCCAATATACATGTATCTGTAAAAAAACATATAAGTTCATACTTACCGAGAACTCCCTGCGTCTGTCTCCAGTCCGGCCTCCCAGGATGACGTTTCAGTGTAAGTGACGGCTGCAGCCAATCACAGGCCAAGCACAGGCTGCAGCGGTCACATGGACTGGCGCGTCATCCAGGGAGGTCGGGCTGGATGCCGAAAGAGGGACGCGTCACCAAGACAACGGCCGGTAAGTATGAAAATCGTTTACTTTCACTAGGGAAAGTGCTGTCCCTTCTCTCTATCCTGCACTGATAGGGAGAAGGGAAGCACTTTTCCCGCAGTCTGCAGCAGCTAGTCCGCATCAATGTACTGCACATTTTGTGCAGATCCGCTGCAGAATCTGCAACGCAGATTCTGTGCGGCATCGATGCGGACAGTTGCGGAGGAATTCCGCCATGTGTGGTCATGCCCTTAGACAACAGAAAATAGGAAAAAAAAAAACATATTTTACTTCTGTTACAAAGAAAAAACTATTGTTTAAAAAAAAATAATTTGTTCAGTTTCACCACATTCTGAGAGCCATAACTTATATTTTCTATCGTTTGAGCGGTGTGAGGGCTTAGTTTTTGCAGGACGAGCTGTAGTTTTTATTAGCACCATTTTTTTGGTACGTACAAATTTTTTTTATCACTTTTTATTTTATTCTTTTTAGCGCAATGGTTACCAAAAGACAACGATTCTGGGGTTTTAAATTAATTTATTTTATGCTGTTCACTGTGGGAGTTAAATAATGCTATAGTGTAATAGTTTCGGACTTTTATGGATGCAGCGATACCAATTTTTTATTATTTATTTTTTTTTACATTGTACTTGGGGAAAAAGTTTTTTTTTTAACTTTTACAATTTTTTTTACACTCCTGAAAATGTATCACATTTTTTTTTTTTACACATTTTATTAGTTCCCTAGATCGCTGGTACAATACACTGCAATACATGGATGAGTTACGGAAACAGCGTAACTCGCTGAGCTACACTGTTTCCGTAAGGGTTTGTGCACATGATAAATGCAATTACGTCTGAAATTACGGAGCTGTTTTCAGGAGAAAACAGCTCCGTAATTTCAGACGTAATTGCATGTACTGCCGTTTTGCGAGGCGTCTTTTACAGAAGTAATTTGGAGCTGTTCTCCATTGGATTCAATGAAAAACGGCTCCAATTACGTCCCAAGAAGTGTCCTGCACTTCTTTGACGAGGCTGTTATTTTACGCGCCGTCTTTTGACAGCGACGCGTAAAATTACAGGTCGTCGGCACAGTACATCGGCAAACCCACTGAAATGAATGGGCAGATGTTTGCAGACGTATTGGAGCCGTGTTTTCAGGCGTAATTCGAGGCGTAAAACGCCTCCATTACGCCTGAAAATAGGTCGTGTGAACCCAGCCTTACTCCCATAGTAGTGAATGGCAGTTACAGAAGCAGCGTAGCATGCTACGCTGTTTCCGTAAATACTATTTAGTTCTATGGGAGTTACGGAAACTGCGTAGCTCAGCGAGTTACGGTGTTTCCGTAACTCGAGCATGTTACCAGGAAGTGGCCGGAAGACAGCAGAGTCGGGTAAGATAGAATGGAGTTTAGGGGGTCCCGCTCTAGAGGTAGATGCGGGTCCCAGAGGATATGTCATAAATGTCCTTCATGGGAAAACTACTTATTTATAATGCCGTGGTCGCTATTGACCGCGGCATTTAACTAGTTAAACAGCCAGGAACGACGCCATCTCTGTTCCTGACTGTTAGAGCAGCGTATCAGAAGCTGACACCTGCAGTGTATGGAGTGGGATCAGTGCGTGAGCCCGCTCCATACATCATCCCCTCCCCGCTCCATGATGTGTGTCGACACATCACGGGTCGGGAAGGGGTTAAATAAGGAGTGGTCAGGGGGCCCGGCGCTGCTGGGTCCCTTGACTGCGGACTTTAAGACGCAGGGACTTTTTAGCAAGATTTATTCTTGTTAAAAACTGTGTCTCATAGTCCGAAAAATACGGTAGGTTTTTTATGTTTTACGATGTTTGCACGATACAATCATGGTTTTCAAAAAATTATTTTGTTTTTGTGTCGCCATATTTTTTATTATCCCATCAAGAAAGCTGTGTGAGGGCTTGTTTTTTGCCGAACAAACTGTAGTTTTTATTGGTATCATTTTTGGGTACATGCAACTTTTTGATCTCTATTTATTCCATTTTTTGGGAGCTGTAGTGACTAAAAATAGCGATTCTGGTATCGTTTTCTTATTATATTTTTTATGGCGGTCACCGTGCGGGATAAATTACATTGTATTTTTATAGATCAGGCTGTTACGGATGCGGCGATACCAATTATGCATAGTTTATTTCTTTTTTTCTAATAATAAAGGACTTTATAAGGGAAAAAGGGCAATTTTTCAGTTTATTACTTTGAACTTTTATTTTTTTATTTTTGTACATTATTTTTTCAACTTTTTTAGTCCGACTAGGAACTTGAAGATCCAACTATTGAATCGTTGTTGCAATGCCCTGCAATACTCCCATTGCCATAGCAACAATTGGGCCGCGTGGTGCTGATTTTATTATAACAACTTAAATGCGGCGGTCACTATTGACCGGCGCATTTAAGGGGTTAATCGGCGGGGATCACCGCTGTGATCTGACCCGATGTTTTCCCCCAGTACTAAGACTGCTAGTAGCAGCCTGTACTGGGAGATGCTGGGCTGCGGGGAATACCTGTGTGCTCTGTTAGGATCATACGTAGAGTAACGGGTTGTAGGCACAAGGTCCAATGCTGCAGCCCGTTAATCTTCGTGGAGTGGTCGGGAAGGAATTAATGAAGAACTTACTTTACCCCTCTGCATTTCTCTTGACATTTCATATTCCTTTGTAAATACAGTGGAGGAAAAAAATATTACATAAATTTGCTTTTTCCTCCTCACCCTCCACAATTTCTCTCTTATTACTTTCAGGGCCGACATTTTCAGTTTTAACCTTTTTACAATTTATATAATTAACATTTGAGGGTTAGTTTTACTGTATTTGACAATGAGTCTCTCGGTCTTCAGCTTTGCTGCCTTTATCTGTTTTTTCTATAATTTATTTTTTTCCTTATAACTTTTTAATGCTTCTTCACTGTTTTCCAGTTTTGGTAGTCTCAATGCTTTCTTTTTGTTTCTTATTGCCTCCTTTACATTATTATTTATCCACATTTGTTTTCTCCTGTTTCTAACCCTTTTATTCCCACATGGGAATCTTAAATGTTGTCACAATGAACATTTAAGATGCTTATAAAAATATCCCATTTAGTATCTGTACTCTTACTTTGTGGACATTGTTCTAGTCAATGAGTTTAAACAAGGCCTGTAACTAGGTCATATAAATTGAACTGGTTACCTGGCCTGATTAGCGCTGTTTCCCTGATTCCAGCACTGTGGGATTTTTTTCCTGTACACCCCCATTCTAGAGACATGGCCCCCTGCTGTGTTGGATCCCCATATGCTAATTTTCTATAGTAAGTCAACGGGGTGGAACTAGCTTCCCTGCCTCTGACCAATCAGCGAAAGGCAGCTCGAGGGTAGTTCATGCTCCATTGCCTAACTACAGCTAATTAGCATAGAGGGAGTCAACACAACAGTGGACCATATCTCTGGAACGGGGAGGGGTCCAGGAAAAAAACCAGTGCTTAAGACAGGGAAACAGCGCTATTCGGGTAAGCTAACCAGTCTAAGGGCATGTCAGTCTAAGCTGATCAAGTTGCCTGCCTGAAGTTCAATGTTTTTGTGGCTCCTCAACAAAACATCCTATTGAAAAACAAGAGGTAGTTTATTATATTATGGCCGCTATTTCCAAGGTGCCCTCCAAGCGGCATCTTTGTTATTCTGTCAGGACTATTGGTTAATATGAAGTCTAAAAGGGTCCTCCCTCTAGTTGGGTCCTGCACCAGTTAGAAAAGTAAAAACCTAAATCTTATATTAAAATTCACAAGTTTCGGTTTTCCACAAGTTTCAGAGACGACAGTTTAGAGGTTTTGAGTATTTTTATTTTATTTTAAACATACTCTTATTAACTATTCTGAATATTAGGACGACTGCATGAGACTTTTTTGGATGTTTCAGGGTTTCCTTGGCCAATGCAGCGCTCATATGGCTCCCTGCCTCTCTCGACACCTAATCCTGATGTCAGATCGGGCAGGATAATGCAATTACAGAGACCAATGGGTTAATTTTAATCATGCAATATAACAAACACATTTTTCATATTCTGTAAGAATACATGGGAAAAAATATTCCTAGTCCTGTAAGTAATCTAACTACTAAGCACAATGACAAATATGCAATTTTAGTTTTAAATCACCTAATTCTGTAGTGCTAGGCTGGTGGAGAAGAATCACAATACTGATTATAATTACAAAGCACTGGAAAGGGATCTATTATCTGGAATGCTGCAAATGAGTTTTCTGGATAAGAAGTTTTTTTTTTCATTTTGAGCACCTTGCCTAAAACATAGTCAGTGTAATACTGACAGTGAGGGCTTATTTAGACGAACGTATAATACGTCCGTGCTATGCGTGTTATTTTAACGCACGTCGCACGGACCTATGTTAGTCAATGGGGCCGTTCAGACTGTCCGTGATTTTCACGCAGCATATGTCCACTGTGTAGAGCTCATGACATGTCCTATATTTGCCCATTTTTCGCGCATCACGCACCCATTGAAGTCAATGGGTGCGTGAAAACAGCGCACGCTACACGGACGCACTTCCGTGTGCCGCGCGTGATGCGCGCTACAGAAGTCAAAACTATGAATGAAAACAGAAAAGCACCACGTGCTTTTCTGTTTACAAACATAAAAACAGAGTGTCATAATGATGGCGGCTGTGCGAAAATCACGCAGCCACGCATCATATGCTGCTGACACACGGAGCTTTTATGGACCTTTTGCACGCGCAAAACGCAGCGTTTTTTGCGCGTGCAAAATGCACACGCTCGTGTGATTCCGGCCTAATAATACATTGCACTACATAAGTAGTAAAATGGATTACACTTGTGAACAGAAGATTAGGCCTTCAAGTCCCCTAGTGGTATTAAAAAATATATATGTTTCATATAAATAAATAAATAAAAATTTCAAATAATAAAAACAAAAATTTACACTTCCCCTGAGCAAGTCCATCATTATTGGGAAAAAGTAAAAAAAACTATACGTAATTGGTATTGTTGAATTAATAATGACCTGAAATATAAAAATATTGTGTTATTTATCTCACACGGTAAACGGGAATACAATGATGTAAAATGATGACCCTAAATAATATATACACTACTGTTCAAAAGTTTAGGGTCACTTAGAAATTTCCTTATTTTTGAAAGAAAAGCACAGTTTTTTTCAATGAAGATAACATTAAATTAATCAGAAATACGCTCTATACATTGTTAATGTGGTAAATGACTATTCTAGAAGCAAACGTCTGGTTTTTAATGCAATAGGTGTATAGAGGCCCATTTCCAGCAACCATCACTCCAGTGTTCTAATGGTACATTGTGTTTGCTGTGTTAGAAGGCTAATCGATGATTAGAAAACACTTGAAAACCATTGTGCAATTATGTTAGCACCGCTGTAAACAGTTTTGTTGTTTAGAGGAGCTATAAAACTGACCTTCCTTTGAGCTAGTTGAGAATCTGGAGCATTACATTTGTGGGTTCGATTAAACTCTCCAAATGGCTAGAAAAAGAGAGCTTTCATGTGAAACTCGACAGTCTATTCTTGTTCTTAGAAATGAAGGCTATTCCATGCGAGAAATTGCCAAGAAACTGAAGATTTCCTACAACGGTGTGTACTACTCCCTTCAGAGGACAGCACAAACAGGCTCTAACCAGAGTAGAAAGAGAAGTGGGAGGCCCCGCTGCACAACTGAGCAACAAGACAAGTACATTAGAGTCTCTAGTTTGAGAAATAGACGCCTCACAGGTCCTCAACTGGCAGCTTCATTAAATAGTACCCGCAAAACGCCAGTGTCAACATCTACAGTGAAGAGGCGACTCCGGGATGCTGGCCTTCAGGGCAGAGTGGCAAAGAATAAGCCATATCTGAGACTGGCTAATAAAAGGAAAAGATTAATATGGGCAAAAGCACACAGACATTGGACAGAGGAAGATTGGAAAAAAGTGTTATGGACAGACGAATCGAAGTTTGAGGTGTTTGGATCACACAGAAGAACATTTGTGAGATGCAGAACAACTGAAAAGATGCTGGAAGAGTGCCTGACGCCATCTGTCAAGCATGGTGGAGGTAATGTGATGGTCTGGGGTTGCTTTGCTGCTGGTAAAGTGGGAGATTTGTACAAGGTAAAAGGGATTTTGAATAAGGAAGGCTATCACTCCATTTTGCAACGCCATGCCATACCCTGTGGACAGCGCTTGATTGGAGCCAATTTCATCCTACAACAGGACAATGACCCAAAGCACACCTCCAAATTATGCAAGAACTATTTAGGGAAGAAGCCGGCAGCTGGTATTCTATCTGTAATGGAGTGGTGAGCGCAGTCACCAGATCTCAACCCCATAGAGCTGTTGTGGAAGCAGCTTGACCGTATGGTACGCAAGAAGTGCCCATCAAGCCAATCCAACTGGTGGGAGGGGCTTCTGGAAGCATGGGGTGAAATTTCTCCCGATTACCTCAGCAAATTAAGAGCTAGAATGCCAAAGGCCTGCAATGCTGTAATTACTGCAAATGGAGCATTCTTTGACGAAAGCAAAGTTTGAAGGAGAAAATTATTATTTCAAATAAAAATCATTATTTCTAACCTTGTCAATGTCTTGACTATATTTTCTAGTCATTTTGCAACTCATTTGATAAATATAAGTGTGAGTTTTCATGGAAAACACAACATTGTCTGGGTGACCCCAAACTTTTTTACGGTAGTGTACATCCATCAGTTTTTCACCCAAAACCTTATGTAATAATTTTCTAGAACCCACAGGCTGACCCCACGCAGTGGAGAGAATTAAATTTTGGGGCCTTGTGCTGCATATGGGGCTGGTGAGAAAGTCAAAGTATTGCCATACTTTGAAGAAATTGTGTCTACAAATGTTGTGGTTCTTTTCCTCTTATAATCTTTCCAAGAATAAAAAACTTGAGATAAAACAAAATTTTATTGGAAAAAAAAATATTTTCAATTTTTATAACCCAATTTTAATAAATTCGCTGAAACACCTGTGGGAGCAAAATGCTCACCACATTCCTAGATGAGTTAATTTAGGGGGGATTTGCACTGTACTGGTACCTCAGGGGCTTTGCATATGTGACATGGTGTCAGAAAACTATTCCAGTAAAATCTGCGATCCAAAAGCCAAATGGTGCTTCTTCCCTTTTGAGCCATGCCGTGTGCCCAAACACTAGTTTACTACCACATATGAGGTATTGCCATTCTCGGAAGAAATTATTTAAAATATAAATGTTAGGTGCTTTTCCTCCTATAATGTCCATGGCCGCGGGCCGTCAGGCTCACTCACCCCCTGACGGCTGCAGCCATGGGTCTGCGAGCGCTGGCCCCAGTCTCCTCCTAAGGAGACGCCAGCGCTCACTTCCGCTTACCTCGGCCGGGTCCCATAGGGTGCGTGCGCACGCTCGTGCCTGCTCTTAAAGGGCCAGCGCGCACCTGAGTTAATGTCAAAATTATGAGCACCCTGGACTATAAGAAGGGCTCAGCCCCTTCCTCACATGCCTGAGCGTTGTTGTCATACCCAAAGTTTGTCTAAGAAATGGTCTCCTAGTTTTTCCCAGTTCCCAGGGTTCACCGTTCCTGCTACCGTACCTGTATCCCGTGCTATCCTGGTCAAGTGCCATGCTGAAGTCGTGCTGTGCTGTATACCACGCCTGTCCTGCTACACCACGCCTGACGTCTGCCTGCTGCCTAGTCCCAGCCGAGCCTGTCTTGCTACTGTCCGAGCTGCCACAGGTACACTATACGAACTATAGACTGTGACCTGCGTCCTGTTGGCCAGCTGCCATACCATCAAGGCGGTACGGCCCAGTTGGTCCATGTACCCAACGTGACTAAGTGCTTGTGAAAATGAAAAAATTTTGCTAAAAATAAATGTTATTGGGAAAAAATATTTTAAATTTTTTCAGCCCAATTCTAATAAATTCTCTAAGCCCCTGTAAGGTCAAATGCTCCTTACACTTCTAGATGAGTTCATTGAGGTGTAGTTTCCTAAATGGGGTCACTTTTGGATGGGTTTCCACTGCACTGGTACCTCAAGTGCTCTGCAAATGCAATATGTGCTCTAGAAGCCAAATGGCGCTCCTTTCCTTCTGAGCCCTTCTGTGTGCCAAAACAGCAGTTTATGTCCACATATGAGATATTGCCATACTCGGGAGAAATTGCGTAAACAAATGTTTGGGTGCTTTTTCTTCTATTGCCCTTGTAAAAATGAAAAACTTAAGCTAAAACGAAATATCATTGGAAAAACATTTTTTTTGTATTCTTACAGCCCAATTATAATAAATTCGCTGAAGCACCTGTGGGATCAAAATGCTCACTACAACCCAAGATGAGTTAATTGAGGGGGTGTTGTTTCCTAAATAGGGTCACTTTGGGGGGTTTCCACTGTACTGGTACCTCAGGGGCATTGCAAATGCAAATGGTGTCAGAAAACAAATCCAGCAAAATCCGTGCTCCATAAGCCAAATGGCGCTCCTTCCATTCTTAGCCCTGCCGTGTGCCCAAACAGCAGTTTTATGACCATATATGAGGTATTGCTGTGCTAAGGAGAACTCGATTAATAATTTTTGGAGTGCTTTATCTCTTGAATTCTTTATGAAAATGAAAAATTTCAAGCTAAAACTTCCTAATTCGGAAACAACATTTTTTTTTAATTTTTCACAGCCCAATTCTAATAAATTCTATAAAATGCTCACTACCCTCCTAGATAAATTCCTTCATGGGTTTCGTTTCCAAAATGGGGTCTTTTTTGTTGTTTGTCTTATATTTTGGTACATGAAGGCCTCTTCAAAAATGAAATGGTGCCTGGAAAACATACTTATAAACAGTGGGCTCTAAAATCCACACGTGCTCTTTCGTTTCTGGGGCCACATATGGGATATTTCTAAAAACTGCAGAATCTGGGTTACAAATATTGGGTAGTCTTTCTTTTTTAACATTTGCTGTGTTACAGAAATGGATTCAAATGTTATATTTAAAGAAAATTCAAAAACTGAAAATTTTACCTCACCTTTGCTTAAATTCCTGTAAAACATTTAGGGTTAACCAAGGGTTAATAAACTTCCTAAATGTTGTTATGAATACGTTGAGGGAGCAGTTTTTAAAATTAGATAATTTCTGGGGAGTTTCTAATATATAGGCCCCTCAAAGCCATTACAAAACTGAAGTGGTGCCTAAAAAAAATACTTTGTTTTGGCAATTTTTTTTGAAAATTTTAAAAACACCTATTAAATTTTTAAGCCTTATGACATCCTTAAAAGATTAAATAAAAAAATGATGGTAAACTTGTTTATTAAAAAAGGTGTGTGGTATTATTATCCATTTTAGAAGAAGAGGATTTCAAATGTATGAAAATGCAAATTTTTCCAAATCTTCTTTTAAGTGTAGCTAAATGTTTAACAATCTTCTGACATGTCATAGTGACATGTCAGAAGTTTTGATTGGTGGGGGTCCAAGCACTGAGACCCCCACCAATCGCTAAAACTAAGCAGCTGAAGAGCTGGAAATCAATGTATCAGAGGACAGGCTCAATAGAAAGTCTATGGGCCCGTATTCTGATACATCGGATTCCCGGAAAAAGCCAAACAGAAACTAAGCGGCTGAGCGCTCGCATGAGTGCTTCAGCTACTTCGTTCTAGCGATTGGTGGGGGTCTGAGTGCTCGGATCCCCACCAATCAAAACTTCTGACATGTCACTATAAGGCTGGGTTCACACGACCTATTTTCAGGCGTAAACGAGGCGTATTATGCCTCGTTTTACGTCTGAAAATAGGGCTACAATACGTCGGCAAACATCTGGCCATTCATTTGAATGGGTTTGCCGACGTACTGTGCAGACAACCTGTCATCTACGTGTCGTCGTTTGACAGCTGTCAAACGACGACGCGTAAAAATACAGCCTTGTCAAAAGAAGTGCAGGACACTTCTTTCAGACGTAATTTGA
Source organism: Rhinoderma darwinii (assembly GCF_050947455.1). NCBI lineage: Eukaryota > Metazoa > Chordata > Amphibia > Anura > Rhinodermatidae > Rhinoderma > Rhinoderma darwinii. The sequence goes on along the minus strand of NC_134693.1, from coordinate 109,060,231 downwards.
GCCGTTCTTCATTAAACTCAATGAAGAGCAGCTCAAAATTTACGGCTGTCAGAGAAGCCTCGCAAAATGCGAGGAGGAGCATTTACGTCTGAAACGAGGCAACTGTTTTCTCCTGAAAAAAGTCTGTCTTTTCAGACGTAAATGCCTGCTATAGTGTGCACATACCCTAACATGTCAGAGGCTTGTTAAACGTTTAGCTACCCTTTAACCCCTTAAAATGCTTCATGACCAAATTATACATCATAGTGCCGGGGGGGGGGGGTGAAGTATAGAGCAGGCTCAAGCACTGAGCCCGCTAGATACGCTGCGAGTGTCAGCTGTGTATTACAGCTGACACCTCACACTAACGACCAGGAACAGAGGGCGCTCTGATCCAGGGCATTTAACTACCTAGATGTCGCGCACAATAGCCACCACGGCATCTATGCCATTAAAAAGAGGAGCGCCCCCCTCCAACAGCACATCGCACCCTTCCTCCCGACACTATCAAGGGGTGCCTATGGTTGTTATGGCAGGGCATAACAGGAGCCTGTAAACATGAAAATACACTGCAATACATTTGTATTGCAGTGTATTGTACTAGCGATCTGATTATCGCTGGGTCAAATCCCCTAGGAGGACTAATACAAAACCATAAATTGTTTTTAGTAGCGTACAAAAAATAAAAAAACATTAAACGTTCAAAAAACCAAACCTTTTCCCATTTCTCCTCTAAAGTAATGTAAAAAATAAAAAAAATAAACAAAATTGTTATCACCATGTCCTTCAAAGTCTGAACTATTACAATATAACATTATTTAACCCGCACGGTGAACGCCATTAAAAAAATGTAAAACGCCAGAATCATTGTTTTTTGGTGACCTTACGCTAAAAAAAAAAAAAAATGGAGTCAAAAGTGATCAAATGTTGTACGTACCCCAAAAAATTTTTTAACAACGTTTTTTCTTTGTAAAAGTAGTGAAACATTTAAAAAACTATATACATTTTGTATCGCCATAATCGTATTGACCAGCAAAATAAAGTTACGGTAAGTTGTCGTTTTTACCACACGGAGAATGCTGTAAAAACAAAACCCCCCAAAAAATGAAGGAATCACAGTTTTTTCCAATTCTAACCCACAAAGAATTTATTTTAAGTTTCCCAGTACATTATATGGTGGCTTTTGGAAGGCGGGGCGTGGAAAAAGAAAAAAAGAAAACTGAAGTGTAAGATGCATCTATGGTTATAGGTTACAGGGACCACAGCGCTAATTTTCATTTTTCAATATATCGTTCGCAGTGTACTGCTGAGGTGGGGTATCTTAGCCTGTTGTGTTTTATAAAAGTTGTCTTATAACTATGCTGTCTTCAATATATCTTTTAAGACCTTAGCAATGCCCCTTTACCACAGCCAGGTGCATATTACTATGACCGGAAAATATTACCACCAACGTATTACCACGACCGATCAACTGATGACCTATCCACCAGATAGGTCATCAGTATATGATCAGTGGGGGTTCGACACCTGGACCCCGCACCGATCAGCTGCTCCGACTGCCACCGGGTGCCGGATGTTTTGAACGGTATGTAGTAGTTGGAGCATAGTGGCCGTTCTGCAGAACTGCAGCTCTGCTCCTATTCACTTAAATAGGAGCAGAGATGCAGTACAGCAGCTTGGCCGCTATTCCATGACCGGAGCCATCTGCTTCCGGTATGGATGTCCGGTGCCCAGAGGCAGCCGGAGCAGCTGTCGGAGCTCCACCGATCATATACTGTTATACTATCCGGCGGATAGGTCATCAGTTGTTCGGTCGTGGACAACCACTTTAATTAACATAAACCCTAAATGAATGTATAACCACATTTTGCATAAAGCTCTTAGGGTGTTTATTCTGGAGCAGTGTTCCTTGGTGTTGCACCATAAACAGGATTGCACAGGCATCCACCACTTCTCAGTGACAGAGAGAGAGGAGGAAAAATAAAAGGGCATAATAAAGTGCAGAAAGGAAAAAAAGAAAGCTTCCTAACCCTCTCTGCCATTAGTATAAGTCCAATTCATTTCTTCATGTTATATATGAAATACATGTAGACACAGCATAAAATCATTACAGCAGGCATGTAAATGTCATCTCTAAAAATATGCGGATATTAAAACATAATAGTGGGCAATTTTAATGCATACTTACTATATAAAGAAATAGATTAAATGAGAAATTACCTTACATTTCTTGGCACTTCTTCATATCTGAAAAATAGAAATATTTATTTCAACAATGCATCAAAGTAGACCAGTACCTTCCCAGCACTCTTGTAAAAAAAAAAAAAACACATTCCCATTCTCATTGTTTATTGCAGTTTCCTTATAATCCCTCTCATGAATATCTTTTGTGGACTGCTAGGTAGCAGCCTGAAAGTCAAGACCAGCAGAAAGGCTGGTGGCATATATTGGGGCATATATTCAGACGCTAATGGCTTAGTGCCTGAATATTTGCCACCAGTCTTTCTGTTGGTCTCCACAAGAACACATTTAGGCTCTGTTCACACGGAGTATTTTGCAGGCAGAAAAAATCTGCCTCAAAATTCCTTCAGGATGAAAATTCCTTTTGAGGCAGATTTTGATCTGCCTGCACTTTCTCGCCGCGGTTTTCGCGGGAAGAAAGAGCATGTCACTTTTTTTTCACATGAGCGCCTAAGGGAAAAATAATGGGAGGCGGTTTCGAGCGGTTTTTGGCAGTGATTCCGACGTGGTTTCCACCAAAAACCTCAGTGTGAAATTAGGCTAAGCATTCTGTGCCTATATGCTCCTGGTACTGCATGTATTGATCATGTCAAAAATGCCCAACACAAGGTTGGGGAAAGATGTCCACTAATTCCCATTGCTGGAGCATAGGCCTTAAAGGAGGTCCAGAGATAAGATTATTGGCTCACACTGTGGGTTTGTGTGGCGTCTTTATAACATGCATTTTCAGTTTGGTTGATAAACTCCTATTGGGAGACATGGCAGTTCATCTACCAAAACAAAACAAAAATTAAACAAAAAAGCACAGTTTTAATCCAGCTTTAAAAAGTGACCCTCCAGTTATACTCTCCCACCCAAAGTAACATCAGGTGTGGAGAGACGCTCCTGCACGCTCGGCGGAACTGTTACGTGGCAACTGTACGATGACTGAAGAGTATCATGCAAGGGTCCAATTCTAATTAATTAATTATTAAACCAGTTACCACGGCAACAGTACCGCTCAGCGTGCAGGAGCGTCTCTCCGCACCCGATGTTACTTCGAGTGGGAGAGTATAACTGGAGTGGGACACTTTAAGAGACGTTTTATCTCCCTGTCTGAGTTTTTATTAGGACTTTCTAGAACACTTGTGCTCATGTTTGTTTTAGCAGAGAATTCTGAACCACACAATGTATTGTATATATCAGCAGAATAATAAGAGTAGTTTAAAATAGTCATTAGGTAGAACACTTGTAAGGCTGCCTACTCATGTGCTTTTAGCGTGCAGTATTGGTTGAGGCCTCAGATTTATCCTATTTTTATGACAATGAATGACCAATTAGGAAGCCCTGGTGTCCAGCAGGTGGTATGTGTGCCAAATATCTAGTGTACATCTCTCAGCAGCAGGGGCGGATTGGGAGCTTAAAGTGGCCCTGGAAAAAAATCTAAAAGTGGCCCCATGTTGTGGGTGTGGCCAGCACAATTAGGCAGAGTCAGCAAACCGTTAGCTGTAGCCACATTGGGGATAGATCTAATAAAGCAACGCAGAGGCGTAGCTAGTGGTTTAGTACAGGGGGGGACATATCTGTGTGGGCCCCCCAACGCATGTAAAACGCAGGATCTAGCTATTACGATCACATCTCAAGCTTCGTGTACATCTGCGTCGGGGTTCCGATCATGTGTTACGTCAGATATTTCCGTAGGGGGAACCCATGAACGGAAACCAGACGGAAACCATAGCTTTCCGTTTGCATTACCATTGGTAATGGAAACGGAAAGCTATAGTTTCCGTTCATGGGTTGCCCTGACGGAAATGTCTGACGGAACCCATGAACGGAGCCCTGCCGCAGATGTGAACGAAGCCTAAATTAATAACTTAGATATGATCGATAACAGGTGGATCCTAGGTGTCAGAGACACGCAGGACCCGCTGTCACTCAAACCGTCAGTCCCGCCGGCCTTGACGTATTCAGGTCTCTGCGCCAGATGCAGCTGCTCCGTATACAGGATACAATGCAGCTGTATCTCAAAAAATTCAAATACGTTTTAATAAAAACGAATTAGAAATTTGCACAAAACACCATGATACATACATGTATATATATATATATATATATATATATATATATATATATATAGGTGTACATAGACTTTAACCGCTTCAGGACCCAGCCTGTTTTGGCCTTCAGGACCCAGACGATTTTTTCAAATCTGACATGTGTTACTTTATGTGGTAATGACGTTGGAATGCTTTTACCTATCCAAGCGGTTCTGAGATTGTTTTCTCGTGACATGTTGTACTTTATGATAGTGAAAAAATGTTGTCGATAATTTTGGTATTTATTTCTGAAAAACACCACAATTTAGAAAAAATTTGCAAAAATTTGCGTTTTTCTAAATTTAAACGTATCTGCTTGTGAAACAGATAGTAATACCACACAAAATAGTTACTAGTTAACATTTCCCATATGTCTACTTTATGTTTGCATCGTTTTTTGAACGTCCTTTTATTTTTCTAGGACGTTACAAGACTTAGAACTTTAGCAGCAATTTCTCATATTTTCAAGAAAATTTCAAAAGGCCATTTTTTCAGGGACCAGTTAAGTTCTGAGGTGGCTTTGAGGGCCTTATATATTAGAAAATCCCCAGAAGTCACCCCATTTTGAAAACTGCACCCCTCAAGGTATTCGAATCAGCATTCACAAAGTGTTTTAACCCTTTAGGCGTTTCACAGGAATTAAAGCAAAGTAGAGGTGAAATTTACAAATGTTATTTTTTTTGCCGAAATTCATTTCTAATACATTTTTTTTTGTAACACAGAAGTTTTTACCAGAGAAATGCAACTCAATATTTATTCCCCAGATTCTGTAGTTTTTAGAAATATCCCATATGTGGCCCTAGTGCGATAATGGACTGAAGCACCGGCCTCAGAAGCAAAGGAGCACCCAGTGGATTTTGGGCCTCCTTTTTTTTTAGAATATATTTTAGGCACCTTGTCAGGTTTGAAGAGGTCATGTGGTGCCAAAACAGTGGAAACACCCCAAAAGTGACCCCATTTTGGAAACTACACCCCTCAAGGAATTTATCTAGGGGTACAGTTAGCTTTTTGACCACACAGGTTTTTCGCTAAATTTATTACAATTAGTCTGTAAATATGAAAATCTACTTTTTTTCTGAAAAAACATAGACATTTTTAATATTTACAAGAAATAATAAAGAAAATGAACCCCAACATATGTAAAGCAATGTCTCCCGATTACGGCAATATCCCATATGTGGTAATAAACTGCTGATTGGACCCACAGCAAGGCTCAGAAGGGAAGAAGCACCATTTGTATTTTGGAACACAGATTTTGCTGGATTGGTTTTCGGTGCCATGTCGCGTTTGCAACGCCCTGGAGAAACCAAAGCAGGGGAAACCCTCCAAAAGTGACCCCATTTTGGAAACTACACCTATAAAGGAATTTATCTAGGGGTATAGTTATCATTTTGACCAAACAGGTTTTTCGCTAAATATATTGGAATTAGTCTGTAAAAATTAAATTCTACTTTTTTTCTGAAAAAGCATAGAAATTTAAAATTTTTACAAGGAATAAAGCAAAAAAAGAACCACAACAGTTGTAAAGCATTTTCTCCTGATTACAGCAATACCCCATATGTGGTAATAAACTGCTGATTGGACCCACAGCAGGGCTCAGAACGGAAGGAGGCCATTTGGATTTTGGAGCATGGATTTTGCTGGATTGGTTTTCGGTGCCGTGTCGCGTTTGCAACGCCCTGGAGAGACAAAAACAGGGGAAATCCCCCAAGTTACCCCATTTTGAAAACACCCCTCAAGGAATTTTTCTAGGGGTATAGTGAGCATTTAGGCTTTTGCAGAATTTATTAGAATTAGGGTATGTGCACACACACTAATTACGTCCGTAATTGACGGACGTATTTCGGCCGCAAGTACCGGACCGAACACACTGCAGGGAGCCGGGCTCCTAGCATCATACTTATGTACGATGCTAGGAGTCCCTGCCTCGCTGCAGGACAACTGTCCCGTACTGAAAACATGATTACAGTACGTGACAGTTGTCCTGCAGCGAGGCAGGGACTCCTAGCATCGTACATAAGTATGATGCTAGGAGCCCGGCTCACTGCACGGTGTTCGGTCCGGGACTTGTGGCCGAAATACGTCCGTCAATTACGGACGTAATTAGTGTGTGTGCACATACCCTTAGGCGGAGAAAATTAATATCACAATTTTTTTCCACTAAAATGTTGAATTTTCTCATTTTCACAAGGGATAAAGGAGAAATAAACAACCAATTTTTGTAAAGCTACTTCTCCCGGGTACGGAAATACCCCACATGTGGTCATACATTTTTTTCATTAGAAATTAATTAACCCTTTCAGGACTGATCCATTTTTTGCTTTCTTATTTTCGTTTTTCACTCCCAGCCTTCCAAGAGCCATAACTTTTTTCTTTTTCCGTCAGTAGAGGGGTGTGAGGGCTTATTTCTTGCGGGAGGAATTGTCGTTTCTATTTATACCATTTAAAGTGCCATAAAAAGTACTGGGAAACTGAAAAAAAAATAGGAAAATATAGTAATATAGGGAAAAAATCTGATTCCATTTTTTGGGGTTTTTGTTTTTACAGCTTTCGCCGTGCAGTAAAAACGAAAACTACAGCGATTTTGGAGGTTTAAATTATTTAAGTTTTTTACGGTGTTCACCATGCGATTTAAATAATGGTATATTGTAATAGTTCGGCCTTTTACGGACGTAGCGATAACAATTCTGTTTATTTTTTTACATTACTTTAGAAGAAAAATTGGAAAAGTTTTTTTTTTTTTAACTTTAAACTTTTTTCTTTCTCACTACTAATAACTTTAATTCTTCTACACAATTTTATTAGTCCCCTTAGGGGACTTGTACCAGCGATCAAGCAATCATTGGATTGCGGATACAATATGCTGCAATACCAATGTATTGCAGTATATTGTTATTTTTACAGACTCCTGTAACAGCGCGATCGCTGTTCCTGTCCGTTAGTCCCGGGTGTCAGCTGTAATAAACAGCCGACACCCGCAGCGTATGGAGCGGGCTCAGCACGTGAGCCCGCTCCATACATCAACCCCCGCACCATGACGTGCTATTAAGTCATAGTGCGCAAAGGGGTTAATGCACAGCGGATGGTGTGAATATTGCAATCTTTCCACTGATATTCCATTTTAGTGCATAATATGTTGTGCCCAGTTTGTGCCACTGAAGACAAATACCTCCTAAAACGTTAACCGTGTTCTCCCGGGTATCGCGATGCCATATATGTGGACGCAAACTGCTGTTTGGGCACGCTGCAGAGCTCAGAAGGGAGGGACGCCATTTTGCTTTTGGAGCGCAGATTTTGCTTGGTAGTTTTTCTGTTTTGGGTTTCGCTGGTATTTCAGTTTATAATGTGGGGGCATATGTAATCTGTGCGGAGAACATCAGGGCATAATAAGAGGGTATAATAATGCGGTAAATAAATAATAATTCATAGATATGTGGCCGGTGTCGCACTGATAAATGGTGTCGGATGTTACCCGCTTTTAGAAAACACTGCACATTTTGCATCGCCATATTCTGAGAGCCAGAACTTCTTTATTTTTTCACCACCGGAGCTGCGTGATGGCTTATTTGTTGCGGGACAATCTGTACTTTCCATTGGTACCATTTTGGGGTACATGCGATTTTTTGTATCACTTTTTATTTAATTTTTTTGCAAGCCGGGTGACCAAAAACAAGCAATTCTGACAATGTTTTTTAGTTTAATTTTTGCAGCGTTCACCGTGCACTATAAGTGCCGATTTTACTTTATTCTGCGGGTCGATACGATTACGGCGATACCATATGTATATAGGTTTTTTTATGTTTTGCAGCGTTTGCGCAATAAAATCACTTTTTTATCAAATAATTTATTTTCTGTGTCACCATATTCTGAGAGCCGTAACTTTTTTATTTTTCAGTCAAAAAAGCGGTGTAAGGGCTTGTTTTTTGCGGGACGGGTTGTAGTTTTTATCGGTACTCTTTTCGGGTACATGCGACTTTTTGATCACTTTTTATTCTCTATTTTGGGAGGGGTGGTGACCAAAAAATAGCAATTCTGGTGTCGTTTTCTATTGATTTTTTTTGGGGTGTTCATCGTGCGGGAAAAATAACATTACAGTTTTATAGTTGGGGTCGTTACGAATGCGGTGATACCAGATATGTGTACTTTTTTTTAAGGTGTACATTTTTTTCCTATAATGAAAGACTTATTATAGGAAAAAAATGCAGTGTTTGTTTATATAATTTCTAACTTTTATTTTTACACTTTTTTAAAATATTTTTATTACTTTTTTCACTTGTCCCACTATGGGACACTTAGACTTGCAGCTCTGATCGCTGCTGGAATACATTACACTACACACGTAGTGTAATGCATTCTGTCATTGTGACGTGACAGTCACACTGACAGGAAGCCTCGGAGGACCGGCGGAGGCTGCTCCTGAGAGGCTTCCGTACATGGCAACCCGGAGGTCATTGTCTGACCTCCGATTGCCGTGACAAGCATCGGTAGCCCCCACGATCACTTCTTGGGGGCTGCCGATGTGCTTCAAACCCCTTAAATGCGGCGACGGCAATCTGTCGCCGCATTTATGGGGTTAATTGCCTAAATCAGCGGCGATGGTCTGCTGACCGGCAAGGCTGGAGTGTCAGCTGTCGGGGACAGCTGACCTCCCGGTTCCCGGACACTGTCCGTTAGGACAGTGTGCGCCGGGAACTACTCAGCAACTGTACGTCCTGATGCGGGAACTAACCCCGCTGCAGGACGTACTATTGCGGAGGAGGCGGGAAGAGGTTAATCTTTTCACTGACATCTGACAGAGGAGCTTGCATAAGAAAGTGTTGCAGACCTCTCTGAAAGTGAATGAGTATATAACCCCCATCATCCCTGTATATACCAACCATCATCCCTGTTACTGTATATACCAGCCATCATCCCTGTATATAACCTCCATCATCCTGTATATAACCCCTCTATCATCCCTATATACAGGGATGGTGGTTGGTATATACAGGGACGATGGAGGTTATATACAGGGATGATGGCTGGTGTATATACAGGGACGATGGAGGTTATATAAAGGGATGATGGAGGTTATATATAGGGATGATGGGGGTTGTATATAGAGATTATGGGGTTATATTCATGGATAATGCCTGATCCAGCCATCATCACTGTATATAACCACCATCATCCCCATAAATAACCCCCATCTGTTATGGCAGGAAGGAGGTGAAGGGAACAAGTGAGCCCTAATCTACCCACCGCCCTGTCCCTGCCTACTTGCAACGACCCGCCCTAGGCGACGGGGTACAACTTGGCGGCGGTCCCTACGCTGACTAAGTGCAAGGGAATACAAACAGGGAACAAGCAAGGGAAGGGGCAGTAGTCCACGGAACACCGTGAGGAAACGGAGTGGTGAACGAGCCAGTCAGGATCAGGATGTAATGAAGTATACAAACGCAGAGCACGGAGCAGGAAGCAAGCTGGGGGCAGAGCGAAGCAGGATAAGCGGGAACTGAAGCAAGGCTGAAGCACGGCAGAAGCAGGCTGGAGCAAGGCAGCAGAGGGGCCAGGAAACCGAGAAGAATCACAAGCAATGAGGAAGAGAAAACGGCAGGTATAAACGGACAGGGGGCGGAGCTAACTCCGACTGACCAGGCCGCGATAGGCTCTCCCACTCCTGAGCCTGCCACCCTGATTGGTGGGAGCCGGTGTCAGTCTAAGAGGTCTGGCCTCAGGTGTCGATTGATTAATCCTGGGAGTAGCCACAGACGTAGTGCCTGGCAGATCCCTTACACCATCATCCCCGTATATAACCCCCATAATCCCCGTATATACCAGCCATCAATCCTGTATATACCAGCCATCACTGTATATAACCCCCATCATCCTTTTATATACCAACCTGGATGGTATATACAGGAATTGTAAAGGATCTGCTAGGCACAGCTTCGGGGTTAACTCCCTTAATTAATCAGTCAGCACCTGAATCTACATCCCTGAGACTGACTCCAGCTTCCACCACTCAGGCTGGCAGGCTTAGGAGTGGGAGAGCCTATCGCAGCCTGGCCAGACTCAGCTAGCTCCCGCCCTCTGTCTATTTATACCTGCATTTCCTGTTCCTCCTTGCTTGTTATTCTTTTTCGTGTGGTTTCCTGGCCCAGCTACAGCTCCTTCTATTTTGTTCCTGCTCCATACAGACCCTGGCTTACTGACTACTCTTCTGCTCTTCGTTTGGTACCTCGCACACTCCTGGCTTGACTCGGCTCGTTCACCACTCTGGTTGCTCACGGTGTTGCCGTGGGCAACTGCCCCTTTCCCTTGCTTGTATTCCCTTGTATGTTTGTCGTGTTTGTCGTGCACTTACTGAGTGCAGGGACCGCCGCCCAGTTGTACCCCGTCGCCTAGGGCGGGTCGTTGCAAGTAGGCAGGGACAGAGTGGCAGGTAGATTAGGGCTCACTTGTCCGTTTCCCTACCCCCCCGGTCATTACATAATAACAAGCCCATACCTAGTCTACCCTGGTCCCTGACACCACTATGGACCCCCGTGAGACCCTGGCTCAGCAAATGCAGGGTCTCTCCCTACAGGTCCAGGCCCTGGCTCAGAGGGTCAACCAGCCTGATGCTACCTTGGTAGTTCCCCTCACCGCACCTCTTGAACCCCACCTCAAGTTGCCCGACGGGTTCTCAGGGGACCGGAGGGCTTTTCTCTCCTTTCGGGAGAGTTGTAGGCTTTACTTTCGTTTAAAGCCTCATTCCTCAGGTTCTGAGAGCCAGCGGGTGGGTATAATTATGTCCCGGCTCCAGGAAGGGCCCCAAGAGTGGGCCTTCTCCTTGGCTTCTGATGCCCCTGAACTTTCCTCCGTTGATTGTTTCTTTTCTGCTCTCGGACTTATTTATGACGAGACTGACAGGACTGCCTTTGCCGAGAGTCAGCTGGTGACCTTATGTCAGGGTAAGAGACCTGTTGAGGAGTATTGCTCTGACTTTAGGAAGTGGTGCGTAGCTTCTCGGTGGAATGACCCTGCCTTAAGGTGCCAGTTTAGGTTGGGTCTGTCGAATGCCCTGAAAGACCTGCTAGTTAGCTATCCTTCTTCTGACTCCCTAGACCAGGCTATGGCTTTAGCGGTACGACTTGACCGACGTCTCAGGGAACGACAACATGAACGTTTATGTGTTTTCTCCTCCGACTCCCCCATGATGCCTCCCGAAGTTCCGTTGCTTCGTTCCTCCCCGAAAGACTCAGAGATACCTATGCAACTCGGGGCCTCCATGTCCCCCCAACAACGTAGAGAATTCCGCAGGAAGAATGGTCTCTGCTTCTACTGTGGGGATGACAAGCATCAAGTGAACAACTGTCCTAAGCGTAAGAATGCAGCCAGAGAACTTCCGCGCCTAAGTGATCATCGGGGAGGTCACTTGGGCGCACAGGTATTTCCAGTAAATAGGAAATGTACTAAGATCTTGCTTCCCTTTCAGGTCTCTTTTGGTGGTAGGTCTGCTACCGGCAGTGCCTTCGTGGATTCAGGGTCCTCTACTAATATTATGTCTGTGGAATTTGCTATGTCTCTTGCTATGCCTCTGATTGATTTGCCTAAACTTGTCCCGGTAGTGGGTATCGACTCCACTCCTCTTGCTAAAGGTTATTTTACACAGCATACCCCTGTTTTTGAACTCCTTGTTGACTCCATGCATTTGGAGCAATGCTCTGTACTGTTGATGCAGGGATTATCGTACGATTTGGTTCTAGGCCTTCCCTGGTTGCAGTTGCATAATCCCACGTTTGACTGGAATACTGGGGAGCTAACCAAATGGGGTAATGAATGTTGTACGTCATGTTTTTCTGTTAATTCTATTTCTCCCCCTGAGGAGGCGAATACGCTACCCGAGTTTGTTCAGGACTTCGCTGATGTTTTCTCTAGGGAGGCCTCCGAAGTGTTACCTCCTCATAGAGAATACGATTGCGCTATCGAATTGGTACCAGGAGCTAAGCTTCCTAAGGGTAGGATATTTAATCTTTCTTGTCCCGAACGTGAAGCCATGAGAGAGTATATCCAGGAATCCCTGGCCAAGGGTTACATTCGTCCCTCTTCTTCTCCGGTAGGTGCTGGCTTCTTCTTCGTGGGGAAGAAGGATGGTGGTCTTAGGCCGTGCATTGACTACCGTAGCCTGAATAAGGTCACGGTAAGGAACCAGTATCCCCTTCCTTTGATTCCTGATCTCTTTAATCAGGTTCAGGGGGCCCAATGGTTCTCTAAATTGGATCTACGGGGGGCGTATAACCTTATTCGCATCAAAAAGGGGGATGAGTGGAAGACTGCATTTAACACGCCCGAAGGCCATTTCGAATACCTCGTCATGCCCTTTGGGTTGTGTAATGCCCCTGCGGTCTTCCAGAATTTCATAAATGAGATTTTGAGAAATTACCTGGGGATATTTCTTGTAGTGTACCTTGATGACATACTGGTGTTTTCCAAGGACTGGTCCTCCCACATTGAGCATGTCAGGAAGGTGCTCCAGGTCCTTCGGGAAAACAAACTGTTTGCCAAAACCGAAAAATGTGTGTTTGGGGTACAGGAGATACCATTTTTGGGTCAAATCCTCACTCCTCATGAATTCCGCATGGACCCCGCCAAGGTTCAGGCTGTGGCGGAATGGGTCCAACCTGCCTCCCTGAAGGCGTTACAGTGTTTTTTGGGGTTCGCTAATTATTACAGGAGATTTATTGCTAACTTCTCGGTCATCGCTAAGCCTCTTACGGACCTCACTCGCAAAGGTGCTGATCTCCTCCACTGGCCTCCTGAGGCTGTCCAGGCTTTTGAGGTCCTTAAGAAGTGCTTTATCTCGGCCCCGGTGCTGGTTCAGCCCAACCAAATGGAGCCATTTATCGTGGAAGTTGACGCATCTGAGGTGGGAGTGGGGGCTGTCTTGTCCCAGGGTACCAGGTCCCTCACCCATCTCCGCCCCTGTGCCTACTTCTCCAGGAAGTTTTCGCCAACTGAGAGTAACTATGATATTGGCAACCGCGAACTCTTAGCCATTAAATGGGCATTTGAAGAGTGGCGCCACTTCCTGGAGGGGGCTAGACACCAGGTAACGGTCCTTACCGACCACAAGAATCTGGTTTTCCTAGAATCTGCCCGGAGGCTAAACCCGAGACAAGCTCGATGGGCGTTATTTTTTACCAGATTCAATTTTTTGGTTACCTATAGGGCTGGGTCTAAAAATATTAAGGCTGATGCACTGTCGGGTAGCTTCATGGCCAGCCCTCCTTCGAAGGAAGATCCTGCTTGTATTTTGCCTCCTGGTATAATCATTTCCTCGATCGATTCTGATTTAGTCTCTGAAATTGCTGCTGATCAAGGTTCAGCTCCCGGGAACCTTCCTGAGAACAAGCTGTTTGTTCCCCTGCAATTCCGGCTAAGGGTACTTAGGGAAAATCATGACTCCGCACTATCTGGTCATCCAGGCATCCTGGGTACCAAACACCTCATTACCAGAAATTATTGGTGGCCTGGGTTGCCTAAAGACGTTAAGGCCTACGACGCCGCTTGTGAGGTTTGTGCTAGGTCCAAGACTCCCAGGTCCCGACCAGCGGGCTTACTGCGTTCGTTGCCCATTCCCCAGAGACCTTGGACACATATCTCCATGGATTTTATCACCGATTTGCCTCCATCCCAAGGCAAGTCGGTGGTGTGGGTGGTGGTAGACCGCTTCAGTAAGATGTGCCACTTTGTGCCCCTCAAGAAACTACCCAACGCCAAGACGTTGGCTACCTTGTTTGTCAAACACATCCTGCGTCTCCATGGGGTCCCTGTCAATATTGTTTCGGACAGAGGGGTACAATTTGTTTCATTGTTTTGGAGAGCCTTCTGTATGAAGTTGGGGATTGATCTGTCCTTCTCCTCTGCCTTCCATCCTGAAACCAATGGCCAAACGGAGAGGACTAATCAATCTCTAGAACAATACTTAAGGTGTTTTGTCTCTGACTGTCAATTTGATTGGGTCTCTTTCATTCCCCTCGCCGAATTTTCCCTTAATAACCGGGTCAGTAACTCGTCAGGGGTCTCTCCCTTTTTCTGTAATTTTGGGTTTAATCCACGGTTCTCCTCCGTTTCACCTGGTAGTTCCAACAATCCCGAGGTAGAGGTCGTTCATCGGGAACTGTGCACAGTCTGGGCCCAGGTTCAGAAGAACCTAGAGGCGTCCCAGAGCGTACAAAAAACTCAGGCTGATAGAAAACGTTCTGCTAACCCCCTGTTTATGGTCGGGGATCTGGTGTGGTTGTCGTCTAGGAAATTGCGTCTCAAGGTTCCGTCCAAGAAGTTTGCTTCCCGTTTTATTGGGCCGTATAAGGTCATTGAGGTCCTCAATCCTGTCTCCTTCCGGCTGGAGTTACCCCCGTCTTTTCGTATACACGACGTGTTTCATGCCTCCCTCCTTAAACGCTGCTCCCCGTCCTTGGCTCCCTCGAGGAGACCTCCTGTTCCCGTCCTCACCCCTGAGGGGGTGGAATTCGAGGTGGCCAGGATTGTGGACAGCAAGATGGTCCAAGGCTCCCTCCAGTACCTGGTCCATTGGAGAGGTTACGGGCCCGAGGAGAGGACTTGGGTACCCGCCCGGGATGTTCACGCTGGGGTATTGGTCAGGAGGTTCCACCTGCGTTTCCCCAGTAAGCCAGGTCCACTTAGAAAGGGTCCGGTGGCCCCTCATAAAAGGGGGGGTACTGTAAAGGATCTGCCAGGCACACAGCTTCGGGGGTTAACTCCCTTAATTAATCAGTCAGCACCTGAATCTACATCCCTGAGACTGACTCCAGCTTCCACCACTCAGGCTGGCAGGCTTAGGAGTGGGAGAGCCTATCGCAGCCTGGCCAGACTCAGCTAGCTCCCGCCCTCTGTCTATTTATACCTGCATTTCCTGTTCCTCCTTGCTTGTTATTTCTTTTTCGTGTGGTTTCCTGGCCCAGCTACAGCTCCTTCTATTTTGTTCCTGCTCCATACAGACCCTGGCTTACTGACTACTCTTCTGCTCTTCGTTTGGTACCTCGCACACTCCTGGCTTGACTCGGCTCGTTCACCACTCTGGTTGCTCACGGTGTTGCCGTGGGCAACTGCCCCTTTCCCTTGCTTGTATTCCCTTGTATGTTTGTCGTGCACTTACTGAGTGCAGGGACCGCCGCCCAGTTGTACCCCGTCGCCTAGGGCGGGTCGTTGCAAGTAGGCAGGGACAGAGTGGCGGGTAGATTAGGGCTCACTTGTCCGTTTCCCTACCCCCCCCGGTCATTACAGGAATGGTGGGGTTTATATACAGGAATGATGGCTGGTATATACAGGGATGATAGGGGTTATATACAGGGATGCTGGGGATTATATACATGTATGATGGGGGTTATATACAAGGATGTTGGCTGGTATATACAGGGATGATGGGGTTATATACATGGATGATGGTTGCGCCATCATCCCCTAAAGGGCCAGTGCACACAAATGAGAAAAATCTGCTCATGATCACCCTGGACTATAAAAAGGGCTCTGCCCTTTCATTAATTGCCTGAGCGTTGTTGTGTTTACCCATGTTAGTCTTAGCAAATGGTCCCTTAGTGTTATCCTGTTCCCGTTGTTCCCGTGCCCTGCTACCTGTATCCCGCACATATCTGTTCCTGTGCCTTAATCTGTTAGTGTCGTGTTGTACCACTGGTCACGCCTGCTGATATACACTTCTGGTGTCTACAAGTTCATCTGTGCTGAGCCTCCATTACTGTCTGGACTATTAAAGGTACTTTTGTACTAGGACTGTTGTTTGGCCAGCTGCTACTCCGCTACGGCGGTGTGGCCTAGTGGGTGAACATACCCACGGATTGTAACACCATCATCCCTGTATATACCAGCCTGGCTGGTATATACAGGGATGATGGGGGTTACATACAGGAATGATGGCTGGTATATACAGGGATGATGGTGGATATATACAGGGATAATGGGTAGTCCAGCCATCATCCCTGTATTAACCCCCCTCATCCCTGTATATATCAGCCATTATCCTTGTATACAAACACTATCATAACTGGATCCATCGGGGAGGGGTGCTTACTCACCCTCTCCCCACACGCAGGCTTCTTCCGTTCTTCTGCTCCTTGTTGGCAGCGGCATGCTCTCGCCTAGCGTGCTGTACGTCTGCTCTCTCGCTTAGCACGCGGTCATAATGAGAGCGGGGGAGTGACGAGATCGGCGCAAGTGTAGGGCCCCACCATCTCAGTGGGCCCGGGGCCACCGCCCCCATTTCCCTCCTAGCTACATTAATGATGCAGCCTTATTCTAATTTTCAGCGTTGGGCAGTGTACACATCTGCACTGGACGCTCTTAGGCAGCTTTCCCACCACAGTATTTCTATAAATATAATGTATATGCTGATAAAGCTCCCAGGAGATGCATTAAACGATTTAAAACATGGATGTCTCTGCTACCCATCCTCCATAGGCGCCCATGTTAAAAAGAAAACTCATACATACGCATGGAATAGCGCAGCCTTTAAAGTTATTCCACGCAGCAAGAAAAAAGTGTTGGGTGTATGCGAGTCTATGGATCCATTTATCATAAGCGTCAGACGCTTTCCCGCCACATACAGTAAACTGATAGAAATACCACGGTGTGAAAGAAGCCTTACGCCTCATTCACACGACAGGGTCTGAGTGTCGGCCAATAAAATCGGCCGTTTTGGGCCGTTTTTCCCGGCTGGTTTGCATCCATTTTACATCCGTTCCGATTCCGTTCCGGCCCGTGTTGCCGTTTTTAACGGCCGAATTTGACCCGTTTTACATCCGTTTTTTTCCCTGTCCGTTTTAGAATCGGATGAATTTCATTTAACTTTGTTGACACACATAGCCCTTTGTAGATAATGTCACACAGCCCCCTGTTGGTAATGCCACCCAGCCCCCTGCAGGTAATGCCACCCAGCCCCCTGCAGGTGATGCCACCCAGCCCCCTGCAGGTAATGCCACCCAGCCCCCTGTAGGTAATGCCACCCTTCCCCTTGTAGGTAATGCCACCCAGCTCCCTGTTGGTAATGCCACCCTGACCCTTGTAGGTAATGCCACCCTGCCCCTTGTACGTAATGTCACCCTGCCCCTTGTAGGTAATGCCACCCAGCTCCCTGTTGGTAATGCCACCCTGACCCTTGTAGGTAATGCCACCCTGCCCCTTGTAGGTATTGCCACCCTGCCCCTTGTAGGTAATGCCACCCAGCTCCCTGTTGGTAATGCCACCCTGCCCCTTGTAGGTAATGCCACCTGCCCCTTGTAGGTAATGCCACCCTGCCCCTTGTAGGTAATGCCACCCAGCTCCCTGTTGGTAATGCCACCCTGCCCCTTGTAGGTAATGCCACCCTGCCCCTTGTAGGTAATGCCACCCTGCCCCCTGTAGGTAATGCCACCCAGCTCCCTGTTGGTAATACCACCCTGCCCCTTGTAGGTAATGCCACCCTGCCCCTTGTAGGTATTGCCACCCTGCCCCTTGTAGGTAATGCCACCCAGCTCCCTGTTGGTAATGCCACCCTGCCCCTTGTAGGTAATGCCACCCTGCCCCTTGTAGGTAATGCCACCCTGCCCCTTGTAGGTAATGCCACCCAGCTCCCTGTTGGTAATGCCACCCTGCCCCTTGTAGGTAATGCCACCCTGCCCCTTGTAGGTAATGCCACCCTGCCCCCTGTAGGTAATGCCACCCAGCTCCCTGTTGGTAATACCACCCTGCCCCTTGTAGGTAATGCCACCCTGCCACTTGTAGGTATTGCCACTCTGCCCCTTGTAGGTAATGCAACAGAGCTCCCTGTTGGTAATGCCACCCTGCCCCTTGTAGGTAATGCCACCCAGCTCCCTGTTGGTAATGCCACCCTGCCCCTTGCAGGTAATGCCACCCTGCCCCTTGTAGGTAATGCCACCCAGTCCCCTGTAGGTGATGCCACCCAGCCCGCTGTAGGTGATGCCACCAAGTCCCCTGTAGGTGATGCCACACAGCCCCCTGTAGGTTGCACCCATCCCCCCCCCCACATTCCAGGAGAAGTCCCTGACTTCACTGTCCATATATGGACAGTGTAGTCACTGACTTCTCCTGGAGAGGAATTCCCCTTCAGAAGTGAGTGACGTCACTGTGTCCATATATGGACAGTGTAGTCACTCACTTCTCCTGTAGCGGAATCCCCGGCCATAGAGTCGGGGATTCCGCTGCAGAAGTGAGTGACATCGCTGTGTCCATATATGGACAGTGTAGTCACTCACTTCTCCTGTAGCGGAATCCCCGGCCATAGAGTCGGGGATTCCGCTGCAGAAGTGTGTGACATCGCTGTGTCCATATATGGACAGTGTAGTCAATCACTTCTCCTGTAGCGGAATCCCCGGACATAGAGTCGGGGATTCCGCTGCAGAAGTGAGTGACATCGCTGTGTCCATATATGGACAGTGTAGTCACTCACTTCTCCTGTAGCGGAATCCCCGGCCATAGAGTCGGGGATTCCGCTGCAGAAGTGAGTGACGTCGCTGTGTCCATATATGGACAGTGTAGTCACTCACTTCTCCTGTAGCGGAATCCCCGGCCATAGAGTCGGGGATTCCGCTGCAGAAGTGAGTGACGTCGCTGTGTCCATATATGGACAGTGTAGTCACTCACTTCTCCCATAGCGGAATCCCCGGCCATAGAGTCGGGGATTCCGCTGCAGAAGTGAGTGACATCGCTGTGTCCATATATGGACAGTGTAGTCACTCACTTCTCCTGTAGCGGAATCCCCGGCCATAGAGTCGTGGATTCCGCTGCAGAAGTGTGTGACATCGCTGTGTCCATATATGGACAGTGTAGTCACTCACTTCTCCTGTAGCGGAATCCCCGGCCATAGAGTCGGGGATTCCGCTGCAGAAGTGAGTGACGTCGCTGTGTCCATATATGGACAGTGTAGTCACTCACTTCTCCTGTAGTGGAATCCCCGGCCATAGAGTCGGGGATTCCGCTGCAGAAGTGAGTGACATCGCTGTGTCCATATATGGACAGTGTAGTCACTCACTTCTCCTGTAGCGGAATCCCCGGCCATAGAGTCGGGGATTCCGCTGCAGAAGTATATGACATCGCTGTGTCCATATATGGACAGTGTAGTCACTCACTTCTCCTGTAGCGGAATACCCGGCCATAGAGTCGGGGATTCCGCTGCAGAAGTGAGTGACATCGCTGTGTCCATATATGGACAGTGTAGTCACTCACTTCTCCTGTAGCGGAATCCCCGGCCATAGAGTCGGGGATTCCGCTGCAGAAGTGAGTGACATCGCTGTGTCCATATATGGACAGTGTAGTCACTCACTTCTCCTGTAGCGGAATCCCCAGCCATAGCATCAAGGATTCCGCTGCAGAAGTGAGTGACATCGCTGTGTCCATATATGGACAGTGTAGTCACTCACTTCTCCTGTAGCGGAATCCCCGGCCATAGAGTCGGGGATTTCGCTGCAGAAGTGAGTGACATCGCTGTGTCCATATATGGACAGTGTAGTCACGCACTTATACCTGTAGCGGAATCCCCGGCCACAGAGTCGGGGATTCCACCGCAGAAGTGAGTGACTTCGCTGTGTCCATATATGGACAGTGTAGTCACGCACTTCTCCTGTAGCGGAATCCGGCCGGGGATTGGGGATTCCGACTCCTACAGGGAGCAAAAGAAGACCCTCCTCCTCCTCACATGCACTCTGCACTGTGAGGAGGAGGAGGAGAGAGAGCACGAGCGACGGAATACATGGCCATCACTCGGGACACATTCCGGTGATGGCCGTGTATTACCCGGCCCCATAGACTTCTATGGGAGCCGGGCGGCCGGGTAAACGGCCAAAAATAGGGCATGTCCCATTTTTTGACGGCCAGGTTTCCCAGGCCATCAAAAAATCGGTCGTGTGAATGGCCCCATTAGGGGTCTATTGTTCCTAATGCAGCCGGGTGACGGCCGATTTATGAACGGCCGTCACCCGGACGGGAAACCCTGTAGTGTGAATAAGGGCTTAGAAGCTTATACTGCAGGAAAAAAAAAACATGACCAAAATAGTGCAGCATGCTGCTCTATATTGTCCGGTAAACTGCTGAGCAGCAAGTGGTAGGGGTGCTATGGGGAACAAAACCTTGGCAGGGGGGGTCTCATGTGGTGCAGGGGACACTAAAGAGGATTTTGAACCTTTATTTGTAAATAGATACAGATCAGCAGCACAGGATCAAGAAAATCAAGTTGGATGCACGCCTCTTGGGTCACAGTCCGAAAATGACCCCTCAATTTAGACAGAATAAAGTGAGGCAGCACTACCAAATATTTGGAAAAATATCCTTTTATTCCATTTATTCCAATAAAAGGATCTTTTTCCAAATATTTGGTAGTGCTGCCTCACTTTCTTCTGTCTGAAACTTTATTTGTGGTGTTGGGGCAAAGATGGTGGCAGAGGCTCTGTGGGAGGAGAGGGGATCAGGGCATAGGAGGAGGCAGAGGTTAAGTGGGGGGGGGGGGGGGCCAGAGGGAAGAGTGTTGGTGAAAGCTGGGCCGTATTTAATTGATGCTGCCCTAGGCACTTTGAGGGTATGTTCACACGCTTAAACAAAAACGTCTGAAAATACAGAGCTGTTTTGAAGGGAAAACAGCTCCTGATTTTCAGAAGTTTTTTAAGCAAACTCTTTATGGCCGTTTTAGAGCTCTTTTTCTATAGAGTCAATGAAAAACGGCTCCAAAAACATCCCAAGAAGTGACATGCACTTCTTTTTCGCGGGCGTCTTTTTATGCGCCATTTTTTGAAAATGAAGCGTAAAAAGATGCCCCGTCGGAACAGAACGCCGTATTTCCCATTGAAATCAATAGGCAGATGTTTAAAAGCGTTCTGCTTCCGATTTCTTGGCCGTTTTTCGGCCGAAAATAAGCCGCGTGAACATACCCTTAGTGTTAACGCCCGCTATAACTCCTGAGGTTATAGAAACAGCGTAGCGTGTGACGGCCATTAAAAAACAGCAGTCACACGGCCGTTAACAATGGTTGTGTGAATAGAGCCATAAAGAGGTTTTCCCATTAGGGACATTTATGACATATCCACAGTATATGTCATAAATGTCAGATAGATGCGGGTCCCACTTCTGGGACATGTACCTATCTCTAGAATGGGGCCCCCAAAACCCTGTTCTACCTTTTTCTGCTGCTGCTGTCAGGAATCATTACCATGTATAGTGTTTGCAAAAATATTATCCTCACACATATGTATATACATTTCAGTTCTTTGTGTAATATACTGATATATAACAAGTTCTTTGTTCATGTCGGACACGCCTATGGAAGACACCGCCCCCTGGAATGCAAGAGGAGTGTACAGAAGAACTTGCAGCTGAGAAGCCGGTGGGGCTTGGGCACTCCCACATCTCTAGGGAGGGGGCATGTGTCTTTTCCTGTGTTTCTTTGTTCTGAATAAAGTTCAGTTCTCTTCCTGTCCTATCTGAGGAAAGCTGTGTACCAACATCTCTCTGTCTGGTTTACTTCTTTCCAGGCATGCATTCAGGTTTCAATTTACAGAGGTGGTTATTCGGTGTGAAATAACAGGGAGAAGGAAGCTACCCTGAAATACGGACCTGACATTTTTGGCGCCCGAACAGGGACCTCACTCGAGGGGATATCGGAATCCGGACAACCGACAATCACAGGGTGAAACAGGCTACCCAGGATTGCCCACTGATAAGAGTCTGATCACCTCCATACTAAGCACAGTAAGTCAGTTGATTTTATAAATCTTCGACTTATCTTTGTTAGTGGACAGGCTTGTGGCGGACTGTAGAACCCTTTTGTTGATTTCCTGGATTATCTCAGGCGACAGAGGCGATATTTCCCGCTGTGAGGTCGCAAGCCTGTGAGACCTTAGTCGCGCCCGACTAACCATCCTCTGAGTAATTAGGGGATAAGTGAGTGACTGACTACACTGTCCATATATGGACACAGGGACGTCACTCACTTGTGAAGCGTAATCCCCGACCCTGTAGCCAGGGATTCCGCTACAGGATAAGTGAGTGATTACACTGTCCATATATGGACACAGCGACGTCACTCACTTCTGAAGCGGAATCCCCGACCCTGTGGCCAGGGATTCCGCTACAGGATAAGTGAGTGATTACACTGTCCATATATGGACAGGAGTTAGTTCCCGCAAAAGGACGGATATATCCGTCCTCTGATCGCGTGGGTACTGCCAGTGTACCCACACGATCAGCGGCGGGAGCACGGCTGTTATACACAGCCTGGCTCCTGACGCAACTGCCGGAATCAAAGCGCGCTCCGATTCCGGCAGTTTAACCCATTAAATGCCGCTGTCAATAGCGACCGCGATATCTAATGTGTTTGACAGAGGGAGGGAGCTCCCTCTGTCACCCCATCGGCGCCCCCGCAAAGAAATCGCAGGGCGCCGTCGTGTTTCCATGGCAGCCGGGAGCCTAACAAAGGCCCCCAGGTCTGCCTTCAGCAAATGCCTATTAGGCATGGCCTAATAGATTGCCTGTCAGTTTTACACTGACAGGCAATAATGCTTGGGAATACTAAGTATACCAAAGCATTATATATGCGATCAGCAGATCGCATAGTGCAGTCCCCTGGTGGGACTAAAAAAAAAATGTAAAGTAGTAAAATAAAGTTTGTGAAAAAAATAAAATAAAAATTACAGTCAAAATAAAATAAAACAACTTTTTTTTGGCCCAAATAGTGGTTTTATTTAGTAAAAGTGTCAAAACAAATTACACTTACACATATATGGTATCCCTGCGATTGTAACAACTTGAACAATAAAATGAACACATTCATTAAACCGCCAAAAAACGCAAAAAAACAACTGCAAAATTATCTCTTTTCCCCATTCCCCCCATAAAAAATGTAATAAAAGTTAACCTATTAGTCCTATGTACCCCAAAATAGTACTAATGAAAACTACACCGTGGCCCGCAATAATCATATGCCCACATTGACGGAAAAATAAAAAAGTTACGGCTCTTGGAATGCAGCAATGCAAAAACAAGTAATTTTTTGTAAATGGGTTTTTATTGTGCAAACGTAGGAAAATATATAAAACCTTTACATATTTGGTATCCCCTTAATCGTGCCGACCCATAGAATAAAGTTAACATGTTATTTCCGCTGCATAGTAAACGGCGTAAATTTATAACGTGAAAATCAATGCTGGAATAGCTGCTTATTTTCAATTCTCTCCTAAAATAAAGTCAATAAAAGTTAATCGATATATTATAAGCATCTAAAAATGGTGCAATTATAAAATACTACTCGTCTCGCAAAAAACAAGCCCTTATACGGCTATGTCGACAGAATAAAAAAATAAGTTACGACTCTTGGAATGCGACCGTGAAAAAACAAAAAATAATCCTTGGTCATTAACGCGCAAAATGGCCTGATCATTAAGGGGTTAACTTCCCATTCAATTTTAGCTTTTGGTTTCCAAGAGTAGAAAATGAAAAAAGAAATATGAAATTTAAATTGTATTTGCACCAATAGCATTTTTTGATTGGTGGGATTTCCTGGTCACCGGGACAGGGGTCCCATGTTCTAGGAGGGTAGGAGATAACCAGAGAGTTGGCTGAACGTGTGGGCACTCTATATTATAGTCTATGTGAGTAACGACGTGTGATGCAGATTCAAAAGAAAATGCAGTGAAAATAATATTTATTATTTGTCAGTCGTATAAATTACACCAGACGTAATATTTGCCCATGAATAATGAACATATAAGTTACATAACCTGCTGCTGTATGGCATTATTAAATCATAGCCCTCATCATAATAGGCATGCACCTAAATGATGTCACAATGGTGCCAAGGGGAATGTAAATAGATATCACCTGTTTGACCTCTTTGAGGGTTTAGTGAAGGTGAATGAAGATGTCAGGTTTGTGCCACAAGATTATTTGCTTGCCGTTTTAATGTCTGCTTCTTCAGTGTCATACCTACCAATATGGCAGGGTTGGCAGATGCTTGGGGCCCGTTACACAGGGATCCAAATCCCCCTTGTTACTTTCTGTAGCTATATGCTAGGAGTGGTCAGTAAAGACAGCGCATGCCACACAGCTGAACCTCCATGTTCTAACCCATTGTGACATGTCCCAAGCGGGGGAGGTGGCATGTAAGGGGCTGCTGATTGGCAGATTGCATGTTAATTCTGGATATTGTTATATCAGAGGGCATGGAGTTGGTCAATTTTCTGATATTATATGGGCACTCTCCTTGGTATTATGTTGGTGCTATGGCTGGCATTTTCTGGGCATTATTTTATGTAAATGAAAACTATAAAATACAGTAGATAGCGTCTGACGTAATTTGACGAGACGTCTCTGCGACCTGGCAGTTACTTGGCATTTCCGGCGATGCAGTGACTCGTCATCATTATTTCTAAGCGCCGATTTGCAAATTATCCACAGGTGAGAACCTTACATCTTTATGCTCCCGTTACTTCTATAAAAACCCCCTCAACTTTTAAACTAGTCAGCCTCCTGACGAAGCCGGTCCTTTGGCGAAACGCGCGTCGAGGTGCTCTTTTCTGTGCCACATCTAGGCTGACGTTCATCTCTTGCCACCATGTCTATAGGTATGGTTTATTTTCGGTAGTGTTATACCTTTCTCCTATTAGATTACACTCTATGTAGGGCTATACATATTACGGGTATTCACTCTCGGCATTTACCTATAGCTTTTACTTTCTATGTGGGCTGTGTATTTCTGCTGACTTTTACAGCTATACATGTCCTGTATACTTCATGGGGCTTGCAAGATTTGACATTGTTGGTCTCTAGATGGGTTGTTTTTTCTGTATACCCTTTGGTATTATTTCATCTATACCACTCTGATGCTGTTTCTTTGGAATCTGACTTATTTTTATTACTGTTATCTTTTCTGATATCACGTATTGTTATTTATCATGTACTAATAAAGATTACAATATTTTATATAAATACTTGTCAGTTATACATTTATAGATACTATAGAGGGTGCTATGTCCCCTATGTTTTTTGGTTGTTCTACAGTTTGTGGGGACTCCCTGTTTCTTCTGTTTTTGAGGTTTTTGTAGGTTTTCTATTATTAAATCATAGACCTCATCATAATAGGCATGCAGCTAAATGATGTCACAATGGTGCCAAGGGGAATGTAAATAGATATCACCTGTTTGACCTCTTTGAGGGTTTAGTGAAGGTGAATGAAGATGTCAGGTTTGTGCCACAAGATTATTTGCTTGCCGTTTTAATGTCTGCTTCTTCAGTGTCATACCTACCAATATGGCAGGGTTGGCAGATGCTTGGGGCCCGTTACACAGGGATCCAAATCCCCCTTGTTACTTTCTGTAGCTATATGCTAGGAGTGGTCAGTAAAGACAGCGCATGCCACACAGCTGAACCTCCATGTTCTAACCCATTGTGACATGTCCCAAGCGGGGGAGGTGGCATGTAAGGGGCTGCTGATTGGCAGATTGCATGTTAATTCTGGATATTGTTATATCAGAGGGCATGGAGTTGGTCAATTTTCTGATATTATATGGGAACTCTCCTTGGTATTATGTTGGTGCTATGGCTGGCATTTTCTGGGCATTATTTTATGTAAATGAAAACTATAAAATACAGTAGATAGTGGGACTGATATAATGTATAAATACGGACTATAACATATTATGTTAGCCCTATGACTGGCATTATATGTGCATTACACTTTATGCCATTACTAGTGCACATAGATAAACTGGGTCTTCCGCTTTTAACTTGTATACAAGAACATCCCTATAAGATCTGATAAAATCCTAACCCTGACCCTAAATTTACCCCATAAAAAAGTTCTATATGTATTAGATTGTAATATTTAAAGAGGAATTAGCCCCAATAATAATATTATACAACCACATCTACCAATCATACAATACCATGTATACGATGTGTGGGATGATGTCACATTGCTTGTTCTCATGGGATTCCATGAGCCTGAAGACACATGGGGCAAAGTATAAATCACCTTATTTAGGGTTGTTATTTTATATAACGGTATTCAGAAGAGAGGGGGGAATCCTCCCATAATTTAATTTGGTCATTTTAGGGGTATTCATAGAAATAATAAAGCTGCAGTTTCCCATCTTACTGATATAACTGAGAATACTAGCTGAAACACTTCACAGAAGTTATTTATATAATTGACAAATTATGTTCCATCATTTATCTATTTATAATTATTATGATTATTGTGAAAATTTATTTTATCCAATTTCTTTCTTTCTTACACTGGTCTCAATAAAATAGTTACTTTTACTCCTATTAAGAGTTCAACTGTTCTTTTGTCTTTGATTCCTGTAAGGATTTTATAGCAGTGTCCATTCTAAATCGAATCTATTTCTTAAACAGGTGACTATAAGATTTTGGCAAGTGTTCTTTTGGCAATAATGACTTATGTTATTATTGCTTGGCTTCTGCGTTATATCTGGTAAGTTACCATCACTGCTTGCATTATATTTCTTTTTTATCATTCTAAAAGTAGGTGCATACTTATCTTTATGGTATCTCTGTTGTGCAATGTCCCAATGTCCCTGTACCAGGGGTAAGACAAAATTCGTATGGGTTCATATAAAGTAATGATTTGTGTCCTCCTGTCCAGTGAAATCATGGTTACTTCTAAGTCATTACCACTGGCCCCAAGTATCAGTGTGTGCTCTTCTAGGAACTTAAATACAACATAGTATGACGGAAGTATAATAATTGTGTTATGGCATGGCGATAGAAAGATAGTTGACCACAGCTTTGAAACTGGATGATCTGTGTAAGAACGATGATTTGGTCCTTAAACCCTCCGACAAAGGAGGCAATATAGTGATCATGGACCGTCATGACTATGTCAGCATGGTCCATAGATTACTCGATGACAATACCACATATGTCATTCTGAGGGGTAACCCCACGGATAGTTTCCTATCAGAATTGTATGTTCTTCTTACTGAGGCTAAGAGGAATAACTTAATTACTATGGACGAATTTAATCGTTTATACAATCCTACTCCAACTTTGGCAACATTTTATGCCCTGCCAAAGGTTCATAAGGCCATTCGCCCTCTCCCTGGCAGGCCCATTGTGTCAGGTAATGATAACCTGACACAGGGAATTAGCCTTTATGTGGATGAAATATTGTCACCCTTTGTCTCTTCCTTATCCTCTTACTTAAAGGACACTAAGGACACTAAGGACACTAAGGACACTGTCACTAGAATCCAGGAGATCAACGTTACTTCTACTACCATGATAGCTAGTATAGACGTGGAATCATTATATACCAATATCCAGCACGATTTGCGCCTCATTGCAGTCCAATATTTTCTGAGCACAAAAGGCACCCAATTTCAGTTGCACAATGAATTTGTGTTATCACTCTTACGTTTTCTGCTTACACATGATTTTTTCATTTTTGATAATAAATATCATCAAACAAAGGGCACGGCCATGGGCACTGCCTGTGCACCCACTTATGCTAACTTATTTTTGGGGTGGTGGGAAGACACAATTGTTTTTTCTGACGACTTACTTTTTTTCACATCTCACATTTCTTTTTGGGGGAGATACATTGACGACATTCTCATTCTTTGGGATGGGGATGCCAATACATTCACTGATTTCATGTCTATACTCAATGATAATTCTATCGGAATGAGGTTCACCTATGAGATACATGATCATGTGATCAATTTTCTCGACCTCAAGATCTCCTTGGACCCTGGTGCCAGTGTCCAAACTGACATTTTCCGGAAGGCAACGGCTACCAATAGTTTCCTACACTGGGAAAGTTATCATCCACCTGCCCTCAAGAAACTGAATTCCAATAGGCCAGTACCTTAGAGCTAAGCGGAATTGCTGTAATGAACAATCCTTCCAAGTGGAATGTAATGGGCTTTATCACAAATTCCTGGCACGAGGATATCCAAAAAAGTGGTTACATAGAGCCTATGCCAGGGCCAGGGCACGATTTACTTTCAAATAGGGGAACCCAACCTGTGGTGCCCGGATCATCCAGTGCCATACGATGTATAGGTATCTATGATGTATGCTCCCCCCAGGTCATTCATATTCTACAAAAATATTGGTCCATACTCACCGCCGATCTCGATTTGAAAGATGCCATTTCGGCAAGTCCAAGTATCACTTATCGAAGGGGGAGAAATCTGCGGGAATTCCTAGTACATAGCCATTATTCCAGACGACCTAGTACTCCACAAACTTGGCTGAAATCGCCTATAAAGGGATTCCATCCATGCGGCAGATGTTCCTTTTGTCCCTTTATGCCAACAGTCAAGAAGTTCAACAATCCAATTGATGGCAAATCATACGAGATCAAACAGTTCATGAACTGCCAAAGCAGTGGAGTCATATACATCGTTAAATGTCCCTGTCTTAAGCTATGAGTTGGTAAGACCATTCAGGAACTGAGGAGAAGAATCTCTAAACACCTCAGTACCATCAACAATAACGAAGACACCACTTTATCAAGATATACTCACAATTTTCATGGTGGCAACCCTCGATTACTTAAATTTTGGGGTGTTGCCTAAATAAAATTGGGTCCTAGGGCTGGTAATCTAGATCGGAGACTTTTGCAAGTAGAGGCACGGTGGATTCACCGCCTGAATACCATGACTCCTTTGGGTCTAAATGAAGAATTCACCTTTACTGCCTTTCTTTGATCCCATAAAAATCTTTTTTCTTTCTAACAGGTGTGTATTTTGGGTCTAATTCCACGTGTGGGAACACAGGGCTGCTGTATGGATTAACCCTGCACCTGCTCTATATACCAAAAAAATATAGATATAAAAATTAAATAAATACACCTTTAATTATGTAGAGGTTTTCTTCTACATTAGAAATAGTTAATTTTATGACTCTAGACCACACAGCTCCCTTTCTCTTCCATATGTTCCGTACCCCATGTCTGTCGATTGGCTACCATCTAATCAAACGTTTCTATACATTTCATAGTTTCTTAGGACCCACTTGTGCCTCTGTAGAGGAGATCATGTGCATGTTTCTTGATTGAGCATTCTTTCGCCTCTTATTGGCTCATCTTATGTTCTTCTCTATTCGCCAATCCATTCTTTCTGGGGGTCAGTCCACTCTTACCTGTTCTGACTGGCCAGCCGTACTGACACACCTCCGATGCATGTCATCGGAAAGGTTTACAAGAGGAAGAGCTCTTTCGGCGCGACGCCATTAGCCCCGTGTACCCCTGAGGACGCTACTTAGTAGCGAAACATGTCGGGGGGGCTTTCTATATTTTAATTCCTGCTTTATGCCGGACCTATTGTTGGACAATTTAACAAATTGACTGCTAGAAATAGCGGTCCTTATGCCGGTCGTTAGGTGTCTTATACTGCTGCACATGCAACAACCCCTTACTCTTATGTCCGGTACCGAGCAGTGACAATTTTAAAATCTCTATGTGCAGTCTGTCTTTTTGCTATATATAGCACATTAAAGAATTTATTTTACTTTTAGGGTAGTTGGGAAATAGGGTTTCTTGCCTGTAGGCAATTTGTTGTTAGTTCAGCTTATTTCTCTGTCGCTGCCTCAGGCTTCACTTCTTTCAGCAAAAATCTGCAGGAATCTCCATGAACCTGTAGATCCTGACAGTTATTGGTGAAGAATTTGGTTGCCATTTTTTATTTGATGTTATTTTTGTTAAAGACCGATTTTAATTGAGTCGATAAAGAACAACCAGCGTTACATGTGACAGACCCTGACAGGACAGGGTTACATGTGACAGGAATGTTAGATTTGAATCAATTATTCAGAATTACGGTCATTAAAATATATGAGAGACCGTGTAATACATGGTTGGGCGAGTCCTTGAGATTAAGGCCTGCTTTTTCCATCAACTCCCTACCCTACGGCTAACAGAGGGGGGTCACGAGTGGGGGATGTATGATGTTCATGTGCCGTAATAGAGTGTGTGGCATGGGGTTGTCAACACACTCCTTGTCTGCGTTGTCCTCCGCTTCTATCTTTAATTCTGTACAAGATTGTGACTTTAATGATTTTCTCTGTCTTTTGCGTTTTGTTTTTTTTAGGAAGAAGCTGTTCATGGCTCAGAGAATGGATGAGCTGAGAGAAGTGTTAATACATGACCCAGGTAACAACAGTAATGTGATTACTAGGCGTGGCATCCTACCGCGACATGACATCTTAGCTGTCAATTGTTTTATCAGTCTTTCTCTAGCGTAGAAAAGTCACAAAAGGGCATACAAGTTTTGGTGTTTTTACGCTGCCCTCACGACTTTCGGGAATAGGGAGCGTGGCTTACCAAAGTTGATGGGGTCACTGCTGCACGACAAATCTATTATAATTTACGCCAGAAAATTATAAAGGATAATTACAGCAGAAATCTACTCCAGCTCCTAGCCCTGTACATTGCACCTGATCAGACAATCCCCTCATCAGACAAGCGGAAAGATGCAACAGATTTATTAGAGCTGTGGCATCTTATTTCAGCAAAACAGAAAGCTAAGACTGGCATATGAAACGCCAGTCTTAGGAAATTTGAACCCAAAAGTTTTCTAACTTTTTTGGGGTGTATTTAAAGAATGCTTTCTTTCCACATAGTGTAGATATCTATATATTGTGTTGTATGTCTCCTTTATAATTGCTCCATTAGAACTACTTACAGAATCTTCTATTCTTCTGTCTAACAGAGCATCCCTACTACATTCTTGAAAATGAAATTGAGATCTGGGTAAATTCAGTGGCGGGCTGAAAGAAGGGGAGAAATGTACCACTACAACATTGTGGTTTCTAAAAAGGCTAGGGCTCCAAGGTGACTATGGCCGTGACACAGGATACCCAACCAAAGATCACTGTGTGCCCCTACGTACATCACACATATCTAGAGTGAATGTGGCAGCATTGCGACCTGCAACCGTGACCTGACAGTTGCAAGAAATTCAGCAGGTTTGGAGTACTTGTGCCAGTCGTTTAACGGTAGTGGCAACCCGCGGGGGGCAATGCGACCCCATTTACTTTAATTACATGCGATGCACGCAGGAGCAAACAGCGTTCTTTGTCCGCAAAACCTGTGTCGCGGCCAAGATCACAGTGTATCCCCAGTCTAACACCATCTACAAGACGAGCAATACCATCACCATCAAAATAATCATAGACCACATCATCATTACCACCTAGAAGATTATAATTAACATCATCAAGATCGGTATGTATTGTTAGAATTAAAGTTAAAGCTTTATGGTAACATTTGCCTACTTGCGAATTTCTGTAAAATCATGACATCATGATCATGAAATCATGATCTACCTATTATGTATAAAAATGCAGGCATCTTGAACTAATTGTAAAAATTCCCACAATGTCGCTTTTCCCCCGTAGGTTTACATATAGGTTGCACGCAAGTCACGATAATGCTGTGATTCTACCGTGACTCATAGGCAACCAAATGTTCTCGTGGAGCTCTAGCCTTACTACATTTGGCCGCACATAGTTTTGTCAGCATACATTGCCGGCCATTCATTCTCAGGAAAAACATTGATTGCTGTGATGGATTTTTCCATCTTCTTTTATTCTTGCCAGAGATGAATGGGATAGGATGTGTCCAGCAGCTGCTTAAGCCGCTGTTCCCCATAGAAATAGCCATAGTATGCACCTTTATTTTTCGGGATCTGGAGGTGGAGAAGAGCATTTATTATGTATAGGAAGCTTAAGATTGCCCATGTTTGTGCAGATCTCTCATCATATCTGATGGCCTGGTTATCTTGTTATCTGCTCATCTATACTACGTTTGGGACCTCTTTGCCTAGCCAAGGAGCTCATATGTCAGGATTCTGTTGTTGTACTGCAAAATTACCACTAGTGGCCGCTGTTTTACACTTTGAAGAATTGTGCTGCGCTTTTACTCCTTACCACTGGAGGCTGCTGTTTTGCCCTTAAACCTGCCCTTAACCAAGATGGCAAATGTTGCATCGTGTGCAACCACCTTGTTTCCTGTTTGGGCCTACTTCAGACCACATGGAATACCAAACAGTGCTTGAGTATCCTGTTACGATACTGGCGAACACTGCTGGAATCCTATGGTCAGAAGTAGCGAGCGGAGCACAGTGCAGAACCCGGTGAGACGTCCCCAGGAACAGTGCTTGGAGGGTGGAACACGAGTAGTAGTCAATAGCAAGGAAGTAGGAACAGTCTGGCAAAGACAGTTCTCAGGAGCAGGAGACTGGAACAAGTCACAATACTCAAGCACTGTTTGGTATTCCATGTGGTCTGAAGTAGGCCCAAACAGGAAACAAGGTGGTTGCACACGATGCAACATTTGCCATCTTGGTTAAGGGCAGGTTTAAGGGCAAAACAGCAGCCTCCAGTGGTAAGGAGTAAAAGTGCAGCACAATTCTTCAAAGTGTAAAACAGCGGCCACTAGTGGTAATTTTGCAGTACAACAACAGAATCCTGACATCATATGTATATGACTTATAGATAACATAAAACAGATTAAATATTTAATAATATGTTAGAAATTCTCTATGTGCTATGACACAAACCTCAACTGGTAAAGCTCTTCAAATCTAGGTTGGCTACTGATCATCAGATGGGCTCATGCGGCTAGGCAGGAATTGAGTCATGTATAGACAGTACATCTATTTAAATGCCACCCACTGTTTATTGGCTTAGGCAGTATAAATAAAGTTGCGTCATATTTTTGCCCAGGATACAGGAACACTGGGAGCAGGATACAACTAAGGAACCATTTGCATAGACGAACACAGGAATACAAACAACGCTCAGGCAAGGAGAGTTAGCCCTTTTTAAAGTTGAGGATGTTACTGGGTTGATTGGGAAACTTTAGACAGGTGTGCACACTGGCCCTTTAAGGCCGGGAGTGAGCGTGCGCACACCCCACAAGACACAGGAGAGCACTGCAGTCGTGTGTGTCGACATCTCTGAGGAGGGAGATGCCGATATGAAGATACAGTCCTGTGGTCGCGGCTGCCGACAGTCAGCGACCGCGGGCATAACAGATACCTTGACATGGCATGTTGGCATGTGTGTATATTTATATATGGTGTTGGTCTTGTGCTCGTTACTTGTGCTCACCAGAGAAGATAATAGTGAGGGCACCCCTACATCTATGTGCACGTCCACTTTTAATTGCACCGTAAATTTTGTTATCATTTTATACACAGGACTCATTATCAATAAAGTCTAATAGGATATTTCTGAACCAACCCATGAGAAATAGAGTGTAGTGGCAAGTGAGTAGCTCCAAATGGAATTGTCTTTTGCTGAACCTTCTTGAACCATTATTGTGTCACACCCTGGGCCTTCAGGAGCATCCTCTGGTACTATGGGTGGCCAGTCTGCCCTGGTTTCTGAAGACATATACTAACCATGTTCTGTACTTTCACATAGTACTAGTCACATAGTCTAGTTGGGCCACATTCAAACATTGTGAAAAAACGTATCTAAGTAAAAATCCTATATGGTTATCAGCTTTATGGGCGTAATATTACTCAAAAACAATCCCATCTCTATTTCCAGATTTCTACAATCGACTCTTCTGTCAATAGATTTGCACCATCAAGAATAAGTGACAACGTCTATAGATAGAAAACATCAAGAGATAGTTGTCCCAAAGACAAAGAATGAACTTTTTCTTTTATCAAAAATAAATGCAATAAATAATCAAGCCACTAATGTGATATTTTGCTTCTTTGATCTACAACTGCACGTGTGTATAATGTGTAACAAATATGAAAATGACATTATAAAATGGTTCACTATGAAGTGCCAAATGGACGTAAGATGTAACCAAGGTAGATGACAATATATGGGTTTTTCAATCTCATAAAACGATGGCATATTGCTAGGAGGTTACTAGTAGGAAACTACACTGGACACTGCATCTCCGACACAGTGTTTAGCCTTTTCCTTCAGCGGGTCTCTAGAACTCAGGACCTGCTGTATGGGAGGCAGAAACACTTATGCCTCATGCACATGACAGTGTGCGCCGGTCGGGTCCCTTCAGTGATCCATGGAAAGATAGAACATGTCCTATCTTTCCACGGATCGGAGAATTGGGTCCGTTTTCACGGGGATTCCTCTCCAGGAGAAGTCAGTGACTAAACTGTCCATATATGGACATTGAAGTCAGTGACTTGTCCTGGAAGGGGGGGATGGGTGCAACCTACAGGGGGCTGTGTGGCATTACCTACAGGGAACTTGGTGGCATCACCTACAGGGGACATGGTGGCATTACATACAGGGAGCTGGGTGGCATTACCTACAAGGGGCAGGGTGGCATTACCTACAGGGGACTTGGTGGCATTTCATACAGGAAGCTGGGTGGCATTACCTACAGGGGGCTGGGTGGCATTACCTACAGGGGGCTCGGTGGCATTACCTACAGGGGGCTGGGTGGCAAATGGGACTGTGGAATGTTATTGGTTTCAGAAGGAGGGGTTTCCCTCTGTCTCCCATGCGATGTGATTGTAGGTTGTCGATGGATTGTTATGGCAGCCAGGGTCCTAGCAATGGCACCCAGGTCTGCCATCTTGGGACACCTATAAGGCTAGTTATGTCCTAATCCTAACCTTTATGCTGACAGGCATAATGTACTGAAGTATTACAGTACTACGGTGTATTAACGGCATATTCTAGTCCCCTGGAGGGACTGAAAAAAGTACACATAATTGGTATCACCACATTCGTA
This sequence comes from Rhinoderma darwinii, assembly GCF_050947455.1. NCBI lineage: Eukaryota > Metazoa > Chordata > Amphibia > Anura > Rhinodermatidae > Rhinoderma > Rhinoderma darwinii. The sequence goes on along the minus strand of NC_134693.1, from coordinate 109,025,200 downwards.
ATGACTGAAACTATAACATTATCATGCTTTGTATCCCACATGGTGAATGCTGTGAATTTTTTTTTTATAAAAAAACAATGCCAGAATTGATGTTCTTTGTGTATCCCACCTCACAAAAACGCAATAAAAAGATCAAAAACTCGTATGTAACCCAAAATGGAACCAACGAAAATGTCAACTCGTTCTGCAAAAAACAAGCCCTCATAAAGCTTTGTTGATGGAAAAATGTAACTTTTTTCTAAGTGTTTTTTATTGTGCAAAAGTAGTAAAACATACAAAAAAAAACTTGGTATCGCCGTAATGGTACTGAACAGCAAAGTGTAGATAACATGCCATTTATACCGTATAGTGAACACCGTAAAAACAAAACCCCCAAATGTTTTTATAAAAGTTATACAATACATTATAGGTAACCCAAAATAGTGCCTTTAAAATAAATACAATTCATTCCGCAAAAAATAAGAAAGAAAGAACTGAAACAATTGTCTTGACTATAAAGTTTTCAATAGGGTTGGACAGGGGTTGCCTTGACGAGACACCCCCTTTAAAAGCAGTCTGTATTCTTCCTATGGTGCAGCAGACGAATGCATAATATTAAATGTCCTTGGAAGAGTTGTGTGAGAGTAGAAAAAAAGTCAGATTTTTTTCCCCCAGAAACAGCGCCACACTTGTATCGTAAGTGAATGGTAGCGGTAGTGCACCTAAAACAATCACCTTTACTATAGTAGCTCCCGCTAATGAAAATCGGTTGTTACCAACAGAGAACATTTCCTGTGCCACAATGTAGTGCTGGTGCCCAGTAAAGACAATTGGTAACCACTTAATGCATGGTAACATTGACTTCTTTGGAGTGGGAGACTTTTTCCAGCGGCTCTCCACTGTGGGTACTGGAGAGAATTCTGGACATGTGGACACTTGTCAGGGTATGTTCACACGCATTGTTTTTAGACGTAATTCGGGCATTTTACGCCTCGAATTACGCCTGACAAAACGCCCCTAATACGCCTATAAACATCTGCCCATTGCTTTCAATGGGAATTACGATGTTCTGTTCCCACGAGCCTTTATTTTACGCGTCGCTGTCAAAATACGGCGCGTAAAATGACGGCTCGTCAAAAGAAGTGCAGGACACTTCTTCGGATGCTTTTGAAAGCGTTTTTCATTGTCTCCATTGAAAAACAGCTCCAAAAACGGCCGTAAAAATGCCATGAAAAACGCAAGTTGTTAAAAAAATGTCTGAAAATCAGGCGCTGTTTTCGCCTGAAAAAAGCTCTGTATTTTCAGACGTATTTTGCTACTGCGTGTGAACATACCCTCACACAGCTTTCTACTCCCTCCCTCCATTTTCTTGTAACCAGAGATACAAAATCATGACAGGGTGGATGTTAGAAAATGTCCTAGAAAAGTAAATAGAAAAAGAGATTTTGGTAACATTTTCTTTTCTATAAACCACTCAACATTGCTGCAGTGGTAAATTGGTACTCCCATCTTCTAATGTCATGGCATATCGCTAGAATATTCCATAAAATTATGGTCAGAGGGGGTCCATCATCTAGAATCCCCGCCAATCCCAAATAGCCGAAGATATATCCATCTACCAATGTGATTTTCCAAGAATCATTATTATTAAAGCCGGTAAAAGTCAAAATCAGACTTTGGATTGGTGCTAAACATCAAGTCTAGAATATCATGACTGCTCATCCTAGGGCCATCATGAATGCATTTCATACGTCTTTCTTCTGTGTGTTGACATCTAATTTTGTCAAACCCTGTGACCCGTTTTATATTGACCATTTAAGTCTCGTTCACATGACAGGGTCCGAGTGTCGACCGATAAAAACGGCTGTTTTGGGCCGTTTTTCCCGTCCGGTTTGCATCCGTTTTGCATCCATTCCGATTCTGTTCCGGGCCGTGTTGCCATTTTTAACGGCCGATTTGACCCGTTTTGCATCCGTTTTTTTCCCTGTCCGTTTTAAAATCGGATGAATTTCATTTAAATTTGTTGCCACACACAGCCCTCAGTAGATAATGCCACACAGCCCCCTGTAGGTAATGCCACCCAGCACCCTGTTGGTAATGCCACCCAGCCCCCTGCAGGTAATGCCACCCAGCCCCCTGCAGGTAATGCCACCCAGCCCCTGCAGGTAATGCCACCCATCCCTCTGCATGTAATGCCACCCAGCCCCCTGCAGGTAATGCCACCCAGCCCCCTGCAGGTAATGCCACCCAGCCCCCTGCAGTTAATGCCACCCAGCCCCCTGCATGTAATGCCACCCAGCCCCCTGCATGTAATGCCACCCAGCCCCCTGCAGGTAATGCCACCCAGCCCCCTGCAGGAAATGCCACCCAGCCCCCTGTTGGTAATTCCACCCAGCCCCCTGTATGTAATGCCACCTAGTCCCCTGTAGGTAATGCCACACAGCCCCCTGCAGGTAATGCCACCCAGCCCCCTGTAGGTAATGCCACCGAGCCCCCTGTAGGTAATGCCACCCAGCCCCCTGTAGGTAATGCCACCCAGCTCCCTGTATGAAATGCCACCAAGTCCCCTGTAGGTAATGCCACCCTGCCCCTTGTAGGTAATGCCATATATGGACAGTGTATTCACTCACTTCACCTGTAACGGAATTCCCTGCCACAGGGTCGGGGATTCCGCTTCTGAAGTGAGTGACGTCACTGTGTCCATATATGGACTGTGTAGTCACTCACTTCTCCTGTAACGGAATTCCCTGCCACAGGGTCGGGGATTCCGCTTCAGCAGTGAGTGACGTCGCTGTGTCCATATATGGACAGTGTAGTCACTCACTTCTCCTGTAGCGGAATCCCCGGCCACGGGGTCGGGGATTCCGCTTCAGAAGTGAGTGACGTCGCTGTGTCCATATATGAACAGTGTAGTCACTCAATTCTCCTATAGCGGAATCCTCGGCCACGGGGTCGGGGATTCCGCTTTAGAAGTGAGTGACGTCGCTGTGTCCATATATGGACAGTGTAGTCACTCACTTCTCCTGTAGCGGAATCCCCAATCCCCGGCCGGGGATTGGAGATTCCGACTTCTACAGGGAGCAAAAAAAGACCCTCCTTCTCACATGCACTCTGCACTGTGAGGAGGAGAGAGAGCGCGAGCAACGGAATACATGGCCATCACTCGGGACACATTCCGGTGATGGCCGTGTATTACCCGGCCCCATAGACTTCTACGGGAGCCGGGCGGCCGGGTAAACGGCTGAAAATAGGGCATGTCCCATTTTTTGACGGCCAGGTTTCCCGGGCCATCAAAAAATCGGTCGTGTGAATAGCCCCATTAGGGGTCTATTGTTCCTAATGCAGCCGGGTGACGGCCGATTTATGAACGTCCGTCACCCGGCTGGGAAACCCTGTCGTGTGAATAAGGGCTTACGGTAAATTCACACGTAGCGGGGTTGAGGTGTGGTTTGAAAAAACAGTTTTGTGAAAATCATTGCAAAAAAATACGATATGACCGTAACCTGTGATTAGATGCTAAATAAGTCCCCACACATAGCGTTCACCCCCATCCCCACAAAAAACAATGTATTAAGAAGCCCCCCTCCCCCAACACATAGCATTAACAATAAAATCCTCCCTCCCCCACAAAAATACATAATCCCCTCACCCCACACATAATATTTAGTCAAGTCCACCGTCCCCCACAAAATTGATTTATTTAAAAAAAATCCCCTCCCCACACATAATATTTACAGTCAAGTCCCCCTCCCCCACAAAAACAATTTATACCCCCTCACACACACACACACGCACAGCATTTACAGACTAGCCCCCGCCCACAGAAACGATTTATAAAGAATATCCCCCCACACACATAACACTTACAGTTCCCCCTACTTTCTCAGAACATTACAGCTGTACTTACCAGTCTTCAGCTCCGTGGAGGGAATCTTCATGTTCTCAGGGGTCACATGTTGCAGGCAGGCAGCAGGAATGCTGTGTGTATGACTGCCCCCCCCAGCCCTCTCTCCCTCCCCGCCTGTCTGCTATGTAAACTGCTGTGGCCGAACACGATGTTCTCCTCGTTCTCCTCACAGGCAGAGTGTGGCCGGCTGCATTATATGACATGTGATGTATAATGCAGCCGCCCGGAGCACACACATCTGCGAGGAGAACGCAGTACATTACATTACACGGCTCCCGCTCCTGTCCCCTGCGCTGCCCCAGCTTTTTAATAAATTTTACAGGCCTCACCACCCCCGGCCCAGCCCTCTCCTTCTTCAGTGCCTACATACTGTACAGGAGAGCGGCCCCTGCTCAGTGGAGCGGCCGGCCCACCGGAAGAGGCAAATTCCCAGCAAACTACATGGCCAATCTGCCCCTGCTCAGCAAAGTAGCTAAGCAGCAGCCTGCACTATTGAGTTACTGCACAAATAGTTGTCCACCTGTGCCCTAAAAAAATAGGACAGAGCACAGACAGGAACCTTCTATTTAGGAAGAGAGTGTATACAACAATCCAGTCTAATATATCACAGCAGGTTCACATATTTGCCAATTAAATGGTAAGCAGTGGTATTCATTGCCCGACTGAATTAAAAAAAACAACTAAATGTGAAGCTCCAGTGGAATAGTGCCCCCAACAGGCAACTTATCCTGAAAAATGTTAACATGCTCGCTCCATAATACTAATCAGAAAACATTGAACCATGCATCTCAGACAGACCTCTGGAGTGCAATTGTTTTATGCTGAATGAAAAAGAACCAAATAATGCATATAGATTGTTTTCAGTAAAAGCCATATTTCAGTATAATGTGCACTAACAATATTTCAGTGGTGGATCTCGGCTACAATGTTAAGTTCTAAAACATTGACAAAGACATCTGCTATAAACATAACTACTATGTTAGATTCTGAAAATAGCACAATTTGACATTTGGAGCAGTCATTGTTGCAGTTTGATATGCAATGCTGCAAATTCCTCTATCAAAGATGCAAATCAAATTTCAAAGTTAATTTTCCCCTGAAATAAATATAAAAAAACACAACTCACTGGGACGTCCTTCTATTCAGCTGTTTCTCAGTTAGGCTGTTTAGACCTAATTTTTTCTTTACATTTGGTGGGAACAGCTCCCCAATAATGCATGATCTAAAGTAGGCAACTGTGTGGCAGACAGATGCATTCATTGCCTATTTACTCTTGGATAGTAAATTATAATATCTACAGTTAAAGGGGTTGTCCAGTTTGGGGGCTGGTTTTTTTATACTGATAATCTATCCACAGTATAGGTTATCAGTATATGACCGGTGGGGGTCACCTGGACCCCGTACCGATCAGCTGTCCCGGCTTCCCTCGGGTGCCGGAAGCTATGCAGGGGTTGTTGCTGGAAGCAGAATGCTCTGACCACTGTATAGTGGCCGAGCTGGGTTACTGCAGCTCTGCTACTATGCACTTGAAGAGGAGCAGAGCTGCAGTAGTGCAGCACAGCCGCTATGCAGTGGTCGGAGCCTTCTGCTCTGGCACCGACCCCTGCATAGCTTTCAGCGCCTGGAGGCAGACAGAACAGCTTATCGGTATGGGTTCCAGGTGTCGGACTTCTACTTATCATATACTGATGACCTAGCCTGTGGATAGGTATACAGTATAAAAAACCAGCCCCCAAACCCCTTTAAGCAACCCTTGCCTATATGTTGCTGCATAACTAGTAGGGCCCCCCCACATTAAAAAGTAGAGGGGTACCCACACAACTTTTTTGCTCAAAGGCCTCCGCTAATGTCTTTTTTTTTTTCACCTTCCTCTGGATCAATAGGGTTAAAATAAAAGTTCTATAGTTTACCCATATTCCTTCCCTTTCTCCCATCCCTCGGTTGAACTTGATGGACATATGTATTTTTTTCAACCGTACGTATGTGACTATATGTAACTATGTTGGTCCAGCCCTAATAACTAGAAAGATATATAATTCAGGATTCTAGAACAGCTGGGTGACAACCCCTGGTATAGTTGCAATGGTGATTATATTGATCCCAGTCAGGTTTCCCAGAAACATATATTACTAAGAAATGAGTGTATAGATTTTTTACTTGACCGGAAAAAAAAATCTAATTTAGGACTTATTTTTACAGGTTATATTTTTATTCTTGGGATAAATGCTCTTTCTAGTGCATTTTTCGATGTAGCATAAATGTGTGAACATACATGTGACATTTTCTGCTATTTAAATCCCATACCTGGATGTCCATAGTAATTTGTGTTCGTGTTATCATCTGTTAAATGCATACATCTTGACATACTACACTCTGACCATGCCAGGACACAAACTATTTCTAGTAAGATGCAGAATATAATCAAAAACTGTCATTTCTATTTAGATCTCAGAATGCGAACAGCAAATTGAAAGCTACAGACTCCTCCTGAGCACAGAATGATGACACAGTCAGTGCATGCATTGTTTTATATACATATCGCGTCTGTTATCTGTTTATTCAAATTGTAAAATAAGAACCCCTATAAACATTAGATTAATGTCAGCCAAACCCGCCGCAGGAACAGCCAAACACCTATTGTGTATGAGGACCTCCCAACTCTCCCCCGACAGATAATGTCAGAAGAAATAAAGGATCGGTCATGTTGAATTTTAATGCCTGATCCTTTTATTCTCAGGAACGATAAGCCACCGCGAGAGGTGTCTGCCAATGGCTTACTCCCCTCTCCCTATTAAAAAAAACATGCACGCTTGGCCGAACCAAATATGCAAGTGTGTGGGAAGTTTGTTAGGAATAGCAGTCGGAAGAACAAGCATTTAAAGCCTTTAAAGGCGTCAGTTAGCCAAACACATGGGGGAATCTAAAGGAATAGCTGTCAGTTAACCGCTATCTATAGTGTAAGGCCACTTTTAGGCTCTGTTCACATTTGTCTTGTAGCTTCCGTTTATAACAGGATCCATCGGAGTTTCCGTCATGGTGTCTGACGTTTGCACACAGCACTATTCCTCCAAATCTGACTGAATTTCCCACTGAGACATATGTAACTGTATGTCATAAACCCCTTCCCTCTTTAGCCACTTTTGACCTTCCTGAAAGAGCCTCATTTTTCAAATCTGACATGTTTCACTTTATGTGGTAATAACGTTGGAATGCTTTTACCTATCCAAGCGATTCTGAGACTGTTTCCTCATGACACATTGGACTTTATGTTACTGGCAAAATTTGCTCGATATGTTCAGTATTTAATTGTGAAAAACACCAAAATGTAGCAAAAAAATTTGCATTTTTCTACACTTAAATGTATCTGCTAATAAGACAGGCAGTTATAACACACAAAATTGTTGCTAACTAACATCCCCCATATGTCTACTTTAGATTGGCATCGTTTTTTGAACATCCTTTTATTTTTCTAGGACGTTACAAGGCTTAGAACTTTAGCAGCAATTTCTCACATTTTTAAGAAACTTTCAAAAGGCTATTTTTACAGGGGCCAGTTTAGTTGTGAAGTGGCTTTGAGGGCCTTATATATTAGAAACCCCCAAAAAGTCACCCTTTTTAACCCAATTTTCTTTATAACACAGAAAGATTTACCAGAGAAATGCAACTCAATATTTTTTGCCCAGGTTCTGCAGTTTTAGGAAATATCCCACATGTGGCTCTAGCGTGCTACTGGACTGAAGCACCGGCCTCAGAAGCAAAGAAGCACCTAGTGGATTTTGGGGCCTTATTTTTATTACAATATATTTTAGGCACCATGTCAGGTTTGAAGGGCTCTTGCGGTGCCAAAACAGTGGAAATCCCCCAAAAGTGACCCCATTTGGGAAACTACACACCTCAAGGAAATTATCAAGGGGTATAGTGAGCATTTTGGCCGCACAGGTTTTTTACAGAAATTATTGGAAGTAGGCCGTGAAAATGAAAATCTACATTTTTTCAAAGAAAATGTATGTTTAGCGATTTTCTCATTTCCACAAGGACTAAAGGAGAAAAAGCACCACCAAATTTGTAACGCAATTCCTCCCGAGTAAAACAATAACCCACAAGTGGTAATAAACGGCTGTTTGGACACACGGCAGGGCTTAGAAGGGATGGCGCGCCATTTGGCTTTTGAAGTTCACATTTAGCAGGAATGGTTTGCGGAGCCATGTCACAATTACAAAGCCCCTGAGGGGACAAAACCGTGGAAACCCCCCACAAGTGACCCCATTTTGGAAACTGCACCCATTGAGGAAATTATCTAGGGGTGTAGTGAGCTTTTTCACCCCACAGGTCTTTTCCATAAATGAATGCTCTGCGGATGGTGCAAATTAAAAATTTATATTTTTCCCTAGATATGCCATTTCAGTGGCAAATATGTTGTGCCCAGCTTATGCCACTGGAGACACACACCCCAAAAATAGTTAAAAGGGTTCTCCCGGGTATGACGATGCCATATATGTGGAAGGAAACTGCTGTTTGGGCACACTGTAGGGTTCAGAGCGGAGGGAGCGCCATTTGGCTTTTGGAGAGCGAATTTTGCTTGGTATTAGATTTTTTGAGTATTGCTGGTGTTTCCGTTTATAATGTGGGGGCACATGTAAGCTGGGCAGAGTACATCAGGGGCATAGTCAGGTGGTATAATAATCAGGTAAAAAAAACAATAAAATGATCCATAGATGTGTGTTACGCTGTGAAGCAATCCTTTCTGCACAGGCCGGTGTCGCACTGATATATGGCGTCCTTTCTTATGCCCCTTTTGGGCCACACTCCGCACCTTTGCAGTTTGGGGAATTTTGCTGGGAAAGTGTTGTCCTGGTATAATATGGGCACCGTTGCTTCCAGCGGATATGTTTGGGCCCTCCCCTTCCTGGTTACCTAAATTTAGGTCCTTGATAAATCGTCTCTTGAAACAGAAGAAATGTTCCCCTCGGGCCGGCGCAACTGCATATTTTTTATTTCCTGACTTATTGGAGCCAAAACTAATTTTATTTTTTCAGAGACGTAGTGGTATGAGGGCTTTTTTTTGCGGGACAAGCTGTAGTTATTATTGGTACCATTTTGGGGTACATGCGACTTTTTTTGATCACCTTTTATCCTAGTTTTTAGGAGGCTAGGTAAACAAAAAAAACGCAATTCTGGCATAGTTTTTTTAGGTTTTTTTATACAGCGTTCACCATGCGTTATAAATTACATGTTAACTTTATTCTGCGGATCAGTACGATTCCGGGGATACATATTTTATAGAACTTTTTGCATTTTACAACTTTTTGCACAATAAAATTACTTTTGTAAAAAGAATGTATTTTTTCTGTCGCCAAGTTGTAAGAACCATAACTTTTTCGTCGAAGGAGCTATATGAGGGCTTGTTTTTTGCGAGGCATGCTATCGTTTTTTATAGGTACCATTTTTGGATACGTGCGACTTTTTGCTAACATTTTATTCCAATATCTGTAGAGCAAAGTGACCAAAAAACAGAAACTCTGGTATAGTTTTTTACGGTTTTTTTTATGCTGTTCACCGCGTGCAATAAATAATATAATATTTTGATACCTCAGGTCGTTACGGTTGCGGCGATACCAAATACGTATGGTTTATTATTTTTTTTCAATAATGAAGGACTTGATAAGCGAAAAAGGGCGATTGTGTTTTATTTTATTACTTGAAACTTTTATTGTTTTCAAACTTTTATTTTTTTCACTTTTTTTACACTTTTTTTCAAGTCCCACTAGGGAACTTAAAGGTCCAACTGTCTGATGTTTTTTTTATAATAAATTGCACTACCTACATAGTGCAATGTATTAGATCTGTCAGTTATTCACTGACAGCAAGCCGATTAGGCTTCGCCTCCCGGCGGGGCCTAATCGGCTTCCGTAATGGCAAAGCAGGAGACCATTGTGTCTCCTGTTGCCATAGCAGCAGTCACCAGTCCTGATTGCCTGTCAGGGCTGGCAATCTGCTAGCAACTGCTATGATGCAGCAATCGCTTTCGATTGCTGTATCGAAGGGGTTAATGGCATGGATCGGAGCTTGCTCCGGTTCTTGCCGTTACAAGTGGATCTCAGCTGTAACATACAGCTGACTTCCACCGCTGATGACGCCAGTTCAACTCCTGACCGGCTTCCGTGCTAGGCAGACCGGGAGGCCAGTATTAGGCCTCTGGTTGCCATTGCAGCCACCGGAACCCCGGCAATTTAATTGCTAGGGTTCCGATGAGCTGCAAACACCTTAAGTGCAGCGATCGCGTTTGAGCGCTGCACTTAAGAGGTTAATGGCGGGGATCTAAGCTAATTTCGGTCCCCCGCCATTACAGCCTGATGTCAGCTGTAAGATACCGCTGAGATCCGGCGATGATGGCACCGGCTCAGCTTCTGAGTCGGTGCCAAACATTTGGCGTATGAATACGGCAATTTGCGGGAAGTCATGGATTTCCATGGCGTACCCATACGGCAAATGTCGGGAAGGGGTTAGAGTGACATGTCAGAAGTTTGTCAGACATTTACCTGCAGTTTAACTGCTATTGCCAAATGGACACCCTTTCTCCATATCTTTGTCCATTAAAGTCTATGGGTATGGGCGTATATATCAGGAGATTTTCCCACTTTATTTGTCGACCATGGCCCACTGATCTGTAAATTGAGCCTTACTCGTTTGAACAATTTAACCTGATTATCTGAAGAGGTTAATCATCCCAAACAGGTTGACTGGCGAGATAAAATTGATGGCCTATGCTCAGGAAAGGCCATCTACTGTATATCTGACGGTGGGGGTTCCACTTTCGGCACTCCCACCGATAGGCAATTTGAAGAGGTCGCTAACAGACCGGAAAAGCTCTCTCTCCATTCATCCTAAACATTTTTTGTTGCTATTGGAGTAATTTGATGCACAAATCTATACATGAATAATCGATTCATATTAGAGCAAATCAAGTTACAAAATTTGTTCGTAGAAATTAAAGAGATACAAGTCATAAATAGAAATAATGCTATTTTTGCTTTTTATGCTTTTATTGACTAATCATATTTCAGGAAAATACACTGACATTTACTCTAAATCCCATGAAATCCCATCAATTTATATAAATAAACAAAGAAATACAACGTGATTTATATCACACTAGAGGCAATAAAGATTAAGAAAGCGATCCAGGCAGTAACTTGTGACTTTGGGAAAACATACAATTTAGAGAAAAAAGGACAAAACTCCCATACACATGGTGGTAATGTTGAATCAGCAGCACAGCTGGAACCAAATGAAAGCTGAAGGGGCAGAGATAGGGGACGGAAGACGTGATTCACACAAGATAATAATGGAAGAGCTAGACTCACCGAAGAGTCAAAGAATGAAGATAAGCGACCTATTGAAGGAGAATAACAATGATGTCCACAAGAGGAGAGGTATCGTGGTTATATTTTAGCAGTCCTTTTATTTAAGAGTAAATAGAAATATCCTTAGCTGGTAGATCAGTTGCTGGATGTTCTATGTCCTCTTGTAGAATTATTTGGGAAGATGGTAGTTTTAGGGCGTATATACAGTAGAATAGGTGAAATAGGGAGTTGATATTGCAGATGGAGTCAGAGGCGTAACTTGAAGCTCCTGTGCCCCAATGCACGGTACTGACTTCTACTTTAGCAACACTTATAGCTACTCCATGATGCATTAATGTTAAACGGTACAGGGTTGTTGTTATTACAGTAGATAGAGTACTGGGGTGATTTATCTTAGAGGGGTATGAGCGTGGTGATTACCGTAGATGGAGTACTGGAGTTTGGAACATTCATTACTATCAATCGCTACTATGCATTATTTTGAAGGGTGGTCATGGCTTATTTGACCCTAGTCAAAAAGAACCTCATGACATATTAGTTACTATGACTGACCAGCAAAGGGAAGATACTAGTTTCAGCTCAGTTTGCACTAAGGCTGCTCGATTTTCAACCAATCCATAAGGTTCTCTGTATGCATCTGTTGTCTCAAATGATCTAGAACTTTAACAGTCATAGCAACCGCCGGTGGAGAGACAGTGATGGAGTGGACAGCTTTGAAGCTGAAGGGAAAAAAAAAAGATAAAAAGGATTGTTTCAAAGAAAACAAAAACAAACTCTGAGTTAGGAGCTCATGAACATATAGGCAGCGATTCCTGAGAATACATTTCAACTAAGGCTTCATTCACATTTGCGCTAGGGTCTCGTTCTGACGTTGGAACGGGACCCTGACTGACACAAACAGAAACCAAAGGTGTTTCCATCACCATTGATGTCAATGGTGTCGGATCCGGTGCCAATGTTTTCCGTTTGCCTCAGGGAAACGGTTGTGCAGGGGTTCCGTCATTTTGACGTAATCAATAGCTTAGTCGATTACGCTATTGATTCCGTCAAAATGACGGAGCCCTTGCTCAACAGAGACAAACGGAAACCATTGGTTTCTGTTTGTGTCAGTCAAGGTTCCGTTTCCGACGGAAAGCTCAGTCGGAACGGGAAAGCTCAGACGGAACGTCGGAACGGGACCCTAGCGCAGATGTGAACGAAGCCTAACAGAGCTGTTTTATCCCTTCTAATACAGGATTAAGGGTCCTGATAGAGTACCTTGTTCTACTTTTGTTCCAGATCTCTGGAGTTGGTAATAGTTTAATTATTGGTATAGTTGTTAATGGTTAAAAGTTACTTTCTCCTGCCTTGATGAAGATTAGCGCTAACATTGATAACACTGTAATGGCTTTTGTAATGGCTTTTGTGTCTTTATTAATCAGAGAGTACCACTCCGCATCTTTTGTATAGTTTGGTTCCATTTAAAAATTTGGGTGAACGGGTCTGACATGACGTGTCTTTTATCTATAGTAGTCATACTATTTAATTTCAATCTGTGTTTAAAGGGGTTGTCCCTTTTAAACAATCCCCCTTTTCTTAGTTGGATTTTCCAAAAATAAGCTGATTAAATGGTGTCTCATTGCTGGGACCCCCAGTGATCAGCTGTTATTTGTTGGTGATCCTGGCAGCAAGTGTACAATTCTCCTGCAGCGCCATCACAGTGGAAATCAAGCTTTACATGGTGTCCACTAAAATCAATGGGCTATCCACACGTGGATGTGATGTGTTATGAGGCCAACAGAAAGTGGTGTGAATCCACTGTGTTGCCAACGAATTTGGTGTAGGGCAAAACCAGGGAGCTGAGTCTAAGGGATCCCCAAGTATTCAGACTTTGACCTCTGTATCGAGATGTGGACTTGACTGCTAGGGATCCCCAGGTCACTACCCCCAGAGTTGTCTCCATTGGCAATGGCTAAGTATATAGCAAAAAAAGTAGGCACTAAGTACACAGTCAAAACCTGAAAAAGTCAGGGTAGGCGGCAAACGGTCAATCACAGAAAGACAAGCCGGAGGTCAAGGCAGGCACAGTTCGGTCATAACAGGAGATGAGCAGAAGGCCAGGGTAGGCGGCAGGCAGGACGTGCTCAAATTTCAGGCAGAGTCAGCACCGTTACTCCAAAAGATAATCCAGCATGGAATCTAATTAAAACTAACGTACCCAATTGATCAGGCACTGAGAAAAGGTGGAGGTATATTGGAGAAGGAGTGACCATGATATGATGCTCTTCTTAGATGCTCTCCACTCTGTCTAATTGATGTAAGCCCGGGTAGAAAAACTCGAACTAATTAACTCAGAATACGCTATGTTCACACGGAGTATTTTGCAGGAGGAATATCTGCCTCAAAATTCCGTTTGGAAGTTTGAGGCAGATTTTCCTCTCCCTGCACGTCGATTTTCGCAGCGATTTTCGCGCCGTTTTTCGCCCGCGGCCATTGAGCGCCGCGGGCATAAAACACCGCGAAATACGCTTTCTCTGCCACCCATTGAAGTCAATGGGAGGTCAGAGGCGTAAACGCCTGAAGATAGGGCATGTCGCTTCTTTTTCCCGCGAGGCAGTTTTACTGCTCACGGGAAAAAGACGCCAACGCCTCCCATTGAAATCAATGGGAGGCATTTTAGGGCCGTTTTTACCGAGTTTTGCGGCGCGGTTGCCGCGTCAAAAAACTCGGCAAAATACTCCGTGTGAACATAATGGTTATTTGATAATAGGTATTCTAAACCAGACACCCTCTTTAACCCCTTGGTGACATGTGACGCTACTGTACATCACAGTTGCCAAGGGGCAGTATGGAGTGGGCTCACGGGCTGAGCCCGTTCAATACTTAGTAGATGTCGTCTGTATGTTATGACCAACACCTCACTGCAACGGCTGGGGTTGGAGATAACTCAGATCCTGGCTGTTTAACTACATAGATGTCATGGTCAATAGCGTCCTCAACATCTAAGCTATTAGAGAGAGGGGGTGGCCCCCTCTGTCGGCCTATCGGCCCCCATGCAAGGCGAATGCGGAAAGCTGACTGTTTTAACCCTTTCACGTTGCAGATCTGCACAGCAGGGACACAGTGGCAATGCATGCGATCAGAAAAATTTCTGAGTGCAAGCATTTAACCCCTTAGATGCCAGTGTCAGATGTGACCACCGGCATCTGAGGGGATTTTACTGCCCCTTGATCACCGGCTCTCGAGCGGGGATGTCGCAAGAGCCAGTGTAATCCTCTAGCAGCTGGGAGCCTTCTGAAGGCTCCCAGCCCTATTGAGACCTGCCTGTGGACCTACCAATGCACTAATTTTGCCATAAACTGCAATATTGTGATATTGCAGTCTATGGCAGAAGCGATCTAATGATTGCAGATTCAAGCCCCCTAGAGGCTAAATAAAAGTTAAAAAAAAAAGTTTTTTTAAAAGGCAAAAAAAATGCAAATCACCACGCTTTCTCTAGATAACATATAAAAAAAAATAAACAATAATAAACATAAACACATCAGGTATCCCCGCATCCGAAATTGCCCGAACTATAGCGAACGTCATAGCGGGAAAAAAGGTGAAAATGGCCGAATCTCAGTTTTTTGGCCACTTCAACCCATCAAAAAATGTAATACAAATTGATCGAAATGCCAAACATTCCCCCCAATTGTATTAATACAAATGACATATTTCCACGTACATAAAGACGCCTTACACAGCATTGTACACAGAAATATAAAAAACGTTACGAGGGTCACAATGTGGTGATGCAAAAAAATGTTCGTTTCTTTCATACGTTTACATTTTTTAAAAAGTACTAAAACATAACAAAAACGACATAAATTTGGTATGACCATGATCGTACTGACCCGCAAAATAAAGATAACGTATCATTTTCAGAGTGCATTGAACACCTTAAAAAAAAAAAAATAAGAAAATGGCGGAACTGCTGTTTTTTTCGAATTCCACCCCATTTTGATTTTTTTTTCCATCTTCCCAGTACATCGCACATAATATTAAATAGTACTATTAGAAAGTACAACTTGTCATGTAAAAATTACGCCCTCATATAGCAGTGTCAACAAAAAAATAAAAGAGTTATGACTTTTTGAACACGGGGAGCAAAAAACAAAAGCATAAAAACGAAAATGAGTCTTGTCCTGAAAGTGTTAATGGCAGTCTGGGGGCCTAATTAATGTCATCCAGGTCTGCCATCTTTCTGCTCCTATTAAAGGGGTTGTCCAGGACATGTAAAAAAAACAGGGCTGCACGCACGGTATGAGGTAAAATGAGAAAACAAGTTATACTCACCTACTAAATCCCCGCCGCTCCAGCGTTGCAGCTCCAGCGCTGCTGCTGGTAACCGCTCTAGCAAGTGATGGCATCCCATTCGGCTGCCGCCAATCACTGGCCTCAGGGATGACGTGCCGTTCTTGCCAGTATCACTGCTGAGGCCAGTGATTGGCTGCAGCCAAACGAGACATCATCACTTCCTGTAAAAGTTTACAGACTGGCGGAGACCGCCTTGTTTTGTTATTTTAGCCCCATACCCTGCCTGAAGCCTGTGTTTTAAATGACCCAGACCACACCTTTAAGCACTGCCGGAGGCGTCACAGATCGGCATAGAGAAGAAAGTGGTGAAATTTCCTCACAAAACTCCACACGCTGTATAAACATCCGAACAATAAAACAATATATTCAGATAGCATTTTCAAAATATTTTTGTTCTTCATTCTGAAATGATGCCATTAAAATAGACAGGGGTGATTTCTAGTTGCAATAAACTATACAATTTAAATACAAAAAGAAAATAAAAAATGCAGTAAAAGCTTTTTTTGCAAATCAGAATATTATTGGATAACTATATGAACAAATCATTTAATTTGATTCACTTATGTTGTTGCCTCAAGGGACAACAATAGTTTATTACCCCTTTTAAGTAAAAACATCACAATACTCTTTATGTCATCTCCCTTAGCACAAACGCATTACTGTATCTACTCATCTTTGACAGCATATTACTACATCTACAGCAGCTGCTGACTGCCCTCCTGGGCAGCAAGACTTTAATGCTGCCACATGTTGATTAGTCTTTTACCTCCAATTCCCCTAGAATGGTTTTCTGTGAAATTGGAATTAAATGCGTGAACTGGTAAGATGGTCGCTAATAGAGATTCTCCTGCTAAAGGCAGTGTCATAGTTTTCCACTTAATTCTACTTTTTTGTGTTTGTTATAAAGTGATGCTCATATGCAGATCCACATGCCATGAAAGGTTGTTGGCATGCCCCAGTGATTACGTATAAATGAGGCAGCTTAGCCACAGGGGCTACATAGCAGATAATGGATACAGAATGCCAGTGTATGCAGACAGATAAAAACCTCTTTATTTAAGGATTCATGAAAACTCAAATGACCATTTGTAAATTCCTTTGTGCAGCGTGCAATGGTCACCTTTTTACCTTGCTGTAATGATCTCCAGATGACAAATCAGCTGTTATATATTGTTTGATAATTTAAAGATGTATTAAATTACTATTTTGATCCTGGTACCATAGAAAATTGATATATGGCCTAAGAGTAAGACCTCACGGAGCTGCATTAAGCCTGCCGCGATGCACCTGCAAAATCGTGCTGTTATCAATGAATAGACGCACAATATTGCAGCTAATCAGCAGTTTTACCAACAACACTGCTCAGCTATTAAATCAGGACACAGCCTATTTTTTCAAATCTGACTTCTGTTACTTTATGTGATAATAACTCCGGAATGCTTTTACCTATCCAAGCGATTCTGAGATTGTCCTCTCGTGACATATTGTACTTTATGTTAGTGGAAAAAATTGGTCGATAAATTTGATATTTATTAGGGAAATACACCCAAATTTAGAGAAAATTAGCAAAAATGTGCATTTTTTGAAATTTAAATGCATCTGCTTGTAAAATAGATAGTAATACCGCACAAAATAGTCACTAGTTAAGGTTTCCCATATGTTTACTTTATGTTTGCATCATTTTTTGACCGTCCTTTTATTTTTCTAGGGCATTACAAGGTTTAGAACTTTAGCAGCAATTTCTCACATCTTCAAGAAAATTTCAAAAGGCTATTTTTACAAGTGCCAGTTCAATTGTGAAGTGGTTTTGAAGGCCTTATATATTAGAAACCCCGAATAAATCACCCTATTTTAAAAACTGCACCCCTCAAAGTATTCAAAACAGCATTCAGAAAGTTTCTTAACCCTTTAGGTGTTTCACAGGAAATAAAGCCACGTAGAGGGGAGATTTACCAATTTCATTTTTTCTTGCCAAAATTAATTTGTAATATGTCTCTAACACAGAAAGTTTTACCAGAGAAACGCAACTCAATATTTATTGCACAGATACTGCAGTTTTTAGAAATGTCCCACATGTGGCTCTAGTGTGCTAATGGACTGAAACACAGGCCTCAGAAGGAAAGGAGCCCGTAGAAGATTTTGGGGCCTCATTTTTTTAAAATTATATTTTAGGCACCATGTCAGATTTGAAGAGATGGTGCCAAAACAGGGGACACCCCCCCAAAAGTGACCCTATTTTGGAAATGACACCTCTCAAGGAATTTATATAGGGGTATAGTTAGCATTTTGACCCCACAGATATTTTGCTATATTTATTGGAGTTAGTCTGTGTAAATAAAAATCTACTTTTTTTCGGAAAAAACATAGACATTTTTTATATTTACAAGGAATAAAGAAGAGAATGCACCACAACATTTCTTCTCCCGATTATGGAAATACCCCATATGTGTAATAAACTGCTGTTTGGACCCAGAGTAAGGCTTAGAAGGGAAGGAGTGCCATTTGGATTTTGGAGCGCAGATTTTGCTGGCTTGGTTTTCAGTGCCATGTCGCGTTTGCAACGCCCTGGACGGACCAAAACAGTAGAAACCCCCGCAAAGTGGCCCCATTTTAGAATTTACACCACTCAAGGAATTTTTCTAGGGGTATGGTTAGAATTTTGACCCAACAGGTTTTTTTGCAGAATTTAGTGGAATTAGGCTGTGAAAATGAATGTCAACATTTTTGTCCACTAAAATGTTGATTTTTTTTATTTTCACAAGGGATAAAGGAGAAAAAGCACCCCAACATTTGTAAAGCAATTTCTCCCGAGTATGGCAATACCCCACATGTGGTCATAAATGTTTTATTATTAGAAATTAATTAACCCTTTCAGGACTGATCCTTTGCTTTTTCATTTTCGTTTTTCACTCCCCGCATTCCAAACACCATAACTTTTTTCATCAATAGAGCAGTGTGAGGACTTGTTTTTTGCGGGACGAATTGTAATTTCTATTGATACCATTTAAAGTACCATCTAATGCACTGAAAAAAAATTATTTGCAGGGTGAAAATTGAAAAAACTGTTATTCCTCCATTGTTTTTTGGGTTTAGTTATTACCGCTTTCACCGTGCGGTAAAAAAGACAACTTAACTTTATTTTGTGTCTCAATTTGATTACGGTGATACAAAATTTATAGTTTTTTTTTATATTTTACTACTTTTACAAAGAAAAAACTATTTGTTAAAAAATATAAAAATTGTTTTGTGTCAACACATTCTGAGAGCCATAACTTTTTTATTTTTTGGTCGATTGAGTGGTATGAAGGGTTTATTTTTGTCGGGACAAGCTTTTTTTTGGTACATACAACTTTTTGATCAGTTTTTATTACATTTTATTTATAGCTAAGGTGACCAAAAAACATTGATTTCGGCGGTTTAAATCCTTTATTTCTTACGGCGTTCACTATACGCTATAAATTACATTTGACTTTATTCTGCGGGTCGGTATGATTACAGCGATACCATATGATACCATTATGTTTTTCAGCGTTTGAACAATAAAATCACTTTTTTATAAAATAATTCATTTTTTGTGTCACCATATTCTGAGAGGCAAAACTTTTTTATTTTTCAGTCAAAAAAGCTGTGTAAGGGCTTGTGTTTTGTTGGACGAGTTGTAGTTTTATCGGTACTATTTTGGGGTACATGAGACTTTTTTTTATCACTTTTTATTCTATATTTTAGGAGGGGTGGTGACCAAAAAAGAGTAATTCTGGAATTGTTTTTCATTTATTTTTTTTGTGGTATTCACCGTGCGGGAAAAATAACATTATAGTTTTATCATTTGGGTCGTTACGAAAGCGGCGATACCAAATATGTGTAATTTTTTTAACGTTTTGATTTATTTCCTATAATAAAATACTTATTATAGGAAAAATAAACTTTTATTTTTACACTTTTATAAAACATTTTTATTAACTTTTTTTTAAACTTTTTACACTTTTTTTTTACCTGCAGCACTGATCGCTGCTATAATACATTACGATAATGTATTCCAACTGTCAGTGTGACATCACAGTCACTCTGACAGTAAGCCTATGAGGACCAGCAAGGGGCTGGTCCGCATAGGCTTTCATACATGGCAGACCCGGAGGCCGTTATCTGGCCTCCGGTTGCCATAACAACCACATCGGCAACCCCCACGATTGCATGGGGGCTGCCAATGTGCTACAAACCCCCTAAATGCGCCGATCGCAATCGATCGCCGCATTTAAGAGGTTAATTGTCAAAATCAGCGGCGATGAGCCGCTGATCGGCAACAGTGGAGTGTCAGCTGTCGGGGACAGCTGACCTCCCGGTTCCAGTTGCACACTGTCACCGACAGTGTGCATCAGGAACGACACAGTGACTTCTTGTCACTCTGACAGGAAGCCTATCAGGAGGCTGGTCCTGATAGGCCTCCATACATGGCAGACACGGTGGCCTCCGGTTGCCATACTAACCATCTGTAAACCTCGCAATTTCATCGTGGGGTCTGCCGATGTGCTAGAAACCCCTAAAATGTGGCGATTGCAACCGCATTTAGGAGGTTAATTGCCAAAATCAGCCGCGATGAGCTGCTGATCGGCCACAGTGGAGTGTCAGCTGTCGGGGACAGCTGACCGCCTCGCTCCCGGTGCACACTGTCGCAGACAGTGTGCACCGAGAACCGTACATTAACTGTAAATCCTGGTGCACTAAGACACTGGCCACCAGGACGTACATTTGCATCGTGGTGCGCATAGGGGTTAATAGGCGATTTGACAACCGTGCAAAAACTTCATGCTTGTGAGGTTTTTGGCCAAGGCACAGCCAGGTCAATGTTGCACTGTGGGGCCTTACCATAACACCTTATGCACACGGTCGTAGGCACTACAGATTGCAACAGGGGCATAGCTAGAGTTTCATTGCCAGGAGGGACGCCCACAAGCCATTCTACCTTGGTCAGAGTATTTAGATATAGGGCTAGCAAAGTGAAGTGAATATTTGCAATGTAATGGAAAGCCTTGTTGTGCCTTTGGACCACAATACAGAATTATACACCAGCACGCATGGCTCCATAGGAATGTATTACCACTATATACGTCATCCATATCACACAAATCCTCAATATGGTATTATGCATGAGCTTCTTCTATGTATGTTGTTCTTAAATGTCTCTGGACTTTGAGCAGGAGAGGGAGAGTGAACAAATGACCTATCAGACCACATCTACTCTTTTCTCCCTGATTTGGTAGGGCACGCAATGCACAGTGGCACTATTTCTGATTCTTAACCTTCTGTAGTAGCAGCATTATATGCTGCTACCTGACCCAGGGGGCCAAGACTGTGTGGACAGCAGGTTGGGCATAACTGGTTTAAAGTGTTGCTTCGCCTTTGGGGAACCTTAGGGTCCAATCAAAAGTTGCAGCTAAGTTAACGTATGCATTTTTGCCTAATTTTTTTGCGTTTTTACCTCAATTTATTGCATTGTTAGATGCGGTTGTGTTTTTTACTGCACTCGCATAAAAAAAAAAACACCAAATCACAGAAAAAACGCACCTCAACCGCAACGCATGAATGTATCCCTTGTAAAAATAATTTTAGGGAACTAAACAGCAATTCTCATAAATATTGTTGGAATGCTTCTATTACAAACTAGCATAATTCAATAATTAACTCAATAATTAACTCACAAGGCAGCAGGGAGTTTTAAACACTGCAGTTGTATGCATATCTTTCAGAATGTAAGCTGACGCTGACCTGTATTCTGTATATGGAACAGCAGGAATAAGATGTAAAATAATATGAACCTTTTGACTGCTTCCAAGCTCTATTATTAAAACATTACAATATATAGGAAATTTCTTTGAATACATTTTAATCCTTAGGATATGTTCACACGGGCTATTTTCAGCCGTTTTTCGGGCCGTAAACGTCCCGAACACGGCTGAAAAATCGGAACCAGATCGCCTACAAATATCTGCCCATAGATTTCAATGGGAAATACAGCGTTCTGTTCCGATGGGGCGTTTTTTTATGCCTCATTTTAAAAAAAACGGCACGTAATAAGAAATGCATGTCACTACTTGAGCCATTTTTGGAGCCGTTTTTCATTGACTCAATAGAAAAACAGCTCCAAAAACGGCCGCCAAAAACGTTAGTTTGATTAAAAAACGTCTGAAAATCAGGAACTGTTTTAGCTTGAAAACAGCTCCGTATTTTAAGCCGTTTTTTGTTAAGCGTGTGAACATACTCTCACAGATATCTCATTATTAAGGCATCTTTCAGTATGTCACAATACACCAGTATAAGATCCAGTATGTCAGTATGGGTCACATTCTACCTTAATGGAAAATGTGTCTTCTAGTAAATGTCACGCCAAACAACAATTGTAGAATCAAATGCCATAGGTCACCTGTGTACTTGGTGTGGATTTTGCTTCTAGATCCTGGTTATACAACTATTCTTTGTACTATAAATCTAGGGCAAGATATACACTATATGGACAAAATTATTGGGACAAAAGCCGTAATCACTGAATTCCGGTGTTTCAATCACTCTCATTGCCACAGGTGTATAAAATCCAGCCTCTAGCCATGCAGTCGCCTTCACAAACATTTGTGAAAGTCGTTCTAAAGAGCTCACTGAATTCCAGTGTATTACTGTAATAGGATGCCACCATTGTAACAAGTCAAGATGCAAAATATCCAAAACTGTCCAGGGGGTATTCATTTCCTATCCATTATGCCAAAAAACTAAATCTGACAGATTGGTTGAACTTAAAATGGGCCTCATTTATCTAAATTGCCCAACAGAAAGCTGGCCTTGTTGCCCATAGCAAACAATCACAGGGTTGCTTTAATTTTCCTAGGATAGTTTAAGAAATAAAAAGCTTACATTTTAAGATACAACTTCTATGTATTGTGTATACATCGAAGCTGTATCTTGCCGTCAAAGCCGAATCAGTTATGTCAGCAGAACTGACGGCTCAGATGAAAGCTCGTTCTGATATATCTGACACACAGGATTCACCTCATATCAATCACATCTAAGTTCATAACTTAGATGTGATCGATAACAAGTGTTTCTGACATGCAGGACCAGCTTTCAACCGAGATGTCAGTCGTGATGGCTTGATGGATTCGGCTTGGACGGCAAGATACAGCTTCTATGTATACATTATCCATAGAAGCTGTATCTCAAAAAGTAAATATTTTTTTTAAAATAAAAAACAATTTAAAAGTTGGTTAAAATTACATAATACATTGTTTAACCCCATTAGGACACAGCCTGTTTTGGCCTTGTGGACGCAGATGATTTTTTCAAATCTGACGTGTCACTTTATGTGGTAATAACTCCGGAATGCTTTTTACCTATCCAAGCGAATCTGAGACTGTTTTCTCGTGACATATTGTACTTTATGTTAGTGAAAAAATTTGGTCGATAAATTCAATATTTATTTTTGAAAAACTTCAAATTTAGCGAAAATTTGCAAAAATTTGTATTTTTTAAATTTAAATGTATTTGCTTGTAAAACAGATAGTAATACCACACAAAATAGTTACTAGTTAACATCCCTCATATGTCTACTTTATGTTTGCATCGTTTTTTTTAACGTCCTTTAATTTTTCTAGGACGTTACAAGGTTTAGAACTTTAGCAGCAATTTCTCATATTTTCAAGAAAGTTTCAAAAGGCTATTTTTTCAGTGACCAGTTCAGTTCTGAAGTGGCTTTGAGGGCCTTCTATATTAGAAAGTCCCCATAAATCACCCCATTTTGAAAACTGCACCCCTTAAAGTATTCAAAACCACATTCAGAAAGTATTTTAACCCTTTAGGCGTTTCACAGGAATTACGGCAAAGTAGAGGTGAAATTTACAAATTTCATTTTTTTTGCCGAAATTCACTTGTAATAAAAAAATTCTGTAACACAGAAGGTTTTACCAGAGAAACGCAACTCAATATTTATTGCCCAGATTCTGCAGTTTTCAGAAATATCCAACATGTGGCCCTAGTGTCCTAATGGACTGAAGCACAGGCCTCAGAAGCAAAGGAGCACCAAGTGGATTTTGGGGCCTCCTTTTTTTAAGAATATATTTTAGGCACCATGTCAGGTTTGAAGAGGTCTTGTGGTACCTAAACAGTCGAAACCCCCCAAAAGTGACCCCATTTTGGAAACTACACCCCTCAAGGCATTTTCTAGGGGTACAGTTAGCACTTTGACCCCACAGTTTTTTTTTGCAGAATTTAGTTAAATGAGTCTGTGAAGATGAAAATCACCTTTTTTTTCTGTGGAAACGTAGAATTTTTTCATTTTTACAAGGAATAAAGGAGAAAATGCACCCCAACATTTGTAAAGCAATTGTTCCCGATTATGGCAATACCCCATATGTGGTAATAAACTGCTGTTTGTTCCCACTGCAGGTCTCAGAAGGGAAGGAGCGCCTTTTGGATTTTGGAGCGCAGATTTTGCTGGATTGGTTTTCAGTGCCATGTCGGGTTTGCAACGCCCCAGGGGGACCAAAACAGTGGAAACCCCCCAAAAGTGACCCTATTTTGGAAACGACACCCCTGAAGGAATTTTTCAAGGGGTATAGTGAGCATTTTGACCCCACAGGTTTTGTGTAGAATTTAGTGGAATTAGGCCGTGAAAATGAATACCAACATTTTTGTCCACTAAAATGTTGCATTTTTTATTTTCTCAAGGGATAAAAGAGGAAAAGCACCCCAGCATTTGTAAAGCAATTTCTCCCGATTACGGCAATACCCCATATGTGGTCATAAATGTTTTTTTATTAGAAATTAATTAACCCTTTCAGGACTGATTCTTTTTGCTTTTTCATTTTAGTTTTTCACTCCCCGCCTTCCAAGAGCCATAATTATTTTTATTTTTCCGTCAATAGAGCGGTGTGAGGGCTTATTTTTTGCGGGAAGAGTTGTAGTTTCTATTAACACCATTTAAAGTACCATAAAATGTACTGGGAAACTGAAAAAAAAAAAAATTATTCTTTTGTATGATCACATTCTGACAACTAAAAATAGATCGTTTTTATAAATAAAAAGCACTGCTTATGTAGGAGATAGGACACTTATAATGTGGTGACAGAGCCTCTTTAATTTCAGGAGACAATCCCTGCCAGAATGTAGCCACCAAGGCCTCATTGTTCCACAACAATTATCCCGCCAGGGTGCGGAAGTGGATGGCGTACACGCCCACAGAAGTGTCTCCCTGGCATAGGTTCAGCAAGGAGGCAGCTGCTGACAAAACTCGTCCAGGCTCCTCAAATACTGTGGGAAATGTCCGTAGGAACCCCTGGAAGTCACGGGTGTCTGATCCTTGTCTCTCCAATATAGGGTTCGCCCATGCTAGGGCCCTGCCAGTGAGGAGAGAGACGATGAAAGCGACTCTTGCGCCATCAGTCATAAATGCCCTTGCATACAAGCTAAAGTGGATCTGGCACTGGTTACAAAATCCCCGGCAGGTCTTCAAGTCTCCATCATAGCGGTGAGGTAGCGGTAAAGACAATCGGGGATCAGCACTGCCACGTGGTGTAGTCAGAGGGTCTGTACTGCCAGGAGGTGTAGTAGGAGGAATGGCAGTTTGTACATCCAGCCGATGTGCAATAACGTTCAGTGCCTGGAGGGGTTGGTTCTGTCGAGACCGGAGGTCTAGCATATCTGCCCGCATCACTTGTGACGTCAGTATGGTCTTGGATTGACCAGCGGGGTCCATGGCCTGAGCGTACTCTCATGTTGGGTGCGTGGACCCACTTGGCAGTACCGCCTTAATGGTATGGCAGCTGGCCAACAGGACACAGGTCAAAGTCTATAGTTCAAATAGGTGTACCTGTGGCAACTTCAGACAGCAGCAAGACAGGCTCGGATGAGACTTTGGCAGCAGGCAGACACCAGGCGTGGTGTAACAGGACAGGCATAGTACTTAGCGCAGCTCGACTCCAACTCTATACGGCACTTGGTTCTGGATAGTACGGGATACAGGATACAGGTAACAGGAACGGGAACCCTGGGAACTAGGAAACACTCAGGGACCATTTGCAGAGACAAACAATGGTAAACAACAACAACGCAGGAAGGGGCTGGGCCTTTCTTATAGTCCAGGGTGCTCATTCAGGTGCGTGCGCTGGCCCTTTAAGAGGATGAACGAGCGTGTGCGCGCACACCCTACGGGACACAGCAGAGTGAAGCAGAAGTGAGCGCTGGCGTTTCCTGAGGAGGAGATGGGGACCAGCGCTCACTGATACATGATTGCGGCCGTCAGGAGGTAAGTAAACCTGGTGACCCGCGGCCATGGGCATTACATATACATACACATACACACACACACACACATACTTATATACATATACACTGTATATTATTACTGTATAATACTGTTGAGACATAATATTAAAACCACCTGCCTAATTCTGACCCCCTTGTCCCGCCAAAACAGCTCTGACCTTTTAAGTTGCGAGGTAGGGCGCTTCATAGATCGGACTTCTTTTCCAGTAGATGTAGTAGTATTCTTACTAGGATTGAGATCTGGGGAATTTAGAGGCTAAGTCCTTAAACCATTCCTAAACAATTTTTACAGTGTAACAAGCCACATTATCCTGCTAAAAGAGGCTCCGCCATTCAATAACGTAAGCGGCGCGATTAGGTCATCGCGCCGCTTGCATCGTTGAATGGAAGGGCAATGTATCCTGCCAATCAGCGCCTTTCAATGACGTCATCGTGCCGCTTGCATCGTTGAAAGGCATGATTGACACAGCAGAATGCCTTGCCCTGCTATTCAGCGCCTTTTAATGACACAAACGGCGAGATGACGTCATTGAGCCGCTTGCGTCGTTCAGCCCCAGCAGACCTGCTCAGAAGAGAACAGACCTGCATTGCAAGAGGACAGCACGGGAACGTGACATATTATTTTTTCTATTGAAAGTGTGAGGGGCTACATGTGGAGCACTATCTACGCTATCTAACAAAAAGTATTGTCCAAAGCGGACCACCCAGCACGGTGGATCAGTGGTTAGCAATGTTGCCTTAGAGCACTGGAGTCCTGGATTCTAATCGAATCACGAACATAATCTGAGTTTGTATGTACTCCCTGTATTTGTGTGGACTTCCTTCAGGTACTCCGGTTTCCTCTCAAACATCAAAAATATACGGCGATTGTGAGTTGTGAGTCCCGCTGGGGGCAGTAATTGAGGACAACTTCTGTACAACGGTATTAAATATGTTGGAGCACTATATACAGGAGGTGCTATATGTGGGGCATTATATACAGGTGAGGCACTATTTACAGGGGGCTATATGTGGGGCACTATCTACAGGGGGGCTATATGTGGGACACTATCTACAGGGGGGCTACATGTGGGGCATTATCTACAGGGGAAGGTATATGTGGGGCACTATTTAGAGGGGGGCTATATGTAGGGCACAATCTACAGGGGGCTATATGTGGGCACTATCTACAGGAGGCTATATGTGGGGCACTATCTACAGGGGGCTATATGTGGGGCACTATCTATAGGGGGCTATATGTGGGGCACTATCTACAGGGGGCCATATGTGGGGCACTATCTACAGGGGGCTATATGTGGGGCACTATCTACAGGGTGGCTATGTGGGGCACTATCTACATTATTATAATCAGGGACACACTGTATGGTGCTATTATACTTAGAGGTGCTGTGTATGGCGCTATTATATTTAAGGGAGTAGTGTGTGGCACCATGAGAATTTTATCTTCGTTTACAGATGCAAAAATGTTTTAAAAGTGAGAAGCTGAAGACATCTGATTGGCATGCTGCAGAAATGGGCTGCGGCCAGGATAAGTCATCCTAGAGGTCTGGACCAGATGGAGAAGAAAAGAGAAAAAGAACAACTAGAATCTGAGAAGACGTCACATGTGAGTCACTCAATGTAAATGTAGAACCTTGATCACCCGCAATTTCGGAGGCTAAGTCTGAATCCACAGAGGATATGATTATACCTGGGGGAAAAATACAAGCGGGATCCTCCTCAGGAGGAGAACTGGCCATGAAGCTACGTGACAGAGCATCAGCTTTGATATTTTTTGACCCAGCCCTAAAGGTAACCACAAAGTTGAATCTTGTAAAAAACAACGCCCATCAGGCTTGTCTCGGGTTTAGCCTCCGGGCAGATTCTAGGAACTCTAGATTCTTGTGGTCAGTAAGAACCGTTACCTGGTGCCTAGCCCCCTCCAGGAAGTGGTGCCACTCTTCAAATGCCCATTTAATGGCTAAGAGTGGCGGTTGCCAACGTCATAGTTTCTCTTAGTGGAGGAGAACTTCCTGGAGAAGTAGGCACAGGGACAGAGATCGGTGAGAGACCTAGTACCCTGGGACAAGACAGCACCCACTCCCACCTCGGAGGCGTCAACCTCCACGATGAATGACTCCATTTGGTTAGGCTGAATCAGCACTGGGGCAGAGACAAAGCACCTCTTAAGGATCTCAAAAGCCTGCACTGCCTCCGGAGGCCAGGGGAGGAGATCAGCACCTTTACGAGTGAGGTCCGTAAGAGGCTTAGCGATGACCGAGAAGTTAGCAATAAATCTCCTGTAATAATTAGCAAACCCCAGGAAACACTGTAAGGCCTTCAGGAAGGCAGGGTGGACCCATTCTGCCACAGCCTGAACCTTGGCAGGGTCCATGCGGAATTCGTTAGGAGTGAGGATTTGACCCAAAAATGGTATCTCCTGCACCCCAAACACACATTTTTCAGTTTTAGCAAAGAGTTTGTTTTTCCAAAGGGCCTGGAGGACCTTCCTGACATGCTCAATGTGGGAGGACCAGTCCTTGGAAAACACAAGTATATTATCAAGGTACACTACAAGAAATACCCCCAGATAGTCTCTCAAAATCTCATTTATGAAATTCTGGAAAACCGCTGGAGCATTACACAACCCAAAGGGCATGACGAGATATTCGAAATGACCTTCGGGTGTATTAAACACAGTCTTCCACTCATCCCCCTCTCTGATACGGATAAGGTTATAAGCCCCCCGAAGATCGAACTTAGAGAACCATTGGGCCCCCTGAACCTGATTGAAGAGATCAGGAATCAGAGGAAGGGGATATTGGTTCCTTACAGTGATTTTATTTAAACTTCGGTAATCGATGCACGGCCTAAGACCACCATCCTTCTTCCCCACGAAGAAGAAGCCAGCACCTACCGGAGAAGTAGAGGGGCGAATATAACCCTTGGCCAGGCTTTCCTGGATATATTCTCTCATGGCTTCATGTTCAGGACAAGAGAGTTTAAATATCCTTCCTTTAGGGAATTTAGCTCCTGGTACCAAGTCGATTGCGCAATCGTACTCTCTATGAGGAGGTAACTCTTCGGAGGCCTTTTTAGAAAAGACATCCGCGAAGTCCTGAATAAACTCAGGTAGAGTGGTCACCTCCTCAGCGAGAGAAACCAAATTAATAGAAAAACATGACGTCATGCATTCATTACCCCATTTAGTAAGATCACCAGTATTCCAGTTAAAAGTGGGATTATGCGTCTGCAACCAATGGAGACCTAAAATCAAATCGGATGATAACCCCTGCATCACTAACACAGAACACTGCTCCAAATGAATGGAGCCAACAATGAGTTAAAAAACAGGGGTATGCTGCATAAAGTAACCATTAGCGAGCGGAGTGGAGTCCATACCCACTACCGGGACAGGTTTAGGCAAATCAATTAGTGGCATAGCTAGAGACATGGCAAATTCTACAGACATAATATTAGCAGCAGACCCTGAATCCACGAAGGCACTGCTGGTGGCAGACCTTCCATCAAAAGAGACCTGAAAGGGAAGCAAGATTTTATTAGGCTTCATGTTAACGGGAAATACCTGTGCGCCCAAGCGACCTCCCCGATGGTCACTTAGGCACGGAAGTTTTTCCGGCCGCTTATTCTTGCGCCTGGGACAGGAGTTCAATTGATGCTTGTCATCCCCACAGTAGAAGCAGAGACCATTCTTCCTGCGGAAATCTCTACGTTGTTGGGGAGACACGGAGGCCCCGAGTTGCATCTGTTCATCCGAGTTCTTCGTGGAAGAATGAAGCAGCGGAACTTCTGGAGCCATCATAGGGGAGCCAGAGGTGAAGGCACCAGAATGTTCAAGTCGTCGTTCCCTGAGCTGTCGGTCAAGACGTACCGCTAAAGCCATAACCTGATCTAGAGAGTCAGAGGTGGGATAGCTAACTAATTGGTCTTTAAGGGCGTTCAACAGACCCAATCTAAACTGGCACCTCAAGGCAGGGTCATTCCACCGAGAAGCTACACACCACTTCCTAAAGTCAGAACAGTACTCCTCAACGGGTCTCTTACCCTGACGTTAGGTCACCAGCTAACTCTCGGCCAAGGCAGTCTTGTCAGTCTCGTCATAGATGAGCCCGAGAGCAGAAAAAAAAAGGTCAACAGAAGAAAGTTCAGGGGCGTCAGGAGCCAAGGAGAAGGCCCATTCCTGGGGGCCGTCCTGGAGCAGGGACCTAATTATACCCGCTCGCTGGCTCTCAGAACCTGAGGAGTGGGGTCTTAATCGGAAATAGAGTCTACAACTGTCCCGAAAAGATAAAAAGTCCTCCTGTTGCCTGAGAACCGGTCAGGCAACTTGAGGTGGGGTTCAAGAGGTGAGGTGAAGGGTACTACCTGGGTAGCATCACGCTGGTTGAACCTCTGAGCCAGGTCTTGGACCTGTAGGGAGAGACCCTGAATTTGCTGAGCCAGGGCCTCAAGGGGATCCATAGTAGAGTCAGGGACAAGGGTAAGAAAAGGTATAGGGCTTGTGATTATGTAATGGATACGGGGTAGGGAGACGACAGGTGAGCCCTAATCTACCAGCAACTAGTCCCTGCCTACTTGCACGGCCCGTCCTATTTGACGGCGTACAACTGGGCGACGGTCTCTACGCTTAGTAAGTGTAAGACAGACAACACGAGACAAGGGCACACAGAAGCAAAGGGGAAGTGGGGCAGTTGCCCACGGAAAACCGTGAGCAACAGGCAGTGGTGAACGAGCCGAATCAAACCAGGAGAGTACGTAGTAGCAAAACAGAGCAGGAGAATAGTCAGGCAAGCCAGGGTCAAAAGTAACAGCGGTCAATCAGGTAAATAGCAGGAATAGCAGAGCCAGGAAACCAGAGAATACAGGCAAGGAACATACTGCAAGTGAGGTTATAAATAGACCAAGGGCTGGAGTTAGAACCGTCAGGCCAGACTGTGATAGGTTCTCCCTCTCCTCAGCCTGCAAGCCTGAGTGGTAACAGATACGTTACTCTAGCAGACCATGGAGCTGATGAAGGCTGATTAACCCCGGGCGTCGACACAGAACCTGTGTCAGGCAAACCCTTTACAGTAAGTCAGAACGACGGGCTGAGGCCTTAGACGTTACATTGAGCTTGATTCTGTTGCTGTATTTATGTACTGAGCTTGGTTCTGGTGCTGTATTTATGTACTGAGTTTTGTTCTGGTGCTGTATCTATGTACTGAGCTTGGTTCTGGTGTTGTATTTATGTACTGGGCTTGGTTTCAGTGCTATATATATACTGAGCCTGGTTCTGGGGCTGTATTTAAGTACTGAGCTTGGTTCTGGTGCTGTATATATGTACTGAGCTTTGTTCTTGTGCTGTATTTATGTACTCAGTTTGGTTCTGGTGCTGTTTATATGTACTGAGCTTAGTTCTAGTACTGTACTTATGTACTGAGCTTTGTTCTGGTGCTGTATTTATGTACTAAGCTTGGTTCTAGTACTGTATATATGTACTGCACTAGGTTCTAGTACTGTATTTATGTACTGAGCTTTGTTCTGGTGCTGTATGTATGTACTGAGCTTTGTTCTGGTGCTGTAGTTATGTACTGAGCATGGTTCTAGTACTGTATATATGTACTGCACTAGGTTCTAGTAGTAATAGAGGCATGGCCTAGCAGATGCCTGTCGCTTTTAAACGGACAGGCAGTAATACACTGCAATTCAAAAGTATTGCAGTGTATTATAAAAGCGATCGGATGATCGCACATTAAAATCCCCTAGTGGGACTAGTAAAAAAAGTTAAAAAAAGTTAAATAAAGTTAATTTTAAAAAAAGTGCCTGTTGCTTTTAAACGGACAGGCAGTAATACACTGCAATCTAAAAGTATTGCAGTGTATTATAAAAGCGATCGGATGATCGCACATTAAAGTCCCCTAGTGGGACTAGTAAAAAAAGTTTCAAAAAGTTGAATAAAGTTAATTTTAAAAAAAGTGAAAAAAAAAAAGGAAAAACCCACTTTTTCCCCTTACAAAATGCTTTATTATAAAAAAAAAAAAAATAAAGTAAAAAAAAGTTACACATCTTTGGTACCGTCATGTCAGTAACGACCCAAACTATAAAGCTATTAGATTATTTAACCCGCATAGTGAACACCGTAAAAAATAAAATAAAAAACAATGGAAAATCTGTGAATCCTGCCTTAAAAATATGTGATAAAAAGTGATCAAAAAGTCGCATTTACTCCAAAATGGTACTAATAAAAACTACAAGTCGTCCTGCAAAAAAAAAGCCCTCATACAGCTTCATCGGCGGAACAATAAAAAAGTTATGGCTCTTCAAATATGGAGACACAAAAACAAATAATTTTGAAAAACAGGTGTTTTTACTATGTAAAAGTAGTAAAACATACAAAATCTATACAAATTTGGTATCGTTGCAATCGTAATAACTCGCTCAATAAACTTATTGTGTTATTTATACCACACGGTAAATGGCGTAGATTTAGGATGCAAAAAAGAGTGGAGAAATTTCAGGTTTTTTTCTATCCCCCCATTCCCATATTTAGACGTACGTGATGGTGATTGCACAAGGCACCAAAGCTGTACCATCGTGATCATTTGCTGCAGAGCGGTTGTGACTGCATTAATGGGCGGAATCACAAAATACTTTTATTCCAGATGGTTAACCCCATTTGCACTGCAATTAAAGGGGTTTTCCGGAAGTAAAAAATGACATTAATTTAAATTAAATAATGAAAAATATACAACTTTACAATGTACTTACGTTTCATCAGATGGCTGTAGCGTCGTATATCCTCTTCCATCACCGCCCCCTTAGTAAAGCAAAATCTGCACTTCCTGTGCAGACTTGTCCATTTGGTCTGCTACCTTACTTCCGGTTTCCGGCTTTCACACTGTACGGTTACGTCACAAAAATGACGTAACCGTACCACGTGCTTTATCTGATTAGAGCATGCGTGGTTAACCCACTCCACCGCGCATGCTCTGTGAAATTAGCAATGGAACATTAAGTTGCGGGAATAACGGCCGTTTCGGCCGTCTTCCCGACAGATGCAGGAGCTGTGACAGCTGCTGTCTCGTACAGCAGCTGCCGCAGCTCCTACAGCGGGGACCGATCGCTGTGTCCCCGCTGTTTAACCCCTTAAAAGCCGCGTTCAATAGAGATCGCGGCTTTTTAGGGGTTAAGTTAACATCGCCAGCCTGCTACACGATAGCGGCCGGCGATGGTGACTATGGCAACCGGACACCAAACAATGGCGTCCGGCTATGCCATAGACGGAAGCCTAGTGGGTCCTGACAACGTCAGGACCCACTATGCTTGCTGTCAGTGAGTAGCTGACAGTTCTAATACACTGCACTACGCATGTAGTGCAGTGTATTAGAATAGCGATCAGGGCCTCCTGCCCTCAAGTCCCCTAGTGGGACAAAGTAATAAAGTAAAAAAAAAATTTAAAAAAAGGTGTAAAAATAAGAAAATAAAAGTTTTAAAAGTGAAAAAATCCCCTTTTTTTCCCCTTATCAGTCATTTATTATCAAGAAAAATATATAAATAAATAAACCATACATAATTGGTATCGCCGCGTCCGTAACGGCCTGAACTACAAAATTGTTTAGTTATTTATCCCGCGCGGTGAACGCCGTCAAAGAAAATAATAATAAACCGTACCAGAATCACAATTGTTTGGTCACTTCACCTCCCCAAAAATTTATTAAAAATAGATCAAAAAGTCGCATCTACCTAAAAATGGTAATGATGGAAACTACAGTTCGTTACGCAAAAAATAAGTCCTCGCACGGCTTTATTGATGGAAAAATAATAAAGTTCTGGCTCTTAGAATAAGGTAACACAAAAAGTGAATGATTTTTTACAAAACGTATTTTATTGTGCAAACGCCATAAGACATAAAAAAAACCTATAAACATCTGGTGTCACCGTAAGGCCGGGTCTACACGAGCGTGTGCGTTTTGCGCAAGCAAAAAACGCGGCGTTTTGCGTGCGCAAAAGGCACTTAACAGCTCCGTGTGTCAGCCCTTTATGATGCGCGGCTGCGTGGTTTTCACGCAGCCGCCATCATTATGACACTCCGTTTGGATGTTTGTAAACAGAAAAGAACGTGGTGCTTTTCTGTTTTCATTCATCCTTTACAGTGCTGTTGCGCGAACCACGCTTGTCCCACGGAATTGCTTCCGTGCGACATGCGTGGTTTTCACACATTTATTGACTTCAATGGGTGCGTGATGCGCGAACAGCGCACAAATATAGGACGTCGTGCGTTTCACGGAGCGGACATACGCTGCGTGAAAATCACGCACCTGTCTGCACGGCCCCATAGACTAACATAGGTCCCTGCGACGCGCGTTGCACGGACGTATAACACGCTCGTGTAAATGAGCCCTAATCGTATCGCCCCATAGAATAAAGTGAATATGTCATTTACAGCGCGTGATGAACGCTGTAACAAAAATAGAATAAGAAAACAATAGTAGAATTGTTGTTTTTTAGTCACCACGCCACTTAAAAATAGAATAAAAACTGATCAAAAAGCCGCATGCACCCCAAGAAAACTACAATGAATTCCTCAAGGGGTCTAGTTTCCAAAATGGGGTCACCTTTTGGGGGTTTCCACTGTTTTGGTACCACAAGACCTCTTCAAACCGTTTAACCCCTTAATGACTGGGCCATTTTGCGCGTTAATGACCTTTTGGATTATTTTTTGTTTCTTCACGGTCGCATTCCAAGAGTCGTAACTTTTTTTTTATTCCGTCGACATAGCCGTATAAGGGCTTGTTTTTTGCGGGACGAGTTGTATTTTGTAATTGTACCATTTTTAGATGCTTATAATATATTGATTAACTTTTATTAACTTTATTTTCGGAGAGTATTGAAAAAAAGCAGCTATTCCAGCATTGATTTTCACGTTATAAGTTTACGCCGTTTACTATGCAGCGTAAATAACATGTTAACTTTATTCTATGGGTCGGCACGATTACGGGGATACCAAATATGTAAAGGTTTCATATGTGTTTTCCTACGTTTGCACAATAAAAAGCCTTTTAGAAAAAAATTACTTGTTTTTGCATCGCCGCATTCCAAGAGCCGTAACGTTTTTATTTTTCCGTCGATGTGGCCGTATGTGGGCTTGATTTTTGCGGGACAATGTGTAGTTTTCATTAGTACTATTTTGTACATAGGACTTATAGATTCATTTTTATTTAATTTTTTATGGGGGGAATGGGAGAAAAGAGCGAATTTTGCCGTTGTTTTTTTGCCTTTTTCTTGGACGCCGTTCATTCGGTGGTTTAATTAATGTGTTAATTTTATTGTTCAAGTTGTTACGATCGCGGGGATACCATATATGTGTATGTGTGATTTGTTTTGACACTTTTACTAAATAAAACCACTTTTTGGGCAAAAAAAGTAGTTTTATTTGATTTTCACTGTAATTTTTTATTTTTTTTCCACCAACTTTATTTAACGGATTGACATTTTTTTTTTTAGTCCCACCAGGGGACTTCGCTATGCGATGTGCTGATCGCATATATAATGCTTTGGTATACTTAGTATACCGAAGCATTATTGCCTGTCAGTGTAAAACTGACAGGCAACCTGTTAGGTCATGCCTCCGGCATCGCCTAACAGGCGGATGCTGAAGACAGACCTGGGGGTCTTTGTTAGACCCCCGCTGCCATGGAAACCCGACGGCGACCCGCGATTTCTTTGCGGGGGCGCCGATGGGGTGACAGAGGGAGCTCCCTCCCTCTGTCAAACACATTAGATGCCGCTGTCACTATTGACAGCGGCATTTAATGTGTTAAACTGCCGGAATCGGAGCGTGCTTCGATTCCGGCAGTTGCAGCAGGAGCCAGGCTGTGTATAACAGCCGTGCTCCTGCCTCTGATCGCGTGGGTACACTGGCAGTACCCGCGCCATCACAGGACGGATATATCTGTCGTCCTGCGCGAACTAGCAGCTGCTGAGGACGGATATATCCGCCCTTCCGCATTAAGAGGTTAAAAACGCAGATATCCAGTGATTTCAGCTTGTGCTATCAGTAATAGAATGAGAGCACCAAAATGAAGACTGAGATTGCAGAAGTTAGTAGAGCTGGGTGTAGTAGGCGGAGCAAGTGCACTGCTGCATGCACATTGCATGCTGGGACTAGAGCAGTGCATGCAGGGAGGAGAAACACAGGAAGAGAAGAGGAATGAACTTACTGAGCAAAACAAACCTCTCAAGGTAAACAATAGGGAGTAATGTTACTAAAAGCATTTATTATCAAGAAAAAGATAGTCAGAGTGCACTAATATATTAATAGAGGAACATTGCATTGATTTAAAAAAAAAAAAAAAGGATTGGAAAACCCCTTTAATGCTAATTGCGCTGTTGACTGAGGAAAGGATTTCCTTGATTACTTCCCCATCAGACCTGGTGATCGCAACACAATCCCCACAGGATGTCCAGTAATATCTTAGGTATGCCCTGATAAATGTCGGACTAGTTTTTTTCTTTGTTTCCACCAATCTTTAACCCGTTAGTGACCGACCCATAGTCTTTTTATGTCGGTCACTAACGGGCCTTATTCCGATACCATAGACTTTTTACGTCGCGGCATCGGAATAAGTAAACAGAGCAGGGAGCTGTCAAATCTCCCTGTTCTCAGCTGCCAGAGGCAGCTGAGGGCTGGGAGCGTCCCTGCTCTGCCGTGTGAGATCGATATTAGTATCTCACCCGTTTAACCCCTCAGATGCGGTGCTCAATAGCGAGCACCGCATCTGAGTGGTTTTGGAGAGAGGAAGGGAGCTCCCTCTCATCCCACCGACACCCAGCGATAAGATCGCCGAGTGTCTGTGTCTCCCATGGCATCCGGGGGCCTAATAAAGGTAATGAATGCCTGCTAGATCATGCCGCAGGCATGACCTAGCAGATGCCTGTCCGTTTTAAACGGACAGGTAGTAATACACTACACTGCAATACAAAAGTATTGCAGTGTATTATAATAGCGATCGGAGGATCGCATAGTGAAGTCCCCTAGTGGGACTAGTAAAAAAGTTTAAAAAAAAGTTTAATAAAGTTAATTAAAAAAAAATTTGGAAAAAAAACCTGAAAAAAAACACTTTTTCCCCTTACAAACTGCTTTACTATTAAAAAAACAAAATAAAGTTAAAAAGTTACACATATTTGGTATCGCCGCGTCCGTAACGACCCAGACTATAAAGCTATTATATTACTTAACCCGCACGGTGAACGCCGTAAAAAATGAAATAAAAAACGACTGAAAAATTGCTGTTTTCTGTGAATCCTGACTTTAAAAAAATGTGATTAAAAAGTGATCAAAAAGTCGCATCTACTCCAAAATGGTAGCAATAAAAATTACAAGTCTTCCCGCAAAAAAAAAGCCCTCATACAACTGCATCGGCGAAAAAATAAAAACGTTACAGCTCTTCAAATATGGAGACACAAAAACAAATAATTTTTAAAAAAAAGCGTTTTTACTGTGTAAAAGTAGTAAAACAAACAAAAACTATACAAATTTGGTATCGTTTCAATCGTAACAACCCGCTGAATAAACATATTGTGTTATTTATACCACACAGTAAACGGCGTAGATTTAGGACGCAAAAAAGAGTGGCGAAATTTCATATTATTTTCTACCCCCCCCCCCCAAAAAAAAGTTAATAAAAGTTAATCAATAAATAATATGTACCTCAAAATGGTGCTATTAAAAAATACAACTTGTCCCGCAAAAAACAAGACCTTATACAGCTATGTCGCCGCAAAAATAAAAAAAATATAGCTCTTGGAATGCGACGATGGAAAAACGTAAAAAATAGCCTGGTCATTAAGGTCTAAAATAGGCTGGTCATTAATGGGTTTAAAAACAAATAAATGCCTATGATCAAAAACTATGCTTAAAATTTCTTCCCGCGCTGCGCCGCAACTGCATGTCCTGGAGAGGGTTTGCTTCCCGCACCAGTACGTACAGTCGCGGAGTGGTTCCCGGCGCACACTCTATTAACGGACAGTGTCCGGGAATCGGGAGGTCAACTGTCCCCGACCGCTGACACTTCAGTCTTGCCGGTCAGCGGACCTTCGCCGCTGATTTCGGCAATTAACCCCATAAATACGACCGATTGCAATCGCCGCATTTAAGGGGTTTGAAGCACATCGGCAGCCCCCACTAAGTGATTGTGGGGGATGCCGATGCTTCTTGTGGCAATTGGAGGCCAGACAATGACCTCCGGGTTGCCATGTACGGAAGCCTCGGAGGAGCAGCCTCCGGCCGGTCCTCCTAGGCTTCCTGTCAGTGTAACTGTCACGTCACAATGACAGTTAGACTACATTACACTACGTTGTGTAATGTGTAATGTACTCTAGCAGCGATCAAAGCTGCAAGTCTAAGGGCACGTTCAGACGTGGCAGAATTTTTCTGCTGAAAATGTTGGTGCAGATTTGGGGCAATTACGCAACGAATCTGCACCAACATTTGCATATTTGACAGGTAATTCAGACGTTGCAGAAAACACAGCGGACTTGCCACAGATTTCAGTTTTTGCATTGCAAAGACTGAAATACGCAGTGAAATTCCGTTTCTTCTCCACAACAGACAGTGCATGCTGCGGACTGAAAATTCCGCACTGCAGCCTATGGTCCGCAGCGGGGTTTTCCGCAACGTCTCCACGAAGATAACTAAAAAGGTGTGGAGACCAATGGACAAACTGTCTACAAAGGATTTCCACTGCGGACTATCCGCAGCTGAATTCCACAGCAATTCCGCCACGTCTGAATGTGCCCTAAATTTCCCCTAGTGGGACAAGTAAAAAAAGAAAAAAAAAAAGGTAATAAAAATGTTATATAAACAAAAAATGAATTTTTTCCTATAAGACTTTCATCATAGGAAAAAAATGAATACGTTAAAAAAAAAGTACACATATCTGGTATCACCGCGTTCATAATGACCCCAACTATAAAACTATAATGTCATTTTTCCTGCACGAAGAACACCCCAAAAAAAATCTATAAAAAACGACACCAGAATCGCTACTTTTTGGTCACCACCCCTCCCAAAATAGAGAATAAAAAGTGATCAAAAAGTCGCATGTACCCGAAAATAGTACCGATAAAAACTACAACCCATCCCGCAAAAAACAAGCCCTTACACAGCTTTTTTGACTAAAAAATAAAAAAGTTATGGCTCTCAGAATATGGTGACACAGAAAAAATATTATTTTATAAAAAAGTGATTTTATTGCGCAAATGCTGCAAAACATAAAGAAACCTATATACATATGGTATTGCCATAATCGTACCGACCCGCAGAATAAAGTAAAATTGTCATTTATAGCGCGCGGTGAACGCCGCAAAAAAATAAACTAAAAAACCTTGTCAGAATTGCTGGTTTTTGGTCACCCGGCTTGCAAAAAAATGTAATAAAAAGTGATCAAAAAAATCGCATATGCCCCAAAATGGTACCAATGAAAACTACAGATTGTCCCGCAAAAAATAAACCCTCACTGAGAAAAAATAAAGAAGTTCTGGCTCTCAGAATATGGCGATGCAAAATATGCACAGTGTTCAAAAAGCGGATAAGATCGGGCGCCATTTATCAGTGCAACACCGGCCACATATCTATGAATTATTATTTATTTACCGCATTATTATAACCTCTTATTATGCCCTGATGTGGGGGCATATGTAATCTGTGCGGAGTACATTATCAACTGAAACACCAGTAAAACCCCAAATAGAAATACTACCAAGAAAAATCTGCGCTCCCAAAGCAAAATGGCGTCCCTCCCTTCTGACCCCTGCAGCGTACCCAAACAGCAGTTTGCGCCCACATATATGGCATCGCCATACCCGGGAGAACCCGCTTAACGTTTTATGAGGTATTTGTCTTGAGTGCCACAAACTGGGCACAACATATTGTGCACTAAAATGGAGTAGCAGTGGAAAATTGCAATATTCAGTTTGAACCACACGCTGTGCATTAACCCCTTTGCGCACTATGACTTAATTACACGTCATGGTGCGGGGGTTGATGTATGGATACGCTGCGGGTGTCAGCTGTGTATTACAGCTGACACCCGGGACTAACGGACAGGAACAGCGATCATGCTGTTACAGAAGCCTGTAAAAATAACAATATACTGCAATACATTATCCAATGATCGCTGGTTCAAGTCCCCTAAGGGGACTAATAAAATGTGTAGAAGAATTCAAGTTTTTAGTAGTGAGAAAAAAAATGTTTAAAGAAAAAAAAAACCTTTTCCCATTTTTCTTCTAAAGTAACGTAAAAAAAATAAACAAAATTGGTATTGCTACATCCGTAAAAGGCCAAACTATTACAATATACCATTATTTAACTCGCACGGTGAACACCGTAAAAAACTAAAATTATTTAAACCGCGAAAATCGCTGGTTTTTGTGTCACCTTAGCTATCAAAAAAAAATGTAATACAACTTTTTGATCACTTTTTATGTACCCAAAAATTGTACGAATAAAAACTACAGCTCGTCCTGCAAAAATAAGACCTCCCACCTCTCAATCAACCAAAAAATAAAAAAGTTACGGCTCTCAGAATGTGGTGAAACAAAACAATTTTTATTTTAACAATTCGATTTTTCCTTGTAAAAGTAGTATAATATAAAAAAAAACGATATCTATTTGGTATCACCGTAATTGTATTGAGTCGCAGAATAAAGTAAAGCTGTAAAAACTAAACCCCCAAAAAATGGAATAAGATTTTTTTCCAATTTCAGCCCGCAAATAATTTTTTTTCAGTTTCTCAGTACATTTTATGGTACTTTAAATGGTGCTAATAGAAACTACAACTCCTCCCGCAAGAAATAAGCCCTCACAATACTCTGCTGACGGATAAAGAAAAAAGTTATGGCTCTTGGAAGGCGGAGAGTGAAAAAACGAAAATAAAAAAGCAAAAAAAGATCAGTCTTGAAAGGGTTAATTCATTTCTAATGAAAAAAATGTATGACCACATGTGGGGTATTTCCGTACTCGGGTAAAATTGGTTTACAAAAATTGGTTGTCCCTTGTGAAAATGAGAAAATGCAACATTTTAGTGGAAAAAATTGTGATATTCATTTTCGCGGCCTAATTCTAATAAATTCTGCAAAAAACCTGTGGGGTCTAAATGCTATCTATACCCCTAGAAAAATTCCTTGAGGTGTGTTTCCAAAATGGGGTCACTTTTGGGGGGTTTCCACTGTTTTGGTCCCTCCAGTGCATTGCAAACGCGACATGGCACCGAAAACCAATCCAGCAAAATCCGTGCTCCAAAATCCAAATGGC
The DNA here is from genome assembly GCF_050947455.1 of Rhinoderma darwinii. NCBI lineage: Eukaryota > Metazoa > Chordata > Amphibia > Anura > Rhinodermatidae > Rhinoderma > Rhinoderma darwinii. Next base: position 108,984,018 of record NC_134693.1, on the reverse strand, counting down.
ACTCCTTCCCTTCTGATCGCTGCCATGAGTCCAATCAGCAGTTTATTACCACATATTGGGTATTGCCGTAATCAGGAGAAAATGCTTTACAAATGTTGTTGTTCTTTTTTTCCTTTATTCCTTGTAAAAATTCAAAATTTCTATATATTTTTTTTTTAAAAAGTCGATTTTAATTTTCACGGTCTAATTTCACTAAATTCTGCAAAAAAACCTGTGTGGTCAAAATGCTAACTAAACCCCTAGATAAATTCCTTGAGAGGTGTAGTTTCCAAAATCGGGTGACTTTTGGGGTGTTTCCACTGTTTTGGTCCCTTCTGGGCATTGCAAACGCGACATGGCACCGAAAACCATTCCAGCAAAATCTGTGCTCCAAAATCCGAATGGCGCTCCTTCCCTTCTGAGCCCTGCTGTGGGTCCAATCAGCAGTTTAGTACCACATGTGGCGTATTGCCATAATCGGGAGACATTGCTTTACAAATGTTGGGGTGCATTTTCTTCGTTATTCCTTGTAAATATTAAAAATGTCTATGTTTTTTTTTCAGAAAAAAAATTGATTTTCATTTTTACAGACTAATTCCAATATATTTAGCGAAAAACCTGTGTGGTGAAGGTGCTAACTATACCCTTAGATAAATTCCTTGAGAGGTGTAGTTTCCAAAATGCGGTAACTTTTGGGGTGTTTCCACTGTTTTGGCACAAGACCTCTTCATACCTGACAAGGTGCCTAAAATATATTCTAAAAAAAAAGGAGGCTCAAAATCCACTAGGTGCTTCTTTGCTTCTGAGGCTGGTGTTTCAGTCCATTAGCGCACTAGGACCACATGTGGGATATTTCTAAAAACTGCAGAATCTGGGCAATAAAATATTGAGCTGCATTTCTCTGGTAAAACCTTCTGTGTTACAAAAAAGAATGTATTAGAAATGAATTTCGGCAAAAAAAATAAAATTTGTACATTTCACCTCTACTTTGCTTTAATTCCTGTGAACCGCCTAACGGGTTAAAACACTTTGTGAATGCTGATTCGAATACCTTGAGGGGTGCAGTTTTCAAAATGGTGTGATTTATGGGGATTTTCTAATATATAAAGCCTTCAAAGCCACTTCAGAACTGAACTGGTCCCTGAAAAAATTGCCTTTTGAAATTTTCTTTAAAATATGAGAAATTGCTGCTAATGTTCTAAGCCTTGTAATGTCCTAGAAAAATAAAAGTACGTTCAAAAAACGATACAAACATAAAGTAGACATATGGGAAATGTTAATTAGTAACTATTTTGTGTGGTATTACTATCTGTTTTACAAGCAGATACATTTAAATTTAGAAAAATGCAAATTTTTGCACATTTTTTCTAAATTTTGGTGTTTTTCAGAAATAAATACCAAATTTATCGACCAAATATTTTCACTAACATAAAGTACAACATGTCACGAGAAAACAATCTCAGAATCGCTTGGATAGGTAAAAGCATTCCGAAGTTATTACCACATAAAGTAACACATGTCAGGTTTGAAAAAATCGGCTGTGTACTGAAGGCCAAAACAGGCTGGGTCCTGAAGGGGTTAAAGGGTAAAAGCATATAAAAAGTTTTTTCAAGTTTTATAATTTATAGAGTTGTACATTTTTTTATCGATCACCTAAAACGTTTAAAAATTAATTATAAATGCCCTTGTTATAATTAATTTTAAAATATTACATTATAATAATGATGTTTTTCAACATTTGTCTTGTTTGAATCTGTGCAATTAGCATTAAATACACATGAATATGAGGTTGTGTTTAATGAACCATGATGAAAAGGAAGCACAAAACCTCAATTAATTACAAAACCCTGTGGATAAAATGATTGTGTAGTCCTGAGACACATGGGTCAGGATTCTCAATGACTTACAAATCAGAAATATGTGAGTGGCTGTAAAGATTTTACAATAAAACAAGATATTAATGCCCTGGGAAAAAACATTGTGTTGCTAAAATAGCTTTCCAGTCCCAGCTTTGTATGAAGTCTTCGTACATGGTAACAGTGCTCACAAACCGAATGCTCGAGGCACAGTACACTCAATGTTATTTATAAATTTTAGATGAAGTAATTTCATGTGCAGAATAGAAAAAGGCTCTCTGTGCTTTGTATACATGTTTCTGCATGTGTCTTGTCTTTCTATTCTATTTTATTCTAGAGGATCAGTCAAGGGGACATACGTTTTCTTTAATCGTTTCTGCGTGTACTAGCTTGCTGTTCTGGACTTTTTCGTTGGCTATACGCCAATAATGCCACAATTTTTTGGGTGTCGATCTTTACGGCTACTGCACCTGTTAACTCAAATACAGTGTATATAAAGTCACTGTTATAATAGTGCTGGTATTTGCATTTTGCCTGTATAAAGATCACATAACACTTTAAGGGCTCATGGACATTACTGTATTACAGCTCTGTACAAATGGCAAGTGGTAGAGAGCTGTAATACATGGCCAAACTCTACCTCCTTTGGCCTCGTATTTCATACAGAGGCATATGGAATGCGACAGAATTCAATAACTGATTGTGGCAATCTCCATCCCATGCCGTATTATAGTGGTATTTCACCTAGAAGCATTGCTTCCAAGGAAGAATATATCTGTAATACAGCGTGGTGCAGAGGCACCTTCCAAACTCTGAGCACAGGGCCCTTAAAGATGATGTCCATCTTCGCAACCAATAGTTTTTAAATTATTCCAATGCGTCTAAAATGAGAAATTAAAGAGGCTCTGTCACCAGATTTTCAAACCCCTATCTCCTATTGCAGCTGATCGGCGCTGCAATGTAGATAACAGTAAAGTTTTTCTTTTTCAAAAACGAGCATTTTTGGCCAAGTTATGAGCATTTTTATATTTATGCAAATGAGCCTTTCTTATGGACAACTGGCCGTTTTTAATCTTATTTCCAACTGGGCGTGTATTGTGTTCGTTACATCTGGGTGTGTTTACTTGTTTTACTAGCTGGGTGTTGTGAATGGAAGTGTATGATGCTAACGAATCAGCATCATCCACTTCTCTTCGTTACCACCCAGCTTCTGGCAGTGCACAGACACACAGCGCTCACTTCTGCTCTGGTCCGCTGTGTCCCGTATGGTGCGCGTGCACGCTCTTGCCCGCTCTTAAAGGGCCAGCGCGCGCACATGAAAACAATCATCATCATCAACTCACATGATTTCCTGGAAAGCCTCTGCCCTTCTGATCCTTGCCTGAGCGTTGTTTGTCATATCCTAGTTTGTCTAAGCAAATGGTCTCCTAGTGTTTTCCAGTTCCAGTGTTCCCTGTTCTTGTATCCTGTATCCCGTGCTATCCTGGTCAAGTGCCTTCCTGTGCTGTAGTCGTGCTGTTCTGTATCTACGGCTGTCCTGCTACTCCACGCCTGATGTCTACCTGCTGCCTAGACCCAGCCAAGCCTGCCTTGCTACTGTCCGAGCTGCCACAGGTACCCTATACGAACTATAGACTTTGACCTGCTCCCTGTTGGCCAGCTGCCATACCGCCAAGGCGGTACAGCCCAGTGGGTCCACGAACCCTACGTGACAGTGTGCTCAAGCCATGGACCCCACTGGTCGATCCAAGACCATGATGATGTCACAAGAGATGCGGGCGGATATGCTAGACCTACGGTCTCAACAGGACCAACTCCTCCAGGCCTTGAATATTCTCGCACGTCGGCAGGAGGCTCAAGCTGCCGTTCCTCCTACTACACCTCCTGGCAGTACTGTTCCTCAGACTACACCTCCTGGCAGTGTTGATCCTTCGTTTTTCTTTGCCACTTCTTGACCGCTATGATGGAGACGCAGGTAACTGTCGTGGATTTTTGAACCAGTGCCAGATCCACTTCAACCTGCATCTTAGGGCATTTTCGTCTGATGGCGCAAGGGTCGCTTTCATCATCTCTCTTCTTACTGCCAGGGCCCTTGCATGGGCGAACCCTATCTGGGAGAGACAAGGACTAGAGACCCGTGACTTCCAAGGGTTCCTCCGGACATTTCGCACAGTGTTTGAGGAGCCTGGACGAGCGGCTTTCTTGCTAAACCTATGCCAAGGAAACATCTCTGTGGGCGAGTACGCCATCCACTTCCGCACCCTGGCGGGAGAACTGTTGTGGAACAATGAGGCCATGGTGGCTACATTCTGGCATGGACTGTCTCCTAAAATTAAGGACGAACTTGCCGCTCGAGACCTGCCATCTACCCTGGATGACCTCATCCTTCTGGCTGCCCGGATTGATAGAAGGCTCCGAGAACGGCTCCAAGAGGTTCGTCGGGAGAGTGCTCTTCCTAGTCCAGCCCCTACCTTGCAGCAACTCCTGCCGTCCTCAGATGCCGATCCTCCTAAGGAGTCTGTAAGGATGGACCAATGTATGCTATATACCCAAGAGAGACAACGCAGACGCACTTCGGGACTCTGTCTTTATTGGGGCCTCAGAGGCCATCTTGTGCATCTGTGTCCCCAAAAGCCCCAAAGCCTAGGGTTGGTAGGCGAGACAACCTTGGGCAAAGAAGAACTCCCGTCTAAATTGTCCATACCTGTGACCATAGTATCCGGTGAGAAAACGCATCAGGTCTCTGCATATCTGGACTCTGGATCCGCTGCTAATTTCATTTGTAGAGACCTGGTGGACCTTCTTCAATTATCCACTACCCCTCTGGAGAGACCGTTGATGGTTGAATCGGTAAATGGACTACCTCTGCCAGACCCAGTTATAGCTGTAACCAAGCCGCTGAGGCTCCAAGTAGGGGCTCTTTACTCCGAACTTCTGTCGTTTTATGTCCTATCCAAAGCCGTTAAACCTGTGTTGCTGGGCCTGCCTTGGCTCCGACTACATGCCCCAGTCCTGGACTGGAATTCTGGAGAGGTTCTCCAGTGGGGCTCTGAGTGTCACAGCCGATGCCTGGTGCAGATTCGTTCGGCTCAGCCTTCTCTGCCTCGGTCATTGGCAGGATTGCCTGGTCATTATGCTGCATTTTCGGACGTCTTCAGCAAGAGGGAGGCGGAGACATTGCCCGCACACCGGGCATATGACCGTCCAATCGAACTGATTCCTGGTGCATCCCTTTCCAGTGGTAGGATATAACCTCTCTCCTTGCCAGAGACACTGTCCATGTCCGCCTATGTTAAAGAGAACTTGGAGAGGGGCTTCATACGCAAGTCTTCCTCACCGGCAGGAGCCAGGTTCTTCTTCGTCAAAAAGAAGGATGGCTCCCTGCGTCCTTGTATTACCGGGGTCTCAACCAAATCAGGGTGAATAATAAGTATCCGTTGCCACTGATCTCTGAATTGTTTGATCGTATACGTGGTGCCAAGATTTTTTCCAAACTAGACCTGCGTGGGGCTTACAATCTAATCCAGATTCGCCGGGGTGACGAATGGAAGACTGCAATTAACACCCGTGATGGACACTATGAATATCTTGTAATGCCCTTCGGACTGTGAAATGCTCCTGCGGTCTTCCAGGAATTCGTTAATGACATTTTCCATGACCTCCTCTATGATTGTGTTGTGGTCTATCTTGATGACATCTTGATTTTTTTCTCCAGATCCTATGACGCATCAGAGATATGTCCGTCAAGTTTTGCTGCGGTTAAGGGAGAATCGTTTGTACGCCAAGTTGAAGAAGTGTGTGTTTGAAAAAGATGCTCTACCCTTCCTGGGCTACATTGTCTCGAATAGAGGTCTCAAGATGGATCCTGAAAAGGTCAAGTCTGTCCTGGAATGGCCACGCCCTCAAGGCTTGAGGGCCATACAGCGCTTTCTGGGATTCACTAATTTTTACAGACAGTTTATTACAAATTTCTCCTCACTGACTTCTCCTATCTCTAACCTCACTAAGAAGGGCATGAACGCCAAGGTGTGGACTCCTGAGGCAGAATCCGCATTCAATAGACTGAAGAGTGCCTTCACGTCAGCCTTTATCCTCCATCATCCAGATGTTTCTCTACAGTTCTCGTTGGAGGTGGACGCATCCTCTGTCTGTGCTGGCGCACTCCTGTTCCAGAGAGGTTCCAAGGGCAAGTCAATGGTATCTGGATATTTCTCTAAGCTCTTCTCTTCCGCAGAACGCAACTACTCGATTGGGAATTGGGAGTTACTGGCCATCAAATTGGCTCTGGAAGAGTGGAGACATCTACTAGAGGGCGCAGATCATCCCATTCAGATTTTTACGGCCCACAAGAACCTCACCTATCTTCAGACGGCCCAATGGCTGAACCCTCTTCAGGCCAGGTGGTCACTGTTCTTTACCAGGTTCCAGTTTGAGCTCCAATATCGCCCGGCCGACAAGAATGTGAGGGCCGATGCCTTGTACAGGTCTTTCGAGACAGAAGACACTATGGAGATTCCACAGAACATTATTGATCCATCTTGCATTGTCTCTGTCAATCCCCTGCAAGTTGGGGACATTTCTCCAGGGAGGACTTTTGTGCGCCTGGCTGACAGAGGCAGAATCCTCCGCTGGGGACACACCTCTAGACTGACAGGTCACGCGGGGACCCGTAAGACCCAGGATCTGATTGCCCACGCTGCCCAAGGACATTATGAACTTTGTTTCTTCCTGCTCAGTGTGTGCAGCTAACAAGGGCGCTCACTTCAGACCTTGTGGTCTGCTCCAGCCATTGCAATTGCCCGATGCTCCCTGGAATCATATAGCTATGGACTTTATCACTGACCTGCCTCTCTCTGTTGGATGCAGTGCTGTCTGGGTGGTGGTGGATCAATTTTCGAAGATGGCCCACTTCGTTCCTCTGACCGGTCTTCCTTCTGCTCCTCAACTGGGCAAGTTTTTCATCCAACACATCTTCCGCCTGCATGGCTTGCCGCAGCATATTGTGTCTGATTGGGGGGTTCAGTTCACCTCGAAGTTCTGGAGAGCCCTCTGCGGACTCCTAGGTGTACAGTTGGACTTTTCCTTGTCCTACCATCCTCAGTCCAATGGTCAGGTCGAGAGGATCAATCAGATCTTGGAGAACTACTTACGCCACTTCATCTCCAAGCAGCATGATGACTGGGTGCAGTTGCTCCCGTGGGCAGAATTCTCCTACAATAATCACACCAGCGAATGCACAAGGAATACACCGTTCTTTATTGTCTATGGCCAACACCCACAAATTCCTCTCCCGGACCCTGATACGTCCGAGGTACCAGCTGCTGACTCTGCTTTTGGGGACTTTATGCAGATCTGGCAGCAATGCGATCCTCCATACTGCTAGCAGTCAACCGCATGAAACGGAAGGCGGACACAAGGAGAAGAGAATCTCCTCAGTTTCTTCCTGGCACGAAGGTCTGACTGTCCTCCAGGAATATGCGTCTGAGGGTGCCATCATACAAATTTGCTCCCAGGTTCCTCGGACCCTTCGAGATTCTGCAGCAGATCAACCCTGTCGCCTACAAGCTTCGGCTGCCTCCTACCCTCAAGATCCCCAACTCCTTCCATGTCTCTCTCCTGAAACCGGTGGTTCTGCACCGCTTCACCAAGGCTCCTAGCCCTGTGGTTCCCACCAGCGGCCCTTCAGACACCTTCGAGGTTAAGGAGATCTTGGACACCAAGAAAGTGAGAGGAAAGACTTTTTATTTGGTGGATTGGAGGGGGTTTGGTCCTGAAGAGAGGTCCTGGAAGCCAGAGGAGAACCTTAATGCTCCTACCCTTTTGAAGAAATTCCTCTCTCGCTCTGGCCCCAAGAAGAGGGGGCGTAAGAGGGGGGATACTATAGCGTCCATGGCCGCAGGCCATCCGGTTTACTTACCTCCCGACAGCCGCAGCCATGGATCTGTGAGCGCTGGACCCAATCTCCTTCCTAGGAGACACCAGCGCTCACTTCAGCTCCGGTTCGCTGTGTCCCGTAGGGTGCGCGCGCAGGCTCTTGCCCGCTCTTAAAGGGCCAGCGCGCGCACATGAAAACAATCATCATCATCAACTCACATGATTTCCCGGACTATAAGAAAGCCTCTGCCCTTCTGATCCTTGCCTGAGCATTGTTTGTCATATCCTAGTTTGTCTAAGCAAATGGTCTCCTAGTGTTTTCCAGTTCCAGTGTTCCCTGTTCCTGTATCCCGTGCCATCCTGGTCAAGTGCCGTGCTCTGCTGTAGTCGTGCTGTGCTGTGCTGTATCTACGCCTGTCCTGCTACTCCACGCCTGATGTCTACTTGCTGCCTAGTCGCAGCCGAGCCTGCCTTGCTACTGTCCGAGCTGCCACAGGTACCCTATACGAACTATAGACTTTGACCTGCGCCCTGTTGGCCAGGCGGTACGGCCCAGTGGGTCCACGAACCCTACGTGACAACCACTATGAATGTATAAAGAGTATCTAATAGGAAAATATTTTTCTGCCCTTGTGTAGTTTAAAGTAGAACTTTTTAAGATTTCAGAAATTTCATCTGATTCTGGCCATATTTTTGCATTTATTGCTCACCTTTACTTATAATGATTTTGGATTGGTCAAAACATTAACCAAATTTGTTGCCTAAATGTACTGCACGTGGTGCATGTAAAAAAGAAAAACGGTTGCTATGGGGGACGTTTTCTATGATAAGAAATAACTTGAAATCTGACCTTTTGTCGCACTGGGTGAAATATGACTTTGTGTATGCCACAATGGAGGAGAATGTTATTTATCTAAGCTAATGTTGATTAATACACTCAGGATACTACTTGAGATTGTTGAGTATTTTCAATGTTGTACATCCATCGTTTTCTAAATATGTCGATAATCCTTTGCCTCAAGTGTAAGATTAAAGAGCACAAGATATTTGCTAGAAAATAGCCGTCCGAACCGAAATGTACTTTGGGAAGTACAGTGCAATTTCACATTTGCAAGTCTTATCAAGTCCAAATGCCACAAACTTGAAAGCCATCACTTTTTTATTTTTTCGACGATGTAGCTATATATGGGCTTGTTTATTGCGGGAGGAGTTGTATTGTTTTAATGGCACCTTTAGGGCATGACCACACGTGGCGGATTTCCTCCGCAACTGTCCGCATCAATGCCGCACAGAATCTGCGTTGCAGATTCTGCTGCGGATCTGCACAAAATGTGCAGTAAATTGATGCGGACTAGCTGCTGCGGACTGCGGGAAAAGTGCTTCCCTTCTCCCTATCAGTGCAGGATAGAGAGAAGGGACAGCACTTTCCCTAGTGAAAGTAAACGAATTTCATACTTACCGGCCGTTGTCTTGGTGACGCGTCCCTCTTTCGGCATCCAGCTCGACCTCCCTGGATGACGCGCCAGTCCATGTGACCGCTGCAGCCTGTGCTTGGCCTGTGATTGGCTGCAGCCGTCACTTAGACTGAAACGTCATCCTGGGAGGCCGGACTGGAGACAGAAGCAGGGAGTTCTCGGTAAGTATGAACTTATATTTTTTTACAGGTTGCTGTATATTGGGATCGGTAGTCACTGTCCAGGGTGCAGAAACAGTTACTGCCGATCGCTTAACTCTTTCAGCACCCTGGACAGTGACTATTTACAGACGTCTCCTAGCAACGCTCCCGTCATTACGGGAGCCCCATTGACTTCCTCAGTCTGGCTGTAGACCTAGAAATACATAGGTCCAGCCAGAATGAAGAAATGTCATGGCAAAAAAGCAAGACGCATCCGCAGCACACATAACATGTGCATGACAGCTGCGGACTTCATTGCGGAACTTAGAATCTCCATTGAAGTCAATGGAGAAATTCCGCCATGAGTCCGCCACTGCTCCGCAACAGACAGAGCATGCTGCGGACACCAAATTCCACTTCGCAGCCTATGCTCCGCAGCGGAATGTTATGCATCGTCTAAACGAACACTTCTAAATAGAAGTGGAAGTCAATGCAGAAACGGCTCCGCTGCGGATTAACGCTGCGCAGTGTCCGCAGCGGAATTTAAGTGAAATTCCGCCACGTGTGAACCCAGCCTTAAGAGGTATATATAATGGATTGAAGAACTTTTAGAAAACAAATTGGTGGTGTAGGAGAAAAAAAACCGCAATTCCGCCATTGTCTTTTGCAACTTGTTTTTACAGTGCCCACTGTGTGCTATAAATGACATGTTATTTATATTCTATGGGTTGTTATCATTGCAGAAATACCACATTTTAAATAATTTTTTTAGGTTATGCTAATTTTACACACTAAAAACCCTGTTTTCAACAATTTGTTTTTGTGTCGCCACATTCGGAGAGCCATTACTTTATTTTTTTTATAGGCAGAGCTGTATGTTTTTTTGGTACACACAACGTTTTGATGACTTTTTATTGTTCATTTTGGAAGAAAAGATAACAAAAAAAAATAATTGAAATCCTGCTATTATTTTATAGTTTTTTTTTTAATGGCGTTCACCATTAGTTATACATAATGATTTTATTTTGTAGTACGGGTCATTACGGATGCAGTAACTATGTGTTGTAAGGTAAAAAACAAATCTTTGGATTTAAAAAAAAATTAAATTCTGTAAACTTTTTTTTAACCTTTTTTTAATACCTCTATGGGGACATGCAGTTCTTTAATCGCTTCTATAATACATTGCAATACTTGTGTATTGCAATGTATTATACCTGTCAGTACTACACTGAAAAGAAGCCTATTGAACCCTGTCTGGTCTCTTGTACATGGCAGACCTGGGGGATAATGTTAGGCCCCAGGCTGCCATGGCAATTCATTAGCACCCAGCAATCTCATTGCAGGAACACGGATAGGCTGAGAGCCCTCTGTGAAACCACTTAGGTGCTGTTGTCGCTATTGACTGTGGCATCTCAGGGGTTATAGCCACGGTGCTGGATATATAATACCGCAGGCACCCACAAGTGATGATGCAGCCACAGTCCTTTGCCCGTTCCATCACGTGGTAATAGTAAGGAGGTTCGAGGCAACAACCCGCTCACTCAATGTACTATTACATGGCAGGTCGAACGAAGTTAAATATTTTGTGTATTAACCAACTAGAAATTTTTATATTTTTACTGTCAAATTCACTTTTATGTTACAAAACTGTATCTGTGTTATAATGAATAACTATAAACATTTTAACAGCACAAAGGTCAAATAGCTAATCCAAATATCTATAGTACCATCATAGCAGGATCATCCAGGGTCCAACAAGATACATTCAGAAAAATAAATAAAAGACAATTGCTACCCAATCAGAAATACCTTTATTGGTCCAATGTGTTTGCATATGAATAACTAGTCTTTTATCTTCAAATTTGAAGAATCTTTCATTTTCAAAAAGAATACATCATAGTGTAGCTAAACATTTGACAAACTTCTGACATGTCATAGTGATATGTCAGAAGTTTAGATTGGTAGGGGTCCGAGCACTGGAACCAATCGCTAGAACGAAGCAGCTGAAGCGCTCGTGTGAGTGCTCAGCCGCTTCGTGTCTGTTCGGCTTTTTCCGGAAATAAATGTATCGTGTACGGACTCAATAGAAAGTCTATGAGCCCGTACTCCGATACATCGGCTTTCCTTAAAAAGTCAAACAGACACGAAGCGGCTGAGCGCTCACACGAGCGCTTCAGCTGCTTCATTCTAGCGATTGGTGGGGGTCTAAGTGCTCGGACCCCCACCAATCCAAACTTCTGACATGTCACTATGACATGTCAGAAGTTTGTCAAATGTTTAGGTACACTTTAACAATACATTTATATGCTATTCCTTGGTTGAACTTGATAGACATATGTCTTTTTTCAACCGTACTATGTAACTATGATACCAGGGAGGATTTAAAGGCTATGGACACCTTTGAAAGGCAAAATGTGTTTGGTGCAACTTCACAAATAAATTTAAAAGTTTGTTTTACTTTTTCAGATACAGCTGCACTTTCTATGCAAAGCAGCTGTACCTAGCAATCTTCACTGAATCCGTCAGTCCCGCGCACCTGACGGGTTCAGTTACAGTGGGTCCTGCGTGTCTCTGACATGCAGAATCCACTTGTGATCTATCACATCTATGAACTAAGTCCGGATTCACACGAGCGTGTTTAGTTCGTGATATACGGATCGTATGTTGGCAGTATTTCCCGGACCGAACACACTGCAGGGAGCCGGGCTATGTCGGGTTTATCTATGACGCTAGGAGTCCCCGCCTCGCTACTGTAATCATGTTTTCAGTACGGAACAGTTGTCCACAGCGAGGTAGGGACTCCTAGCGTCATAGATAACTATAGAATATAGAGCAGCTGTATCTCAAAAAGTAAAAATAATTTTGAATAAAAACTATTTATAAAGTTGCATAAAACACACTGACTGACCTTTTTATTAAAAAATAAAGTAAAATATGGCATTCAAAGGTTTACATAGTCTGATGTACACATTTTTTTCACTGGTTTTCTAACTATTTCTTTCCATTTTGCTTTGCTACACAAGTAATTTTTACTCCCTTAATGATCTCGGTTAATCGCTCATTGTTGCGATTTAATTGCCTAGAGCGTGTTTCAAACAATTAATCTCGCCCATACACTCTTAATGGAGATAGGAGATTAACTGCTTTTCCCAAGAGATTTTAGGCAATTTTCTCCTGAAATAAAGAATATAGAGAACTAATTTATTAATGGCCACTATACCAATATTATATATTGCCATAAATAAATTGCTAAACCTCTGTACATTGTGTGAACTAGATGAACCTGTTGTTCTGATTTGCTGAGTACATCACACTCACAAAGCTATGGCAGCTCATTCTTTTTCCACTGTGTTTCCCTTTGGGAGATGACCTGTATTCTCCTCCTGTCCCGAGTTTCAAGTTTTTGGGTTTTTTTTGTTATCCAAAGTGCAATATTTACCACCAACGTGCTAATTTTTTTTTTTTTCTAAACATTCACCAGTATGCTGTGCACCGTCATTTATTCAATGCCTAATGGAATTCTATTGTTCTATTTCAATGTTTGTAACAAAAAAAAAGTGTGACTGCGACCACTTGACTAAATATCATTGTGGAAGTGACCCACATATGTTGCATGCTCCCTATAATAACAGTTTGATTCACTCAATATCAGCATACAATTCAAAGTTCATTCAGCCATTCTCTAGCGCTAACCTGCCTTTGTCAACTCAAAGGGGTTGTCCAGTTTTTTTGTTACTTATTAGTAGAATAGGAAATCATACAGTTTCTAATATACGTGTATTCGAAATTCTGCTCACATACATTTCTTAGGGCCAGTTCATAAGTTGCATAAATACTGCGGGTTTTCCGCAACTGAATTGGTTGCGGAAAATCTGCAGTACATACAGTAGCAGCAAATTGGATGAGATAAAACAAATCTCATCCACACGCTGCCTAAATACTGAGCAGAAAAAACGCTCAGAAAATGACCTGGTGTTGAAAATTTTATTCTGCAGCATGTCAATTGTATTTGCGTGAATTCAATGGGGAGGTAGAAACCTACTGTATTTGCTGCGGATTTTCCGCAATGAATTCCGTTGTGAACTGACCCTTATAGCGCATGCGGCCCCTGTCACAGTAGAATGGTATAACCCACAGATTAGTCCTCTGTAATGTATCCACAGGCTAACTGAATATAACTAAACATGGCGTCAGTCATGTGACCACAGACGCACACACATCATGTGACCCCTAGCATTCAGTTAGCAACAGGGTTACATGACATACATGTGTTGGGGCCACATAGAGTACACATCCATGGGTTAAGTGAATAGGACTAAGGCCCTGTTCACATGGAGGAATTTGCAGGCAGATTTAGATCTGGCTTCACTTTCTTGCCACGGTATTCGCTGCTTTTTTTGGCCACTGTCATTGAACTAGGCAAAAAATGCTTTCTCTGCCTCCCATTGATTTCAATGGGAGGTCAGTGGCGGAACCCGCGGCAAAAAAAGATGGCGCTTTTTTTTTACAGCGAGCGGCGGGAAAAACGCCTCTGCCTCGCATTGTAATCAAAGGGAGGCGGTGTCGGCCGTGTTCTGGTGCTGATTCCGCTGAGTTTTCCGCTGCGTTTTCCGGCTGCGGCCACTGGGCTCCGCGGGCAAAAATCCTCCCATTGATGTCAATGGGAGGTCAGAGACAGAAACGCCTGAAGAAAGGGCATGTCGATTCTTTTTCCCGCAAGCGTTTTTTTTTCAATGGGAGGCGATTTCGATGTTTTTTACAGCAGTTTCCGATGCCGTTTCCGCGGCAAAACCACGTAAAAAAATTCTATGTGAACAGGGCCTTATATGATGAAGTATTCAGACTCACTGCGCTTTTTTTTTCACTGTGACTGAGTAAAATGTTCCTTGCAATATTTGAAAGTGCAGAACCATATACTAGACGGATGTATATGCAGGAAGTTTTATATACTGCATTTTTTCTCTATAGATGTCAATAAAAAGGAGAAATGCATTAAAAACAATGTAGAACCACCATGCAAAAACTGCAATGTTTGAATGGAAATTTCATAAATTCCTATTAACTAATTTGGCCCATTTAATGGGACTTTAGTTGTTTACCTGGCCAATGACGCTGACATCCCTCTCTGATCCCCGCGGCTCCCAATATGGTTATTCTTCTGGATGCCGCTCTGCAGACTGCATTCAGTTTCTTTAACCCCTTCGGGACTGAGCAATTTTTTGAGTTTTTCACTCCCCGCATCCCAAGAGCCATAACTTTGTTATTTTTCTATTAATAGAGTGGTGTGAGTGCTTATTTTTTTTGCGGGAGTAGTTTCTCTTGGTACTATTTATAGTTCCATATAATGTACTGGGAAACTGAAAGAAGATTCTTTGCGTGCTGAAGTTGGAAAAAACTGCTATTCCTCCATTGTTTTTTGAATTTAGTTTTCATATTTTTTTTCACTACTATAAACTTTTCTTCACTTTCTTTCACTTCTGGCCTCAGGGAATTTCGGGTGAAAAACCACACCAAACTGTGGTGCAGTTTTTCACCCAGGAATGTCCGCTGCGGAAAACTGCTGAGCAGCCCCCCTAAGATGACGTTTCATCCGAGGAGAGCGCTGAACCCTGTGACCCTAACGTCATCCAGGCCGGCCTCCTGGGATGATGTTTCATCCCATGTGACCGCCTCTGGTCCCAGTTCCAACTGCTTCTCCATCCTTAGGATACAGATACAGTTGAATTGAATGCTGGAGCAAGAGTGACGGCTCATTGCCCCAGCATTCACTCTGCCGTGAGCGTCTCGGCACAGGCAGGCCTGTCTGCGCTGAGTCACTCATAGCACAGACCGGAGGAGAAGGATGCTCCACACATCGTGGAACGTATTAGGCACATATGGGGGCATTATATTGGGTTTGGGAGGGGGGCTGATATGGTAGCAGCTATGGGAGCATTTTACTGTATGGGGCAGCTAAGGGAGGCCTTATACTGTATGGGGGCATTATACTGTATGGGGGGCATTATACTGTGGGGGCAGCTATGGGGGGCAATATACTGTGAGGGGTCAGCTATGGGGAGCGAGCATTATATTGTATGAGGCAGCTGTGGGGAGCATGATACTGTGTGGGGCAGCTATGGGGAGCCATATACAATGTTAATTAGTAACTATTTTGTGTGGTATAACCATCTGCCTTACAAGCAGTTACATTTTAAAAAAATTCTAGTTTTTCAACATTTTCTCTAAATTTTGCTATTTTTCACAAATAAACACTGAATGTATGGACCACATTTTACCACTAACATAAAGCCCAATGTGTCACGAGAAAACAGTCTCAGAATTGCTTGGATAAGTAAAAGCATTCCGAAGTTATTACCACATAAAGTGAAACATGTCAGATTTGAAAAATAGGCTCTGAGCCTTAAGGCCAAAACAAGGCTGCATCCTTAAGGGGTGATTGTAACATCTGGCCGCACTAAAAACGCAACAACACACGCCATTAAAACGCCTCCGAAAATGCATCCAAACGAATCCAGCCTTAGGCAATTGCAATAAAGTTCATAGATAAGTGGTACAAAATACTGATGGGTACTAAAACACAGCCACACCTACAACATATTAAGGCTTTATTCAGACGAACGGGAATTACGTCCGTGAAATGCGTGTTATTTTCACACGCGTTGCACGGACCTATATTAGTCTATGGGCCCGTGCGGACATGTGCGTGATTTTTACTCAGCGTGAGTCCGCTGAAAAAAAGACACGACATGTCCGTTCTTTGGGCGTTTTGCGCGAATCACGCACCCATTGAAGTCAATGGGTGCGTGAAAACCATGCATGCCGCACGGAAGCACTTCCGTGCGATCTGTGTGATTCCCGCAACAGCAGTGAAAAGGATGATGGCGGCTGCGCGAAAAGCACGCAGCCGCGCATCATATACTGCTGCCACACGGAGCTGTTAAGTGGCTTTTGCGCAGGCAAAACGCCGCGTTTTTGCGTGCGCAAAAACGCCACACTCGTGTGAATCCAGCCTCATAGTCAGTGCTAGATCTACAGGGTGGGCCATTTATATCGATACACCTAAATAAAACGGGAATGGTTGGTGATATTAACTTCCTGTTTGTGGCACATTAGTATATGGGAGGGGGGAAACTTTTCAAGCTGGGTGTTGACCATGGCGGCCATTTTGAAGTCGGCCATTTTGTATCCAACTTTAGTTTTTTCAATGGGAAGAGGGTCATGTGACATCAAACTTATCGAGAAAAACAATGGTGTGCTTGGTTTTAACGTTACTTTATTCTTTCATGAGTTATTTACAAGCTTCTCTTTGTTTACAGGCATTGACATGTCGCAGAGGTTAACACGTGAGGAGCGGATAGAAATTGTGTTGATGTCTGGTGAACGCAGTACCCGGGTCATTGCAGCAGATTTCAATGCAAGACACCCTACGAGACCACCCATCTCCCATGCTACAGTTTGAAAAACTGCTTGCCAAGTTTCGTGAAACTGGTTCAGTGTTGGATTTGCCCAAATGTGAACGAATGAAAACTGTCACTAATGAAGAAACATCAGTGGCTGTCCTAGCTTCATTCAGCAAGAGCCCACAGCGTAGCACTCGCCGCATGTCACTGGAGAGTGCCATCAGTCGAACATCCCTTCGGCGGATATTAGCTACTCACAAATGGCACCCTTACAAACTCCAGCTGCTGCAGCATCTCAACGAGGATGACCCAGATCGGCGCACTGAATTTGCAGAATGGGCAAAACAAAAATTGGAACAGGATCCTTAGTTTACACAGAACATTTTGTTCAGTGATGAGGCAAACTTTTATGTGAATGGTGAAGTTAACAAACAAAACCACCGCTATTGGTCTGACACTAACCCACATTGGATAGATCCCTCCAAGACTGTTGGAACACAAAAATTGATGGTATGGTGTGGTATATGGGGTACAAAGATAGTGGGGCCATTCTTCATCAATGGAAACCTCAAGGCCACGGGATATCTGAAATTGCTACATGATGATGTGTTTCCCTCTTTATGCACTGAAGCTGGCACGTTCCCTGAGTTTTTCCAGCAAGATGGTGCACCACCACATTATGGGTGTCAGGTCTGAGCATTCCTAGATGAACAGTTTCCTGGAAAGTGGATTGGTCATCATGGGCCAGTTGAATGGCCCCCTAGGTCTCCCGATCTGACTCCCTTAGACTTTTATCTTTGGGGTCATCTGAAGGCAATTGTCTATGCTGTGAAGATACGAGATGTGCAGCAACTGAAACTACGGATACTGGACGCCTGTGCTAGCATTTCTTCTGCGGTGTTGCTATCAGTGTGTGAAGAGTGGGAGAAGAGGGTTGCATTGACAATCCAACACAATGGGCAGCACTTTGAACACATTTTATAAGTGGTCAGAAACTTGTAAATAACTCATGAAAGAATAAAGTAACATTAAAACCAAGCACACCATTGTTTTTCTTGTGAAATTCTCGATAAGTTTGATGTGTCACATGACCCTCTTCCCATTGAAAAAACTAAAGTTGGATACAAAATGGCCGACTTCAAAATGGCCGCCATGGTTAACACCCAGCTTGAAAAGTTTCCCCCCTCCCATATACTAATGTGCCACAAACAGGAAGTTAATATCACCAACCATTCCCATTTTATTTAGGTGTATCCATTTAAATGGCCCACCCTGTATATAAGAAACCATAAGTGGATTAAGAGAGGCAATATGAGGTTAACCCCTTAGTGACCAGCCCATTTTAGGCCTTAATGACCAAGCTATTTTATTCGTTTTTCTATAGTCGCATTCAAAGAGCTATAGCGTTTTTATTTTTTCGTCTACATAGCTGTATGAGGACTTGTTTTTTGCGGGATTAGTTGTGCTTTTTAATAGCACCATTTTTGGGTACATATAATTTTTTTATTAACTTTTATTAACCTTTTTGGGGGGGATTATAAAGAAAAACTGAAATTCCGCCATTGTTCTATGCGTTTTTAAATTGACGCCGTTCACTATGCGACGTAAATAACATGTTACCTTTATTCTATGGGTCGGTACGATTACGGCGATACCACATATGTAGAGGTTTTTTTATGTTTTACGACTTTTTCACAATAAAAACACTTTTGAACTAAAATTATTTGTTTTTGCATCGTCGTTTTCCAAGAGCCGTAATTTTTTTATTTTTCCATCAATGTAGTGATTTTTTGGGCTTGTTTTCTGCGGGACGAGACGTAGTTTTGAATGGTACTGTTTTGGGGTGCATGGGACTTATTGATTCATTTTTATTATGACTTTTTTGGGGGCAATGGAAAAAGGCAATTTCGCCATGGTTTTTTGCGTTTTTTTTACGGTGTTCACTTTGCGGTTTAAATTACATATTAACTTTATTAATGGAGTCATTACGGTCGCGGCGATACCACATATGTGTACTTTTTTTTTTTTTTTACACTTTTACTAAATAAAAGCACTTTTTATGGAAAAAAATGGTTTTATTTATTTTTTTACTGTACTTTTTATTAATAATCTTTATTTCACTTTGATGACTTATTTTATTAGTCCCACTAGGGGACTTTACTGTGCGATATTCCGTTCGCTGCTATAATGCTCTGGTATACTTCGTATACCAGAGCATTATTGCCTGTCAGTGTAAATCTGACAGGCAATCTGTTAGGACGTGCCTCCGGCGCGTCCTAACAGGGATATGTCCAGGGCAGACCTGGGGGCTTTTATCAGGCCCCCGGCTGCCATGACACCCCATCGGAGACCCGCGATTGCATTCGCGGGCCGCCGATGGGTGACAGAGGGAGCGCACTCCCTCTGTAAACAAAGTTAAATGCCGCGGTCGATATTGACGGCGGCATTTAACGGGTTAAACGGTCGCGATCGAAGTAAACTTCGATCGCGGGCGTTGGAGCAGGAGCTCAGCTGTCATCAGACAGCAGAGCCCCGGGTCCTGCCTGCACGGGAGACCCGTGCAGGACTTAGACTAGGAAGACGTGAAAAGGCGTCAGCCTAGCCTAAAGCCCATTAGTGACCGACGTAAAAAGGCGTATTAGTGGTCACTAAGGGGTTAAATAAGCAATTGTTACAAATATGAACATGGGTAATACAAAGAGGTAATACAGACCAAGAGGGATACCATGTACCCCATGAGCTTTTCCAAATGAATCACCACTAAGGGCCCTTTTACAATGGACAATTATCGGGCAAATGAGCGTTCACGATAATTGCCCTGTGTAAACAGAGCAACGATCAGCTGATGGACTGTGTTGTTTTTGAAATATTATCATTGTCGGCAACACATCTTCCTGTGTAAACAGGAAGACGTGCTGCTGGCATAGTAGAACTGTATGGGGAGGAACGATCGTAGTAACGAGCGCTCGTCCCCATACTAGCTCCTTGTGAAAGGAGCAAACAAGTGCCGATCAACGAGCTGTCTCGTTGATCAGTGCTCATTTACATGGCCCACGTTGGGCCGTGTAAAAGTACACTTACATTCCATGGGGAGGTCTTCTGTTAGAATTGGTTGCTACTGGAGCTGTCCTCCTGCAGTGCAGATTAATGCAGGACGTGCATGCGCACTGACTCCTCTGCCATCCTGTTACTGATCCTATTTCATTAGCAGAGCACAGCCGATGGGCATGTACAGCCCATTGGCCTCTGTCCTGCACTTACGCAGAGTTGTGGAGGACAACTCCATTCTGCTAAGTGACCGAGCAGCTTGAATGATTGTGTTTGGCAGCACAGCTCAATCCCACGACTTTCCTATAGAGCTGTGCTGCAGTGAAATTTGACCTATAAACGAAAGGTTTTCTTAGGCTTCGTTCACATCTGCGTTGGGGTCCCGATCTGACGTTCCATCGGAAGTTTCCGTCAGAACGGGACCCTGAACAGACACAAACTGACACGAACAGAAACACTATTACTTCCGGCAAAACGACAGGTCCGGTGCACAACAGACACAAACGGAAACCATGGGCACCGGATCCGTCACCATTGAAATCAATGGTGATGGAAACGGAAACCTCTGGTTTCCGTTAGTGTCAGTTTGTGTCTGTACAGGGTCCCTTTCTGACGAAAACCTCAGACGGAACGTCAGAACGAGACCCTAACCCAGATGTGAACGAAGCCTTACATGTGCTAGTCGGCAGCACATCTCCCTGTGTAAACAGGGAGATGTGAGACGATAGATCATAGTATGGATTCTTTGTCCTCATACATAGCGACGATTTCTCTTTGTGAACAGAGCTAATGACCAACGATCAACGTGCTGTATTGTCGAGCAGTGCTCGTTCTCATGGCCAGTATCAGGCCATCTGAAAGGACCATTCACATACTGTATATCTCCGGTACCTTATCGGTTGTCTCTCTCTGCCCTTGCCAGAATAGAGATTAGAAGTTAGAAATACCATCTATACTCTCATTAGTACAATCAAGGCAGCGCAGAGAGAGACCTGTTTGCAGATTGTCCGAGATTTCTTTACATTACATTCTGTTCAGGACCTGCCCAAGTTTATGTGGGTGACGGTTGTTAGACTCCCGCCAAATCAGGAAGTCAAGTGCAGCTCACTGGAGCAAAAGGAGGATAAAAAGGGGTAAGTATAAAACTTTTCAAAAACCATGTAAATATCATATGTCTATTCAGGTACCTTAAAATAAAAGATAATTTTCTAAGACCCTGAGCTGAGACAACCCCTTTAACCATTTTTATTAGACTATATTTATCTGATTGTTACAACTTAGTACACTATTTAAGGGAAAGTATTTTAACAAACCTATAGTTACTGCGGCAGAAAAGAGATAGAGTACGCCATGGTTTATGGTCCTTTTAACTCTTTGCTTTTCTCTGCTTTCAGATCAGTGATAGTCCTGCTGTGACTGGAATCCAGCAGAAAAGACATTTAAGAAGAAGCATTGTGAGGAAAGTCCTGTCTGTTGGCAGCTCTCAGCCAATCAGTTACTGTGAACACTATTAGAGATGCCGATTGGCTGAGAGCTGCTGACTGAGAAAATGCAGCTCATAATTCTACTCCCAAATGTCCTTTTCTGCAGTACATCAGGCACCATGTACACTCATTTCACCTATGAATTATCACTTGATTCACAAGGAGCATTGATATTGATCTGGTGGCCAAGCATACCGCTCTAGGCTGAAGATAAACTGGCATAAGGTTTATCAATGTTTCATAAAACAAATGGACTCCAATCATATCAATAAATAGAAAAAAAAGGGCCAAAGAAGACCAGTAGAGAGTTAAAGGGATTTTCCCATCTTGGACATTTATGGCATATCACCTATAATATCAATGGAATCCTATTCCCTAAGGCCTCATGCACACGGCTGTGTCCGTAATCACGGTCCGTGATTACAGGCACGGCCGGCTGCAGACAGTCATCCAAATTTTCAGCCCGTGCTCCCATATAAAATATGGGAGCAGGGTCCGTAAAAAGCAAAAGATAGGACATGTCCTATCTTTTGCGGAGGCTTTCTACGGCCCGAACACCTTTCCAAAAATATACGGGAAGGTATCAGTGGTCAATAGAAATTAATGGGACCGTAATTACGGTCCGCAAATACAGACGAAATCTATGGTCGTGTGGATGGGGCCTTAGATAGGGCAGAAATGATCTCTCCAGCAGCACTATATATATAGGGGATAGACAGAGAAACCTTGAAGGTGGAGCTGGTTGGGGAGGGGTCTCAGGGCTTGCAGGAGGTATTTCATAGGGGAAAGTTCACAGGAAGTCCGCCACACAGGAGAGACTGATCTATCTACAGCATGGTCTATTTTGGTTGCCAGACTGAGATCACATCACATGATTGCGAATAATAAAAAGGTTAAAAAAAACATGGATGCAGCTGAGATGGGAAGAAACAAATGACACTGCTAGAATATTGCTGGTGAGTTAGCATTATATGTGGAAAAAAAACAAACATTTGTTTCTTTAAAAAGATAGATTATGCAAATACATGTATTTGTACAAATACCTTTATTTTTCAGTATTGCAGTGTTCTTGAGATATACGATCCTGTTTACTTGTGTCCTCCCTCTATGTACATTTATTGTTTGCTATGTTTACGACCAACGCCAATATCCAGCAGCGGTGGCCGCGCTTATGCAGTTCAGGCAATCCATTTTACTTTAACCCCTTAAGGACATGGACAATGGTGTCTTTTTGGGGGTGTTTTCACTGTTTTGGTATCACAAGACCTCTTTAAACTGGACATGGTGCCTAAAATATATTCAAATGTTTTTCGCAATAAAATACTGAATGTATCGACAAAATTTTACCACTAACTTAAAGTATAATATGTCACGAGAAAACAATCTCAGAATCGCTTGGATAGGTATAAGCATTCCTGAGTTATTACCACATAAAGTGACACATGCCAGATTTGAATAATGGGGCTGCATCCTGAACGTGCAACTAGTCCATGTCCTTAAGGGGTTAAAAAGGTCAGCTTAAAGGAACAGTGTCATCACAAATAATTTTTTTATATGTTAAAGATGTTAGTGCTTTAATAAAAACGTTTATTTTCATTTGTGTGTTTGTGTTTTACTGTTTCTTATTTTTTACACTTTTTCTTCCCTATGGGGGCTGCCATATTTTGTTCCATTTCTGTGTGTGTCGATTAACGACACACACAGACATGGAACACGGCAGCCACAGTCCCATAGGGACTGCGAACGGCTCCCGTCCCATTGACTGCCGTGTACGGCGTCTGTGTGGGAACTGCGCATGCGCCGCTCCCACACAGTCCTATTCGAAATTGGCGCCGTCCGGTGCCATTTTCCTGTGGACCGGAAGTCGCGGCCGGACAGTAATATTACTACTTCCGGTCGCGGCTTCCGGACTTGTGCACATGGAACAGCGGCAGCAAAGGGAGCGGACGGGCCGGAGGGAGCCGCGGCGGCAGGAGCAGGTAAGAGATTTCAATGTATGTTAGTGTTTGTGTGTGTTTACTACTGTATGTAAACCTACTACACTGTGGGTTACCTCAAAAAATGGCGACACACAGTGTAGGAGGTTAAACCTTTCAAACCCCTCGTTTATCCCGGCACTAGCCAGGATAAAGGAGGGGGGGATGCTGAGAGCTCACTAGAGCGAGGGCTTTTAACCCAATGTTGCAATGCTGCAATTTTGGGAACAGCTCCATCTAGTGACCAAAAATGGGTAGTATTATAAATTAGAAATAATTTATAATATTACATGGACTCGTGCAAAAAAATAAAAAAAATTTTGAACAATGTTTAATCACCCACACACTAAATGTTTAATTTTTAAAAAAAAAACATGTTTTTCTGGCAACACATTCCCTTTAAAGTTTCTTGCTGCGTTAAGAGTTAAGTTGCTACATCTGTAAGAATAGTCCATAGCTTTCCATCTCCACTGGAGGCCTTCTTTAACTGGTTGCACCACCAAGCAGCAATACTTGCAAGTTGCAACCAAATGCTTGCTATAATTTGACCCAACTCTTTCAAATTGAAGCTGAGGTTTTTTTTATGTGCCCATAAAAACAGTATTCAACCGGCTTTTTTGACATTTATGAACCAAAGAATATGGTTTAATGTCAATGTGGTGGTGAAAATTTTATATAGGCATTGTACATGGTCATTATAAATAAACTAGACCTATAGTGCCTAAAATTAAGGGCATGTGCACGTTAAGCCCCTTCACATCTCATTATTGCACTACGATAAAGCGCACCAAACTTTTCGGTTGGCTTTTCAGAATATACTGTCATATGTGTGTAAAGATGTAGCCGTCTTTACCTTGACTTTTAACGCATTAAATAAACAACGGCTAGATCTCTTATCTTGACTTTTTTAATGGCTTTTGTTGTGTGATATCACGCTGCAGCAAGTTATCAGAATCAAGTTAAACCTTATGGAATGGAGACAAACGGAAACCATTTGCAACGGAAGCGTTACCTTTGAAATCAATGGTAATGCAAACGGAAGCTATGGTTTCCGTTTGCCTTTCCGTCGATGGGTTCCTCCGACGGAAAGGTCTGATGGAGGCCATCTACGGAAACCAAATGTTGATGTGAACACACCATTACTTGCAAAACTGATGTGTGTGCTCCACCCACTGGGGTGCTGGGTCAGCTACTTGTTAATCTGCTCTGCCTAATGCTCTGTTGAATTGGCCCTGTTTACCAGTGCAATGCCTCAATTACTTGTGCATTAACACCGCCCACAGGCTCCGCCGACCAATGTATTTTTGCATTGGCCCAACCTACCACCAATGTGGATATGACTAAAGCTTTTATGACCCCAAATACTTGAGTTTGCCCCGTCTGTTGCCGCACCCACCCACAACATGAGGCCACTTTTATGTCAAATATCTTTTTATTATTTTAGACATCATATTATTACAACAAAGCAAAATCACATTTTGACCAAATAAACACTTACAGACAGCTCTTAGTAGAGCTTCCTGCCTCTTTAACAGAAAGATTCAAAAATAAAGACTTATACATGTTTGATTATGACAATAGAAAATGTCAAGCATAAGACAAATACCTCAAAGGTGGACATACAAATAGAAATACAAAATAAAAATATCTTCATCCCCCGACTCTTCCCTTTCTAAGGATACAAACCAATGTAATCAGAACCATCCTTTCCAGGATAAAAGCCACCCCCGTTACAGATAGCCAAAACGTTTCTACCATCATGCGTATCTTCCATAGCCATTACTATCAGACAGAAACTCAAGCCATGGGAGCCATATTTGTTTATATTTCTTCGGGTTCCTTTGTGCCAAGAAGCTCAACTCCTCCAGTCTAGAGACCTGAGCTACTTTTCTCAGCCATTGTGAAACCGGCGGAGCATCTTCCCTTCTCCAATATAACGGTATCAAAGCTTTAGCAGCTAACACCAGTTGTAACCATAACGGCTTCCCCACAAAATTAACAGAACTTCTTGTGATGTTTAGAAAAAGAATAACCGGAGTTAAAGCAGGAGCTTGTGGACACATTATCTGAATAATCAACATGAGGCCACTTTTAAAAAAAATTCCAGGGCCTCTTTAAGTTTCCAATCCGCTCCTGCAAAGGCTACATGATTGTGCGGCTCGGCAGGTTTTTCAATAGTGGCAACAGTTGGGAAGGACATAACTGACTTCTCCTGCAGTACTTTGCTTTCACTAGAAATTAATACAGCCGTGCACACAACTAAATAGGAAAAGGTGCACAATGGGGTTTTTAAGAAACAAATGTAGCACTTATATTGTACACCCTGAGACACATACTCAAAGATGTGTTTGCTGAAGTCTCTGTAAATAAGCTTTAGAAATGTAATTAAAGTGATCCAATAAAACAAGTCTTTAGGATATTAACCTCTGTGTAAATTCAAGTTTCTAGTCTACAATATAAGGGCTTATTCAGACGAACGGGATATACGTCCGTGCAACGCGCGTGATTTTCACGCGCGTCGCACGGACCTATATTAATCTATGGGGCCGTGCAGACCTGTGCGTGATTTTTACGCAGCGTTGGTCCGCTGCGTAAAAGTCACGACATGTCCGTTCTTTGAGCGTTTTTCGCGCATCACGCACCCATTGAAGTCAATGGGTGCGTGAAAACCACGCATGTTACACTTCCGTGCGACAAGCGTGATTCGCGCAACAGCTGTGAAAAGGATGAATGAAAACAGAAAAGCACAACGTGCTTTTCTGTTTACAAACATCCAAACGGAGTGTCATAATGATGGCGGCTGCGCGAAAAGCACGCAGCCGCGCATCATATGCTGATGCCACACGGAGCTGTTAAGTGCCTTTTGCGCAGGCAAAATGCCGCGTTTTTTGCGTGCGCAAAAAGCACACGCTCGTGTGAATCCAGCCTAAAAAAGAGTGCTCTTTGCTGTTTAGTGGCTTTACCAATTTACTGCCAAGGGCCTAGGGCATAACTAGAGGGTGCGGGGCACCATGCCACACTTTTGAATGGAGCCCCCCAAGCATGGGACCCCCTCAAATCAGACCCCAGATCAAACGTTTCATCTCATATGACTGCTGCAGCCAATCACAGGATGTAGCGGTCACATGGGCTGCAGCGTCATCACAGGAGGCCAGGCTGCATGGAGACCAAAGGTGGGGAGCAGGGAAGCATCGCTGTGGAAATGACAGTAAGGTAAATATTGATGATGGGGAGAAGTAGGGGAGAAGAGAAAGATGGAGATGTAAATGGTTAATAAATATGTTGCACAGTAGACACTATTTTGGAGTAAAATGTGCCATAAGAAAGGCATAAATATATTGTTAAATTCATACATGGCAGGCAAGGGAGGGGGCTGTTTGTGATTCTAAATGGACAATAAACAACAAATTATCAAACGAAAGCGACTACCCAGAAAAGGTATGCACACCCAAAATAATAAACAATATATAAAAAAGTTTTATTAACATAAACAAAAATAATACACACCTACAAACAATAAAGGTTAAAACATAATTTAAACAAGGGGGGAATTCAAGCAAGGGTCACAGGCAATAATTTAGCCCTCTTGTGGTGATGCCCCAAGATAAGGGGTAAGACCAGACAAAGAATATCAATAACTATTGCTCTCAACAAGATGTACAAATTATGCCCTAGAAAAAGTGCTTTGTGCTGAAGGATAATATATATCACAAAGTGCATAAGTGCATAATAAACAAGTACAAATGTATAACAATAAAGAAACAATACAAATCAGAATGCACAAGTCCACCCTAGCAGGGGAAGGGAGAAAATGGTGTGAGAAAAACAAATCGTAAGCTACATGCAAAAAGGGCAATGAACAATAATAGATGATCAAAGAGAGCACAGGAATATAGTCTGGTCAGGACAAACACCACAAATGAAACCCCACACGTATCACTGATATATACAAATCAGCTTCCTCAGGGGTGTCTATATGGACAATAGACATGATAAACTGAAAAGTTTAAATAGTGGCAAGGAACATAAGCAAAAGAAAAATGCATGAAATAATCAGGTATAATACAGAAACATTAATATTATAATACAGAATAACAGATTTGGGGAAATGGCATTCTTATTTGTGACAAATAAACCCGGCAGGTCCTATTGATGTCTAGTGCCCATAATACATCAAATAAGAGAAAAATTGTATAATTGTACAAACAAAAGAAGTGAAAATGGTATCACTGAAACCAGTTAATACATCAAAAGAAGATATCAGACTAAGATCATTTAGACTATTACTTTACTGAAGATAAAAAGAACACCATGTACCGGACCAAAGGCAAAAATCCTTGTTAGCGTACTATTATTCCAATTATCTCTCTGAAGGAGCACTAAAGTGGTTGTAACCCAGCTGCCCGTCATGAACCACAAAAGAATAGTCCGTGGCTCAGAGTTCTTAGTTCAAGGAAGCATCCCCAACGTGCACAGCCCTTCATCACATAGAAACCTTAAAGCCTTGTGATAGAGGGACAAATTGTTGTTCTTATAAGGATTTTATTGAACTCAAGAGCTACATTATAACGTTTGGACAGTTCTGTGATATTCTACCTGGATTAAAAAGGATTGTCAATTTGAAATTCTGGGCACTAAACTAACATATGAGAGCGTGAAACGTCCTTCCTTCTGTTGACTTACAAAATAAATTTTATGGACAAAATGTATTTTTTGTCTTTTAAATGAATTTTCCTTTATACACTAATGTTTGGCGTTATTTACTGCGCTGTAGACAACAGACTCACTTATGTGAAACAAAATTTATGAAAATTTCTGCAGCATTCCCGTTAAAACTAGCAGACATTCCGCTGCAGAAAAACCGCACCATTTCCTGTGTTTTTTACTGCAGAAAATGGTGCGGATTTTGCTGCATTTTTTTCAATGCTGGGAGATGGTGATATCTCCTCTGAAAAACGCAGCAATTCAGTCCACTTTCCACAGCAGGAATTTACATGCTGTGGTATGAAAAATACGCACCGCAGGTGAACTTCTGGTCAGAAATTTTACGCAGCGTGTGGATGAGATTTGTTAAGTCTCACCCACTTTGCTGCTACTGTATTCTGCTGCGTGTTTCCGTTCCGCAATTCTGGACGGAAAATACGCAGCATTTCTGTTACGTGCTGACAAGCGCACCCCCCAACCAAATCAGTATGAAATCATAGCCTTGTTAATTTTGTCATTTCCCTCAGTAACATATGCTGCAGTGTTTCTTCTATTCCACATTCCGTCCTGCACGCTGTGCACTGGTGAGAGGACACGTCAACATAATATAAAGATGGTGGCCGACAGATTGGACACGGTTACAGATTATGTGTTTGATGTTTTGAACGTAGAAAATTCCTATACAATAGTGTGATGAATGATTGCAGATACGTACGTTGTTTTGCCGGCATTGAAATTGTTAAGATTTGGAGAATAGAAGCTGTGACGAGTGAGTGTGTGACCCCCTCCTGTAGAATGCGGTTGGGAGGGGGAGGGGGGCTGTGTGCTGTCTGCAGTGTGAAAATCAGACTGACTGGTATACAGGGCATGGACTGATGAGACAAGGGGATTACAATATTGCACTGATTTTAGATCTATATTGTATGCTCTTATTTTTAACAGCAGTAATGTCTAAAAACAAAAATTCTTAGTGTTTTGTGTATGGGGTTAAATCAGTTTATTTTTTCTGTGTACAGGAAAGTTTCTTATCTTTGCGCTGTTGTTGATAAAAGTTACGCTGCATATTTATGTGTTATGATGTGATAAGATTTAATGTTGGAATGTTTTGATGTTAATTCAAATGTATTAAGCTACAGATATTGTGAGACACGGGGTCTTGAAAATGTATGTGCCCCCACTGTTCCCTATTTTTATATACAGTTTATTGGTTTGCAGTAATTAATATTACCAGATATAATATTTTCCGTTTTATTGAATAACTAATTACAATTGTTTTGTTTTTGTTTTCACACATGAGACACGTGCTATGGTGCTGCCTAAATGTTATTTTGGAAAATGTGAAATGTTTTACAGGTAAATAGTTGCAAGTCATTTTAAAGATAAAATGCATTTTTGTCAGGAGAAAGTCATTTTTGTTCCAGGCTGTTGTGTATTACAGGGGGTTAAACTAGTGCCCCCCAGATAGAGTGCCAGACCTTGTTATGTTGAGATGTAGTTTTGAACCCTGCTACATTACTTTCGCAGAGTCCACAAAGGGGGGAATGGTGAAGGGACTGATCAGGTATAATTTTGGTTTGTTTTGAATTAATGAATTTGGTTCCAGGAGATCTACAAAATGTGTAAGAGACCATCCCCCTCCAGCAAATTTACACACGAGGTCGAGGTCACTCACAGATGTGTCTTTACAGATTTAGGGGGGAAGGAGGTGAAAATTATCTGAACATTGTTAATTTTATGTAAAGATTTTAGTAATTTTTATTTTTGAGAATGAAGACACCACCCCTTTGAAATGTTCTATCTATATGTGACATGGGTTTTTAATGTAAATTTGTAATGTAGAAATACTTCATCATATACAGTATGTACAAGACAGGATACGAGGCACCAGGTAAATCATCCAGAAACCACTCTCACCTTCTTTTTCATCTCAAGGAGCGAGCGGAGCTGGAGGTGCTCGCTGAGGCTGTAACCTGGCGAAAGGTAAAACGGCCGACATTTACACTGACTCTAGGTACGCTTTTGGCATCGGCCACAATTATGGGCCCATTGGTAGTAGGAACTTTATTGGATCATCGGGTAAGCCAATTGAGAGAGCAAGAGAAGACAGAACTGACAACAAGGGTATGTGCGGCCAGGTATCAGTAATTGGCTTGTCCCTGGATATAATAATGCCACCACTAGGTTTGTAGCAGCCGGCATGATGTGCGCACGGCATGACATAGGTAAAACAGCAAAGCTACCTGTGAAAAGTGCAGCCCGGCCAGATTACCCGTCCCAGCGACTGCAGAACATACAACTACCCGAGGTAGAAGTGTATGACAATGTGCTCGTGTGTGTAAACCTGTTCTCAGGGAGGCCTGAAGCCCGGCCGGTATCTTCCCCACTGCAGACGTTGTGTGTAAGTGACAGGGGAACAGTGTTATCCCAAGTATTGAACTGGTGTTTGTACAATGATAAGATGTCAGCAGTTCTCCAGATGTTGTCCCAAAGTTTGTTTAATAACGAAATTCAAAAAGTTTAGTGGGAATATTAAATACTGAGGTTAAGTTTTATGTAAAGTTCTGGACCAGCCTTAGTATTGGACTATTGGAGGCGTCAGTATTATGTTTGTAAATGAGAACTTCACGGTGCAAGTAGATTCCCATTTGAAAATATTTTTGTTGTGAAAGGAAAATTTTAGAGCAGAGAATTCTGTGCAGTGTATATGTGTATGTATAGATATATATAAAGAAGTCAAATGAGTTTGCATGTATCACTTCTAGTTACTGCTCAATGTGAACGTTTAATGTAAAGATGTTATTTGTTAATGTTTTCTTCAAATTAATTATCCGATTAAGATCAATTACTGATTATGCGATGAAAAGCTTGTTCTCCACAGGAAGAGTCCAACTCCGAATGGAGGCGTGAGAACCAGATTCTGAAAGAATGTGGACTGATAAAGGAAGGTGAATCGGTACCACCCAAGGCACTCTTGATGGCACTTGCATTGATGGTGTATGACCTCACATATGCCCCAAGACTGCAAGGATCGATGTGGTAAGATCTAATTGGTATGTCCCAGTCTTTACAGCTGATGCTGCTAAATTCTGTTAGAGCTGTTTGATTTGCCTACAGAACAGTCCTGGCAGACCGGTGCCAACCTTATCTTACCCGCCTCCCACAAAGAGAACAGACCTTGAGAGGCCTTTCCAGGTAAACCGAACCAGATTAGGGGGAGAAAAATTGGTTTGAGACACTTGTTAGATAAACATGTGGAATCTGTGTATATTTCTGTGAATAGGAGATGTTCCAGGTAATCAGCTGAGAATAAGGTATAAATCCTGCTGGAAAGTGTAAACACCAAGTGCAAATATAATGTACCCAATAATTACACATTGTCTAGGTGCCCTGTCCAGTGGAACAGAGAAGTTTTTCTTATATAAAGGTGTTTGTTTGATGTCGTTTAAGGGCCTGTCATTATTATTGTATGTACTTAGAACGTTTATAGTGTATGCGGATGGTGTTATCACCAGATTAGTATTTATTTTAACAATTGACAAGGTTTTGGGGTCCCCGGCAAGTGCCAGTAATCATGAAATAGAAGACTTTTAATATGATGAACTCCATCACTGAGATGCGGCAGGCGCAGCCTGAGCCAGTACAACGCGTTTGTCATGAACTGACGGCAGTGTCACAATTCTAAGCAGCCGCCCAGACAAGTAACTTGCCAGAGGAAGAGAATATATATGGAGGGTTTGTGGTAGTCACAATAAAACTCCACTAATCCGTCTATGTGGGATGTCACCCCAGGCTCACAGCATGAGGTGCTATGTACAGCCCGGTGACGTATACTAAAAGAGACGGTGTCTGACAGATGAGAAGGACCAAACCAAGTCCTGATGACATCAGCAAAGACCAAAGTAAAGACCTGAGTGAATCCGTCAGCAGTATCAAGTGTTCTAATAAGTAAGTGACCAGGTGGAGGATAGTAATAAATCCCCCACTGGACACCACTGTGCAGTCTGACTCCACAGAAGACAGAAGACAGGAGAAGAAGAGGACGACGATGTACAGGACTGGCAATGAACTGATGGGACCCAAAACCTGAGGGTGATAGCATGAGATTGGTGATAGCATGATATTATTAGTTGAGGCCCTATTGTTTATATTGTCTGAGGTTTATAATTAGTGTGTAAATATGCCGCGGCACTGCAAATTACAATCTGAGGAGTTTTATGTGGAGGTGTCAGGTGAAGGTCACTGGTTGTTGTCACTCATATGTAAGAAGTACATGGCAGCAATGAGAGCCCGGAGGTTATGTTACCCGGGTGTCTTTAGGTTTGGGGAAGATGCTGCCCATGATCTGTTATATCTGCAGGGGTAAAAGTCCCATTAGGACAGTAAGTGACAGTGTGACAATTATTACCATTAATAAAATGTAGACTGGATTAGTTATATATATTACAACCAGCAGCGGTTTGTAGATTATACCAAGACAACCATCCTGTATCCTGAGGAGAATAGGGAAAGTTAGGACCACTCTGAAACCTTGGAAGTCCAGGTACAAAGGGGGGTTACTCATAAGGAGTAGCTCGTCTCAAGCTGGTGAAGAAATCCAAAACCCCTACCCGCCTGGTTCGTGTGGTGAGAAGTAGGTTGCTAGGCAAGACTCAGGGATAGAGTAATAATATTTTTAAGGGGGACTGTCAGGAATCATTACCATGTATATTGTTTGCAATAACATTATTACTTTATATAAACGAAAAATCAGTATATTACACAAAGATTTGTAAATGAAACAAGATGGAGTCTGTATGAGAAACCTGCCTATGGAAGACACCGCCCCTGGAATGCAAGTGGAGTGTATAGAAGAACTTACAGCTGAGGAGCCAATGGGGCTTAAGCACGTCCCACATCTCTAGGCAGGGAACTTGTGTTTCTTTCTTTTGTTCAATAAAAAAGTTAAATTCACTTCCTACTCGACGGAGGTAGGATCTATACCAACTTGTCTCGTGGTATATTTTCTACATGCATGCATGCTCTCAGTTTTCAATTTACAGAGGTGGTTATTCGGTGTGAGATAACAGGGAAAAAAGGAAGTTTTACCCTGACATACCCACGAGGGGTCCCCAGTTCACCTCTGTTTCATTCAACTCCCTATAGATTTTTTTTATCCCTTTTTTTAAAAGTAGGATTCAAAAACAACTCTTTATTACCTTGTTCTTTAACCCGTTAGTGACCGGCCCATCGTCTTTCTACGTCGGTCACTAACGGGCCTTATTCCGATGCCATAGACTTTTTACGTCGCGGCATCGGAATAAGTTAACAGAGCAGGGAGCTGTCAAATCTCCCTGCTCTCAGCTGCCAGAGGCAGCTGAGGGCTGGGAGCGTCCCTGCTCTGCCGGGTGAGATCGATATTAGTATCGATCTCACCCGTTTAACCCCTCAGATGCGGTGCTCAATAGCGAGCACCGCATCTGAGTGGTTTTGGAGAGAGGGAGGGAGCTCCCTCTCTCCCCCACCGACACGATCGCCGAGTGTCTGTGTCTCCAATGGCAGTCGGGGGTCTAATAAAGGCCCCCAGGTCTACCTGGAGTGAATGCCTGCTAGATCATGCCGCAGGCATGACCTAGCAGATGCCTGTCCGTGTTAAACGGACAGGCAGTAATACACTGCAATACAAAAGTATTGCAGTGTATTATAAATGCGATCGCAGAATCGCATATTATAGTCCCCTAGTGGGACTAGTAAAAAAGTGAAAAAAAAGTTTAATAAAGTTAATTAGAAAAAAAATTAAAAACCCAGCTTTTCCCCTTACAAAATGCTTTACTATTAAAAAAACAAAATAAAGTTAAAAAGTTACACATATTTGGTATCGCCGCGTCCGTAACGACCCCGACTATAAATCTATTACATTATTCAACCCGCACGGTGAACGCCGTAAAAAATGTAATAAAAAACTATGGAAAAATTGCTGTTTTCTGTGAATACTGACTTTAAAAAAATGTGATAAAAAGTGATCAAAAAGTTGCATCTACTCCAAAATGGTACCAATAAAAACTACAAGTCTTCCCGCAAAAAAAAAAGCCCTCACACAACTGCATCGGCGAAAAAATAAAAACGTTACGGCTCTTCAAATATGGAGACACAAAAACAAATAATTTTGAAAAAAAAGCGTTTTTACTATGTAAAAGTAGTAAACATACAAAAACTATACAAATTTGGTATCGTTGCAATCGTAACAACCCGCTGAATAAAGTTATTGTGTTATTTATATCACACGGTAAACGGCGTAGATTTAAGACGCGAAAAAGAGTGGCGAAATTTCAGGTTTTTTTCTATTTCCCCCCAGCTTCGGCTGTGCGGCCTAGTGGGTCCACATACCCACAGATCGTGACACTTTAAATGGTCCAACAGTCTGGTTCAGTAGGCTACACAATCATGGGGAAGTCTGCTGACTTGACAGTTGTCCAGAAGACAGTCATTGATACCATCCACAAAAGGACATTGCTAAAGAAGCTGGCTGTTCACAGAGTGCTGTATCCAAACATATTAATGGAAGGTGGAGAGGAACGAAAAAGTGTGGTAGAAAAAGGTGCACATGCAACAGGGATAACCGCAGCCTTGAAAGGATTGTCAAGAAAAAGCCATTTAAGAATCTGGGGGAGATTCACAAGGAGTGGACTGTGGCTGGAGTCAGTGCTTCAAGAGCCACCACACACAGACGTATCCAGGACATGGGCTACAACTGTCGCATTCCTTGTGTCAAGCCACTCATGACCCAGAGACGTCAGAAGCGTCTTAACTGGACTAAGGAGAAAAAAGACTGGTCTGTTGCTCAGTGGTCCAAAGTCCTGTTTTCAGATGAAAGTAAATTCTGCATTTCATTTGGAAATCAAGGTCCCAGAGTCTGGGGGAAGAGTGGAGAAGCGTCAATCCAAGTTGCTTGCGGTCCAGTGTGAAGTTATCACAGTCAGTGATGGTTTGGGGAGCCATGACATCTGCTGGTATTGGTCCACTGTGTTATATCAAGTCCGGAGTCTACGCAGCCGTCTACCAGGAAATTTTAGAGCACTTTATGCTTCTCTCTGCTGACAAGCGTTATGGAGATGCTTATTTCATTTTCCAGCAGGACTCAGCACCTGCCCACACTGCCAAAAGTACCAAATTATCCATATTATATCCCTATAGATTGCATCTATTGTTTTATAGATTTTAGAGCTCAGCCATACTGGACTGTTTGTTAAGACATATAAGAGCTGAGGATGAAGTACAGATTTAACAAGTGCAGACGTGTGGACAAGCCCTTAGAGTTCCGTACAACCTCCGAGTTGTATGAAGCCATAAGAAGGAACCCATAGGCTTCTACTACTGTACCTCTGTAAGTCTCCAATTGGCATACAGAGGATTTTTTTTCTGTAGGAATCTGTATATATCCAACAGAAAAAAAGAGTGGCATGTTCTATCAAATGCAATATCATGGAGGTATTCTCTCCTAGAAACATTGCTTCTAGGGGATCTTATTTGTAACTGACAATTCTATAAATGGCACCTATATTCTGTAGATGGTGCTGGGGATGGATTTGATTTCCTTACACTCACTACTCTCTGCTCCATAAAATGTTCCTGCTTGTAAATAGAGCAGTTTAGGTATTAGCTACATATCATAGGACTGCTGTAGACTTTAGTGCCTGATTATCCATCATTTTAATACCATGAGATCTAAAGACCACCTCTTTAAGTAGATCAACCTTGACCTAAGCTGGCCATGCACATAAGATGGAAGTCATCCGAAATGTCGGGTTTTGACCACCTTGGTGAAAACGATCATGTACGATGTCCTACAAAATTCTGCTGTCAGCCAAACAAGTGATCTCATGTTGGATTTTTTCGGCCATCATCGGCTAAAACAAGATGAGCCCTGTAACAGCAGGATATGCCGATTCACCACTTTGCACATTCTGTTGTCTTTCACTTTTTTATTATGTCCCTGATCTGTCATTTTAGTCTGTCATGTTAATGGTCAGATCGTTCGTACCACATGGTGGCTGATCCTAATCTTAAGTGTATGGCAAGCTTTAGGCCACAAATTTTTTTATCGATCCTCCTCTTTGATTAGCACTTCTCTTCTAGAAAACCATTTTTTTACTGCAATTTTGGGTGGATGTCTCCAAGAGCTTTCACTGTTTAAAATTGCCTTTCTATAAATCCCTTGCAAGGCCTATATTGAATCTGCAATGGAAAAACGTCTGTGTAAATCTTTCGTTTTATTTTTCTGCAAATGTTCTCATTTACATATTGTATTTATCTTATTTTATTATTCCAATTCAAAAATGTTATTATATGACGGCTAAAATTTGCTATTCTTGTCTACAATGTATGAATATTTATTATAATTTATGACTGTACACGAACAGAGCATAATGCTATTTTACATCCAATAAAAAATCTTTTTGATTGATATTATATTAGCTTCAGGACACCGATAATAAAATACAGTTATAAAAAAAAATCTCTTTAAAAGAATAAACATTTTTACATTCTTCTGGCAGATGCCTAATTGGAGGTGCATGGAAGATACGGCCTCCTTGACATTTCACTGCAGTTGCAGAACTGAGGCAGGAACTGATACACAAATATTTAACTGCACCTCATGAGTTGGTCTTATTCTGACAGATACTGAATTATTCAATCCCTGTTTCACAAGTTTGATAGACCAAAACTTCAGATGAAGAGCTTGAAATAGTTGAGGTGCTGAGTATTTGTAGATATGTATGTATAGAGACAAACACTATATTTTATACATATGTTATAAACTTATGGTTAAATAACTAACAAATATTGTGCTCAAATTGTTTCTTTTAAAAAGGGCCCTTTGATTTAAAGTCAGTCTGTCAGGTCTCCTATGCTTCTATCTGGGGGCAGCATGGGTTCAATAGTAGAAAGAATGGGCAGCACAGAGGAACAAGATAAGCCTCCACGGTCAAATTGGTGCAGATCTCTGGAGGTCGGAGTTGTAGATCCCATGCTTCCCTCACGAGAAATAGAAAAGAGAGAGGCAGCACTCCAAGCATATGATATCAAAAAAGGTGGATTTATTCTCCCATAAATGCAATAAACAGTGCAACGTTTCAGCTGCTCAAGCATGACAAAGGCTGCATTGAGCAGCTGAAACGTTGCACTGTTTATTGCACTTATGGGAGAATAAATCCACCTTTTTTGATACCATCTGCTTGAAGTGCTGCCTCCCTCTTTTCTATTTCTCGTGAGGGCAGCATGGGATAAAGGAGAAGCCATTGAGCTCGGTGGTATATCATTTTTGTATGATTTGATTCATTTTCTTAATTTAAAAAGTTGTTTAACAGGTTCCCGACCGCTGGCCGTATTTATACGGCCAGCGGTCAGGGTCTCTAAAGTCCGCCGTATAGACTATTTACGGCGGCACTTTAGAGACTGTGCACGCGCGATCGCGTGCACACAGCTCTGTGCCCTGGCTGTTGCTAACAGCCATGGGCACTGGGCAGAATGTCAGGGGTCAATCTTTTGGCCCCTGAACATGTGATCGCTGTGACAACCAATCACAGCGATCACATGCATTTCTGCATAGAAAACAGTGTGCACGCGATCGCGTGCACACAGCCCTGTGCCCACGCTGTTACCAACAGCTCTGGGCACTGGGCAGAGTATCAGGGACCAATCTGATGGTCCCTGAACATGTGGTCGCTGTGAAAACCTATCACAGCGACCACATTTGTTTTATTTTGACTTTTCTGGCAGTAAATCTCCTGCCTCTTTTCTTCTCCTCAAACATTGTTTCAGTTTGAGGAGAAGAAGAGACTCGGGAGAATTGCTGCCAGAAGATTACAGTTACAGTTACACAAAAAATACAGTTACACTCTAAAACATTCTCTGTATAGATAGATTTCTATCTATCTATACAATCTATCTATCCATCTATCTTTTTTTCTATATATCTACCTTTCTATCTTTTATTCTATTAGAATAGGCAGGTAGGGAGTATATAATTATATATATATATCCACATATATATAATATATATAGCAATAGCGGTTTATTTTTTTGTTAGCGGTAGTGTAGATATATATAGCAGTTAGTTTGTGTGTTTTATATAAAAAAAAAACAATTTGTTTAGTTAGTGTTAGTTACGTTATGGCGAGGAAGTTGTTTAGCGCCGAGGAGGCATACGCCATGCTGTGGTCTGAGTCGGAGACCGCATCAGAGATGGCGTCCGAGATGGAACCTGTTTTAGGTAGTGACGATGACAGCGTCACTTCAGGTTCATCTTCAGGGGACGTTGTCCCTGATGCAGTTGAAACGGCAGAACTTGAAAGCGCAGGGCCAAGTAGCGCTGTAGCACGGGACAGCCTGGTCCCTTCAGTCCAGGCTCTTGTATGGGCACCTGCCCCATCTTTTGGGCCTAGAATCCACGGATTTACTGCCACTCCTGGCATAACCGTGGACAATACAAATTTTGTCCAAATGGATTACTTCCATTTATTTATAACGGACGACATCCTAAATCAGATTGTCCAAGAAAATTTTTTATATGCCACTCAATATATAAGGCAGAAACCTTCATCCACCCATGCCAGAGATTGGACGCCCACCAATTTGCTGGAATTAAAAAAAAATTTGGGGCTCACCCTAAATATGGGTATTGTCAAAAAGCCCTCCATTAGGTCTTACTGGTCAACAAGACCCGCCCAAGCCACCCCAGTATATTCTGCAGTAATGCCCAGGTCTCGTTATGAGACAATAATGAGGTTCCTCCACTTCAATGACAACGCACAGGCCCCCCCAAGTACCGATGCAAACCGGGATCGGTTGTTCAAAATAAGACCGCTAATAAATTCCCTGAATAATTTATTTCTGCAACTCTACACCCCTGAGCAGAATGTAAGTGTGGACGAATCCCTCCTCAACTTTCATGGCAGACTTAGCTTTCGCCAATATCTACCTTCAAAAAGGGCAAGATATGGCGTTAAGCTCTACAAATTGTGTGAAAGCGGGTCAGGATATACCACCGCCTTCAGAATTTATGAAGGGCGGGACCGCACAATAAATGTTCCTGGATGCCCCCCTGATCTTTCCACCAGCAGTAAGATCGTGTGGGAGATAATGCAGCCTCTGCTTCACAAGGGGTACCACCTGTACTGTGATAATTTTTATTCGAGTGTGCCCCTGTTTAGGCATTTGCATGCTGCAAGGACTGGGGCATGTGGTACCATGCGCAAAAACAGAATTGGTTTTCCACAGCAATTAGTGGGGAAGCGCATGGTAAAGGGGGACTCCTGTGCTTATGCATCTGAAGAATTGCTGGCGGTCAAGTTCAGGGATCGCAAAGATGTGTATGTGCTAAGCACGATTCATACCGCAGGAACAGTGGCAGTGAGGGAAAGGGGGGCAACATCGGACAAGCACAAACCAGTGAGCGTGTCCGAATATAACAAGTACATGGGGGGGGGGGTGGATTTAAGCGACCAGGTTTTACAGCCCTATTTAGTAAAACGCAAAACTAA
Organism: Rhinoderma darwinii; assembly: GCF_050947455.1. Classification (NCBI taxonomy): domain Eukaryota; kingdom Metazoa; phylum Chordata; class Amphibia; order Anura; family Rhinodermatidae; genus Rhinoderma; species Rhinoderma darwinii. The sequence goes on along the minus strand of NC_134693.1, from coordinate 108,944,563 downwards.
AACCTGGTACAAAAAAGTGGCCATTTATTTGTTACAGGTGGCCATCCACAACTCATTTGTGTTCTACAAAAAAAACAGAGGCAGAGACACATACCTGGATTTCCAGGAAAAAATTATTGAAGGCCTCATTTTTGATGTTCAGGACACCCGAGAATGCCCCCAGTCTGAGGATGTCACGCGACTGACTGAAAGACACTTCATCAGTCGGATTCCCCCAACACCAACCAGAAGCAACACTCAGAAAAAGTGCCGCGTCTGCAGAAAAGACGGGCACCGCAAAGATTCCCGATATTTCTGTCCCTCATGTCCCTCACAACCAGGCCTGTGCATTGAGCCATGTTTTAAAAAATACCACACTGTTCTGAATTATTAGATTTTAGTTAATTCGTTGAAAATATATTTGCCCTACATTACGTTTTTATTTTTCCCCTGATTTTACTCCAAGGGTGAGGGAGGGAATGGGTGGGTGGGGGGTGGATGTCATGTTTGCATATTCTCTAAAGTTCATCTGCTGGAGAGCTCCATTTGCATAAACCTGCAATTTCTTATTTTAGAAAACCCAAAAAAATAAATTCCCATTATACCCCTAGATGAATATTTTGGGATTTCTGCTTCAAGAGCAGATATTTTGGAAGTGTTATAGAAACTCTGTTGAGTTTTGTAAAACCAGCTTTGAAAAAAAGCGATTTGTGAAATAAGCTTCTTCTATCGTCCGCCCTCCTACTTCTCTATGTGATAAATAAGACACACATATTTGGTATCCCCATGCTCAGGAGAAGTGGAAGAATGTGAAAGGAGATGAATTTTGGCCGTGGTCTATGCCGTGTGTGAAAAATGCTGGTATAAACTGACGCATTTGCTAAAAAATTGCTAATTTTATTTTGATCCATCTTATTCAAGAAACTTTCAGAAGAAAACTGGACTGTCTAAAAATATGATAAACCCCTTGAAGAAAACCTTGAGGGGTCTACTTGCGTGAATGAAGTAATTTATGGGGTGATTCTAATCTTTCAGCAGCATTAGGCCCCCCAGAAAACAGTATGCGGCTATAAAATCAAGTGCAGAATTCCTGGACCGAAAAGGCCAAAAAGCCTCCTTTTATGCCAAGCCCTGGCACATGCCCGTGAATAAAGCACACATATTTGGTATCCCCATGCACAGGAGAAGTGAAAGAATGTGAAATGCGATGAATTTTGTCCGTGGTCCATTTTGTGTGTGAAAAAGCTAGCATAAACTGACGCATTTGTTAAAAAAAAAGGTAATTTTATTTTGTTCCATCTTATTCAAGAAACTTTCAGAAGAAAACTGGACTGTCTAAAAATATGATAAACCCCTTGAAGGAAACCTTGTGGGGTCTACATGGGGTCTACACCCCCCAGAAAACAGTACGCTGCTATAAAATCAAATGCAAAATTCCTGGACCGAAAAGCCTCCTTTTATGCCAAGCCCTGGCACATGCCCGCACAGTGAATAAGGCACACATATTTGGTATCCCCATGCACGGGAGAAGTGGAAGAATGTGAAAGGAGATGAATTTTGTCCGTGGTCTATGCCGTATGTGAAAAATACTAGCCTAAACTGACGCATTTGCTAAAAAATAGCTGAATTTTTTTTGTTCCATCTTATTCAAGAAACTTTCAGAAGAAAACTGGACTTGCTAAAAATATGATAAACCCCTTGAAGGAAACCTTGTGGGGTCTACTTGTGCGAATGAAGTCATTTATGGGGTGATTCTAATGTTTCAGCAGCATTACACCCCCCAGAAAACCGTATGCTGCTATAAAATCAAATGCAAAATTCCTGGACCGAAAAGCCTCCTTTTATGCCAAGCCCTGGCACATGCCCGCACAGTGAATAAGGCACACATATTTGGTATCCCCATGCACGGGAGAAGTGGAAGAATGTGAAAGGAGATGAATTTTGTCCGTGGTCTATGCCGTATGTGAAAAATACTAGCCTAAACTGACGCATTTGCTAAAAAATAGCAGATTTTTTTTTGTTCCATCTTATTCAAGAAACTTTCAGAAGAAAACTGGACTTGCTAAAAATATGATAAACCCCTTGAAGGAAACCTTGTGGGGTCTACTTGTGTGAATGAAGTAATTTATGGGGTAATTCTAATGTTTCAGCAGCATTACGCCCCCCAGAAAACAGTATGCTGCTATAAAATCAAATTCTAAATTCCTGGACCGAAAAGGCCGAAAAGCCTCCTTTTATGCCAAGCCCTGGCACATGCCCGCACAGTGAATAAGGCACACATATTTGGTATCCCCATGCACGGGAGAAGTGGAAGAATGTGAAAGGAGATTAATTTTGTCCGTGGTCCATACCGTGTGTGAAAAATGCTAGCATAAACTGGCGCAATTGCTAAATTCTTGCATTTTTTTCCAATTTTGCCCACTTTAGAGAAAAAAATAAAAATGATATATATTGACAAATGCCACTAAAACAAAGCCCTATCTGTCCTTTAAAAAGAGTGTAAAATTCAAAGATGAACTTTATTCACCTGCTGAGTTATAGTCATCTAAAGAAGCGCATAGCAAAATTGTGAAATTTGCTCTGGTCATTTAGCTGTAAAACAGCCTAGTCCTTAACCGGTTAACTGCTGCCAGGACAAGCCTGTGAATCCCACATCCTACACACAGTGATTGAGAGCTTTTTTTTGTATGAGTTTGTTTACAGGGGGAGCTGTCAATCAGTCTGTGTAGGCAGGAGGAAGCAGGACACACAGGCTTTCTCTATGAGTCCAGGCAGCATTTAAACAGCTTTTTACATAAAAATGCTGAATCATATAAAAGCTGTATTTTACCTAGCTCAGCATTTCCCCCTCTAACCTATAAAGCCCTCCCTCAGATAGAGTAGCATACAATACCTGACAAAGCCGTTTTAAAGTGTAGCTAAGCGTTTGAAAAACTTCTGACATATCATAGTGACATGTCAGATGTTTTGATCGGTGGGGGTCCGAGCACTAAGACTCCCACCGATAGCTAAAACGAGGTGGTAGAAGCGCTTAGTTTCTAATCGGCATTCCTTGGAGTAGCGTAAGGACTCAATAGAAAGTCTATGACCCTGTACACCGCTCGCTCGGCTTTCCGAGGAAAGCCAATCAGAAACAATGTGTGGGGTGCCCACATTAATAGTGGCTTCCTTTGTGCCACACACAGTAATAGTGCCACCCTTTTTGCCAAACATAGAAATAGTGTTCTCTTTGAGCATACACACAGTAATAGTGCCCGCTTAGTGCCCCTACACATGAAGCGTGCCCCCTTATTGTCCCCCATACAGTAAGAGTACCCTTAAGTGCCTTCCTCATAGTAGTAGTGCAATTAGTGTCCCCCAGATAGTAAACATGCCCCCTTAGTGCCCTCTCACAGTAGTAGCGCCCCCTTACTGTCCATACACAATAGTGCCCCCTTTCTGCTGTCCTCTGTAATAGTGTCCCCTTATTGCCCCTACACCATATTAGTGCACCCATACAGTAAAAATGCCTTCAGAGTGCCGCCACATGCTAAATTAATACTCAACTACCCCTTCCTACAATGAACAAGCTGTATAAGTTACAGTCCTCTTCTGGGGTAGATGATGTCAATACATCGCGCCGACCTCGTAGACCGCAGTGTATGGCAAGGCAAGAAGCCAATGGCTCCCTGCTTTTCTATTGTGTTTATCTGTTTCCGTGTCCAGTGGACGTAAATATGGTTGAAAGGGGCGCAAAGGGTGGTTTTAACCGTGTAACCACACCCTAGTGATTTCAGTTGGAACAGTTGGCAAGTGAATGTAAAAGGCAAGAAAAGGCTGTACGTGGATGTGATTGGAGAGTCTTAGGGAGAGTTCACACAGAGTTATTTTGTGCTAATTTTGATGAGGAAACCGCGTCGGAATCAGTGCCACAAAACTGTAAAAATTGCCCCCCATTGATTTCAATGGGAGGCTGAGGCATTTTTTCTCCCGAGCGGCTTTTGGTCTCTTGCAGTAAGAAAAAGCAGCATGTCATTTCTTGCTGCGTTTCCACCTCTGACCTCACATTTAAAACAATGTGAGGCAGGAAAAACTCGCTGTGATCGCTTCTGAGCGTTTTTTGTGGCATTTTTTGCATTAGCTTCAATGGCCTTGGGTGAAAAACGCTGCGAAAAAAAAGTGCAGGCAGTTTAAAATTTGCATCAAAAATCCTAAAGGCATTCAGAGCCTGCAAAGAAATTCTTTCACACAAATGAATTATGGTTTAACCCCTTCATGCACCAGGATGTACTGGTACATCCTGGTGCAGAGGGAGAAGTATGAAGTGCTCACACAATGTGCGTGCTTCATACAGTGCGGATGTCAGCTGTGTATCACAGCTGACACGCGGGACCAACGGCCAGGAACAGCGGTTGTGTTGTTCCTGGCCGTTTAACCCCTCAAATGCTGTAGTCTATCATGACCGCAGCATCTGAGGCGTTGAAAAGAGGGGGTGGCCTCCTCCAACAGCACATCACCCCCCCTGCAACGCGATCGCCGATGATTGTCATGGCAGCCCAGGGGCCTAATGAAGGGCCCAGGTCTGCCTTCAATCTGCCTCTGTTAAGCCCTGCCTGTGGCCTAGGGGGATGTAATGGCAGGGGGTAGGGAGACGGACAAGTGAGCCCTAATCTACCCGCCACTCTGTCCCTGCCTACTTGCAACGACCCGCCCTAGGCGACGGGGTACAACTGGGCGGCGGTCCCTGCGCTCAGTAAGTGCACGACAAACACGACAAACATACAAGGAACACAAGCAAGGAAAAGGGGCCGTTGCCCACGGCAACACCGTGAGCAACCAGAGTGGTGAACGAGCCGAGTCAAGCCAGGAGTGTGCAAGGTACAAAACGAAAAGCAGAAGAGTAGTCGGTAAGCCGGGGTCTGTATGGAGCAGGATCAAAAATAGCAGGAGCTGTAGCTGGGCCAGGAAACCACAAGGAGGGAAACACAAGCAATAACAAGCACCGAGGGACAGGAAGTGCAGGCTTAAATAGACCGAGGGCGGGAGCTAGCTGAGTCTGGCCAGGTTACGATAGGCTCTCCCACTCCTAAGCCTGCCAGCCTGAATGGTGGAAGCAGGAGTCAGTCTCAGGGATGTATTCTCAGGTGCTGACTGATTAGTTCTGGGAGTTAACCCCGCTGTGCCTGTCAGATCCTTTACAGTACCCCCCCTTTTATGAGGGGCCACCGGACCCTTTCTAAGTGGACCTGGCTTACTGGGGAAACGCAGGTGGAACCTCCTGACCAATACCCCAGCGTGAACATCCCGGGCGGGTACCCAAGTCCTCTCCTCGGGCCCGTATCCTCTCCAATGGACCAGGTACTGGAGGGAGCCTTGGACCATCTTGCTGTCCACAATCCTGGCCACCTCGAATTCCACCCCCTCCGGGGTGAGGATGGGAACAGGAGGTCTCCTCGAGGGAGCCAAGGACGGGGAGCAGCGTTTGAGGAGGGAGGCATGAAACACGTCGTGTATCCGAAAAGACGGGGGTAACTCCAGCCGGAAGGAGACAGGATTGAGGACCTCAATGACCTTATACGGCCCAATAAACCGGGGAGCAAACTTCTTGGACGGAACCTTGAGACGCAAGTTCCTAGACGACAACCACACCAGATCCCCGACCATAAACAGGGGGTTAGCAGAACGTTTTTTATCAGCCTGAGTTTTTTGTACGCTCTGGGACACCTCTAGGTTTTTCTGAACCTGGGCCCAGACTGTGCACAGTTCCCGATGAACGACCTCTACCTCGGGATTGTTGGAACTACCAGGTGAAACGGAGGAGAACCGTGGATTAAACCCAAAATTACAAAAAAAAGGAGAGACCCCTGACGAGTTACTGACCCGGTTATTAAGGGAAAATTCGGCGAGGGGAATGAAAGAGACCCAATCAAATTGACAGTCAGAGACAAAACACCTTAAGTATTGTTCTAGAGATTGATTAGTCCTCTCCGTTTGGCCATTGGTTTCAGGATGGAAGGCAGAGGAGAAGGACAGATCAATCCCCAACTTCATACAGAAGGCTCTCCAAAACAATGAAACAAATTGTACCCCTCTGTCCGAAACAATATTGACAGGGACCCCATGGAGACGCAGGATGTGTTTGACAAACAAGGTAGCCAACGTTTTGGCGTTGGGTAGTTTCTTGAGGGGCACAAAGTGGCACATCTTACTGAAGCGGTCCACCACCACCCACACCACCGACTTGCCTTGGGATGGAGGCAAATCGGTGCTAAAATCCATGGAGATATGTGTCCAAGGTCTCTGGGGAATGGGCAACGAACGCAGTAAGCCCGCTGGTCGGGACCTGGGAGTCTTGGACCTAGCACAAACCTCACAAGCGGCGACGTAGGCCTTAACGTCTTTAGGCAACCCAGGCCACCAATAATTTCTGGTAATGTGGTGTTTGGTACCCAGGATGCCTGGATGGCCAGATAGTGCGGAGTCATGATTTTCCCTAAGTACCCTTAGCCGGAATTGCAGGGGAACAAACAGCTTGTTCTCAGGAAGGTTCCCGGGAGCTGCACCTTGATCAGCAGCAATTTCAGAGACTAAATCAGAATCGATCGAGGAAATGATTATACCTGGAGGCAAAATACAAGCAGGATCTTCCTCCGAAGGAGGGCTGGCCATGAAGCTACGCGACAGTGCATCAGCCTTAATATTTTTAGACCCAGCCCTATAGGTAACCAAAAAATTGAATCTGGTAAAAAATAACGCCCATCGAGCTTGTCTCGGGTTTAGCCTCCGGGCAGATTCTAGGAAAACCAGATTCTTGTGGTCGGTAAGGACCGTTACCTGGTGCCTAGCCCCCTCCAGGAAGTGGCGCCACTCTTCAAATGCCCATTTAATGGCCAAGAGTTCGCGGTTGCCAATATCATAGTTACTTTCAGTTGGCGAAAACTTCCTGGAGAAGTAGGCACAGGGGCGGAGATGGGTGAGGGAGCTGGTACCCTGGGACAAGACAGCCCCCACTCCCACCTCAGATGCGTCAACTTCCACGATAAATGGCTCCATTTGGTTGGGCTGAACCAGCACCGGGGCCGAGACAAAGCACTTCTTAAGGACCTCAAAAGCCTGGACAGCCTCAGGAGGCCAGTGGAGGAGATCAGCACCTTTCCGAGTGAGGTCCGTAAGGGGCTTAGCGATGACCGAGAAGTTAGCAATAAATCTCCTGTAATAGTTAGCGAACCCCAAAAAACACTGTAACGCCTTCAGGGAGGCAGGTTGGACCCATTCCGCCACAGCCTGAACCTTGGCGGGGTCCATGCGGAATTCATGAGGAGTGAGGATTTGACCCAAAAATGGAATCTCCTGTACCCCAAACACACATTTTTCGGTTTTGGCAAACAGTTTATTTTCCCGAAGGACCTGGAGCACCTTCCTGACATGCTCCACGTGGGAGGACCAGTCCTTGGAAAACACCAGTATGTCATCAAGGTACACTACCAGAAAAATCCCCAGGTAATTTCTCAAAATCTCATTTATGAAATTCTGGAAGACCGCAGGGGCATTACACAACCCAAAGGGCATGACGAGGTATTCGAAATGGCCTTCGGGCGTGTTAAACGCAGTCTTCCACTCATCCCCCTCTTTGATGCGAATAAGGTTATACGCCCCCCGTAGATCCAATTTAGAAAACCATTGGGCCCCCTGAACCTGATTAAAGAGATCAGGAATCAAAGGAAGGGGATACTGGTTCCTTACCGTGACCTTATTCAGGCCACGGTAGTCAATGCATGGCCTAAGACCACCATCCTTCTTCCCCACGAAGAAGAAGCCAGCACCTACCGGAGAAGAAGAGGGACGAATGTAACCCTTGGCCAGGGATTCCTGGATATACACTCTCATAGCTTCACGTTCAGGACAAGAAAGATTAAATATCCTACCCTTAGGAAGCTTAGCTCCTGGTACCAATTCGATAGCGCAATCGTATTCTCTATGAGGAGGTAACACTTCGGAGGCCTCCCTAGAGAAAACATCAGCGAAGTCCTGAACAAACTCGGGTAGCGTATTCGCCTCCTTAGGGGGAGAAATAGAATTAACAGAAAAACATGACGTACAACATTCATTACCCCATTTGGTTAGCTCCCCAGTATTCCAGTCAAACGTAGGATTATGCAACTGCAACCAGGGAAGACCTAGAACCAAATCGTACGATAATCCCTGCATCAACGGTACAGAGCATTGCTCCAAATGCATGGAGCCAACAAGGAGTTCAAAAACAGGGGTATGCTGTGTAAAATAACCATTAGCAAGAGGAGTGGCGTCGATACCCACTACCGGGACAGGTTTAGGCAAATCAATAAGAGGCATAGCAAGGGACATAGCAAATTCCACATACATGATATTAGTAGAGGACCCTGAATCCACGAAGGCACTGCCGGTAGCAGACCTACCACCAAAAGAGACCTGAAAGGGAAGCAAGATCTTAGTACGTTTCATATTTACTGGAAATACCTGTGCGCCCAAGTGACCTCCCCGATGATCACTTAGACGCGGAAGTTCTCTGGCTGCAACCTTACGCTTAGGACAGTTGTTCACTTGATGCTTGTCGTCCCCACAGTAGAAGCAGAGACCATTCTTCCTGCGGAATTCTCTACGTTGTTGGGGGGACACGGAGGCCCCGAGTTGCATAGGTATCTCTGAATCTTTCGGGGAGGAACGAAGCAACGGAGCTTCGGGAGGCATCATGGGGGAGTCGGAGGAGAAAACACATAAACGTTCACGTTGTCGTTCCCTGAGACGTCGGTCAAGTCGTATCGCTAAAGCCATAACCTGGTCTAGGGAGTCAGAAGAGGGATAGCTAACTAGCAGGTCTTTCAGGGCATTCGACAGACCCAACCTAAACTGGCACCTTAAGGCAGGGTCATTCCACCGAGAAGCTACACACCACTTCCTAAAGTCAGAGCAATACTCCTCAACAGGTCTCTTACCCTGACGTAAGGTCACCAGCTGACTCTCGGCAAAGGCAGTCCTGTCAGTCTCGTCATAAATAAGTCCGAGAGCAGAAAAGAAACAATCAACGGAGGAAAGTTCAGGGGCGTCAGGAGCCAAGGAGAAGGCCCACTCTTGGGGCCCTTCCTGGAGCCGGGACATAATTATACCCACCCGCTGGCTCTCAGAACCTGAGGAATGAGGCTTTAAACGAAAGTAAAGCCTACAACTCTCCCGAAAGGAGAGAAAAGCCCTCCGGTCCCCTGAGAACCGGTCGGGCAACTTGAGGTGGGGTTCAAGAGGTGCGGTGAGGGGAACTACCAGGGTAGCATCAGGCTGGTTGACCCTCTGAGCCAGGGCCTGGACCTGTAGGGAGAGACCCTGCAATTGCTGAGCCAGGGTCTCACGGGGATCCATAGTGGTGTCAGGGACCAGGGGTAGACTAGGTATGGGCTTGTTATTATGTAATGGCAGGGGGTAGGGAGACGGACAAGTGAGCCCTAATCTACCCGCCACTCTGTCCCTGCCTACTTGCAACGACCCGCCCTAGGCGACGGGGTACAACTGGGCGGCGGTCCCTGCGCTCAGTAAGTGCACGACAAACATACAAGGAACACAAGCAAGGAAAAGGGGCCGTTGCCCACGGCAACACCGTGAGCAACCAGAGTGGTGAACGAGCTGAGTCAAGCCAGGTGTGCAAGGTACAAAACGAAAAGCAGAAGAGTAGTCGGTAAGCCGGGGTCTGTATGGAGCAGGATCAAAAATAGCAGGAGCTGTAGCTGGGCCAGGAAACCACAAGGAGGGAAACACAAGCAATAACAAGCACCGAGGGACAGGAAGTGCAGGCTTAAATAGACCGAGGGCGGGAGCTAGCTGAGTCTGGCCAGGTTACGATAGGCTCTCCCACTCCTAAGCCTGCCAGCCTGAATGGTGGAAGCAGGAGTCAGTCTCAGGGATGTATTCTCAGGTGCTGACTGATTAGTTCTGGGAGTTAACCCCGCTGTGCCTGGCAGATCCTTTACAGGGGACTAATAGAATGTATAATAAAAAGTGAAATAAAGTTTTTAGTAGTGAAAAATATATATATTAAAGAGGCTCTGTCAACAGATTTTCAAACCCCTATCTCCTATTGCAGCAGATCGGCGCTGCAATGTAGATAACAGTAACGTTTTGTTTGTTTTTTTAAACGAGCATTTTTGGCCAAGTTATGACCATTTTTATATTTATGCAAATGAGCCTTTCTTATGTATAACTGGGCGTGTTTAAAGTTATGTCCAACTGGGCGTGTATTGTGTGTGTACATCTGGGCGTTTTTACTTGTTTTACTAGCTGGGCGTTGTGAATAGAAGTGGATAATGCTGACGAATCAGCATCATCCACTTCTCTTCGTTACCACCCAGCTTCTGACAGTTCACAGACACACAGCGTGTCCTCGCTCATCCGACGCGATGAAGTTCCTGTGGGAGGAAGTATGTGACGTCACAGCGTGATCTCGCGAGGACACGCTGTGTGTCTGTGCACTGCCAGAAGCTGGGTTAAGTGGATGATGCTGATTCGTCAGCATCATACACTTCTATTCACAACGCCCAGCTAGTAAAACAAGTAAAAACGCCCAGATGTACACACACAATACACGCCCAGTTGGACATAACTTTAAACACGCCCAGTTATACATAAGAAAGGCTCATTTGCATAAATATAAAAATGGTCATAACTTGTCCAAAAATGCTCGTTTAAAAAAAAAAAAAAAAACTTTACTGTTATCTACATTGCAGCGCCGATCTGCTGCAATAGGAGATAGGGGTTTGAAAATCTGGTGACAGAGCCTCTTTAAAAGCTAAAAAATAATACATTTTCCCATTTTTTCTCTAAAGTAATGTCAAAAATAAAAAATTGGTCCGTAAAAGTTTGAACTATTACAATATAGCATTATTTTACGCGTACGGTGAACCGTGTAAAACATAAAACATTTAAAACACTGCGAACGCTGTTTTTTGATCAAAAGAAAATGTAATAAAAATCAATTAAAATGTTGTATGTACCAATGAATGGTTCCGATAAAAACTACAGGTCGTCCCGCAAAAAATAAGCACCGCTCAATCCACAGAAAAATATAAAAAGTCATGGCTCTTGGAATGTGGTGAAACAAACTATTTTTTTTAACAAAAAGTTGTTGTTTTTATAAAAGTAGTAGAATATAAAAAAAAACAATATAAATTTGGTATCACCCTAATCGTATTAAGCCACAGAATAATGTCAAGTTGTCATTTTTACCGCACGATGATCGCCGTACATATGAAACCCTAAAAACCATGGAGGAATCACAGTTTTTTCCAATTTCAGCCAGCAAAGAAATGTTTTTCAGTTTCCCAGTACATTATATGGGCTTTAAATGCTACCAATAGAAACTACAACTCCTCCCGCAAAAGATAAGCCCTCACACCACTCTATTGACTGAAAAATAAAAGAATTATGGCTCTTGGAACGTAGGGGCGTGAAAAACTAAAATAAAAAAAATAAAAATGGTCGTGTCCTTAAGGGGTTAAAGGGAGTCTGTCACGAGAAATTGCCCTATAAAAGCAGCAGCACAGTTAGGCCCCATGCACACAACCGTATTCTTTCCCTCCCGTAAATACTGGCCGTAAATACGGGTCCTTTGTCACACGTTTTTAACCCGTATTTAACCCATATTTACAGACCCGTGCCCATAAATACGGGTCCGTTGTCATCTGTATTCCACCCGTATTTACGAACCCGTAAAAAAAACGGGGACTGGAAATGATGTCACAACCATGTCCAAACCCCTTAAAAGGGTCACATAATCGCTCAGACGCCATTTTCTCTGCTTCTCTTTATTCAAAAGTTGAAATCCCCTGACGTTGCCTAGCCCCCGTAATTACGGGTGCACACACATAGCCACCCGTAATTACGGGAACCCCATAGACTTCAATGAGCCTGCCCGTGCCGTAATTATGGCCTGAAATAGGACATGTTCTATATTTTTCAATGGCCCGGGCACCTTCCCGTACGCAAACGGGAAGGTACCCGTGGCCAATAGAAGTCTATGGGCCCGTAATTACGGCCCGTAATTATGGCCTGTAATTACGGGTCGTGTGCATGGGGCCTAAGATAGTGTAGCCTTGCCTGAATATAACGCTGTTTTTTCAGATGCGTGGCTCCGTTGCAGATATATACATTTATTTGTCATATGCAAATTAACAGTTTGAAGCAATGAGGGCGTCACCACTGCTCCAAACAGCTCTACGTTCACTCCCCAATCGGTCCCTCCCTCCCTTCCTTTTCTGATTAACAGGGCCACTGAAGTTTCACGGGTCGAATTGGCTCTACTGCTCATGCGTCGATTATGCCACAATACACGCAGATTAATAGCCCACTCCATACATCACCACCTGCACCAGGACGTGCTATTATGTCATGGTGCGGGGAGTGGAGTAACAATATGGTGGTATTATTTAGTCATATGCGGTGGTAATGTGTGGTCTTAGCGTGGAGGTATTTTTTAGTAAAAGTATTGTGGTGCTGTTCAGACACTATGTGGTCAATTTGGTATTATGTGGCCCTTGTGTAGTGGTATTACCTGGTAAGTATATGACTGTATTAGTTAGAGGCTGTGTACAGTACAGCAGATTTTGATGAGAAGAGGAGATACGGCTGCCTTTTCCCCCAAACACTAACTACATACTCTGCTCAGCAGAATCTGCCGTAATGTACAGAGTCTGCCTGCTCTAGCACCAGGAGTGAACACTTGCTGACTACTACTGTAAGCAAGTATTCTCACCCGACACAGTGGCACTAGGACAGGCTGTACAGTAGACCTTGCTTATTAGAGGATGTGGCTGCTGATGTTTGGGGAGAAAGGATCCCAGTTTCCTTTCCATAAAAGAAGACTAGGAACTTTTCTCCCCGATCACCGACTGATTGCGTGGGCACAGGAAGTATTCCTGCGTGATCACGGAGCGGCGTAACGTCTGTGATACAAAACTGCAGCCCCACTCTAACGACGGAGATCAGATAAACCCCTGATCTCCGCCGTAAACCCTTTGAATGCCGTGTGTAAAGCTGATTACGGAATTCAAAGGGAAAGAGTGAGGGGGGGGGGACACAGGGAATCCCTTTGATCTGGTCACAGGGAATCCCAATGATGCAATCAAAGCCAATACCTTATATGGACAGATAGCCTAGGGTCCATTGAAGGACCTCAGACTATCTGACCATATTTCCTGTTATTGGGACATGTTTAAGGTCCTATTAGACAAGCAGATGTTTTTTCATGAACTAGCGACGAGCGATGATTTAGTGAGTCGTTTGCATTCCAAAGATTGTTTAAGATTTTCACTGTTCTGTCTTTACTGTGATCGCCCATACAGCAATTACACACAAAGATTATTGAGAATGTAGGTGTAGTGCAAAGGACTGATCTGCTAATGGCTGGAAGATTTCTGATTAGATGAGGGAATGTGGCAGTGACGAACGATTATTTTTTACCCAGGTAGATCTGGACAAGTTACGGAAACCCAACGATTTATCGTTCGTTGTTCAATCCTTGCATGCAGTTACGTGGCGATTATCTCTTACATTTAAATGATTCTACCAAAATTCGTATGATAATTGCTTTATCTAATAGGGCCTTTATATTGCCCTAAGAACTGCCTGTGTGCTATCCTGTGTAGATATATGTCACTACATTCTACTGTAGTTAAAAATATCAAAATTCAAAATCCACCTATGGGATAAAAAAAAAAGTTAAATTAATTTAAAATAAGGGATGTTAAATTAAAACAATATGTAAAAAAAATATACACAAATACTAATTTTTTACAATAAATAAACTGATTAGTCCCAAAACATAAAATAATATACACCTATTTGGTATCATCACGACCGTAACAATCTGCACAATAAATATATAGCATGATTTAAGAATGATGGGTGTATGCTGAAAAAAAACCATTATTAAAAATTGCAGTAGAACTGCTTTTTTCTGCATTTTTATAATCAAAATATAAATTTATATAAATGAATCACTAACATATAGCTGCAAAAAAACGGCACTTACATAAAGTACTACTCATCCCGCAAAACAAAAAAGCCTACATACAAAATACAGCTAAATTGAAAAAATGGGTGCAAAGAGCAAAAAATGAAAAAAAATAATTTTCTATCTTCAAGGCCAAAAAAATTAATCCAGGACCGAAAAGCAGCCTTAACAAATAGTCCCAGCAAACAAAGAATTGCTAAGAAACCCAACTTTCCTGCATTCCTCATCTCACCCATCTTATCCAGGTAGGTGAGAAATACACCAACTCCAGGACCTTCCCAGCCACAGGCTTACATTACATTATATCCATACCGCTAAATAAAGCCCCATGGGTCCCATAAATGCCAAGTACTTGTTAAATTGCTTTTCCTATATAAGCTGATCTAATTAAAAGTGGTAAATTTGTCTTGATACTCAAGCTGTAAAACACTTCTAGTCCTGAAATGGTTACAGCCAGTTAAACAATTAATCCTAGAATATCTGCTAATAGTAAAAGTATAGTTAGACAGCCAGTCTATAATACTTTTTTCAATAATGTATTATTTAAATTCTACAAGAAATAAGCCAAACTTATACCCGCTGATCATCTAATGGGCTTGGCCCTAGACCTGAACAGCTGTTTCGTCATCCATACTAAAGCACATCAATACAAACAATCTTCTGGGGCTATTGATCTTAACTCTTAAAGACAAGAAATTACTTAGTAAAGCATTCATGCAAATTCTCCAGGTAGCAGAAGCTGTGGCTCTAAGATCATGGTTTCCGTTGTAATTTACATTGATACTGAATAAATAAGTGTTCGCTTTCAGGGAAAAAAAGTATTAACAATATATTGTGCTGTATTATTTTGGTCTATCTCTGGTTATCAAACTGCACAAATAGATCCAATAAACATCATCTTAGCACAGGGTTCATTTAGCGAAGGGGCTTCATAGCAAAAAAAAAAATATTAGGTTGCATTCACCACCACACTCCTAACCATATGCAACAGGAAGCCCAGGTGGCCCCATCCCATCTTCATGACTCAAGTACATGTTCTACTTTTTAATTTGCTTACATTGCAGGAACTGTGGAGAACACATCCATGTGCAGGTTTTCGCCACCCACTATAATGGGGATCAAACCAAACTGGAACAGGCCATCTCTTTCTAGGGGTCCCATAGATGCCACATGAACAGTAGAGGAGAAAAAACAACACAAAGCGCACATAGTGCATCAAATGATAAAGTAAAAAAAGCCACAGATCGGTGATCAGTCCTGCTGACCTGGTTGGTTGTGCTAGGAGCACAACATCCTTGAAAGCGTGTTTTAAAATATTGCTCCAGCCTGGGTTCCGATCCGGATCCAAAGGGTCCAGTGGTAAATGGTAATTTGAGAAGTTTGCGGAAAAAAATGATTTTCCCTGGCGCTGCTAACTGGTAAAACCCTTCTTGAGTAATGAGGATTTAAAACAACCAGGTTGTTTTAAATCCTCATTACTCAAGAAGGGTTTTAACAGTTAGCAGTGCCAGAGAAAATCAGATTTTTCCTCAAACTTCTCAAATTACCATAGATTCAACATGGGCTGTGTCTATGCTACGCACACCTTTAAACGGTGCACAGTCTTACATACCTTGATGGAAGTTAAAGGAGGATAAGTGATCTGGTCCAAACTTACATTTTCTTTTACTTTACTACAAAATCTCCCTCCTATGTGTGTTCTGCACTATAGGAATGCCCACATGCATGCCATAGGATCTACCAATGCAAATTTCTCCTCTCAAGGTTTTGTCATAAATTTCAATAGAGGGGGTAAACAGAAAATATATTCAGTTAGGCACCTGAGGCATATATACATCTGGAACAAGTAACTGTAAATGGCGGATATGATGGATCCATTTTAATGTGTTACAGTCGTAAGATTTCTGTATCTTTTCTACTGGATAGGATATAACGCTATTCTGGCTGTCAAAAAGTGACCTGATTGAGAAAAAAGTGTGAGAAGAACCTAAGAATCTTACTATCATGTTATGGGATTCAAGAACACAGAAGTATGATGAGTTGTGTCTTATCCAGCAGATATACACTGATTAGCTGTTTCATGCAGAAACAGCTACTATTAGTCTACAGAGCTCATTATAATTCTGCACCATCAATACATTGCCGCTTTCATCTCGGTTTACCTACCCACTCATGCCCCTCACTCGGCCAATGACTTACAATTCTCATCCTCCCTTATTACATCCTCTCCCTCCCATCTGAGGGACATCTCTCTTGCTGCAGCCATTCTGTGTAAATCACTGCCCTGGACCATCAAATCTGCTCCAAACATTACCTACCAACTCATGCTTTTCACTCAGTCAATCATTATAGTTTGTGCTAATAATCTATTGCCAAAATTATATGCTTATGCTATATATGTATACCTTGCCTCTGAAATGTATTTACTATAATCTTGCTAGCTAAGGTTTGTTCTTAAATGGTATTCTCTGTATATCAGACTGCTGGCCTCCCCTACCAGGCCTAAAAGGTCGTTCTGAGATAAGATTGCCAAACTAAATGCAGAGCTGGTTCTCTAGACAAAAAAAATATTTGTAAAATGTTTATGTGTTACTTGTGTTGATTCTTGAAGACGGCTTAAATTTTGTTATGAGACCCTCATAATGGCATTTAGCCAGGGATGCCGCTTAAAAACTTATCTCTGACCTACTGCCTTTCTGCGGAGATCTCACATGGCCATGTTTTCTTTTAATTCTTTCTTTCTTTAACTCTTTCTTAAACTTTTTTACTGTAACACCTCACTTCTAAATCAATATGTTCAAGATTTGCTTCTAAGCTTGGTGGAGAATGCGGGCATGTCCAGCAGTCTTGGTTTCCCTTGCAAGTGGCCCAGGAAGGACTCATTTCAGGACAGACTAAGCAGTCTCAGGTGGGACTTCTTACCGGTCTCTCCTCTCCCCCTCCATTTTGGGACTGGCTTCAAGAGACTCTGTCACCGCATTATAAGTGCCCTATCTCCTACATAAGGAGATGGGCGCTATAATGTAGGTGACAGCAGTGCTTTTTATTTAGAAAAATTATCTATTTTTACCACGTTAGGAGCGATTTTAGCTTTATGCTAATTACTTTCTTAATGCCAAACTGGGCGTGTTTTTACTTTAGACCAAGTGGGCGTTGTACAGAGGAGTGTATGACGCTGACCAATCAGCGTCATACACTTATCTCCATTCATTTAATCAGCTCATAGGGATCCTGCTAGATCACTATGTGCTGTCTTATACTGACATATTAACGTTACTGAAGTGTTTAGACTGTGAATAGACATTCCTTCCAGACAGGACGGAATGTCTATTCACAATCCCGATACTTCGGTAACGTTTCTGTGGTACTTACAGCAGAGCAAGTGTAATCTCGCGAAATCACGCTGTAAATGACAGGTTGCAGCGAGATTACGCTTTGCTCTACTGTAAATACCACAGAAACGTTAACTAAGTGTCGGGATTGTGAATAGACATCCTGTCCTGGCAGGAAGGAATGTCTATTCACTGTCTAAATACTTCAGTAACGTTAATGAGTCAGTGTAAGACAGCACATAAAGAATAACGCAGTGTCACTATGCGCTGACTAAATGAATGGAGAGAAGTGCATGACGCTGATTGGTCAGCGTCATACACTCCTCTGTACAACGCCCACTTGATCAATAGTATAAACACGCCCAGTTGGGCATTAAGAAAGTAATTAGCATAAAGCTGAAATCGCTCCTAACGTGGTAAAAATAGATCGTTTTTCTAAATAAAAAGCACTGATGTAGGAGATAGGGCACTTATAATGTGGTGACAGAGCCTCTTTCAGGACTCTGGCTATAGGAGACATTGACAATCTCTCTCTCCCAGGTGACCTTTTTCTTACCCTTTAATTGTTTGTCTTTGTGTCTCACTAACTTGGTTGTAAAGTGTGGTGTTGGGACATCCCTCACACACTGTAGCTGTCTAGGACAGGCAGTAACGTATCCCCAGGCTGTGTTTTGGCAAGCGGCCTCGGGCATTCCTGAGATGTCAGTGAGCACTACAGCCCCCATAGTGTACTAAGGTTGCCTCCATACACAAAAGTACGTAGCCCTCCTTGTGGTTAGGATTCCAGTGCAGCGGTCTACTTTACTCTCTAAATAGGAAGTTGTTATAAATCTCTGGGAGATCAAAACTCCACCTAGCATGTGGAGTTCCCTGCCTAAATTACATGTACAAAGGAGGCATGGGAAAGATTTCGGGGACAAATAGATTGTGACGAAAGTCTGGGACAATGGCCACTGATGCCAACAAGGGTGTGACTGCCAATACACCTTTACCACATTACAGGTTGTACTGGAGCGCAGCGGCTCTTACACACTAGATGAAGGTGGTGTTTGTATGCTGTAGTCAGTCATACAAAGGGAAATGAAGACAGTGACACTGAAGATGCAAGGATTGAACCACATAACGGTGTCCTTTATTACCGGTACCAGAAAGCCCATGGGAAAACAAGAGGGGGGGACAAAGAGACTCATTCCAGAAAAAAATTTGCACAACCAGACTGCAGCATTAGTAAGCCAAGCCAAGAAGCACATTCTTTATAGTTACATAGAATGGAGTCCTCCTAACCATTAAAGTAAATTACAAAGTATATAATTTAGCCTTGCTGGGACGAATAGTGCTTCAGCAGCCATGTGATAAGAGACAGGAGGTGAAGGACAGCTGCATGTGTGAGTGTGCAGAAGCTAAGGACACTGTACACTTAGAAATTTACATTTTGCAGAGTACATTTTAATACAGAAAAAAGCCACACCAACACTAAGTTTACCTAGTTACAGCAAACTTTTCTCTCTGTGTGTTTAAGTTTAATGTAACGAAACAACACACATATGGGTATGTAAATGGCAAACTGACTAAATAGTCACTACAGAATTGCACAGCAATAAGTTTATTTAGAAATTAGCACCCTACATAGACATGTTTAAAATAATTTAAAACAGCACATCATGCTGGACAAAAATACAAATGGGGGTTGCCACCTTGATAAGCAGCCAAATAGAAAATGCCCCCAAAACCACCTAAATCCCTCAGCTTGTATAGCTAATATAAAGACATAAGAAATGCTGCATTAAACCGTAACCATGGTGATGACATGGATATCAAATAGCCAAAAAGGATGGGATGAAGGGGTCGGACTGACCCACGCGTGTCGCCACAAATGTGGCTTCCTCAGGGGTGAGGAAGCCACATTTGTGGCGATAAGCGTGGGGCAATATTTCTTATGTGTTTATATCAGCTAAACAAGCTGAGGGATTTAGGTGGTTTGTGGGGCATTTTCTATTTTTATCAAGGTGGCAACCCCCCTTTGTATTTTTGTCGAGCATGATGTGATGTTTTAAATTATTTTAAACATGTCTATGTAGAGTGCTCATTTCTAAAACTTATTTCTGTGCCATTTTATAGTGACTATTTAGTCTGTTTACCATTTACATATCCATATGTGTGTTGTTTTATTATATTCAAGTTTTCAGGGTATGTGGCAATATACATGCGGTGCCCGCCGGGGATCATTAGTTGGCTTTTTTAAGTTTAATGGTCATTTTCTCTGTACCCTAATGGCATTAGGAAAAACAGTGAAAACCATATTGTTTATAAAACGACTTAATAAAGGTCAATTAATGATTACACGGCAAAAAAATTGTTCTCCACAGAAGGTGTCCAACTGGGAACAGAAGGCGTGCAACCCAGATTCTAATTTTGAATGTGGAAGGATAAGGAAGGCAAACTGGTAGCACCCAATGCACTCTTGATGGGCCTTGCATTGATGGTGTATGACCTCACATATGCCTCCAAGACTGCAAAGATCGATTTGATAAGATCTAATTGGCATGCCCCAGGTTTTATAGCTATTGCTGCTAAATTTTGAAAGAGCTGTCTGATTTGCCTACAGAACAGTGCCAATATTACCAACACACCTACCTCCCACAAAGAGACCTTCCCAGGTAATGCAAATCATTTTCATTCAGCTTTCTATAATTAGGAATGTGTATAAGTGTGTGTTCATTTGTTCTCAGAGTAGGTAAAAAAAAAAAAAAAAGACTTTAGCCACTTTTCAAATAAAACATAGTATCTGTAAAAATATATGTGTGTATGTGCTGTCACAGGTGATCAGCTCAGATCAAGGTACAAATTCCACTGAAAGCATTACAACACAAGCGTAAAATAAAATGTTGTTGCACATTTCCTAGATACCCAGTCTAGTGAGAAAGAGATAAGTTTATGATAAACATATTACAAAGAAGTTTGACTTGGTCCAAGTGCTTGCCACTTTCATCACATTCACTTAACCCCTTAATGACCGGGCCTGTTTGGACCTTAAAGAGGCTCTGTCACCAGATTTTGCAACCCCTATCTGCTATTGCAGCAGATCGGCGCTGCAATGTAGATAAGAGTAACGTTTTTATTTTTAAAAAACGAGCATTTTTGGCCAAGTTATGACCATTTTTGTATTTATGCAAATGAGGCTTGCAAAAGTCCAACTGGGCGTGTTTAAAGTAAAAGTCCAACTGGGCGTGTATTATGTGCGTACATCGTGGCGTGTTTACTACTTTTACTAGCTGGGCGTTCTGACGAGAAGTATCATCCACTTCTCTTCAGAACGCCCAGCTTCTGGCAGTGCAGACACACAGCGTGTTCTCGAGAGATCACGCTGTGTCGTCACTCCCTGCCCCAGGTCCTGCATCGTGTCGGACGAGCGAGGACACATCGGCACCAGAGGCTACAGTTGATTCTGCAGCAGCATCGGCGTTTGCAGGTAAGTCGATGTAGCTACTTACCTGCAAACGCTGATGCTGCTGCAGAATCAACTGTAGCCTCTGGTGCCGATGTGGCCGACACGATGCAGGACCTGGGGCAGGAAGTGAGTGACGTCACAGCGTGATCTCTCGAGAACACGCTGTGTGTCTGTGCACTGCCAGAAGCTGGATGTTAACGAACAGAAGTGGATGATGCTGATTCGTCAGCATCATACACTCCCATTCCTAACGCCCAGCTAGTAAAAGAAGTAAAAACGCCCCGATGTACGCACACAATACACGCCCAGTTGTACATTTACTGTAAACACGCCCAGTTTTACTTTTGCAAGCCTCATTTACATAAATACAAAAATGGTCATAAAATTGTCCAAAAATGCTCGTTTTTTAAAGATAAAAACGTTACTGTAATCTACATTGCAGCGCCGATCTGCTGCAATAGCAGATAGGGGTTGCAAAATCTGGTGACAGAGCCTCTTTAATGACCAAGCCAGATTTGTCAAATCTGGTATGTCTGACTTTATCAGAGAATAACTCTGTGAAAGTTTTGAATATCCAAGTAATTCTGACATTGTTTTTTCGTCACATGTTGTACATTATTTTAGTGGTAAAAGTAGACTGATACAATTTGTGGAAATGAATAAAAAAATAGAAAAATGGAAGGAATTTTGTAAAAATGATCATTTTTCCCTCATTTTAACTGCAATATGTCACATATGTACACACATACTGTACAATTTTTTTAATTAAATATATATTTCCATCTCTTTACTCTATTTTGGCAGCACATTTGAAAAAATAAAATAAATTTTCAGCAATTTAGAGGACTTACAAATGGAATTTTACAAATTTTGAAGTACATTTTGTTTTCCTGCACCAAGCCAGGTTTTCAGAGGCTCATAGGTCTCAGAGTGATGGAAACCCCCACAAATGACCCCATTTAGAAAACTAGACCCCTTAAGGTATTTATCTAGGGGTATAGTAAGTATTTTGACCCAACAGTTTTTTGCTAAATTTAATGCATAGCAGGTGAAAAAAAAAATAATTTCACTTTTTTCATAAAAGTATCAGTTTGAAGACCGATTTCTTTGTAAAGCGAACATGAAAGTGAAGAAACACACCACAAAATCACCGTTTCTCCTGTTTTCAAAAATACCCACATTGTGGCCTTAATGCGTTGTTTGTACACATGACAGGGCCCCAAAGGAAGGGAGCACCCGGAGGTTTTCAGGACTCATATTTTGCTTGAAAATGTTTTAGGCCCCACTGTACATTTGGAGAAGCTTTGAGCTGCCAGAACGATAGAAACTCCCCATAAACTACCCCATTTAGAAAACTAGACACCTTAAGGTATTTATCTAGGGGTATAGTTAGCATTTTTACCACACAGGTTTTTCACTAAATATATTGGAATTAGTCTGTAAAAATTAAAATCTATGTGGTAATAAACTGCTGTTTGGACCCACAGCAGGGCACAGAAGGGAAGGAGCGCCATTTGGATTTTGGATTTCTGATTTTGCTGGTATGGTTTTCTGTGCAATGTCGCATTTGCAATGCACTGGAGGGACCAAAACAGTGGAAATCCACCAAAAGTGACCCCATTTTGGAAAAACCTTCAAGGAATTTTTCTAGGGGTATAGTGAGCATTTAGACCCCACAGGTCTTTTGCAGAGTTTATTAGAATTAGGGCGCGAAAATTAATATCAAACTTTTTTCCACTAAAATGTTGAATTTTCTCATTTTCACAAGGGATAAAGGAGGAAAAAAACAACAATTTTTTATAAAGCAATTTCTCCCGAGTACGGAAATACCCCACATGTGGTCAAACGTTTTTTTTTCATTAGAAATGAATTAACCCTTTCAGGACTGATCCATTTTTTGCTTTCTTATTTTAGATTTTCACTCCCCGCCTTCCAAGAGCCATAACTTTTTTATTTTTCCATCAATAGAGCGGTGTGAGGGCTTATTTCTTGCGGGAGGAGCTGTAGTTTTTATTGGTACCATTTTTTGGTACATAAAAAGTGATTAAAAATTTGTATTACACTTTTTGTTTAGAGCCAAGGTGACAGACAAAAAAAAAAAACAGCGATTTTGGCAGGTTCAATTATTACATTTTTTTAAGGTGTTCACCGTGCGAATTAAATAATGGTATATTGTAATAGTTCGGACTTTTACGGACGTAGGGATACCAATTTTGTTTATTTTTCTTACATTACTTTAGAAGAAAAATGGGAAAAGGTTTTTTTTTTAACTTTAAAAAAAAATCTCACTACTAATAATTTTAATTCTTCTACACATTTTATTAATCCCCTTAGGGGACTTGATCCAGCGATCATTGGATCGCTGGTGCAATACACTGCAATACTAATGTATTGCAGTATATTGTTACTCTTACAGGCTTCTGTAACAGAGCGATCGCTGTTCCTGTCCGTTAGTCCTGGGTGTCCGCTGTAATACTCAGCTGACACCCACAGCGTATGGAGCGGGCTCAGCGCGTGACCGGCTCCATACATCAACCCCCGCGCCATGACGGGCAATTAAGTGATAGTGCGCAAAGGGGTTAATGCACAGCGGATGGTTCAAAGTGAAAATTGCAATTTTCCACTGATATGCCATTTTAGTGCATAATATGTTGTGCCCAGTTTGTGCCACAGAAGACAAATACCTCATAAAACGTTAAGCGGGTTCTGCCGGGTATGGCGATGCCATATATGTGGGCTCAAACTGCTGCTTGGGCACGCTGCAGGGCTCAGAAGGGAGGGAGCGCCATTTTGCTTTTGGAGCACAGATTTTGCTTGGTAATAGTTCTGTTTGGAGTTTTGCTGCTATTTAAGTTTATAATGTGGGGACATATGTAATCTGTGCGGGGTACATCAGGGCATAATAAGAGGTAAATAAATAATATTTCATGGATATGTGGCCGGTGTCGCACTGATAAATGGCACCCGATCTTATCCGCTTTTGGAAAACTCTGTACATTTTGCATTGCCATATCCTGAAAGCCGGAACATTTTTATTTTTTCACCACCGGAGCCGTGTGAGGGCTTATTTATTCGGGACAATCTGTAGTTTTCATTGGTACCCTTTTGGGGTACATGCGATTTTTGATCACTTTTTATTACATTTTTTTGCAATCCTGACCAAAAACCAGGAATTCTGCCGTTTTTTAGTTTGTTTTTTTTGCCGCGTTTACCGTATGCTATAAATGAAATTTTTACTTTATTCTGCGAGTTGGTACGATTACGGCGATACCATATGTATATAGATTTTTTTCCTTTTTTTAGCGTTGGCACAATAAAATCACTTATTTATAAAAAAAAATAATTTTCTGTGTCACCATATTCTCAGAGCCATCATTTTTTTATTTTTTTATTTTTTAGTCAAAAAAGCTGTGTTTTTTGCGGGACGGGTTGTAGTTTTTATCGGTATTATTTTCGGGTAAATGCGACTTTTTGATCATTTTTTATTCTTTATTTTGGGAGGGGTGGTGACCCAAAAAATTGCGATTCTGTCATAGTTTTTTATTGATTTTTTTTGGGGTGTTCATCATGCGGGAAAAATAACATTATAGTTTTATAGTTGGGGTCGTTACGAACGCGGTGATACCAAATATGTGTACTTTTTTAACGTGTTCATTTTTTTTCTATAATAAAAGTGTTATTATAGGGAAAAAAAGCATTTTGTGTTTATGTCACTTATAACTCATTTTTAAACTTTTTTTTTTTTTTAAAACATTTATTACTTATCTTTACTTGTCCCACTAGGGGACTACGAGACTTGCAGATTTGATCGCTGCTAGAGTACATTACTCTAACTGTCATTGTGACGTAACTGTCACTCTGACAGGAAGCCGAGGAGGACCGGCCGGAGGCTGTTCCTCCGAGGCTTCCATACATGGCAACCCGGAGGCTATTGTCTAGCCTCCGATTGCCACAACAAGCATCGGCAGCCCCCACAATCACGTCGTGGGGGCTGCCGAAGTGCTTCAAACCACTTAAATGCAGCGACGGCAATCCGTCGCCGCACTTAAGGGGTTAATTGCCGAAAGCAGCAGCAATGGTCCGCTGACTGGCAACACTGATGTGTCAGCTGTCTTGGACACCTGTCAGCGCGGGCTTGTCACTCTGTGTTTACACAGAGTGACAGTTTGAAATACTGACGAAAATGAACGTCATAATGCGCGATCTAGCAGCCGACCATGACGTTCATTTTCGTCATCGGTCGGGGAAGGGTTAAATAACTTTCAAAGGGCATGTTGTTATTATCACCATGTGAGCATTTATTTGATAAATTATCAGGGTTGGGTCCCCAGCAAGTGTCAACAAACTTAAGGGCCTGTTCATATCTCTGTTCGGGTTGCGTTCATCTGTTCTGTTCAATCTTTCTGTCAGAGGAACAGATGAACGGAAAGCTGAACGGAAACTATCGCTTCTATTTGCATTACCATTGATTTTAATGGTAATATTTCAGTTTGTATCCGTTCCGTAAAGTTTCCATTTTTTTTTTACTGAAACAATAGTGCTGTCGACTTTGCTATTGTTTCCGTGAAAAAACAACCGAAAATTTACGGAACGGAAACAAACTGAAACATTCTGAAATGGAAGCCTTACCATTAACCCCTTAATGACCGCCAATAAGCCTTTTCACGGCGGTCATTAATGGGCTTTATTCTACAGCGCCTCCATTCCACGGCGCTGCATTAGAATAAATAAACAGAGCAGGGAGTCTTCAAATCTCCCTGCTCTGAGCTGCCAGAGGTAGCTGAGGGCTGGGGGCGTCCCTGCTCGACCGGGTGAGATCGATATTAGTATCGATCTCACCCGTTTAACCCCTCAGATGTGGTGCTGAATAGCGTGCACCGCATCTGAGTGGTTTTGGAGAGAGGGAGGGAGCTCCCTCTCATCCTGACACCCGGCGATAAAATCGCAGAGTGTCTGTGTCTCCGATGGCAGCCGGGCGCCTAATAAAGGCCCCCAGGTCTGCACGTAGTAAATGCCTACTAGGTAATGCCGGAGGCATGTCCTAGCAGATGCCTGTCCGTTTTAAACGGACAGGCAGTAATACACTGCAATACAAAAGTATTGCAGTGTATTACAATAGCGATCAGAGGATCGCATAGTGAAGTCCCCTAGTGGGACTAGTATAAAAGTTAAAAAAAGTTGAATAAAGTTAATAAAAAACGAAAAACCCACTTTTTCCCCTTACAAAATGCTTCACTATAAAAAAAAACACAATAAAGCAAAAAAGTTACACATATTTGGTATCGCCGCGTCCGTAACGACCCGACTATAAAGCTGTTACATTATTTAACCCACACGGTGAACGCCGTAAAAAATAAAATAAAAAAACTATGGAAAAATTGCTGTTTTCTGTGAATCTTGACTTTAAAAAAATGTGATAAAAAGTGATCAAAGAGTCGCATCTACTCCAAAATGGTACCAATAAAAACTACAAGTTGTCGCACAAAAAAAAAGCCCTCATACAACTGCATCGGCGGAACAATAAAAAAGTTATGACTCTTCAAATATGGAGACGCAAGAACAAATAATTTTGAAAAAGTGTTTTTACTGTGTAAGTAGTAAAACATACAAAATCTATACAAATTTGGTATCTTCGCAATCGTAACAACCCGTTGAATTAAGTTGTGTTGTTATTTATACCACACAATGACTTAGATTTAGGGCGCAAAAAAAGAGTGGTGAAATTTCAGGTTTTCTTCTATCCACCCCCCAAAAAAGTTGTTTAAAGTTAATGAATAAATTATATGTACCCCAGAATGGTGCTATTAAAAAATACAACTTGTCCCGCAAAAAACAAGACCTTATACAGCTATGTCGACGCAAAAATAAAAAAGTTATAGCTCTTCGAATGTGACAATGGAAAAATGTAAAAAATGGCTTGGTCATTAGGGCCCAGAATGCAAGCAGGGGGAAGGGGTTAAAATCAATGGTAATTCAAATGTAAGCGATTGTTTGTTTGGCTTTCCGTTCATCTGTTCCTCTGATGGAAAGGTTGAATGGAACCTAAACGCTGATGTGAACAGGCCCCAAGCCAAAAATGTTTCAAAATGATCAACTCCATCTCTTAGACACACAGAGCCACCAGGAGGGCACAGCCTAAGCCAATACAACAAGCTTGTCATTAAAGAGGCTCTGTCACCAGATTTTGCAACCCCTATCTGCTATTGCAGCAGATAGGCGCTGCAATGTAGATTACAGTAACGTTTTTATTTTTAAAAAACGAGCATTTTTGGCCAAGTTATGACCATTTTTGTAGTTATGCAAATGAGGCTTGCAAAAGTCCAAGTGGGTGTGTTTAAAAGTAAAAGTCCAAGTGGGCGTGTATTATGTGCGTACATCGGGGCGTTTTTAATACTTTTACTAGCTGGGCACTCTGAAGAGAAGTAACATCCTCTTCTCTTCAGAACGCCCAGCTTCTGACAGTGCAGACCTGTGACGTCACTCACAGGTCCTGCATCGTGACGGCCACATCGGCACCAGAGGCTACAGTTGATTCTGCAGCAGCATCAGCGTT
Organism: Rhinoderma darwinii; assembly: GCF_050947455.1. Taxonomy (NCBI): domain Eukaryota; kingdom Metazoa; phylum Chordata; class Amphibia; order Anura; family Rhinodermatidae; genus Rhinoderma; species Rhinoderma darwinii. Next base: position 108,917,240 of record NC_134693.1, on the reverse strand, counting down.
TGCAGGTAAGTCGATCTTACCTGCAAACGCTGATGCTGCTGCAGAATCAACTGTAGCCTCTGGTGCCGATGTGGCCGTCACGATGCAGGACCTGTGAGTGACGTCACAGGTCTGCACTGTCAGAAGCTGGGCGTTCTGAAGAGAAGAGGATGTTACTTCTCTTCAGAGCGCCCAGCTAGTAAAAGTATTAAAAACGCCCCGATGTACGCACATAATACACGCCCACTTGGACTTTTACTTTTAAACACACCCACTTGGACTTTTGCAAGCCTCATTTGCATAACTACAAAAATGGTCATAACTTGGCCAAAAATGCTCGTTTTTTAAAAATAAAAACGTTACTGTAATCTACATTGCAGCGCCTATCTGCTGCAATAGCAGATAGGGGTTGCAAAATCTGGTGACAGAGCCTCTTTAACTAAAGGAGGTGTCACAAATCAAAGCAGCCCTGTAGACAAGTAACTTGCTGGAGGAAAAGGACTTAGGGTCCTATTACACGGCATGAGACAACTCGTTGATCGGCTCTCGTTTGCTCCTTTTACAAGGAGCAATGCTTGGTTACGTATGGAGACGAGCGATCGTTACTAAGATCGTTCGTCCCCATACATTTCCATCATGTCGGCAGCTCTTCTCCCTGTTTACACAAAGATATCTGCTGCCAACAACAATAATATTTAATGCTGCACAAACCTGAGGATCAGACGATGAACGAGCGTTTGCTCATCTTCGACTGATCGCTGCCCTCTTTACATAGGGCAATAATATGGAACAAGCGTTCATTTGAATGCTTGTTTGCCTGATAATTGGCCCGTGAAAAAGGGCCTTTAGATGCGGAGGGTTTGTGGCAGTCATAATAAAACTTCACTAATACGCCTACTTGGGAACTCATACCCAAACCCACAGTATGGGGTGCTGTGTACAGCCTGGTGAAGTACACTAACAAGCTAACTTTTTGACAAATGAGAAGGACCATACCAAGACCTGCTGACATCAACAGCCGTCAAGTTAAAGTAGAAATCCACCTGGATCCACACATATCACACTGAAAAAACATCAAAGACTCGAGTGAAAAGAGTGGGGAGCCAGGAAGCCAAGAAGAACTATGTAGCGTCCATGGCCACGGGCCATCGCGTTTACTCACCTCCTGACGCCCACAGCCATGGATCCATGAGCGCTGGTCCTCATCTCCTTCCTAGGAGACGGCAGCGCTCACTTCCGCTCCGGTCTGCTGTGTCCCATAAGGTGCGCGCGCACGCTCGTGCCCGGCCTTAAAGGGCCAGTGCGCGCACAAAGGAAATCGTCATCATCATCATCAACTACAATGATTTCCTGGTCTATAAGAAGGCCCCAGGCTTTCTGATCCTTGCCTGAGCGTTGTTAGTTTTCCCAGTCTGTATTGCAAATGGTCCCTTAGTGTTTCCCGTTCCAGTTGTTACCTGTTCCTGTATCCCGTGCTGCCCTTGTTCCTGTGCCTATTAGTGTCGGAGTTGTGTCACGTCCTGTGTCATCTGCCACGTCCGGAGGAATCTGCCACGTCCTGTGTCATCTGCCACGTCCAGAGGAGCTCGCCACGTCTGGCGCTACCTGCGGCACCTGTGTCATCTGCCACGTTTGGCGTTACCTGCTGCGCCCTTCTCCAACTGTACCAGAGCTGTGGTCACTGGACTATCCAGGTACCCTTGTGCGGGACATTGTATTGCTGGGGTTTCCTGTTGTTTGGCCAGCTGCCTCCCCGCTACGGCCTAGTGGGTCCACTAACCCTGCTACATGACAAACTAGTCAGCAGTGTCCAAGTGTTGTACACAGTGGGAGACAAGTGACCAGGAGATAGGTAATAATAAATCCCCCAGTGGACACCACCGTACAGTCTGACACAATTGAGTGGGTTACCCTAAGGGTGACAGTCAGTGAAGAGCAGAAGTTAGAAAAGAATAAAGATGTACAGAACTTGTCTATGGCACTGATGGGACCCAGACCTGGGGGGAAAACATTGAGATTGGAGATAGCAGGTTTTGTATTACTAGTTGTGGCCCTGTGGTTCAAATTGTTTAAGGTTGATAATCTTATTGTATTTAAATATCCCTGAGCACTACAAACTCCAAAGTTATCATAAGTGTTTTATTATGTGAAGTATTGATGTCTATGAGAGCCCTGAAGTTATGTTATGTGACATTATTTCTGGGTATCTTTTGGTTTTAAAATATGCTGCCCACTACCGTTTATATCCCCATTGATACATTTTCTGTTAATAGAATTCCATAGTATATATAGTCATGTGTGGTTCCCTTTTAAAAGATTACTTACGGTCATTTTTTTCCCCTGGTGCATTTACACTAAAAAGCTTCCAAATTGAAATGATGTTTGTGACTTTAAAGCATTGCAGTTTTTACCCAAAGGATTGTACTGGTGTTTGCACAATGGCTAAGTTATTATTAGCTTTCTGGATGTTATCCCAAAATAAAATAGAAACAATATACAACGCAGGTTCTATACAGAAAAAATTAGCAATTTTGTATGGTAACATGACTCTTGAAATTTTGTGGTAATATTAAATGTTTAGGTTGTTTCATGCCTTAGAATTGGACTATTGGACTGTCAGGCCACATGTACACGACCGTAAAAATCGTCCGCAATTGCGGACCTCAATTACGGACCCATTCACTTCTATTGACCACGGACACCTTCCCTTATATTTGCGAGAATAAGTTAAAGGCCTACTGACCATTTGTTGCAAAGAGCAGACCTGCATTTGAACCAGTTCTGGGAACTGGGTCTGTGGGCTCTGGGAGACACAGATTTTAGCATGGGGCAAACTGGGTCACTTGCGGTTTAAGGCCTCATGCACACAACCGTTGTCCACAAAATTACAGGTCCGTCGGACCGCAAAAAAAACCTTGATATGCATCCGTGTGTCATTCGGACTCACGGATCCAGAACAATTCACCAGTATCTGCAAATCTGGACATAAAATGTCATGAGTTTTTGCGGTCCGGATTTGTGGCCCCCGCACCGGTCCGTGTAAATCACAGTCGTGTGCATGGGGCCATAGAAAAAAGTGGGTCCACAATTTATCCGCAAAAATGCAGATAAATTGCAGCCGCAAGAATACGTCGTGTGCATGAGGCCTTAGAGGTACCGGGAACCAGCCCGCTTGCAGTGATGAGAGATAGACATGGTCTGGGACCTGTGAAAGCATTGAATCATTAGAAATCCCTAAATGATTGGTTAATTGCCGGAGAAGGTTTAGGTATCCTGCATGTGTAATACAGATTATTGTTATAATCCCTGTGTTTTATGTCATGTATCATGTGCTCACAATGCACCTTTACTGTGTCTGGAGAAGTAATGGTCCAGACTCTTCTCTTTCTCTGTAGGTTAGATTAGGCTGGGTTCACACAACCTATTTTCAGACGTATTGGAGGCGTTTTACGGCTCAAATTACATCTGAAAAAACGCCTCCAATACGTCGGCAAACATCTGCCCATTACTTTCAATGGGTTTTACGATGTACTGTGCCACGACCTGTCATTTTACGCGCCGCTGTCAAAAGACTGCTCGTAAAATTACAGCCTCGTCAAAAGAAGTGCAGGACACTTCTTGGGACGTTTTTGGAGCCATTTTCTCATAGACTCCAATGAAAACAGCTACAAAAACGGCCGTAAAAAACGCAGCGAAAACGCCGCAAAAAAAGCGAGTTCCTCAAAAAACGTCTGAAAATCAAGGGCTGTTTTCCCTTGAAAACAGCTCCGTATTTTGAGACGTTTTTGACTCTACGTGTGAACATACCCTCAGTCTTCATTTTAAGAACACAAAATGAGTGCAGATTGTGTATCACAGTATGTGAAGTTTTTATGTGTTCCTTATGTTCTTCATATATAAATGTTCCTGAACATGTGTTCATTTTGCTTTAAACATAGCTGTTTTTTCAAGGACTATTATGACTGGCTTATATATATATGTATATATATATACATATATATATATATATATATATATATATACACACACACACACACACACACATATGCCGCCTTTTTATGTGTTATTAGTAACCAATCAGATTTTGACAGAAAATCTGTATTTTCTTAGCACTTACAAGGCCTATAAGTTTAGTAGGTAATTGCATTTTAGGAAAATTTTAAATTGTTTTTTATTTAAAAAATGATTTGCTTTTTAAGATACAGCTTCCATTTATCCTGAATACATAGAAGATGTATAGTGCCATCAAAGCCAAATCTGTCAAGTTAATAAAAAAAAAACTAATTTTTTTTTTTTATATTAAATAAAACATTGATTTATTTTAAAAATAAATTGCCTTCAAAAGTGTACATAGCTTTTAAAACTAAGCTGGATAGGATGGGGTATTCACATTTAAATTTTTATCATAACTTAATGGATCAGATTATTAACTGAACATCTGATTCTCTTACAGATATCTCCTTAGAGCTAGCACAGACGCAGGGTAGTTTTGCAAAAAAGAATAACAGATTATTTTTTTACATGCTGCGCAAGGAGGTGTGTGTGCGTTGGTGGGGGATGATTGCTGTACTTATATTTCTGATACCTCTAATATTGTAGCAGAGCATTTACAGAAGTTCAAAGAGTTTCAAGGCTTAACACTGAAAATTGGCAAACTAGCATGAGACCAGCTCTTCATAAGAGCGTGATTAAGTTGGTTTTCTGGCTCATTCCTGAAACCAATAGTTGCTATAATTGTTCTTATTTTTATAAAATTTATGTTGCATTTTACATTTTTATTTTCATTGTTACCTGGCGGTCGCCTCTGTAGATGGACAACCTCTGCCTGACCCCATACTGTCTATCACCAAACCACTGAGTCTACAGATAGGAGTCCTTCATTCAAAGCTGATAGTTTTATATGTCTTATTGAAAGCAATCAACCCGATCCTGATGGGATTGCGAACACTTTGCCAACATGCTCCAGTCCTTGATTGAAAATCCAGAACGGTCCTCCAGTTGGGACCCTGATGTCTGAACTGTTGCCCGCCTCAGGTTCACCCCGTTCTTTCTCCACTACCTCAGTCACTCTCTGGATTGCCTCACAGTATTCCAGCAACGCTGATGTCTTCAGCAAAAAGGAGGCAGAGGTGCTTCCTCCTCATCGTCCATATGACTGTCCTATAGAGTTGCTTCCTGAAGCCTCACTCCCTCGCGGGTGGGTCTACCCGCTTTCCTTGCCTGAAACCCAGGCCATGTCAGAGTATGTCAATGAGAACCTGGTGAGAGGGTTCATCAGGATGTTTACTTCACCAGCCGGAGCTGGATTCTTCTTCATGGAGAAAAGGGATGGGCCACTCTGATCGTGCATTGATTACCGTGGATTGAACCAAGTCACGGTAAAAAACAAGTACCCCTTGCCGCTTATCTCTGAGCTCCTCGACAGGATTCATGGATCTAAGGTGTTCACTAAGCTGGATCTACACGGGGCCTATAACCTGATTCGTATACGTAAGGGTGACGAATGGAAAACCGCATTTAACACCCGGGACGGTCACTACGAGTATCTTGTCATTCCGTTTGGACTGTGTAACGCTCCAGCGCTTTTCCGAGAGTTCATGAACGACGTCTTCTGTGATATTTTGTATGTCTGTATGGTGGTATATCTGGAAAACATCTTGGTCTATTCACCCGATCTGACGACGCATCGAAAGTATGTACGCCAAGTCTTGTTGCGGCTAAGGGGGAATAAATTATACGTGAAACTGGAGAAGTGCGTATTTGAAAAGAGATCCTTGCCCTTCCTGGGCTATATTATCTCCGATCGTGGCCTTCAAATGTATCCGGAAAAGGAGAAGTCCATCTTGGAGTGGCCACGACCTCAGGGTCTCCGAGCTACACAGAGATTTCTTGGATTTGCTAATTTTTATCATCAGTTCATCCCGACTGTCTCAGCTCTTACCAGAAAGGAAGCAAACGCTAAGGACTGGACCCCCGAGGCAGAGACAGCATTCTCCAACCTCAAGAGTGCTTTCACTTCTGCCTCTATTCTTCACCATCATGTTACTCAACAGTTTTCCGTGAATTCTTCTCCAAATTCTTCTCTCCTCCTGAGCACAACTACTCTATTGGGGATCGAGAATTGCTCACTGTCAAGTTGGCCTTGGAAGACTGGAGACACCTACTAGAGGTGTTTGCTCACCCCATCATTATCTACACCTATCGTAAAAATCTTGCATATTTGCAGTCTGCACAGCGACTAAACCCTCGTCAATCTAAATGATCACTGTTCTTTGCCAGAGTTCGATTTCTTCTTCACTTCCGCCCTGCGGACAAAACCATTAAGGCCGATGCCCTGTCTTGGTCATTTGAAACTGACGACTCAGCAGAAAAACCTCAACACATTATCGATCCTTCTAGAAATATTGCTGTAAATCCTCTGCACATCAAGGACATTCCTCCTGGAAAGATTTTTGTCTGTCCTGCTGACAGAAGAATCATGCACTGGAGGCATAATTCCAAACTGGCCGGGCATTCTGGTGCCCGCAAGACTCAGGACTTTATTGCTCATCATTATTATTGGCCCTCGCTACCTAGAGATGTCTTAGACTTTGTTTTCTCCAGTGTTAATTGTGCCCTAAACAAGTCCTCTCATTCTTTATCACTGACCTTCCCCCTTCTGCTGGATGTACTACGATCTGGGTAGTAGTGGATTGTTTCTCAAAGATGGCAAATGTTGTTCCTTTAATGGGCCTTCCCTCAGCTCCTCCTCTAGCAGATCTGTTCATTCAACATATCTTTCGTCTTCATGGACTACCTCTTCATATTGTTTCTGACTAGGATGTATAGTTCATGTCTAAATTCTGGAGAGCCCTGTGTAATCTTTTTGATGTGAAGCTAGACTTCTCTTCTGCCTATCCCCCTTAGTCTAAGGGTATGTTCACACGCTTAACAAAAAACGTCTGAAAATACGGAGCTGTTTTCAAGGGAAAACAGCCCCTGATTTTCAGACGTTTTTTGAGCAACTCGCGTTTTTCGCAGCGTTTTTTTACGGCCGTTTTTGGATCTGTGTTCATTGGAGTCTATGAGAAAACAGCTCCAAAAAAGTCCCAAGAAGTGTCCTGCACTTCTTTGACAACACTGTAATTTTACGCGCCGTCTTTTGACAGCGACGCGTAAATTGACAGGTCGTCGGCACAGTACATCGTAAGACCCATTGAAAGTAATGGGCAGATGTTTGCCGACGTATTGGAGCCGTTTTTTCAGACGGAATTCGAGGCGTAAAACGCCTCCATTACGTCTGAAAATAGGTCGTGTGAAGCCAGCCTTACGGTCAAATGGAAAGGATGAACCAGATTCTAGAAAATTATCCCCGTAATTAAGTATCTGAGAAAATTGGGTACAGCTGCTACCTTGGGCAGAATTCTCATACAATAACCATACAAGTGAGTCTACGGCTCCGTTCTATATTATATACAGTCAGCACCCAAGAGTTCCTCTTCCGGAGCCAACCATTTCTCAAGTGCCTGCAGCCAATTCTTCATTCGGGACTTTTCTTGACATCTAGCAGCAAACCATGTCTATGATTCTTCAGGCAGTTGATCGCATGAAAGCATATGCCGATAAGAAGAGAATGGTTCCTCCTCAGTTTCTCGCCGGAGTCAAGGTCTGGCTCTCTTCAAGAAACATTCGTCTGAAGATCCCTTCCAACAAATTTGCTCCCAGTTTCCTTGGTCCCTTCAAAGTGTTAGAACAAATAAACCCTGTGTCTTATAAACTTTGGCTGCATCCTACACTCAAAAACCCAAACTCGTTCCATGTGTCTCTCTTACAGCTTTTGGTTCTAAGACGCTAGAGCAAATCTCCTGGTTTGACAGTTACTCCCAGCGGTTCTTCTGATATCTTCGAGGTGAAGGAAATCCTGGGCTACAAGAAGGTGGGAGGAAAGACTTTCTATCTTGTAGACTGGAAAGGGTTTGGTCCTGAGGAGTTGTCTTGGAGCCAGTAGAAAACATCAGTGCCCCAGCTCTCATAAAAAAGATCCTCTTACGCTATAGACCTAAGAAAACGGCTCGTAAGGGGGAGGGCACTGTTGTGTCCGCGTTCGCTGACTGCCGGCATGTCCAACTTACCGGCAGCCGTGAACGCAGGACACTTTCTTCATGCCGGCGTCTCCTTCCCCAGAGACGCCAGCAAATGCGGCTGTATCTCCCCTCTGTCTCCTGTGGGGTGCGTGCGCAACAGTAACAGTGTGAGCCTAGTCTAATAGATATATCTAAAGGTTAGATCAGTCCTAACTGGAAAGAAGCCACTATAAAAATTATACACATATATATATATATATATATATATATATATATATAGGGCCAGTGTCAGCACTCGGCGAACTCAGGCAAGTGCCGGGCCCACTATGCTTGGGGGGGCCCACTCGGCTGCCGGTTGCTGCCGTCGTCACGGCGTCACTGTTCACAAATGGATAGTCAGAGGGAGAGAAGGAGTCCCAGGCAGAGCACTACAAGCGGCTCTGCTGCAGCACTCCGTCTCCTGGGAAGCCCCTGACATCAATATCCATATATGGACAGTGATGTCAGAGGGAGAGTAGGAGTCCCAGGCAGAGCGCTACAAGCGGCTCTGCTCCGGGACTCTGTCTCTGGGGAAGCCCCTAATATCAATGTCCATATATGGAGAGTGTTGTCAGGAGCAGAGCAGTGTCCCAGGCAGAGTGCTAGTAGTGCTCTGCCTGGGACATTGGCTCTGGGGTTGCCCCTAACATCACTAGCCATATATGGACAGTGACGTCCGGGGTTTCTCCTGAAGCGGAAACCCCAGCCAATGCTCTGGCTGGGGATTCCACTCCTAGAGGGAACCCCAAAGGCGCTACCTACAGGGAGGGAGGCTGTGTGGCACTACCAGGGAGGGTAGCTGTGTGGCACTACTAGGGAGGCAGTTGTGTGGCACACCAGGGAGGGGGGCTGTGTGGCACTACCTGGGGGCTGTGTGGCACTATCGACAGAGGGCACTAAATTTATGGTGGCACACACTGGGGGCCTAACTTCTATATGGCGGCATAAACAGGGCCTAACGTCTATATGGGGGCGCAAAGTGACGTTTTTTGCCATTTTACTGCCGTCGTGAGTACCCCCGCAAAGGGGCCTACTAAGTCTGTGTTGCCCAAGAGCCCACATAAAGCTGGAGCCGGCCCTGTATGTGTATGTATGTATGTGTGTGTGTGTGTGTGTGTGTGTGTGTATATATATATATATATATATATATATATATATAGCAAACAAGAAGGCAGCAGCACTCACATAAGAATAATCGACCAGGTGCCCAGCAAAACGTCCCGATCCTCGGACGTATAATAATATATAGGAGAAGAAAATTTGCAGCACTCCAACATGAAAAAAGTGGTGGTTTATTCAATCCAAAACAACAGCAACGTTTCAATCCTACAATAGGATCTTTGTCAAGCCATATATATATATATATATATATATATATATATAAAAAAAAGCAGAACAAAAGCAGCACCGTTTCTTCAAGTGTAGGGTGCACAAGTACCTGTTCAGACACACGACCAGTGTCTCACATAAACAACGAAATCCAATACACAAGACAGCACTCCAAGATCAGTGAAAGAATTGGATCTTTTAATCACCACATGCAACGTTTCAGCCCAACTCCATGGGGCCTTTCTCAAGCTTGAGAAGTTTGGGGTCACCCAGACAATTTTGTGTTTTCCATGAAAACTCACACTTATATTTATCAAATGAGTTGCAAAATGACTAGAAAATATAGTCAAGACATTGACAAGGTTAGAAATAATGATTTTTATTTAAAATAATAATATTCTCCTTCAAACTTTGCTTTCGTCAAAGAATGCTCCATTTGCAGCAATTACAGCATTGCAGACCTTTGGCATTCTAGCTGTTAATTTGCTGAGGTAATCGGGAGAAATTTCACCCCATGCTTCCAGAAGCCCCTCCCACAAGTTGGATTGGCTTGATGGGTACTTCTTGCGTACCATACGGTCAAGCTGCTCCCACAACAGCTCTATGGGGTTGAGATCTGGTGACTGCGCTGGCCACTCCATTACAGATAGAATACGAGCTGCCTGCTTCTTCCCTAAATAGTTCTTGCATAATTTGGAGGTGTGCTTTGGGTCATTGTCCTGTTGTAGGATGAAATTGGCTCCAATCAAGCGCTGTCCACAGGGTATGGCATGGCGTTGCAAAATGGAGTGATAGCCTTCCCTATTCAAAATCCCTTTTACCTTGTACAAATCTCCCACTTTACCAGCACCAAAGCAACCCCAGACCATCACATTACCTCCACCATGCTTGACAGATGGCGTCAGGCACTCTTCCAGCATCTTTTCAGTTGTGCTGCGTCTCACAAATGTTCTTCTGTGTGATCCAAACACCTCAAACTTCGATTTGTCTGTCCATAACACTTTTTTCCAATCTTCCTCTGTCCAATGTCTGTGTGCTTTTGCCCATATTAATATTTTCCTTTTATTAGCCAGTCTCAGATATGGCTTTTTCTTTGCCACTCTGCCCTGAAGGCCAGCATCCCGGAGTCGCCTCTTCACTGTAGACGTTGACACTGGCGTTTTTTCGGGTACTAATTAATGAAGCTGCCAGTTGAGGACCTGTGAGGTGTCTATTTCTCAAACTAGAGACTCTAATGTACTTGTCTTGTTGCTCAGTTGTGCAGCGGGGCCTCCCACTTCTCTTTCTACTCTAGTTAGAGCCTGTTTGTGCTGTCCTCTGAAGGGAGTAGTACACACCGTTGTAGGAAATCTCCAGTTTCTTGGCAATTTCTCGCATGGAATAGCCTTCATTTCTAAGAACAAGAATAGACTGTCGAGTTTCACATGAAAGCTCTCTTTTTCTAGCCATTTTGAGAGTTTAATCGAACCCACACATGTAATGTAATCCACAATCTCAACTAGCTCAAAGGAAGGTCAGTTTTATAGCTCCTCTAAACAGCAAAACTGTTTATAGCGGTGCTAACATAATTGCACAAGGGTTTTCAAGTGTTTTCTAATCATCCATTAGCCTTCTAACACAGTTAGCAAACACAATGTACCATTAGAACACTGGAGTGATGGTTGCTGGCAATGGGCCTCTATACACCTATGTACATATTGCATTAAAAACCAGACGTTTGGAGCTAGAATAGTCATTTAGCACATTAACAATGTATAGAGTGTATTTCTAATTAATTTAATGTTATCTTCATTAAAAAAAACTGTGCTTTTCTTGCAAAAATAAGGAAATTTCTAAGTGACCCTAAACTTTTGAACGGTTGTAATGGCGGGGTAGGGAGACAGACAGGTGAGCCCTAATCTACCCGCCACTCAGTCCCTGCCTACTTGCAAAGGCCCGTCCTAAGCGACGGCGTACAACTGGGCGACGGTCCCTACGCTCACTAAGTGCACGACAGACAAACAGACAAGGGTACACAGAAGCTAAGGGAAATGGGGCTGTTGCCCACGGCAACCCCGTGAGCAACAAGAATAGTGAACGAGCAGAGTCAAACCAGGAGTGGACGAGGTACAAAACGCAGAGCAGGAGAATAGTGAACGATTCGAGTCAAACCAGGAGTGGACGAGGTACAAAACGCAGAGCAGGAGAATAGTCAGTAAAGCCAGGGTCAATATGAAGCAGAAGACAAGTAGTAAGTAGCAGCAGAGCCAGGAAACAGACTGAAAGAATCACAGGCAAAGGAGGAGCAGGAAGTGAAGGTATAAATAGACAGAGGGCAGGAGCTAGCTCCGTCTGGCCAGGCTGTGATAGGCTCTCCCACTCCTCAGCCTCCCAGGCTGATTGGTGGAAGAAGGGGTCACTCGACCAGACTTAGGAGCAGGTGCAGAGTGAGTAACCACGGGCGTCGACACAGAAGCTGTGTCAGGCAGATCCTTTACAACGGTAGTGTATGTATATATATATATATATATATATATATATATAATCCAAAAATCAGGCAGCACTCCAAGGTATAAGCAAAGTATATACTTGAGAAAGGCTCCTGTGTTGAGCTGAAACGTCGTGTGTATATGGACCAATAAAGCATATTTTTCTACTTTGCTTATACCTTCGAGTGCTGCCTGATTTTTGGATTCTACTACAGCAGGTCTGTTAGCCCTGACCTGGGCAGGTCGGCACCCATCCATGATTCACAAGGCTGTGTGGCTGACATTGCATTTGGACTTATATATATATATGAATATATATATATATAAATAAATATATAAAACCAGATTTACGTATAGGCCGGCTATGGGGAAGGGGTTGCTGAAGGTAATATGTACATATAAATTAGGTTAGCACAGTACTGGGCATAATGTAGGTATAGGAGGAGGACACCCAGGAAAGTATTCGGGAAATGCTAGAGTTGCAATGGGGATAAAATTTGATTTCAGGCCCTTACAGCTTCATGATGTACAGAAACTGCAATATTCAATAAGTGTAACCTCTCGTGACATGCCAATCATACATGTCATAATTGTACATTGAAGGAAGTCACACCAATTTCCTAAATTAAGATCCTAGAATCCTCTATAATAGAATAGGTAGGTATGTATTTATCTGGAAAGAAACACTACTGTGAGTTCCTAATAAAAAAAAGAAAAATTTTACTATAGAGTTTTGATAAACTGCTTCTCTCTCACATGTTGTTCAGAAGAAACAATTTAGGAGGAAACAGAAGTGTAATATCTTAATGGTATACCCTGGAAAGCTAAATTCCCTTCCATAAATATCCCAGATTAATTATCATCCCGAGACCAAATCCACTTAAAGGATTTCACAGACTTGGCTTCAGCCACCTCATGCCTCAAGCTATGTAAGAAAAAAACAGAAAGGTTTTATTACACTCCTCACAATGAATTGTATCAGATCACTTGACTAGAGAATCACCAGTAAATTATTTAGGAGTGAAAAGTTAAGTAACAAATTACACATAGTTTTAATCTTTTTACTTCTTTACAATTAATATTATATTCCTGACAAGCAGTTGTATAATCATTATTATTATGTTATTTAAGTGGTTGATGTTTTCCTGTTGTTTATCTCAGGGCAAGAATTAATCAGTAAATTCTAGATATTATCCATAAAGCAAATGTATTCAAAAAATAACTAACGTTGCCAAACATAAAACTGTTCACAGATAACTCAATGATGTTTATTAAATGATATTTCCCCAGTGAGGTGTAATGTTTAATGCGCTGTATCTTACAATACATCTTTATACTGATTCCACTGAAAACAAAAAGAATATATGTTTTTTAATGAATGTTCATGAGTATAGCAGAGTGTCTCAGTGATTAGCACTGTTGCCTTGCAGCAATGAAGGGCAACATCTGCATGGAGTTTGTATGTTCTCCCTGTGGAAACCTGGGCCTCCTCCAGTTTTTACCAACATATCAAAAATATACTATAATATAATAGATTAATTGGGCTTCTATAAAATTGTCCCTAGTGTGTATATGTGTGTGTGCCGGAGATAGGGAAATTATATTGTGAGCCCCATTTGGGATAGGGACAGAAAATACAGTATAAAAGGCAAATACTACTTCCATGGAAGCTTTTTCAATTTATCTTTAAATCTTAACAATAGAAATTCCACTATATATATATATACAGGGTGGGCCATTTATATGGATACACCTAAATAAAATGGGAATGGTTGGTGATATTAACTTCCTGTTTGTGGCACATTAGTATATGGGAGGGGGGAAACTTTTCAAGCTGGGTGTTGACCATGGCGGCCATTTTGAAGTCGGCCATTTTGTATCCAACTTTCGTTTTTTTCAATAGGAAGAGGGTCATGTGACACATCAAACTTATCGAGAATTTCACAAGAAAAACAATGGTGTGCTTGTGAAATTCTTGATAAGTTTGATGTGTCACATGACCCTCTTGCCATTGAAAAAACTAAAGTTGGATACAAAATGGCCGACTTCAAAATGGCCGCCATGGTCAACACCCAGCTTGAAAAGTTTCCCCCCTCCCATATACTAATGTGCCACAAACAGGAAGTTAATATCACAAACCATTCCCATTTTATTTATGTGTATCCATATAAATGACCCACCCTGTATATAGTAGCAGTAACAACTATGTGCTAACGGGTATAATAATCAGGTCCTTACCATGAAAAAATTATTTGACAACATTTTTGTAATGTGAGAACAGTGATATGTTTTTATTATGATACAGTGGCAGCCATTTTTTTTTTTATAGAAAATGTATTCTTTATGTAGAAAAATGATTGGGAAACCCAGATGCTTGTTTTCAGAGGCGTAACGTGAAACTCCCAGGCCCCAATGCAAAAGCTGTAAAAGAATCCCCCACTTACCATGTGCCATTTTTAAAGGTGTTGTCTGCGATAACAAAACAAAAAAACGGGCCAATGGCGGAAAATTACCTGTTAAATCCCCCATCGCTCCAGCACCGCAACTTCGCTGCTCCCCAATGGTCTCTGTTTACTGCAGAGGCCAGTGTTTGGCTGTAGCGGTCGTCTTGACTTCATCGGTGCAGCTCAATAAACAGAGACCAGTGAGGAGAACCGGTGAGGAGAACCGGTTTGGCGGCACTGGAGCCACCTGGGATTTACCAGGTAAGTAATGCTTCTTTTATTATTTGATTGCATTTCGTTCCCCTTGGCCCGTTTATGGGTGATCCCGGACAACCACTTTAATACTGGTGTCTTCTAATGAGATAGAGAGTCCTTTGAGACAAAAATCTTAATGTATAACCTCAAGCTTACTCATACCCTTCTGCACAGTCTAAAAATGGTGTAAAGAATTATTGCAACACCGGAAAGAAGGCAGAAGTGTTACTGCTTGTTTCTTCTAGATCACATTATACACAGCACTAACTAAAGAAAAGGTGGTAATGTTGCGTCGTCTCTGGATCCTGGCAACCACCTGAGTAAAATATGGGAAAAGGTGACTAGAGGAAAACAGTTATTATATAGTCATTAAACCAGAGAATAGCCCGTAAACAGTGTTTGATTATCACAGCCAAAAGTACTCCAGTAATTAAGTGGTTAAACAAGATTACTCAATGATGTTAGTAATGGCGCCGTGACCTTGAGAAATCATTCATTTTATTTAAAAAAAAGTTGGTAAGTGTCTTCACAATGGAATATACTAGCAGTATAGTGTGTGGACCTAATTAACAATTCTTCACATTCTAAGGTGGCTACATACATAATCAATGGATAATATGGTAGCGAAAAATATTTATCAGAAATATCGCAGAGGTATACATGTAGACTTTCTAGAACCTAAAGGAAATCTACAAGACAATTTTTTTTTCCTTGTGACAATCACAGGAAAATATAATTCATAAGTAATGCAGTATGTGTTGTACAGCTCACAAATGGGATCTGTGATCAGATTACTGTCGGAGGACCTGTCATGTGGGAAGGGGCTGTCCCTTAAACTTCACTTTGGTATTAGAATTTTCACCAATTTAAAGGAGATTGCTTATGCTGTGTTCACATCACATTTTACCTTTACACTTGGCGTATACGCCAGGGAAGTTTACTGACTTACAGTATGTGGCGAACATGCAGTCACAGTGTATGCCACTGTTATATATAGCCCATATGTTCAAAAAGTATGCTACCCAGTATGTTTCTTTTTGTGGTGGACCACTGTATAGGACAGCACAGCAGACTACACTTTCCCTTACACTACAACACTAGCTTAGAGCCCTAGCACCGAGCATCTAGGGCAGTGGTTCTTAACCTTATTGGAGGTACTGAACCCCACCAGTTTCATATGCGCATTCACCGAACCCTTCTTAATTGGAAAAATAAAATATGATTTTTTCAAATTCAAAACATAGGTATATATTTTACTGGTGCACAAAATGAACCGTGCATCAACATCACTTTCTTCCCAGCATGACTGGAGCTCCGTCCGAACAAACTGCAGAATCCATATCCCACGAAAGATTGTTGTCTTTGAAAAAGTCATCCACAAGTTTCTTCACATCGACTGCCTTAGTTGTTATTGTAAGAGGCTTACAAAATAAAAAATCTTCCTCTATCACGTCATCTTTCACATAGCGCACGAATAAGCGGGCTTAGATAGGAAACGTCTGTGGTCTCGTCGAGTTGAAGGCTGAATTTTGCCGGGCTTGAAATCAGATATGCAACTACTTGAGTCAAGATGTCTTTGCTCATGTCCTCTATTCTGTCGCTGATGGTGTCATTTGAAAGATAAATTTGGGATAACTTAACTTCAGCCTCTTTTCCCAGGATGATATTCGCCATCTTCAACACAGCTGGTTTTATGAGTGTTTCACCAATGGTGTGTGGTTTGCCCTGCTTTGCGATCAGGTAAGCAACTTCGTACGATGCTGTGAGGATCGGTTTGTTGATGGGTACAAAGCCAAGATGGTGGCCAAGCGGCCCGTGTCATCACGAATCATATGAGTCGGATATGTGTCTTGACCTCCGCCGAACTCCTGAGACTGACTCACCGAACCCTTGCGGTTCGATCGAACCCAGGTTAAGAACCACTAATCTAGGGCATTTGCCCAAGATTTTTGGCCTGCTGCCCTAGGTCCCCGGGTGAGCACTACTTTCAACTATATCTATAACCTTACTGAGCCATTGGCTCTGTGCTCCGCCGTTTATTGTTGCAGGCCATTGACCGCTTTAGGCTTGCAGTCTATAAAATGTCAGACCATGCTATAGGGGGACACTATTACTGTGTGGGGGCATTATTACTAGCTGGTACCTAAAGAGGAAACTATTACTGCGTGGGGAACCAAAAGTGGCACTATTACTGTATGGGTCTAAAGAAGGCACTATTATAGGGGGGCGTGTCTAAAAGCAGCCTATTTTTTCGAAATGGGCATAAAGAGAGCACTTTTATTGTTTGGAGGCCACTATTAATGTGTATGTGGCTTAAAAGTGTGGTATTATGACTGTGTTGGGCACCAGTGGGGGGGGACTATTACTTTGGGGGCACTATTACCGTTTGGGGCACTATGGATGGTACAGGAAATAAGTGGGAAGGGTGCTGGAAAAACAAGGAGTCAAAGATGTTTGGGGGACAAACTCTGCAGAGATGAATCATGGCCACAAGATGTCTTCATGACAGTCTGTTCCAGATAGAGAAGAAAAGGGAAAGTAAACGACAACATTTAGAGAAGATGTCATCTGTAAGTCATTGAATTTAACTGTACCGTATTAACTGTAGAGCGCCCGTGTAGGACTATACGGTGGTAATATTTGTATAGTGGTTTTTATCCGTAATATTTAATTACTGTATAGTGGTAATATTTGGTCCTTGTATTATTTTGTAACCATATGAATGTATTACATTAGATACACTAATGAATTGGTGTATCTAAGCCTATCATATGTTATTAAAATATATGCTGTATACATATTTAATTTTTTCGTTTCTTTTTGGTAGGGGGTGCAAAATATATGCCTCTGACCTTTTTAGAATGTAGCAATCAATGCTAATAACACAGACTGTAATAAAATAGGTTCCATGGTATTTTCACATGTACTATTGGTAATTCAACTACTGCACAGAAAATATGCATGTAAATACAATAAGTTTTTACAAGCGGTTTTCATTGCTGCAGTCTTTCTCTAAACCAAATTCAATAAAACTACAACATACAGGGAATTCTATGGCAAAATAACCAAATCCTTTGACTACAACAGCACACCTTGTTGCAATGGTCGATTACCGCAGCGGTGAAAATGCACCACAAAGTAGTGTCACTGCAGTTTGATAAATATGGTGCACTCTACCAACAAGTTGAAGGAACCTCTTATGTCAGTTGTTAAATTACAGCATATTAAAAAATCTCACCACAGTTTTGAGGGTAAACATGGCAGATTTTCCGCAACAGGTTGCATAGCGTATTACAGTATGGATGAGATTTAAACAAATCTCATCCACATGCTGAGGAAAGGAACACTGAGAAAACATTCATATATTGACTGGCGGTGCGTTTATTTTAATCCGCAGCATATCAATTTATGCTGTGGAGTCGCTGCCCTTTTGTTACGGGTTTTCCCCATTGAATTCAAAGGAGAGGTAAAACCCATAACAAACAGCAAATGTTGTGCTCTTTACGCCGGTAAAGCAGCAAACCGCCGCAAAAATCCCAACTTAAAATTAATTTAAAAAAAGTCAATACTTACAACCCCGGCATTGTCATAGCGACACGTCCCTCTGTTCTCCGTCCAGGCTGGCCTCCTGGGATGATGTTTCATCCCATGTGACTTCTGCAGCCAATCACAGGCTGCAGCGATCACATGGTCTGCAGTATCATCCCAGGAGGCTGGGCTGCACGGAAAACAAAGGGACGCTTTGCTATGACAGCACACGGGTGGTTAGTATACTTTTTGTTTCCGGGCGTAATTCCCTTCACAGAAATACTAGATCATTTTAAATACTGAGATTCTGAACTTTAAAAAAAAACACTTCTGCCCCTGCTGTCTACACCTTCTGTTTTTTTTACAAATTGTATTTTTTTCATGCTACATGTTACAGTGTAAACATATATAGTTATGAGATACATTGTAACAGATCTAGCAGTATTTCTACACTCCACAGTGAATGGATTAGTCACCATGAACCAGCATAAAATACATAAATAAATAAAATGTCAAACTAAAATAAAATCTTGTGCATGTTCAAGTTTCATCTTTTGGCACAATCTGACAAGTTTATGTGCTTGAAATAAGAATTTAACAGAAAAAGTACATGCTGTCCTTACAAATCTCATCCAGCAGCACATATAACATCCTATACGATGTATGAGTTGCAAGAAATTGAGTGAGTGATTCATGTTAAATGGCAAATCATATGCATTGTGATCAAACCACAATACAAATATCAAAGAATTCCGTGTACTGCAGAATAAGTAAATTGTGACTGTCATTTGAATAGAGTCAAATTGACACCCACGGTATTGTGACTTACTGCAAATATATGAATCAGTCTTTTTCTTGTTACATACCTGATATCATAGACCAATCTCTCTGAAAACCTGCAAAGTCTTAGGGCCCATTCACACGAACGTAAATAACATCTGTTTGCTGCGCATGGAAATCATCAGCAGCACACAGACCCATTGATTTCAATGGGGCCGTTCACACATGTGTGAGTTATTCTTTATTTATTTCAGTTACTTATATAGCACCAACATATTATGCAGCGCTGTACAGAGGTCCTCTTTTACTGTCCCCATTGGGGCTCACAATCTAAATTCCCTATTGGTATGTTTTTGGGGTGTGGTAGGAAACCAGAGTACCCGGAGGAATCCCACGCAAACACCATGCAGATGTTGTCCTTGGTTGGATTTGAATCCAGGACCCCAGCACTGCAAGGCAACAGTGCTACCCACCGATCCACCGTGAGAGTCCGCTGTGTGAAACTCACTGCATGTCTGATATTGGTGAGTTTTCACGCACCTACGAACCCATTGAAGTCTATGGGTGCGTGAAAACCACATACTGCACACGGATGCACATCCGTGTGCGGTGCGTGATTTGCGCATCAATTCGATTGAAAAAAAAAAAAAAAAGATGTGCTTTTAATGACCAGGCTATTTTTTACGTTTTTCAATCGTCGCATTCCAAGAGCTATAACCTTCTTATTTTTGCGTCGACATAGCTGTATAAGGTCTTGTTTTTTGCGGGACAAGTTGTATTTTTTAATAGCACCATTTTTAGGTACATATTATTTATTGATTAACTTTTATGAACTTTTATTTGGGGGGGAATAGAAAAAAATCTGAAATTTCGCCACTCTTTTTTGCGTCCTAAATCTACGCCGTTTACCGTGTGATATAAATAACACAATAACTTTATTCAGCGGGTTGTTACGATTGCAACGATACCAAATTTGTATAGTTTTTGTATGTTTTACTACTTTTACACAGTAAAAACGCTTTTTTTTCAAAATTATTTGTTTTTGTGTCTCCATATTTGAAGAGCCGTAACGT
The DNA here is from genome assembly GCF_050947455.1 of Rhinoderma darwinii. Lineage (NCBI taxonomy): Eukaryota > Metazoa > Chordata > Amphibia > Anura > Rhinodermatidae > Rhinoderma > Rhinoderma darwinii. The sequence goes on along the minus strand of NC_134693.1, from coordinate 108,897,282 downwards.
TTTTATTTTTTCGCCGATGCGGTTGTATGAGGGCTTTTTTTTGCGGGGCGACTTGTAGTTTTTATTGGTACCATTTTGGAGTAGATGCGACTTTTTGATCACTTTTATTAAATTTTTTAAAGTCAGTATTCACAGAAAACAGCAATTTTTCCATAGTTTTTTATTATTTTTTTTACGGCGTTCACCGTACGGGTTAAATAATATAATAGATTTATAGTCGGGGTCGTTACGGACGCGGCGATACCAAATATATGTAACTTTTTAACTTTATTTTGTTTTTTTAATAGTAAAGCAGTTTGTAAGGAGAAAAGCTGGGTTTTTCATTTTTTTTCACATTTTTTTTTAAATTAACTTTATTAAACTTTTTTTTCACTTTTTTACTAGTCCCATTAGGGGACTATAATATGCGATTCTGCGATCGCATTTATAATACACTGCAATACTTTTGTATTGCAGTGTATTACTGCCTGGCCGTTTAACACGGACAGGCATCTGCTAGGTCATGCCTGCGGCATGATCTAGCAGGCATTCATTACAGGCAGACCTGGGGGCCTTTATTAGACCCCCGGCTGCCATTAGAGACACAGACACTCGGCGATCATATCGCCGGGTGTCGGTGGGAGAGAGAGGGAGCTCCCGCCCTCTCTCCAAAACCACTCAGATGCGGTGCTCGCTATTATAATAGTTGTTTTTTTAATACAATGCTTTAGGGGGAAAATGGGAAAAGAGGTTTTTTTTTCAACTTTTAATATTTATTTTTGTACGTAAAAAAACCCTTTATTTATCAGATTTTTCCTATTAAGCTCTCGGCACCCCACGATCGCATCATGGGGCGTGGGGGGGGGCGGCGGCAATGGGCTGTTAGAGTGGGTCGTCCCCTCTTTCTAACTATTTAAATTCCGTGGTCACTATTGACCGTGATATTTAATGGGTTAAACGAGCAAGCGCCATCCCGCTCGTTACAGTGAAGTGTCGGCTGTAACATACAGTGGACACCAGCGTTGTATGGAGCGGGCTCAGCCCGTGAGCCCGCTCCATAATTCCTCTACCCGGCTATGACGTAACTATATGTCATATGTCGGGAAAAGGATTATGTAAACCTTTAAGTGCCATTTTTTATATTTTTTTTTAATAAAAAGGTCAGTCAGTATGATTAGTGCAACTTTATAAATAGTTCTGATTATAAATTATTTTTGCTTTTTGAGATACAGCTGCTCTGTATTCTCTATACAGGAGCAGCTCTATTCGCTAAATCCTGCTCCTGACAGGTTCAGTGACAGCAGGTCCTGCATGTCTCTGCCACGCAGGATCCACCTGTAATCTATCTCTTCTAAGTTGATGTCAGAGACATTCAGGACCCGCTGACACTGAAGGATTCAGGTCATAGCGAAAGATACAGCTGCTCTGTATAGAGAATACACAGCAGCTGTATCTCAAAAAGTAAAACTAATTTTTAATAAAAACTATTTATAAAGTTACACTAATCACACTGACTGACCTTATTTAAAAAAAATGCCATTCAAAGGTTTACATAGCCTTTAAAGAGGCTCTGTCACCAGATTTTGCAACCCCTATCTCCTATTGCAGCAGATCGGCGCTGCAATGTAGATAAGAGTAACGTTTTTGTTTTTTTTAAAACGAGCATTTTTAACCAAGTTATGACCAATTTTATATTTATGTAAATGAGGCTTTCTAAAGTACAACTGGGCGTGTTTAAAGTTAAAGTACAACTGGGCGTGTATTGTGTGTGCACATCTGGGCGTTTTTACTTCTTTTACTAGCTGGGCGTTCTGAATAGAAGTATCATCCACTTCTCTACACAACGCCCAGCTTCTGGCAGTGCAGACACACAGCGTGTTCTCGAGAGATCACGCTGTGACGTCACTCACTCCCTGCCCCAGGTCCTGCATCGTGTCGGACGAGCGAGGACACATCGGCACCAGAGGCTACAGTTGATTCTGCAGCAGCATCAGCGTTTGCAGGTAAGTAGCTACATCGACTTACCTGCAAACGCCGATGCTGCTGCAGAATCAAATGTAGCCTCTGGTGCCGATATGTCCTCGCTGGTCCGACACGATGCAGGACCTGGGGCAGGAAGTGAGTGACGTCACAGCGTGATCTCTCGAGAACACGCTGTGTGTCTGTGCACTGCCAGAAGCTGGGCGTTGTGAAGAGAAGTGGATGATACTTCTATTCACAAGTAAAAACGCCCCGATGTACTTTAGAAAGCCTCATTTACATAAATATAAAAATGGTCATAACTTGGCCAAAAATGCTCGTTTTTTAAAAAAAAAAAAAACGTTACTCTTATCTACATTGCAGCGCCGATCTGCTGCAATAGGAGATAGGGGTTGCAAAATCTGGTGACAGAGCCTCTTTAAGTATTCAACACATACAGTGCTAAATAAAAGACAAATTAACAGCCCTCATCTCAGAAATAAAAAGTATCTGTATATTCCTCTAGACTAGGAACACAAAAGAGACCTTTCAACTCTGAAAATTTATTTTTGGAGGAGCCATAGAGGAAAAGTGAAGTGCAATTTTTCTTTGGATCATCAAGCACTTAGATTTGTGAAAATGCCTCTAGATTTCAGCACAAGGTAAAATGCCTTGCTCAATATACATAAAGACTCTTGCAAAGAGATTTCTGTATGTAGATGTAAAAATTATCCATGCGCAGAAGGGACTTATATGAAGGTTAAGGTACAGGATTGGTGAAAAGAAGACGTTTCCCACTCAAAATGAATTGACTAAAAGTGAAGTACAAATGATTAATGTATCGTGTTTTACACCCTGCCCACTCCCTGTATTCTAATAACGTTCAAGCAGCAGGCACCAGGGCATAATAAAAGTCACCCCACCTCCTCCACTGGCATTATCCGCGATACTGAGCCAGGGAAGCGGATTTCGTCATTTACTATGCAACCTGGGTCAACACCTGCCTCCTGCTCTTGAGTCATTAGGATACAGGGAAAGACCAGGTTGTAAATAGCTCCTAAAAATTTCCTACCAATCAGACCAATATCAATATTTGAATTGTCCCATTACACACGGATCCAAGGGTGTAAGTGTAGCGTCCATGGCAGCGGCCCGTCTGGTTTACTCACCTACCGACGCCCGCAGCCATGGATTCGTGAGCGCTGGCCCCATCTCCTTCCTAGGAGACGCCAACGCTCACTTCCGCTCCAGTCTGCTGTGTCCCGTAGGGTGCGCGCGCACGCTCGTGCCCGGCCTTAAAGGGCCAGCGCGCGCACAAAAGAAATCGTCGTCATCATCAACTGCCACGATTTCCTGGTCTATAAGGACCCAGGCCTTATGATCCTTGCCTGAGCGTTGTTAGTTTTCCCAGTCTGTCTTGCAAATGGTCCCTTAGTGTTTCCTGTTCCAGTTGTTACCCGTGCCTTGTTACCTGTTCCTTTTTCCCGTGCTGTGCCTTTAGTATTGAGTCGTGCCACGTCCTGTGTCATCTTCCACATCCGGAGGAATCCGCCACGTCCTGTGTCATCTGCCACGTCCAGAGGAATCCGCCACGTCCTGTGTCATCTGCCACGTCCAGAGGAATCCGGCACTTCCTGTGTCATCTGCCACGCCCGGAGGAATCCGCCACGTCCTGTGTCATCTGCCACATCCGGAGGAATCCGCCACGTCTGGCACAACCTGCAGAACCTGTGTCATCCGCCACGTTTGGCGTTATCTGCTGCACCCATCTCCATCTGTGCCAGAGCTGCGGCCACTGTCTGGACTATCCAGGTACCCTTGTGCAGGACATTGTATTACTGGGGTTTTCCTGTTGTTTGGCCAGCTGCCTCCCCGCTACGGCGGTACGGCCTAGTTGGTCCACTACCCGCTCCGTGACAGTAAGTACCATGTAGCTGCTACGAGGCCCTTGAAGAGAAGGAGCCTAGCCCTAGTCAGTTCAATGCCAGCTCCAGTGGGACACAAACACCAGGACCTTCTGTCCTGGGTGGCAAAATATGGCACCATAAAGTTGGTGCTGGGATTTTCTATCTTTGCTTTGGGGTCCCCTCTCTTTTAAGTATGCCACTGCACTAATATTTTGTGAAACTCAAACACTTCTACGGGAAATCTTGAATCCCATCTTTCCCCATCCTAATCCTATTCTCTATAATGGCGTGGTCTTTGAGATATATTCAAATCGCCATCTAAGTTGGCCGTAGACGTAACAATTACTGTTAAATCATTTGGCGATAATCATTACTTCAATAGTGCTAAAAATGATCAGTTATCAGGAAGCCTGCACCATCAGTTTTAACAGTATCAATTGGTTCTCCAAAGTACTGTACTTCTTGGTCATTAAAGGGGTTTTCCAGGGACACACAATCTTTCAATGTCCGCTCTGTTCATTCTTCGCTTATGCCTGAATACCAGCATCATTTTCTTTGCGTTCATGCTATTCCTCTGTGCTGTCCGCTCCGACACTTTTTCCGGGGGGGGGGGGCACGAGCAGGAACGTGAAGAAAATGGTGCTGGCGTTGAAGCATAAGCAAAGAATGAACAGGGCAGGCATTGAGGATGCTGTGGACCAATAGGATGCCTCAAACCCGAGACATCTGACGTATAACTCGGTTTGAGGCATGCTCTTGGTCCACAGCCTCCTCAATGCCTGCCCTGTTCATTCTTTGCTTATGCTTCAATGCCAGCACTATTTCCTTTGCGTTCCTGCTATTCCTCAGTGCCCGTGAGCTGCCCGCCCCGATGGTATCTACAGTGAAAATGGAGATTACATATATTCACGGATGATGGGGATCACATTACATATCTGAGGTGTGGTCACGTGATTCTGTGACTGCACACAGATAAATCTGGTGGGCGGGATAAACTAAAGGGGAAGGGAGAATTAGTGGGGAAGGCCAATAGACACATAAAGGGGGCCTGCTATACCTAAATGGAGAACACCAAGAAAAAAAACCAGAATATGTATTGTAAATATACATCCCTATTGATATATGATGTCTAGAGGGGGAGGGGCATACAGGCCCATAATCAGCATGGTGGTAACGGTGGAAAACCCACTGAACGAAACAAATACCTAAAGATCGGAGTCTGACACACCAAAGATCAATTTAAAATATATAAATTTATTGAATCAGATATAAAAATGACATAAACACATTAAAAACATAGAGATGATTGCCACAGTGCGGATTGACAACCAGACAGTAATGTGCAAAGAATGGCACTGTATAAGAAATGAGGGGCAGGACTGTATAATGCATAACGCAATACACCTATAGGTGCATAATTAAGACCACAAGGGCCAAAGAAGCCTACTCCCCTAATGTCAATGGAAACTATACATAGTAAAATAATTACAGCCGCCAAATGTGTATAAATATGTATATAGTATGGTTCAATGATGGATGTAGCAGTACATACATCATGTATCAGCTCTGCACAATGCACTAGAACCCTTACCCATATCAGGGACCACACTGACTGGCGTCAACCCCTAATAAAGGGGGCCGAATAATTAAAAGAACAGCCCTGTGTCGTTACGTAAGTGAGTGAGGTATCGACACAGGTTGAAAGAAAAAAATGACAAATGAAAAGCAGAACTTCCTTCCGGGAAGAGGTAGGGAGAATAAGAAGAAATGTGTTCAGATTTAATACAGAATGTATATGTTTATTCAATAATTACATAGAGTATTAGTTCAAAAATGTTGTGTCCCTGGAAAACCCCTTTAATGGTAGAAACTACAATTGTAGTTGTTTGCTTTACTATCTGAGAAGAATGCAGGTGGGCCACATGAAAATATGAACATTTTGTGGAAAAAAATCTCAATAAAAGCTAAAATTGCATTGTTTACTATAAACTTATGTATCTATGTGAACCGCAGCATTTCCTTTCCGACATGCCATCGCCAGATTGGTTCAACCTGCTTTAAACTTTGCTAGCATACTATTAGCATTTTAGATAATAATAACAATAATAAAAATATATCCAGTGAAAATGCTTATTTCAACATATTTGTATGTAAAGCTAAATCAGGACAATGCTCTAATACCACCTAAGGTTAAAGTAGATCCTGCACCCCTGAATAACATTTTTCCATGTAGGGAGGTTCACAAAACTAGACTGAGTATTTTGTAGTCTACGATGAGCCTAGATGTATTTATGTTGTTTTCAGTATGTCATTTTTATATTTGTGTGTAGTATATATATATATTGCCTACAGTAAAATGTAATGCAACGAAACAAAAGGAGATGACTTTTACATTTTAGCCTTTTAGTTTTTCTTTATTTTTATATTGAAATGTTTTAACATACCCAATTATAAGTTGACATTAGTAATTCTATACGGCAGCCAATGTGGCCATATACTGGGACCTTTGTTAGTGGTCATTGAAAATGAAAGTCTATGGAAGGAGTCGTAGAAATGTCAGAACTAATATAATTTCTACAACTTTCTGTGCAGGAGTCAAGTCGTCATGGCAACTAAGAAATAACTGCACAATATATCACCCTGTCATTAGGTCTCAGGACCACCCGAGATTATAAGTGCTTGTGACACTATTACTTGGTCCTCTTTATTTGTCTGTCACTGTCATCGCCAGTTGTATCGCAACCCTTGTGAATGTGGTCAGAGCAAGGAAGACACAGAAGCCAAAGTGTATTATTGAACAATACGTAAAAGAATGCTCAAATCTGAAACTCAGCAAACTCAAAGTCTGGACATACCGTATATTTTGTAGCAAAATGTAGCCATAGATTATCAGTATTAAAAACAGGAGACATATATCATAGCAATTGTTTGATGACGAGCACATTCCCGAAGCTCTATACTCTACACAAGGAATTAAACCTAGTAATAACAATAAGCTTTATTATATACAGCTGATCTATACAAAAATGGATTGGCTATCCCTAATAATAGCCCTCCAAACCTTTGTCTACTGTTGTGCAATATTTAAAGGTGGTTGTCCACTTTGGACAATTCATTTTTGTTAGAAGGGTCTCCTGATTTTAAAGAGGCTCTGTCACCAGATTATAAGTGCCCTATCTCCTACATAATCTGATCGGCGCTGTAATGTAGATAACAGAAGTGGTTTTTATCTTGAAAAACTATCATTTTTGAGCAAGTTATGACCAATTTTATATTTATGCTAATTAGTTTCCTAATAGACAAATGTGCGTGTTTTTACTTTTTACCAACTGGGCGTTGTGCGGAGGAGTGTATGACCCTGACCAATCAGTGACCAATCAGCGTCATACACTTCTCATTGTTCCAGCCCATTGTTACAGTGTGATTGTGCAGTGAAACAAGCTGGGCTAGAACAATTAGAAGTGTATGACGCTGATTGGTCACTGATTGGTCAGCGTCATACACTCCTCTGTACAATGCCCAGTTGGTAAAAAGTAGAAACACGCCCAGTTGTCTATTAAGAAACTAATTAGAATAAATCTAAAATTGCTCATAACTTGCTAAAAAATGATCGTTTTTCAAAATAAAAACCACTGCTGTTATCTACATTACAGCGCCGATCACATTATGTAGGAGATAGGGCACTTATAATGTGGTGACAGAGCCTCTTTAAGCTGGTCACGGGGGGTTGGGTCATTACAGGGTATCGGCTATCTCCATAAATCCATAGACTTTGAATAGAGCTTTCTAGTGAAAAAATGGGGGTCCCAGCAGTAAGACATTTAGCACTTATCCTGTTGATAGGTGATAGATGTTGGTCTTGGGACAACACCTTTAATATATGACTTTATTAATAACTTAAATGCTGTCAAACTTCTGTCTCAATAAGATAACATAATTATCACAGGAGACAGGTGGCATCGTACAGTACTTGTCTATTTCTTAGCTGGTACAAGCCCTAATGTCTGAAACCAGCACAAACACACATACATAGGGTATGTCAATGTTATACCTGGCACCAATACTAGCACATTTGGCATCAGAATTTACATTATTATACTTGACGCCAGAACTTGCTACTTGCCATGCACCATTTATTCTCTCCATAATATATGGGCTTATTAAGCTAAGGGCCAGTTCACACAGAGTTGTTTTTACACAGTTTTTTTTTTACGCGGAAAACGCGCCAAAAAAACGCACAAAAAAACGCCCGAAAATGCCTTCTATTGATTTCAACGGGAGGCAGAGGCGTTTTTTCCCGCAAGCGGAAAAACCGTCTCGTGTGAAAAAGAAGCGACATGCCCTATCTTCGGGCGTTAACATCTCTGACCTCCCAGAACTTCAGACGGAATTTTGAGGCAGAATTTCTGCCTGCAAAAAACTCAGTGTGAACATAGCCTTACACTGTGCATTAAACTAGTGTACTTAGCATTGGATGTCATAATATAAAGAGACACAGTATTGAGGTGGTTTCAAAAAATGGTAAGTGCAAAAAAAGCCTACGCGTATCAAACACTAGCTATGTTCTTATTCATGGCAGATATTCAGATATTTAGAAGCCAGTTGGGCCACTCCACTAGCCAGGCATGGGACCTTTACTAGGCATGAATAGAGCAGAACCCAAAAAAATGTGAAGATTTTCACTGGCTATATTCTTGTAAATCAAAAGATAGGCCCTCTTCACATTAAATTTATGAACTATGTTTGTTTGTCTTGTACGTCGGGAAAGCTCCCGACGTACACGAGGAATATGTCCTTATGGCTCTATTAGCCTTACAGAGGACGAAAAAAATTTCCTTTTAGGGGCCATTGGGCAGATATCTGCTATCATGTCTCTTTGTAGTACACCATCGGAAACCGGAACAACAATGAGAAGATTACACACCAGTAATGAGCAGTGTAGCTGTTAAACTAGCACAGCGTCCCTGTGTCACTCTCACTCTGCTCCTGCTGCTTCCTTCCACCTCCCCTCCCCATAGATTTCTATAGGCAGCTGTAATATGGTCCCTCAGTGAGATGATAGTCTGTGTCGTCTTGAGGAGACGGATATAGCAGTCAATTTAGAGAGAATAAGCAGTTAGGAGGGAAGGAGCCTGATAAGTAGAGAGAGAACATTTTTCTCTAATAAGATATAATACAAAGTTTCTTATATTCGCTTGTACTATTGATTTATGGAAAGTTTGTTAAAAAGTTATTGACCATTTAATCCCCTGATCACATTTTACGGTGCTGAGTACAACACCACAAAAAAATTTAATAAATTAAAAATGCATATTCATAAAAATGATTTTGATATAGGATGCTTTTTTAAAGTAACAGCTATAGGAAATGTTCCCATTAAAAACCATCAAACATCAGCACAGAACATCACTTTACAATATCATGTCATGGTCTTGAATAATGAGAAAAAAAGAGGCCAGAAAGAAGCCAGGCACATGGTTGCCGCAGGTCCTAAAAACCATAGCAGTATCTTCTGATTTTATGTGAAATGGAATCCTGGAATTCCCACTTAGACTCATAGACAATCTTACAATCAGGAAAGTTATAGCAACCATAAACAGGCCCGAGCTCTGATTTGCATACAATTAAAGAGGCATTATAGATATTTTATCATCTGACTATTAGTAATTCTGTTTTCTGCTTAATACCGGATGTTCCATATGGCTAATGCAACATCAGTATTATCCATGTTTCCAGTCCTCATATATCAGTTATATCAAACTCAATAACGTAATTAAATAGTACCAATAGAAAAAGACCCACTCTCTGCACTGAAACCAGAGCCACTCCATCACCCTGTCCTCCACTAACCACAATTGTCAAATGGCTTTACTGCCAGCAACAAATCCATTGGCACATGCTATGCTAGCTCATTTAACAAAGATTAAACATTGAACATTCTTCAATAAAACCGACTACCCAAGCTAAATCAACATATCCACCTTTATCTTGAGTTAACAGCAATAAGTCAATAAAGCCTGTTTTGTACACATGCTCTTACCTGTACGTTCACCAGCTTTTACATAGCTATGGATTTTTCTTTATGCTATTCATTTTTTAATGCAATACAGAATTATACTATTCAATTTAACAACTGTAATAAGAGAGTACAAAGTCTCCACCTCTGAATGTACTTCAGATAATATTTTTAGAACTCCATAAACTGCATTTCCCTAATATATTATTATTGAACGTTTAGTCTCTATTTATATTAGAAGTGATCCTAAAAAAAGAGCATAGTAGCTACACATAAATTAATTTCCAAGAATCTTCCATGTTCACCCAAAAGAAGGATAAAGCCTTTTCAAACATTCTGAAACCCAATTTGACTGTCTTAATTGCAGTACTACCTACATTTTTAAAGGAACGCTCCAGACAAAATGTATAGACTTTTTTATGCTCAGTGCACGGCCCGGGGGCTGGTACATGACACAGGGATTCAAAGAACATCTGCTGAGAGGAGATCAAGAATCTACATTAGTAAGGTGAAACTTGAAGGGACTGCCCCAAGATCAATATTTATAACCTAAGATAGGTGATAAATGTCTGATCACTGGGGGCCCCTGCCGCTGGGACCCCACTAACCACTAGAACAGGGGTCCTAAGGCCCTCGTTCCTTCTCACTGCACCCCCTACTGTGCTCAACTACCACTCCATTCAAAGTTCTTCTCACTGCGGTTGTGCAGCAAAGACGAACAGGGGGGGCTAGGGACCCCTGTACTACTGATCAGTGGGGTACCCAGCGGTGGAGCCCCCAAGTGATCAGACAATTATTACCTATCCTGTGGATAGGTGATAAATGTTGATCTTGGGACAAGCCCTTCAAAAATTAAATTTTGCTTAGAGGTTCCTCTTCTTTTCAATATGTTCCTCCTGAATACAATTTAAAGCGTACCTAACCCTTCTGGTGACTATTCAGAATAAGCTGTCATATGAGTTTTTCCCTTATGCAGGCTCTATCTCTAATTCTCAGTTTTATCTGAGCTAGTGGGTAGAGCCTAAGGGTATGTTCACACAACCTATTTTCAGCCGTTTTTTGGACAGTAAACCCCCCCCCCCCCCCCGAAAAATGGCTAAAAAATCGGAAACAGGGCGTTTTTTTTACACCTCATTCTCAAAACACGCCGCGTAAAAAGACGGGGCGTAAAAAGAAGTGCATGTCATTTCTTGAGCCATTTTTGGAGCCATTTTTCATTGACTCAATAGAAAAACAGCTCCAAAAACTGCCGTAAAAAACGGCATGAAAAACGCTAGCTTGATTAAAAAACGGCTGAAAATCAGGAAGTTTTCCCTTGAAAATAGCTCCGTATTTTCAGACGTTTTTTGTTAACCGTGTGAACATATCCTCGCTGCTATCATGTATTTTATACACAGCACACATAGAAGAGGAGAATGCTGCTCTCCTATATCTTTCTAGCATATATACAGAAGCTGCAACATGAAAGAAAGACATCATACAGCAGTAATGAGTAGTGTAGCTGTGAATCCAACACTGGGGTGAGATAGAACAATTACTAGAAGCTGCAGCATGTCTGTGTGCCTCCCCCTGTCTCCCTCTCACTCTGCACCCTCCTCCCCCTCACCTCTCCATAGACTTCTATGGGCAGCTTATCCCTCAGTGAGCTGATAGCCCATCTAGTCTTGAGAAGGAAAAAGCAGTAAATTTAGAGTCAGTGAACAACTAGGGTGTATTCAAACATTACGATTGAGGTGCGGTTAAAACCGCATCCAAATACTGCATGCATTTTTTTCCTGATTTGGTGGGCGGGTTTTTGCGGCTGCATTTTTACTGATGATTTATGCAAAGTTTGTTGAATAGTTCGTGGCCATTTAAGTAAATTAGGCAAATAATAATACTTATCAGTATCGGTGTGTGGCCGCTCACATTTACATACCACTTAAAGTAAGAGAATGCTAGCTCCTGGCCAGAAACATAAGGGTGCAGTCACACTCGGCATGTAGAATGTTGCAGAAATTTCTGCGACTGATAACCAGTTCCATTCATCTGAATGGGGTTGTTTCTGCAGCAGGTGAATGGATTTCTGCAAGTCCATTCAGATAAATGGAACTGATTTTCAGTCGCAGAAATGACTGTAACAAAATCTGCCGCGTGTGACTGCACCCTACTGTTCTCAATAAAGAAAACCAAAACCACAGATTTTTTTTTCATGTATTTTATTTAAATTCACACCAAGATCTTTGTTTACTAGAAAAGAGATGCCTGGGAGATCGTCTTTTTCTGTTCTGCTTATAACAGCAGAAAATCCCAATGAGATCACTATAGCATTACAAGAAAGCTCTATCTCTTAGTGTAGATGAGGCTATGGGGCTCTTGGAGAGAGGGGCCCAGCCCTGGTTGGTCCCTACCATTTGCTAATGGCTGGCAAGAACCTGTGGACTCGACTAAGTAGTCGACTACAGTATTCATCCCGTCAAAACGACGGAAACCCTTGAACAACGGAGACAAACTTAAACCATTGGCACCGGATCCGTCACCATTGAAATCAATGGTGGTGGAAAGGAAAACCTATGGTTTCAGTTTGTGTCAGTCAGGGCTCCGTTCCGACCGGAAACCTCCGACGGAACGGAGCCCTGACGCAGATGCGAACGAAGCCTAACCTATCTTATGGAGTTGGCGGTTGTTTTCAAAAAAACGAAAAGAAATTATTAAAATAAACACCCCACACCTGTGCCCACATACATACAAATAAGAAAGAAGAAAAAAGCACAACAAAGACAACATCTATTCAGCACCGGTTCCTATAGAAATCCTGGAAGATGGTGATATATCATCAATACCCGCAACCTAACGCTCTGATTGCAATAGGATACTTTGGTCTTCGCTGGAGTTTCCCTTTAACATCTTGTAAAACATAAGAAAATTTAGATTTTTTTTCTGCAGTTTTCCCTGTCACTGCTAAGTAAAAATGAAATATCAGCCATACACTATAATGGAGCATTTAGCTTTATGGCCAAATTACATTCAGTTCCATAATTTATTGGGTATTATAATTCCAATTGTGAATGAATTATTGGTATGCAGGAATGCTGCACGTCACAGATATTTATCTGATCCCCCAACTCCAGCAATCACTTTATATTCAGTCTCACTTGATGAATTGTATGGTTTTTAGCTACAAATGGGAGGATAATGGATCAAATGGGATCGTTATTAATAAGAATCAGGAAACCTTTAACCCACAAACCCTCAGCCCTGTGATCTGCCATCATTTCCAGCAGCATCCTCGCATCTGACATGTTAGTTCTGAAATGAATTAAGCAGATTATTACACTCATCATGTTTCGTGTCTTTCATATAATTGGAATATTTGGATTCCTTGCCGTCACATCTGATCTGCCATGGTATTTGGTATCAAACTAGAGTGCAAGCTCTTCTATTCCATTTTTGTCTGATGTAGAATGGTGAATGTTTTAATGGCTGATGTATACAAGAAATCATCATTACAAGTACAACCCAATGTCTAATTATTTTCCATGTGGTGTATATTATATATCAGATCATTTACTACCACTGAGCTCTCTCTTATCAGTCATGGTAATATGCAATGGATCCAACATCTCCTGTATATGGCTGAAACCAAGAATGTAAGGATAGTGTGATAAGGAAACACGAGAGGATAATACACAACATATATAGACACCGTGAGGAATGTATCCATCTATTATTAATAGATGAACTAAAGTATGTGAGAAAAATCGGTGCGTGAACCACATACCATATTCATGAACAAATTACGCCAATTTCTGAAACGCCAAGTCACAGCTCTGACAGGAACATGGCGAGATAGTCACATGTATGGCCACATATTTTAGTATATAGTAACATAGCATGGGTGAAAGATCAAATGTACGTCAAATTAAGAAAACAGTTGGTGGAAGGTCAATAACAAAGTGATATGCCAGTTTTTACACCAAACAAAATGGTGAATGTGAAATAAAGGCTTAGACCCCTCACACGGAAGACTGTTTTGGAGAAAGTGAAGTACCTCACAATATTTTTAGGGATGGTATTCATAATTAAATTCATTTCCACCAGTCACATTACCACATAAATAACATCATCTGCATATACACCAACCACACTATTGGCACCACCAAAACAAGACCCGCTCTACCCACACACTGCCCCCTGGTGGAAAGTCTTGTACCTACTCCAAAACTGAACCTGTCAGCAACAAGTGTCACAGCGCCCCCTATCTTTACCCCTATGTAAATTCCAGCAGGATGAGGGCACTTACTTGTGGTGTTCCTTGATGGAGGTGAGGCAGGTGGAGGCAGTGGGTGCTTGGTGCAGCCTGCAGGAGGCCAGGTGCTTGTGGTGCTCGTCCTGCAGGCAGGTTTTCTCATTATACAGGGTGGTCACTTGTTCCTCCAGCTCATCAATCCTCCTTTTCTGCTTCTCCAGAAGCTCCTGCTGGGTCTCAATGATCTTGTTGAGCTCCTTAAGGTATTCTGCTGCCCGACATGGACTTTCTGCAGGGGGCTCCATGGTGTAGGACCTCAGCCCCCTGTCCTCCTATGGCCACATGCTTATATAAAAAACGTCAAGCACAGGAACGAAGGAGAAGGCAGATATACAAGCAATGAGCCCCAGTAGTAGAGTCTAAATGTCAGTGCAAGCCAAACTCCTCATACCCCGAGTGCAATACATATCCCATAGTCCGCGTACACGGATCACCGGTACACACACCGTATTTCCGCCATTGCCGTTGTCAGTCCGGGAGAGTGACCGCAGCCCGTAGCCGGTGACAGGTCTGCAGAGTGAGGGGTCTCTGCGCACCTGGTGCCCACACTTGGGCGGTGTGTGCTATTCACTGTGGGCACGAGTCCGGTCCCTGGCAGTGAACGGCTGAAGCTGAGGGAGGTTACTGGTGGTGACTGGGAGACGCTGGTGGTAAATGGGAGACGCTGGTGGTGAATGGGAGACGCTGGTGGTGACTGGGAGTCGCTGGGATACTGTCCCCGGGATGATGGAGCTAAGGGCTGGGCTCATTAGCTGGGGGCTGGGAGATGAGGAAGGCGGGAGAGATGTGAGGCAGCTCGGGTCTGCTTCTGGAAGAAGAAGCAGAGGGACACAGGGAAGGAGATGAGATGGGGGGTGAGCACATTGCAGGAGCGGGAGGACGTAAAGTGCAGGGACCGGAGTTTGCAGGAATTTATTACCTGCACATAATAAGCCCCATATATAATAACAGCAGCAGCTTATGATACACGGGCGACCTGCAGTCACCCCCTGCAAAGAAAAAGAAATGAGATAATGGCTGGGATGTGCCCACCTGTCCTAGTCCTGGCTGTTGGATTAGTCATGAAATGAGCCCCTTTATACCCCAAAAAGTCTGTGAGTAAGAAGATAGACAAATTCACCTAGTACCCAAATAAAAGCGCTATTCCAAATTCTAGTCTTGTCTTATCAGAGTCCTAATATTAGGGCAAAGCCCCACGTGACAGAATTGCTCTGGAATTCCGCTGCGGACACTCCGCAGCGTTAATCCGCAGCGGACCCA
Organism: Rhinoderma darwinii; assembly: GCF_050947455.1. NCBI lineage: Eukaryota > Metazoa > Chordata > Amphibia > Anura > Rhinodermatidae > Rhinoderma > Rhinoderma darwinii. Next base: position 108,881,873 of record NC_134693.1, on the reverse strand, counting down.
TTTCTCCATTGCCTTCCACTGCTTTTTAGTAGTGTTCGTTTAGACGATGCGGAAAATTCCGCTGCGGAGCATAGGCTGCGGTGCGGAATTTGGTGTCCGCAGCATACAATGGATGTTGCGGACCTGTGTCGGACTGGTTGCGGACTCATTGCGGAAGTTCTCCATTGACTTCAATGGAGATTCTAAATTCCGCAATGAAGTCCGCAGATGTCATGTACATGTTATGTGTGCTGCGGAGCGTATTGGTTTTTTAACATGACATTTCTTCATTCTGGCTGGACCTATGTATTTCTAGGTCTACAGCCAAACTGAGGAAGTCAATGGGACTCCTGTAATTACGGGTGACTATGTGTGTGCACCCGTAATTACGGGAGCGTTGCTAGGCGATGCCAGTAAATAGTCACTGTCCAGGGTGCTGAAAGAGTTAAGCGATCGGCAGTAACTGTTTCAGCACCCTGGACAGTGACTACCGATCACAATATACAGCAACCTGTAAAAAAAAATAGAAGTTCATACTTACCGAGAACTCCCTGCTTCTTCCTCCAGTCCGGCCTCCCAGGATGACGTTTCAGTCTAAGTGACGGCTGCAGCCAATCACAGGCCAAATACAGGCTGCAGCAGTCACATGGACTGCCGCGTCATCCAGGGAGGTCGGGCAGGATGTCGAAAGAGGGACGCGTCACCAAGACAACGGCCGGTAAGTATGAATTTCTTTTACTTTCACTAGGGAAAGTGCTGTCCCTTCTCTCTATCCTGCACTGATAGAGAGAAGGGAAGTACTTTCACCTCAATACGCAACGGCTAATCCGCATCAATTTACTGCACATTTTGGGCAGATCCGCCACAGAATCTGCAACGCAGATTCTGTGCGGCATTGATGCGGACAGTTGCGGAAGAAATACGCCACGTGGGGCCATGCCCTAATAGTAACTACCACAGTGACTGTATAACAGTGTCCGCAAGAGTCCTAATATACACCGCATTCCAAATTATGCAAATGTTATTTTTCGCTGATTTTCCTAAATAGTCGATGCAAATGACAGTCATTATAATCTTCAATCCATCAACCGTTGGAGTATAATGCGAATTTTATTGAACAAATCTCCTAATGAAAACAGATTTATTTTTTTTAGAAGTAAAAAACTCAAAATGCACTGTTTCAAATTATTATGCACAACAGAGATCAAAACATTTTAAAGGTTGTAAAGAGAACTAAAATGGTAATTTGTTGAATTTGCAGCATCAGGAGGTCATATTTACAGAAATCAAAAGCTCTTTCAATCAAAAAAAACTTAGCAGGCCAAGTTACATGTTAACATAGGACCCCTTCTTTGATATCACCTTCACAATTCTTGCATCCATTGAATTTGTGAGTATTTGGACAGTTTCTGCTTGAATATCTTTGCAGGATGTCAGAATAGCCTCCCAGAGCTTGTGTTTTGATGTGAACTGCCTCCCACCCTCATAGATATTTTGCTAGAGGATGCTCCAAAGGTTCTCAATAGGGTTGAGGTCAGGGGAACATGGGGGCCACACCATGAGTTTCTCTCCTTTTATGCCCATAACAGCCAATGACACAGAGGTATTCTTTGCAGCATGAGATGGTGCATTGTCATGCATGAAGATAATTTTTCTACAGAAGGCACGGTTCTTCTTTTTGTACCATGGAAGAAAGTGGTCAGTCATAAACTCTACGTACTTTGCAGAGGTCATTTTCACACCGTCAGGGACCCTAAAGGGGCCTACCAGCTCTCTCCCCATGATTCCATCCCAAAACATGACTCCGCCATCTCCTTGCTGACGTCGCAGCCTTGATGGGACATGGTGGCCATTCACCAACCATCCACTACTCCATCCATCTGCACCATCCAGGGTTACACGGCACTCATCAGTAAACAACATGGTTTGAAAATTAGTCTTCATGTATTTCTGAGCCCACTGCAACCGTTTCTGCTTGTGAGCCTTGTTTAGGGGTGGCCGAATAATAGCTTTTTGCACACTTGCAAACCTCTGGAGGATCCTACACCTTGAGGTTCGCGGGACTCCAGAGGCACCAGCGGCTTCAAATACCTGTTTGCTGCTTTGCAATGGCATTTTAGCAGCTGCTCTCCTAATCCTATTAATTTGTCTGGCAGAAACCTACCTCATTATGCCTTTATCTGAACGAACCCGTCTGTGCTCTGAATCAGCCACAAATCTTTTCACAGTACGATGATCACGCCTACGTTTTCTTGAAATATCCAATGTTTTCATACCTTGTCCAAGGTATTGCACTATTTCACGCTTTTTCTTTCCCATATTGCTTGAAACCTGTGGCCTGCTTAATAATGTGGAACGTCCTTCTTAAGTAGTTTTCCTTTGATTGGGCACACCTGGCAAACTACTTATCACAGGTCTCTGAGATTGATTACAATGATCCAAAGAGCCCTAAGGCTGGGTTCACACGACCTATTTTCAGGCGTAAACGAGGCGTATTATGCCTCCATTTACGCCTGAAAATAGGGCTACAATACGTCGGCAAACATCTGCCCATTCATTTGAATGGGTTTGCCGACGTATTGTGCAGACGACCTGTAATTTACGCGTCGTCGTTTGACAGCTGTCAAACGACGACGCGTAAATTGACTGCCTCGGCAAAGAAGTGCAGGGCACTTCTTTGCAACGTAATTTGAGCCGTTCTTCATTGAACTCAATGAAGAGCAGCTCAAGATTTACGAGCGTCACAGACACCTCGCATAATACGAGGAGCTTTTACGGCTGAAACGAGGCAGCTGTTTTCTCCTGAAAACAGTCTGTCATTTCAGCCGTAAAAGCAAGCTAGCGTGTGCACATACCCTTAGACACAATACCATCCATGAGTTTAATTGAAAAACTAATAATTAAATGTTTATGACACTTAAATCCAATGTGCATAATAATTTGGAACACCGTGTAATAATGACTACCACAGTGACTGTATAATAGTCATAATAGTGCCTGCAAAAGTCTTACTATAATACTGACTACAGTACCACAGTAACTGGATAATCGTGTCTGCAAGAGTCCTACTATAATAGTGACTACCACAGTGACTGCATAATAGTGCGTGCAAGAGTCCTACCATAATAGTGACTACCACAGTGACTGTATAATAGTGTCCACAAGAGTCCTAATATAATAGTGACTGCCACAGTGACTGTATAATAGTGTCCACAAGAGTCCTAATATAATAGTGACTACCACAGTGACTGTAAAATAGCGTCCGCAAGATTCCTAATATAATAGTGACTACTACATTGACTGTATAATAGTGTCCGCAAGAGTCCTAATATAATAGTGACTACCACAGTGACTGTATAATAGTGTCCACAAGAGTCCTAATATAATAGTGACTACCACAGTGACTGTAAAATAGCGTCCGCAAGATTCCTAATATAATAGTGACTACTACATTGACTGTATAATAGTGTCCGCAAGAGTCCTAATATAATAGTGACTACTACAGTGACTGTATAATAGTGTCCGCAAGAGTTCTACTGTAATAGTGACTACCAGTGACTGTATAATAGTGTCTGCAAGAGTCCTACTAGAATAGTGACTACTACAGTGACTGTATAATAGTGTCCGCAAGAGTCCTACTATAATAGTGACTACCACAGTGACTGTATAATAGTGTCCGCAAGAGTCCTACTATAATAGTGACTACCACAGTGACTATAATAGTGTCTGCAGGAGTCCTACTATAATAGTGACTACCACAGTGGCTATAATGTTGATGCAAGAGTCCTACTATAATAGTGACTACAGTACCACAGTGACTGCATAATAGTGCCTGCAGGAGTCCTACCATAATAGTGGCTACCACAGTGACTGTATAATAGTGTCCACAAGAGTCCTAATATAATAGTGACTACCACAGTGACTGTAAAATAGCGTCCGCAAGATTCCTAATATAATAGTGACTACTACATTGACTGTATAATAGTGTCCGCAAGAGTCCTAATATAATAGTGACTACTACAGTGACTGTATAATAGTGTCCGCAAGAGTTCTACTGTAATAGTGACTACCAGTGACTGTATAATAGTGTCTGCAAGAGTCCTACTAGAATAGTGACTACTACAGTGACTGTATAATAGTGTCCGCAAGAGTTCTACTGTAATAGTGACTACCAGTGACTGTATAATAGTGTCTGCAAGAGTCCTACTAGAATAGTGACTACTACAGTGACTGTATAATAGTGTCTGCAAGAGTCCTACTATAATAGTGACTACCACAGTGACTGTATAATAGTGCCTGCAAGAGTCCTACTATAACAGTGACTACAGTACCACAGTGACTGTATAATAGTGTCCGCAAGAGTCCTACTATAATAGTGACTACAGTACCACAGTGACTATAAGGGTATGTTCACACGTTTTTTTCAGGCGTAATTCGGGTCGTTTATGCTTCGAAAAACACTTGAAAAAACAGAAGCAGAACGCCTACAAACATCTGCCCATTGATTTCAATGGGAAATACGGGGTTCTGTTCTGACAGGGCACTTTATTACGTGGCCGTTTTGAAAAACGGCCGCATAAAAAAAACACCCGCGAAAAAGAAGTGCATGTCTTTTTTGGAGCCGTTTTTCATTGACTCTATAAAAAAACAGCTCCAAAAACGGCCATAAAAAAGGCAGCGAAAAACGCGAGTGGCTTAAAAAACGTCTGAAAATCAGGAGCTGTTTTCCCTTGAAAAAAGCTCCGTATGTTCAGATGCTTTTTGCTAAGCCTGTGAACATACCCTAAGGGCATGTGCACACACAAAATCAAAAACGTCTGAAAATACGGAGAGTTTTTAACGGCCGTTTTTGGAGCTGTTTTTCTATAGTGTCTATGAAAAACAGCTCCAAAAACGTCTCAAGAAGTGACATGCACTTCTTTTTCATGGCTGTATTTTTACGTCTCGTCGGGACAGAACGCTGTTTTTCCCATTGAAATCAATGAGCAGATTTTTGGAGGCGTTCTGCTTCCGATTTTTCGCCTGTGTGATCATACCCTAATAGTGCCTGCAAGAATCCCACTATAAGGGTATGTTCACACGGCTTATTTACGGACGTAATTCGGGCGTTTTACGCCTAGATTTACGTCCGAAAATGCACCTCGATAGCGTTGGCAAACATCTGCCCATTCATTAGATCGGGTCTTACGATGTTCTGTGCACACGGTCATTTTTTTTACGCCCCGCTGTCAAAAGGCGGGGCGTAAAAAAAGACGCCCGCGTCAAAGAAGTGCCTGTCACTTCTTCAGACATAAATGGAGCCGTTTTCCATGGACTCCATGGAAAACCAGCTCCATTTAACGTCCGTAATGGACGCAGCAAAAAGCGCCTCAACATGCCATTACGGCTGAAATTACGGAGCTGTTTTCTCCTGAAAACAGTCCCGTAATTTCAGCCGTTACGGACGCTGCCGTGTGAACATACCCTAAGGGTATGTTCACATGGCAACGCAAAATACGTCTGAAATTACGGAGCTGTTTTCAGGCGAAAACAGCTCCTGAATTTCAGACGTTTTTACAAGTGCACGCGTTTTTCGCTGCGTCCATTACGGACTTAATTCGAGCTGTTTTTCAATGGAGTCAATGAAAAACGGCTCCAATTACGTCCCAAGAAGTGTCCTGCACTTCTTTGACGCGGGCGTAATTTTACGCGCTGTCTTTTGACAGCGACGCTTAAAATTACAGCTCGTCTGCACAGAACATCGTAAGACCCATTGCAAGCAATGGGCAGATGTTTGCCGACGAATTGGAGCCGTCTTTTAAGGCGTAATTCGAGGCGTAAAACGACGACGTGTAAAATGACTGCCTCGTCAAAGAAGTGCAGGACACTTCTTTGGACGTAATTTGAGCCGTTTTTCATTGAATTCAATGAAGAACAGCTCTAAATTACGGCCGTCAATGACACCTCGCAAAATGCGAGGACGAGCAATTACATCTGCAATTACGGAGCTGTTTTCTCTTGAAAACAGCTCCGTAATTTCAGCCGTAATTGTCGATATCGTGTGTACATACCCTTATAAAGCCTGCCACAGTGACTGTATAACAGTGCCCTTTTCAGTGGCTAATAGAGACTGCCAGAGTGCCACTATAATAGAGGCTGCCTATGGTGCCTCACTGCTCAGCAGTTTCCATCCCTGGCATAGACTTTGAATGCAGCAACAGGGCACATTATTGACCGTCGCTCCATTCAACTACTCCTAGCAAGTGGTCTTGCTTCTGGGAGAGATCAGGGACATGGGACCCCGTTCTGGCAATCGGTGGCCGGAATCCCACCGATCTAACAGTTACCTATCCAGTAGATAGGTGATAACGTGATACAACAGGAATACTGCTTTAATCTTGACCTTGTGAGCAGTCCTGGAGACTGGTAATTAATTTTCTATATTAAAGGGCTTTTACCGCCAATGCTGGCATCCCTACGTCTAGAACTAAGGGGTAGCATCATTGTGACAAAGCGCTGTGTTGGGAAGTACATCCCCTGTCACGTTCTAAGCATCGGAGAGGGTGCCACTGGTCAGATATTGAAGACACATGCAGTCAATATACTGTCAATGCGTATACACTTTAAGGATCAAGTTGTATGGTCTTTTACTGGGCTCTTCAGCATATAGATCAGTACTTTTCATACACATTTGTGCAGAATTTTTACTACTCCTTATATGTAAACTAATAAAAATTAGAAACAGCCCCAGTGAATCAAATACTTGTGGGTCTCTGATGATGTCAACCAACACGCACCCCATAAATAGTGACAGCATAGTGTCCTAGTACTGTTTATATACTGTAAATAGGTCCAAAACTCTGTGCAGTTTAATATAAAACTACATTATCGTAGAGCTCCAGTTTTTCTTCACAGACACAGAATTAAGTTATTATATTCTGGCTTCCTGCAATGCCACCAGGGGGAAGCACACTGTATGCATCAGAGATTCCAGGGCTTCACAGAAGACAGAAGCAGAAAGAGCGGTCACCTTTACAGCAGGGATGGCAAATTTAGCCTGCTTATAGAGGCTTGTCATAGGTACAGCCAAAGCAGTCAACAACTCTTGGACAAAATATTCAATTACACCAAGCTGCTTTGAAATACGATTAAAGAGTAAGGGTTCCCAAGGAGTGAAAACATTTTCAGGGGTTCCACCATGGTAATAAGATTGGGAATCACGCATTTATACAGTGCCTATTTATATCTATGGGATTAATATAAATTATATGCAGCAAGCTCCCCCTAGTGGCAGCTGGCCTGCTCTGTCGTGAATCCCGGAGATTTCCCCTATTTAGACAGAGAGAGTTAGGCCCCATGCACAGACTTTTATTGGCCACGCGTACCTTCCCGTTTGCGTACGCTGAAAAATATAGAACATGTCCTATTTCAGGCCATAATTACTGCACGGGCAGGCCCATAGTAGTCTATGGGGCTGCCGTAATTACGGGTGGCTACGTGTGTGCACCAGTAATTACAGAAGCGTTCGCTAGGCGACGTCAGGGGATTTCATTTTTTTAATAAAGAGAAGCAGTGAAAATGGAGTCTGAGCGATCATGTGACCCTAAGGGGTTTTTTAGACTTGCACATGGAGCATTGTATGCAAGTGTGAGACACCCACACTCCTCCTCCTTTACTACCCTCGGATGGACCTGTGCGTTCTGACACTTCCACTGCTGGTAATCTTGCAGGGGTTCCAGCTAGAGCATTGTCGGTGAAGAGAGAGAAGTGAAGACAGCGCTGTGGAACGTAAGGACTTATCTTCTCAATGTAGGTATATCACCGTATATTTGTAACTGTCTTATGTCTTTTATTGTCTGTTTTCTGTTTTAGTTTACAGGGTTCCTTGTCTTGGACTACGTCGATAGTCGTGGGATTCATTTATTACAAATAAAATGGTGAAAAAAGGTCTTTATTGCAATAAAGTTTTGTTTTTTTTTGTTTTTTTTAAAAGTATACCAGAGTTAGCCCTTATTCACACGACAGGGTATCCCGGCCGGGTGACGGCCGTTCATAAATCGGCCGTCACCCGGCTGCATTAGGAACAATAGACCCCTAATGGGGCTATTCATACGACCGATTTTTTTTGACGTCCCGGGAAACCTGGCCCTCAAAAAATGGGACATGCCCTATTTTCGACCGTTTACCCGGCCGCCAGGCTCCCATAGAAGTCTATGGGGCCAGGTAATACACGGCCATCACCGGAATGTGTCCCGAGTGGTGGCCATGTATTCCGTAGCTCGCGCTCTCTCTCCTCCTCCTCACAGTGCAGAGTGCATGTGAGGAGGAGGAGGGTCTTTTTACGCTCCCTGTAGAAGTCGGAATCTCCAATCCCCGGCCGGGGATTGGGGATTCCACTACAGGAGAAGTGAGTGACTACACTGTCCATATATGGACACAGCGATGTCACTCACTTCTGAAGCGGAATCCCGACATCCTGGCCGGGGATTCCGCTACAGGAGAAGTGAGTGACTACGCTGTCCATATATGGACACAGCGACGTTACTCACTTCTGAAGCGGAATCACCGACACCTTGGCCGGGGATTCCGCTACAGGAGAAGCGAGTGACTACGCTGTCCATATATGGACACAGCAACGTCACTGACTTCTGAAGCGGAATCCCCGACCCCGTGGTCGGGGATTCCGCTACAGGAGAAGTGAGTGACTACACTGTCCAAATATGGACACAGCGACGTCACTCACTTCTGAAGCGGAATCTCCGACACCTTGGCCGGGGATTCCGCTACAGGAGAAGTGAGTGACTACGCTGTCCATATATGGACACAGCGACGTCACTCACTTCTGAAGCGGAATCCCCGACACCTTGGCCGGGGATTCCGCTACAGGAGAAGTGGGTGACTACGCTGTCCATATATGAACACAGCGACGTCACTCACTTCTGAAGCGGAATCACAGACACCTTGGCCGGGGATTCCGCTACAGGAGAAGTGAGTGACTACACTGTCCAAATATGGACACAGCGACGTCACTCACTTCTGAAGCGGAATCCCAGACACCTTGGCCGGGGATTCCGCTACAGGAGAAGTGAGTGACTACGCTGTCCATATATGGACACAGCGACGTCACTCACTTCTGAAGCGGAATCCCCGACACCTTGGCCGGGGATTCCGCTACAGGAGAAGTGGGTGACTACGCTGTCCATATATGAACACAGCGACGTCACTCACTTCTGAAGCGGAATCACTGACACCTTGGCCGGGGATTCCGCTACAGGAGAAGTGAGTGACTACACTGTCCATATATGGACACAGCGACGTCACTCACTTCTGAAGCGGAATCCCCGACACCTTGGCAGGGGATTCCGCTACAGTAGAAGTGGGTGACTACGCTGTCCATATATGGACACAGCGACGTCACTCACTACTCAAGCGGAATCCCGACCCCGTGGCCGGGGATTCCGCTACAGGAGAAATGAGTGACTACACAGTCCATATATGGACACAGTGACGTCACTCAATTCAGAAGCGGAATCCCCGACCCTGTGGCCGGGGATTCCTCTCCAGAAGTCAGTGACTAAACTGTCCATATATGGACATTGAAGTCAGTGACTTCTCCTGGAAGGGGGGGGGGGATGGGTGCAACCTACAGGGGGCTGTGTGACATTACCTACAGGGGACTGGGTGACATTACCTACAGGGGGTATGGTGGCATTACCTACAGGGGGCAGGGTGGCATTACCTACAGGGGGCAGGGTGGCATTACCTACAGGGGGCAGGGTGGCATTGCCAACAGGGGGATGGGTGGCATTATCAACAGAGGGCTGTGTGGCATTACCTACAGGGGACTGGGTGACATTACCTACAGGGGGCAGGGTGGCATTACCTACAGGGGACAGGGTGGCATTACCTACAGGGGGTTGGGTGGCATTACCTACAGGGTGCTGTGTGGCATTATCTACACAGGGCTGTGTGTGGCAACAAATTGAAATTCATCCGATTTTAAAACGGACAGGGAAAAAAGCAGATGCAAAACGGGTCAAAATTGGCCGTTAAAAACGGCAACACGGCCCGGAACGGATGCAAAACGGATGCAAACTGGCCGACACTCGGACCCTGTCGTGTGAATGAGGCGTTAGTTATGGAGGTGTCCGACTGACACCTTTCCTTACTATTGCTGGGGCTTGGTGTCACTTAGGCTGGGTTCACACGACCTATTTTCAGACGTAATGGAGGCGTTTTACACCTCGAATTACGTCTGAAAAAACGGCTCCAATACGTTGGCAAACATCTGCCCATTACTTTCAATGGGCTTTACGATGTACTGTGCTGACGACCTGTCATTTTACGCGTCGCTGTCAAAAGACGGCTCGTAAAATTACAGCCTCGTCAAAAGAAGTGCAGGACACTTCTTGGGACGTTTTTGGAGCCATTTTCTCATAGACTCCAATAAAACACCTCCAAAAACGGCCGTAAAAAACGCTGCGAAAAACGCGAGTTGCTCAAAAAACATCTGAAAATCAGGGGCTGTTTTCCCTTGAAAACAGCTCCGTATTTTGAGACGTTTTTGACTCTACGTGTGAACATACGCCTCATATGAACAACACAGTGTTCATATGAAGTCAATGGGCAACTGTTTGAAGGCATATTTCAATTTTATTTTAGAGCGTAATACGAGCATTTTACACCCCAAAATACGCCTGAAAATCAGATGTGTGGACATACCCTTAAAGTGTATGAAGTCCGTGCATCTATCCCTTCTTTATACCGCCCCCAGACAGGGCAGCATAAATATCTGACCGATCCGCTTTAATGAGTTTCTTCTTATTGGATGACGATCACATCACTGTGGAATTGAACTAAGATGAACTAAAATATTAGCACAAAAAATAGAAAGGTTAAAAAAAGAAAATAACAAGCATATATATGTGAAAATGCACTTCAAGCTCCTCTGGGAAGTTTCTGTAACATTCCTTCATACAAGGCTTCCTTACATTATCAGCTGATGTAGGAGTAACTGCACTTTAATGTTAAGAGGAGAGCATTTAATGACTCTTGGGTGTCTGTTTTTTCTGCTTACGATGTACATATCACATGGCAGTGATTTACTCATCTGCACGTGACCTATCGTCATGTAATTGAGGTGGCATGATGATGAGCAAGGAATCTTTTGGGATTTAAGAGATGCTTATATTTTTGCTAGTAGCTTTTCTATATAAGACAGCACTATGGCTGCTATTTTTTATGAAATCCATCAGATGTATCTAGAAAAACCCAGTCATTGGTTATTTTAATATACTGTCTTATAAGTAACTATACCATGTACCAGGTTTATCTGACCGGCTTTATTTTAGCATGGAGTTCCACTATGACTATGGGAATCATCCTCAGCATGTAATGTCTTTTTTTAAGTTAATAAGGATTTAGAAAATATGTATAAGACTTCTTGATCTCTGATAAACTAACCGGTTTGAAAAGTTGGTTTATTAGGTAAAAGCAAGGTACAGGACAGATGCTACGCGTTTCAACGCCGGACTGGCGTCTTCATCAGGCAGGTAAAACATACAGAGAAAATAAATGTACATATACGGTCTCCATGACTTCCGCAAGGTCTGTTTATTTCCCCTGTCCTTTTTAATTTGGAATGATAAACTTTCTTTCTGCATATATTTATACCATTTTATGCTTATCTGCACAGTTATATTATATTTATCGTTACAACTCCTGTTTTATGAATTATTAAATTATTAGTGTTTTTTATCTATTACGAAAATAGACTGTCAGTGCGCCGCAATTCTTTAACCAAGCACACATTCATTTGTACTCTACCCTGGTGTGTCCGTACATCAAATTGTAATTCCTTATACTAATCACATGGTGTCCTGTGTTTTGAACTATGAAAAAACTTTTAAACTATTGCTCTGATCTTTGACCTCTCTATGTTTTGGTGGTTTTTTCCACTGCTCCATCTGAATTGGTCCAATTAACCTAATCACATGCCTCTGTATATATACATTTATTTTCTCTGTATGTTTTACCTGCCTGATGAAGACTCTAGTCCAGTGTTGAAACACGTAGCATCTGTCCTGTACCTTGCTTTTACCTAATAAACCAACATTTCATTTGGAACCAAGCACCGCCCACGTATTCCCTCCTTTTTGATTTTATGCATTTTCTACTTAAGGCAACTCCTTAGGGTGCTTGCGTTTTGGGATTGGCAGCAGCTTCTACTACATTGCAAATACCTGCCAGTATTTTGCAACCATCATGGGGAGCGAATTCAAACTCTGCTCTTCCACATTACAATTTGACCTGCATTATGTGGTGCCGTGTCCTTTTTCACTTTGATGTAGTAAACTAACCGGTTGTCCTTTTTGGACAAACCCTTTTGGCTAAAGAGTCCCCAAAGCATAAGCTGATCACAGGGAGTCCCTCTGCTGGAACCCCCAGTGATCAACTGTAATTTGCAGGGGAACTCGGCAGGAAGTGTTCAATTCTCCTAAAACACCATTGTGGGGGAAATAAAGCATTAGACTGTGCTCGATTAAATCAATGGGCCGTCCGTGTAATGCATGGAGTTGCCAAAATGTGCCTTTATTGTCACAAATTTGTAGTGGACACGTATGCCAACCATTTGGCGGCACCAAGAGGAGAAATTTGTGTAACATGGTAAGCAGGTTGCGCCTAATTTATTATGCTGCATGATCAACTTTTTATAAAGTTTGTGCAAACTCCACCTTTTCGCCTAACACTAAATGAATTCATCTGACGAATAATGGTTATTGATAAATCTCCCCGAGAACGTGAATTATTGCATTCCTATGGAACAACTTTAATGACACTATTAACAAATGTCCAACGTTGCCTTAGTTCCTAAAAATGGTAGACTCTTAAATTGTTCCAAATAAATGGACATATTTGACTAGCATTTGAGATAAACTATTCATAAAAGTTATTAATTGGTGATATTGACGGCACAGTACATTTAATGCTTTGTCCACTCCACCATAAACACTTCCCAAGTGCACGCAGAGGACGTTAAAGATATAAGACTGGAGGTAGAATAAATAGAAAAAAATAAGCTAAAAGAGATCACAAAAACCAGCGACCCACACAAAAAAAATAAAAAAATATTACATATAATTGTCACATATTGATTGTTAATATGGGATTCATTTTTTGACGGAAGTGTCCCTTTAAATGCGCTGTATGAGATTAGCAATATATGGCAGCTTACTTTTTGAAACGGCCCCACTCTTCTCCATAAGGATATTTTCATATAGCCAATTTCATTTTCGCCAGTCATATTACTCCTAAATATCCCCTTATTAGACGAATACAGATTTGGCTCTATTATCGCAGGACTCTAGATGTGTAGGAGAAATATCCGGTCAAATGAATAAAGGAGCACACAAAATGGTTTATATTTCATAAATTCTCTTTTAGATCTATATGAAGGCAAACATTTCTCGCTTTGAATGAGAATCCAGTGACATCGTACAGTCAGCAAGAATTAATCAATTGAAATTCCTAGTAATAATTATCTGTAGTCCATACATTTAATAATCACAATTGGCTATTGATCTACTAGTCCCCCACTACCCCCAAGTATGTCACAGCAAATAAACCTATCAGCAATTTCATGAGAATACAAATAATGGATTATAATTCTAAGAAAGACAATTATTCGCTGTAATGTAATGTACATTTAATTTACATTAAATCAATAATCCATGAGATAATAGCCACACCAGAACTTTTCTTATAGGGGTTCTATAGATTTATACAAATATATAAAGGGGTACATACATTGCTCTGTCTTTAATATAATGTGTGTTAATACACTGCCACTAGCTTCAAGGGGTGGAATGAATAACAGACAGGGGCATAGCTATAGGTAGTACAGAAGCACGCGGGCCCTGCTGGCGGCCCAAGAGTGCCCCTGCCACTAGTATTATAAACGGCACATGGTAGGTAGGGGCACCTGTTGCACATTATACATTAGGGCCCAGGAGCTTCATGTCACGCATCCGGTGACAGAATTTGTTGGCATAAGACGGTTTTAGACAGACCCCGCACACTTCTACTGAACTTATATCACCACAGGGTTCTTTGGAGACCTAAGTACGGTTAGTGCCATTTTAGTTTCTGCATATTTTTTTAACCCAGACCAGAATTGAAAAAAAGCTGAAAAAAAAAACTTCCTCTCTTTAGGATCGATTCCCGATTTTTTTTTTTACTAGATATAATGGGGCCAATTTACTAATGCTGTCTAAGATTTAGACAATCAGAAGATGCGTCAAATTTATCACGGTGGCACATGCTGTATGATAAATTTGGCGCATATTGCTAGACATTTTAGACACTTCGTTAACAACAATTTTGGGCACTGTTTTAAACCACGCTTCTTTCAATACACCTTTCAAAAGGGTCTCGTAAGGCACAGACATGTTCTTTTTGGGGCATTTGCTTCATAAATAGGTCTACAGGTCAGCCTAAGTATACCCCCTTTCTTTCAGCAATTGCTTCTTTGAATTTCACTTTTGGGAGTGTTACTAAGCTAAAGAATAACATACCACTCTCTGTATGGCATTGAATAGGTTTCCTAATCTTCCAGTAATCTTAGAAGGCACAACCCATATATACTGTAGCTATTCAATACAGCTTTATAAAATTGACTGCATTTTATGCAAGAGATACAGAGAAACTTAAAAGGAGTTGTCCAGGTTGGGGGATGTTTTTTTATACTGATGACCTATACACAGTATAGGCCTTCAGTATATGATCGGTGGGGTCCAACACCCAGACCCCACACCGATCAGCAGTTGCGGCTGCCTCTGGGTGCAGGAAGCTATGCAGGGTCAGTGCCAGAAGCTTATGGCTGCAAACACTGTATAGCAGCCATGCTTGGTTACTTCAGCTCTGCTCCTATTCACTTGAGTACTGCAGAATGGCCGCTATACAGTGGTCAGAACCATCTGCTTCCGGCACCGACCCTGCATCGCTTCTAACACCCGTAGGCAGCTGGAATAGCTGATCGATGCGGGGTATGGCTGTTGGACCCCCACTGATCATTTACTGATGATCTATCCTGTGTATAAGTAATCAGCATAAAATAAAAACAGCCCCCAACCTGGACAAACCCTCTACTGGAAAAGCAGCAAGATGGGTCAAAGTTTTGTTCACATGAGCGTTGGAGGCTCCGATAGAAGCCTCTGTCGCAGAATCCTTAACGCTGCTGCAAATTTTTTCCTGTAAAATGTCGAAAACCCGATGCAACTTAGAAAAGTGAATGTATTCCACCATGTGATGGATCCGGCACCCCTTCATTTTCGTTGTCCTGTTCCTATGATGGAAGAGTGCAACATTAAAATGATTATATGAACTTAGCCATAGGCTGGTTTCACACACAGGGCATTTTGTTGCGAAATTCACAAACGGAGTAAAAAAAAAATAAATCTGCAGCAGATTCTAGGCATAATGTAGATTTACAAATCTCAGCTTGCCCTATCTGTTGTAGGTGTTACCCAATGCAGTAGGTGAAATCCACTACTGAATCTGCAGAAATGTAAAGGCTAACTAACTACTGTGTTTTATATGTGAAGTGTAAACCCATCCTTATAGGTTTGGTCATAAGCATTAGGTTAAGATAATTTTAAATGGGTTGTCTCATTACAGACAACCCCTTTCATATTGGAACTTCAGCAGATTTTGCCAGTGGAAAACATGGCAGTCATTTCACTTCAGGGGAAATGTAGTATTACATGGCAATTATTAAGATGATTGGCCATTTATGTAATCCATCAACGGCTTGAGTCCCCCAGAGCAGCTCACCACTCTGGCCACTAAGGAGACTTCCCCTCTATGACATCCATATACTCGAATATGGCATATGAACAGGGGGATATAATGATACCCTTTAAGGGTTTCAGTTTAATGTGTATGTACTATAAGGAGTATTGTAGTATTACCTCAAAACAGTATATAGGTACACATTTGAACTTGACCCAGAGGAATCCGTTTAAGGAACTGGCCCAAACTGTTTGCTAAATCTCAGGTCATACATGAAAATAAAACCTTCAACTGTAGTCCCTAAATGCTGGGATTGAAGGCAGTGACATATTTATTATTTTATATATACTAGTTGTTTTATTACACTGACCTCTGCTGGGCACTTATAGTTCACATGCACATAAATCAAACAATACATTTTTGGATTTCTTCAATTTTTTTCTAGAATATTTTCTGGCATAGCAGCAAGCCGGGTCTGAATAATAGCTACAGTAGAGACTTATATCATTATTATGCCACTCAATGATGGCAAAGTGTAGGAACTGAGCGGTGTGCCTCAGCACCAAAAAAACGTGTTTGGAAACGTTTAATAAATTGTTCCCATTAAAAAATTTACTGTAATATTTTATCTAAAAGTGTTTACAATGAAAATAGTGGGTAATGTACTATAAAAAGTCAAAAACACTACTTAAAGATAAGAAAAAAAAGGCTGCTTTTATTGCAGAAACAGCGCCACTCTTGGATGTGTCTCGAACTGCAACTCAGCTCCATTCATGTGAATAAGGGAGGAGTTGCAATACCAAATGCAGCTCATTGACATGAGTGGCGCGTTTTTTGGTAAAAATCCTGGACATCCAGGAGTTTGAATCCAACCAAAAGGCAACATCTTCATGGAGTTTGTATGTTCCCCCCGTGTTTGCATGGGTTTCCTCCAGGCATCCCAGTTTTCCTTCCACACGCCAAAAAAACAGGATATGTTAATTGGCTTCTTATGAAATTGGCCCTAGTACGTGTCTGGGAAATTCGATTGTGTCGCATTGGGGACAGGGACTGATGCCAGTGATTATAATCCCCTTCACTTATACATATAAATGACTCTAAATGCTTGCTTTTCCTTTAGGGCAATAGTATAGTTCAGCAAAACAACCAGCTCTTCGATATAGATTTGTTGTCCGAACTAAGACCTTCTGCTGTGTGGGGGGAGGGAAGTGACAACCACTGAGAGCCACAAAACTTAACTTCCCAGACAGTTTCTCCGGAGAACCCATGTGTGGAACTGCAGAAATATAAATGGTACTTTATGAATTTGAGTTCCAGAAATTGTTAATCATTTCCAAGGCCAATAATAAATGTCACCTAATAAAAAATTATCACCATTTGAATATAACTTTTCATTTTACTTTTGTATACTGTGTTTGTAACAAATTCCACAATCCTTCTACCAGAAGACGCAATACTTACCAGTCCTACAGAAACTTTTTACACACACACATACCATGCAAGCTGGCACACATGTACCCAAGTAGGCCAATGGCATTTGTAGTGGAACACCAGCAACTGTAAACTCTAAAGGTCATACATGGGCCGAACGCTATTCCTTCATACTCCCCCATACACCTACTCCTCTGGCAGCAATTTATCTATTTGCAAATAAAACGATCCGGCATGTTGAAATTCAATATCTGTCATCGCGGGAGAGTCGGGACGCCAACATATATATTAGATGGTCAGCCGGTCCCACCAAAAATGGCCAACATACATCTATTGTGTATGGCCAGCCTTAGATCTAAATTTTTAACATTTATCCAAAAACAGCCATAGCTTTCACATCTTAGTTTGTTTATACAATTTACTTCAGGGATAACTAAAGACCTTGATCATCCAAATAGCTATAGGATTATAAGCATACCCTTCTGTTACTTATAATAGGTGAGGCTTCACCTTACCATATATTACAGAATTTCAATATCAATAATGCCCTTATATACATACAACCACGTACACACCAACAACCAAACGGATTCCTTTATGAGCTGCAGCAATTTAGGTAATAGCGCAAGACTGCCATAGGGAGTGCTCTCCTCCTTTGGCACGGTCAACCGAATAAAGGAACCATCTCAGCACCTTATTCAGTGAATGGTGAGAGCCAAGTGTCTATTGCCATGTGCTGGATCACACATATGCTGTACAATAGAGATAAACAATGGAATTGTTTTGTCGTCCCCCCCCCCTGATCACAATTGTCACAAGGATTGCAGTAAACACTTGTGTAAATGTTCAAAAATTTACCAAACAGCATGTATTAAGAAGCAGTTTATTGTACAAAGGAAATTTTAAATTCAACCGACACAGTAAAAATAAGGCACAAGTGGCATTCACAACAATAGCGAGCAACACAAAACGATGAATACGAGATATTCTGTATAAAAAAAGAACAGACATTGTTGTTTGTACATTCAGCATGGTTTATCTAAAGGAAGAAAAAAAAGCTTGAGGTATTTGAGTAGGTAACACTTAACTGGCTGCTGAGATCAAGTGTCATACTTTATCAGCACTTTACTTTGAAAAATAAAACGCACATTTTTCACATTGTATCCCTCCCATTTCACACACATTAGTGATCCCTCTCACATGATGCCAGGACAAAAGTAATAGGCCATGAAATGTTTAGCATCTTGAAAACGGAATTATTTAAGCGGATTAAACATGCGGTATCACTGTGCCTTTTAAGTCAATAATGGTACAGGAACTATGCATTCAAATAAAATTGTGCACTTTTTGTAACTCTTCACTGAGTGGCACAATTATCACATAAAACACACAAAGCAACTAAATGGATGCTCATTGTGCACGAAAGAAAAACTGTAAACCCGATAATATCACCAAGTTCTAAACATGACAACTAGTTTGCAAATACAGGGCTGAATGTCAGTCATGTGAACTAGAACTTCTGTATAGGCATTCACATTTTAAGGGGTTGTTCCTTTTGGATAAACCTACTTTATATTCATGGTTCACATGTTTCCAGAGCTCCCACTTTTTTTTCAGATATCACAATTTTATGTTTCGCAGAGGTGCCCCAAGTGATAAGTTTGCTTTTTTCTCTCAAAGCAGATGTACATAGTTGTTAAAATTTAACAAAGGCACAGGTTCCTAAAGTGCAACCTATAATCCTACCGTGTTGATCCAGAGGAAGGCAAAAACCCCAATGTGGTGGATGACAATTGCCTCATTAGGTGAAAAATTCCTCCCCGACTCCAAACATGGCGATCAGAATAAATCCCTGGATAAACCTATTTAGCCTTGAAAAAAGACGACTAAGGGGGGACATGATTAACTTATATAAATATATTAATGGCACATACAAAAAATATGGTGATATCCTTTTCCTTGTAAAACCCCCTCAAAAAACAAGGGGGCACTCCCTCCGTCTGGAGAAAAAAAGGTTCAAGCTGCAGAGGCGACAAGGCTTCTTTACAGTAAGAACGGTGAATTTATGGAATAGCCTACCGCAGGAGCTGGTCACAGCAGGGACAGTAGATGGCTTTAAAAAAGGGTTAGATAATTTCCTAGAACAAAAAAAATATTAGCTCCTATGTGTAGAAATTTTTCCTTCCCTTTTCCCTTCCCTTGGTTGGACTTGATGGACATGTGTCTTTTTTCAGCCGTACTAACTATGTAACTATGTAACTATGTAACGTCCCATATCCGGAATTTAGTACTCAACCTGTAATATTATATTTTTCAAGAAGCATCAAGAAACTTCTTGAACTTATTCAGAGAATCAACCATCACAACATCCTGTGTTCCATAGTCCCACTGCTCTCACAGTAGAAAATTCCCATCTGTGACGGTGGTGAAACCTTTTCTCCTCTAGATGTAGAGGATGCCCCCTTATCATTGTTCCAGGCCTAGGTGTAAAAAGATCATTAGAAAGGATCTCTGTACTGTCCAATTATATATTTATACAGTGTAATGAGATTGTTCCTAAGCAATCTATTTTCTAAACTGAATAGCCCCAAGTTTAAAAACCTTTGTTGTTTCTGTAATCCACCTATTCCAATAAATACCTTGGTTGCCCTTCTTTGCACCCGTTCCAGTTCAGCCATGTCCTTCTTATACACAGGTGCCCAAAATTGTTCACAATATTCCACGTGATTATTATAGACAAAATTATGTTCTTGTCATGGACATCTTTGATTCTTTGGATGTACCCCATGATTTTATTTGCCTTGGCAGCAGCTGCCTGGCACTGGTTTCCAAAGCTGAATTTAATGTCCACCAATATCCCCAAGTTTTTTTCAGTAGCAGTTTTACCCAGTGTTTTACTATTATGTATATCTGTATCACATTTCTTCTTATTTCTAATAACTGTTCCAGCCCATTCCTCTATTCCACCCCTTTCATTTCTCAGCCCAGCTCACTAGATACGCTATCCTCTCCTCCTATACAGTAATTGCCCTCCCCGTTCCCTAGTTTAAAAACCCCTCCAACCTTCTAGCCATCTTCTCCCCAACACAGTTGCACCCTCCCCATTTATGTGCAGCTCATCCCTACCGTAGAGTCTGTAGTCAGAGAAGTCGGCCCAGTTCTCCAAGATCCCAAACCCCTCTTTCCTACACCAATTCTTTAGCCACTTGTTCACCTCTCTCATCTCCAGCTGTCTCTCTGGTGTGACATGTGGTAAAAGTAGTATTTCTGAAAATACTACATTTGAGGTCCTTGACCTGAGCTTAGTACCAAAGTCCGTGAAATCATGTTTTAGGACCTTCCACCTACCTCTATGACCGCTGGCTCTTTACCAGCCCCTCCCAATAATCTGTTAACCCGATCTGAGATATGCCGAACTTGAGCACCTCGAAGACAGCAAACGGTTCGATATTCCCGGTCTTTGTGACAGATTGCCCTATCTGTTCCCCTAATAATGGAGTCTCCCACAACCAAGACTTGTCTAGCCTTTCCTATCCTTACTGGAGCAGACATTCCCCTGGTTGCTAGAGGTGTTTTGCAGCAGTAGTGCTGCCCCTGAACAGACGTTCCCCTCATTCGCCAACTTGGCAGACTTATTGGGGTTTTTCAGATCAGGACTAGTCTCCCTGATACTCTTCCCTCTACCCCGCCTTCTAATTGTTACCCAGCTAGCTGCCTCATTAGCCTGAACCTCCATGCTACCATTCTCCCCTGCATCTGCCCCAGTGAGTGCTACTCCTCTCAATGTTGTCTACTGCCCGCAGTGTTGAAAGTTGCTCATTTAGATCCAGAATCTGGGCTTCCACATGGGCAATTCTCACACACTCTGCACAGCAATATGGTCCCTCAATATGGTCCCTCAAAAAGAATACATGGCACAGGATGTACACTGGGTAGCATTGGCAGCAATGGAGTTCATAGTGTCTAATTGGGATATAAAATCAATATACTGCACAGCAAGTATTAGTTGTAGGAAGAAAAAATACATCAAACAACATTTTTTTCCTAACGTCACTCAATCTAAAGTCACTGAATTTTAGCCCCCCCCCCCTAAAGAGTTACTGCACTTTCTTTTGTTTTATTCCACATATGCATTATATTTGACAATCAATAAACTTTATTAAATAGTTAGATCAGCCGATTTGTTCGTTTTTATTGTTAAAAATCCATTCGAAATTATTTGTATGTTCCATTTCAGGGCCCCTCAAATTTGTCCTCCACAACTTGTTGCTACGACTATTTGTCATGGAGCCGGAAGACGAAACGGAGCTGTGTGTGGGCGATGTCTTTAGTTAGAGCACGTCCACGAGTCTTAGAATTCCTTCATTGCGCTGAGCGCACCGTGCAAGTGAAATGACAGTAAAGGCCCTTTTACATGGGCCAATAATTGGGCAAATGAGCGTTTATATGAATGCTCGTTCCCGATCAGTGCCCTGTGTAAACAGGGCAATGATCAGCCGATGAACGAGCAAACGCTCATTCATCGGCTGATGGTATTGTTTATGTAGCAATAAATATTATCGTTGTCAGCAGCACAACTCCCTCTGTAAAATCGGGAGATGTGATGCTGACAGGATAGAAATGTATGGGGATGAGCCATTGTAGTAACGATGGCTCATCCCCAAACATTACTGATCATAGCTCCTTGTGAAAGGAACAGATGAGCGATGATCAAAAAGGTGTCTCGTTGATCGGCGCTAGTTTTGACGGCCCACATGATAGGACCTTAACTGTAATGTCCCTAACTACTGTGAGATAAAGAGTGCACAGTGCATGCATAAAGACAAGATGTAATTTCACTTGCACTGTGCACTCAGCTAAATGCTTTTGTTCTAAGACTCGTGGATACGCTCTTTCTAAAGACATCGCCCACAAACAGCTCTTGTTCGTCTTCAGCATCCCTGGAGCTGAAGACGAAATAAACGTGGCAACAGGCGGTGGAGGACAAATTTGTGGGCCCCGAAATAGAGCAAACAAGGTAACTTCAAATAGATTTTTAACAAAAAAAAAAAAAAACAAATCGGCTGATGAAGCTATTTCATTAAGTTTATTGATTTTCAAATACAATGCATATCTGTTATAAAAAAGTGCAGTGACTCTTTCAGACACTGCATTGATTTCAAGTGTGCAAACTCCCAAGCTCCCACACTCACTCAGCTGCTTATTTTAAATAGTTTTTTTGTCACTCAGCTGCTCCTTCCAATTAGGTCTCTGGCTGCACACACACGTGGCATCATTTGAGCATTTAAACAGGGAAATGGATGAATTTTGTAAAAGCTGCGTATGTAATTCAACGTAGTAACATGGGTGAGGTATTTAAAGGGGTTGTCAACGACTGGACAACTGATGATATGACACCCGGACCCCACACGATCAGCTTCCCCGGCTGATTCCGGGCGACGGATGTTTTGAAAGGTATGCAGTAGTTGGAGCCGGAAGCAGATGGCTCCGTACACTGCATAGCGGCTGTTCTGCAGAACTGCAGCTCTGCTTGTATTCACTTGAATAGGAGCAGTACTGCAGCTCGGCCGTTATTCCGTAACCAGGGCCATCTGCTTGCAGCTCCAACTACTGCATACCGTTCAAAATAGTCGGTGCTTGAAGGCAGCCGGAGCACCTGATTGGTGCAGGGTCCGGGACCCGCACCGATCATATACTGATGACCTATCCTGTGGATAGGTCATCAGTGGTCCTTTCATGGACAACCCGTTTAAGTATAGAGACTGGAATGTAAGTAATATGTAACTAGTATATTAGAGAGCAATCCATCTTATACACATTAAGGCTGGGGCTCTATGATGGTAAAATCGCAGGTTAAAGCAACCGGGAGTAGTCTGACCATGTCACAATGCTTGCAATCGTTGTTACCATAGGTAATCATTGAAGTTGTCCAATAGCCCTAGTAACCTGCAAGTTTTCCACAACCATTCGGTGCCGAAAACTCGTCATGGAGCCCTAGCCTTATTGGTGTGTATCATTCGCATAACACATGGGAAGAGCTGAACTGCTGTTTCGAAGGCATTTTTTTTTCTTGCAAGGATGCCGCTTTATTGGGGGCAAGGTGGGATCCTTCATGAGAGACTTTATTACCTCTCTACTGGAGTGCTTCTTTAGGAATGTGCAGCTTAGGTGTAAAATATACTGCCCATTCCCACCCTTCTCATTATTGAGATGCCGTATGATCCTTAAAATTGTGTGGAAATGCGATGTAAACAGACAGCCGCAGTGTGCAGGAATAATAACTAATTATTTTTATTCCATTCCTGCTAAAAGGCTCATTGTGCAACGGTAATGGTGGACGGCATTTATTTTGTTTAAAAAATAAAAAAAGACGAAAGAGTTCTGTCTGTCAGAAAATAAAAGGATTTTACTGTTACATTTGCTCAGTTGTGTAATAACGATCTGCTAAACCAAGCAAAAAATAATTATATACAGCATATCAAGTAAATTACGATGGTATACAGGAAAGTACCGGTCAGTCTACTCACATCCAGAAATACTAAATCCTAGTGATAGTGGTTTCTTGCCATCAGTAAAATGGCTCAAGCTCATAGAGTACTCAATATCTGACTGACACCTCTCACACATAAGAACTGAAAGACGAGGCATTGTGGAGCATCCAGACGCTACCGATACAGTGAAATATAGTGCGGTCAGCCTGTGGCACAGTGGCATTGACATGCTTGTCAATTCTGTGGATAAAGACTAACGTGCACAGGACAATTTCACAGCTATGTATTTCCAATTGGTCGGGCTCACATTACAAGGCTACAATTACTAATCAGTGCAAAATATTACTGCGTTAAGCAGAAAGAGCTGCAATGCACAGAACATTCTAAATACTACCTGAAGGCAAAGTCGCTCTGAGTGGTCATATTGTCAACGAACAAATTACAAAAAACACCAATCTGGTCTTGGAGACAGAAGAAGAGAAATGAATAAAAACATTCTTGAAGCCAATAAGTAAAATTGCAGTAAAACACGAACGGATAAAACAAAAACTTCTGTCTAATTTTCATAAAAATACAGTACCAAACAATCGAAGGGTTAATTCAAACGAGCATCATTACACTTTTTAATGATATCAAGGGGACGGCAGTATCTGAAGGCTTGCTACACCATCTTGAGGGTATGTTCACACAACCTATTTTCAGATGTAATTCAGGCGTTTTACGCCTCAAATTACGCCTGAAAAGATGGCTCCATTACGCCGGCAAACATCTGTCCATTACCTGCAATAGGTTTTACGATGTTCTGTTCCCACGAGCCTTTATTTTACGCGTCTCTGTCAAAATACGGCGCGTAAAATGACGGCTCGTCAAAAGAAGTGCAGGACACTTCTTGGGACGTTTTTGTAGCCGTTTTTTCATAGACTCTATTGAAAACAGCTCCAAAAACGGCCGTAAAAAACGCGAGTTGCTCAAAAAACTTCTGAAAATAAGGAGCTGTTTTCCCTTGAAAATAGCTTCGTATTTTCAGACGTATTTAGTTAATGGTGTGAATATACCCTTAGTCTGATGGACACCGGCCCAATCTACATGTATCAGAGAGAGTATAATGACCTTGAATGCATTAACCCAATCATCAAACACAACTAATCGCATAAAATGTCAGCATGCACGTCACACGCCCAACAAAAGGCACCCAATTTCAACAGATCTGTTGTTTGGTAAATCCTAGTTTTCTTGAATTGGAAGCATAGTCTGGACTCCCTTTCCGAGATTGTGAGCTGTTCTTCCAGGTGAGACTATGGTGATTGGTATAATTCGCTGGTGATGTAGATGCAAGACCTAAAACGGCAATAAAGGTAAAGTATTATAAAACTTTGTTTACTGTTAATGATGTACTACCATTTACATTTTAAAAAGGGTTGCTGCTTTATTAAAACTTTGCTCCAATAATAGATTAAAAAGTTATTAGACTTACTAATATATCGCCTGAGTTAATTCTTCCCCCGGTCCGAAACCCTGCATAGCTGCATTCAGTATAAATAGGAGGGCAGCCAAAGAATATGTTCACACAGGACAGATTTCATGCACAGAAATCCGCTTCTAAATTGCGCACCCTACTCACGTGGCTTTTCACATGGATTACAACCTTTGTGATGGAAAGTATGACTCCTTTCTGTAACAGCAAGCCCGAAAATTTACAGATTTTTTTCTGCAATGCTTGAATGGGGTTTGCAAATCTGTAGTTTGCTATAGATTTTTTATGTTTAATCCGTGAAGTAAATCCACAGCAAATCCAGTGTGAACATGTCTAAAGGGTGAAGATCACCCATATTATAGAACAACAAATGTGCAGACACAGATGTAAAGCCTGAGGATGGACAATGCTGCCGCTTGATGAACACATGACTGTACTCTACGACATCAATAAAAACAAACTTCACTTTGTTATCATCAGTAACAGAGTACCAATCCATGACTGAGCATTTTGTCTTTCCAAAATACTGAAGCTATCTTTACCCCACTTTAGATGGACTTACTATTTCTTATGGTCAAATTATTTTTCTTAATAAAGTCCATTACACTGTTTTTTTACGTACTGTCATTTTGTGCAGATCGAGGAGATGAGCTTCACCTAATTGTTGGCGAAAACTGAAAAAGAAATAAAAACACAAACATTATAGAATTATGACATTTTTTAACACATAATAATGTAATAATATTTTAGTGTTTACCTAGAACAGCAATGGCAGCCCCAGCCATCAGAGCAAACAAGGTGAAGAAGAACACAGCATAAGAGTCCATGAAAGTCTTGTAGAAGCCATGCTCCCCAGTGTAAGGCGCTGCAGGGAATGAACACAGTCTAAATACAGGAGGTAGCACAAATGATCATTTGGGTATATGAAAATAAGACTACGTTCCGATGTGGCAGAATTGCAGAGGATTTTCGGAGTGCAGTAATCTAGAGTGCAATATATGAAAACTAGTATAAAAAACCCGTTGCACAGGTTTTCTAGCAAAGGGAATGATAAGTATTTGTAAAAAATATAAGTGTATTTTAAAACCTAAGAAAATTGTGGAAGCGTTTGCTGAATAATAGATTATTCACCCAGGGTACAGGTATAATGTAGTAGATGTTACCTGCAGTCCTATGTAACACCACAGATAAGTACAGATAATGTAGATGTTACCTGCAGTCCTATGTAAGGCCCTATTCACACAACAGGGATTCCCGGCCGTGTGACAGCCGTTTTTTGAATGGCCGTCACACGGTCGCAGTAGGAACAATAGAACCCAAATGGGGCTATTCACACGGCCGATTTTTGGATGGCCCGGTAAACTGGGCCGTCAAAAAACGGTGCATGCCCTATTGGTGCATGCCCTATTTTCGGCCGTTCTCCCGGCCGCACGGCTCCCATAGACGTCTATGGGGCCGTGTAAAGCACGGCTGTCACTCGGATGTGATCCGAGTGATGGCCGAGCTTTCTGCCGCTCGTTCGCTCTCTTCTCCTCAAAACAGTGCGAAGTGCATGTGAGGAGGAGGGTATTTTTTTGCTCCCTGTAGCAGCGGAATACCCAATCCCCGGCCATAGCGTTGCCGAAGCTGTGGCCGGGGATTCCGGTCCAGGAGAAGCCCCTGATTCCACTCTCCATAAATGGACATTGAAGTCACGGACTTCTCCTGGAACGGTCCCCTACCACTATCTACAGAAAGGTAGGGGGGTGCCATCTATGGGGGGGGGGTGCTATGTAAAAGGGTGCTGTGTAGAACTATTCACATGACAGGGTCCGAGTGTCGGCCGATAAAAACTGCCATTTTGGTCAGTTTTTCTCGGCTGTTTTGCATCGTTCCGTTCCCGTTCTGGGTCGTGTTTCCCTTTTTAACGGGCGATTTTGACCCGTTTGCATCAGTTTTTTCCCCTGTCTGTTTTAAAAATGGATGACTTTCATTTGTAAATTTTCTGCCACACACTTCCCTCTGTAGTTAATGCCACACCCTGCCCTCTGTAGATAATGCCACACACTGCCCTCTGTAGATACTGCCACAGCCCCCTGTAGGTAATGCCACAAAGCCCCCCTTGTAGGTAGTGCCACACAGCCTCCCTTGTAGGTAGTGCCACACAGACCCCCTTGTCGGTAGTGCCACACAGACCCCCTTGTACATAGCCACCCTCCATAAATGGCACCCTCCCCTACCTTCCTGTAGGGGACCGCTCCAGGAGAAGTCCCTACTTCAATGTCCATATATAGACAGTGAAGTCAGGGACTTTTCCTGGATCGCACACAACGCCGGGGATTTTGCTGCAGAAGTCCCTGGCGTCACTGTCCATATATTCCTGGAGCGGAATCCCCGGCCACAGCTTTGGCCGAAGCTGTGGCTGGGGATTAGCGATTCAGCTCCTACAGGGAGCAACAAAATATCCTCCTCCTCCCATGCACTTCGCACTGTGAGGAGCTGAAGAGATCGAGCAACAGAATGCACGTCCGTCACTTGGATCACATCAAAGAATGGCCGTCACAACGCCGAGAATCCGTGTCGTGTGAATAGGGCCTTATTAACACCACAGATAACACACAGTGATAGCTCCGAGTACAGATAATGTAGTAGATGCACACACAGAAATATATACACATACAGAAATACATATATAGGCACTTAGACGCACAAATACAAAGACACACATACTGGAACTTATACACACACAAACACACAGACAAATAGATGTACAATCAGACAGACTGAGCACTCACATCTCTTTCCTCACAGGCTTCTTGTAGGTCGAGCTGTGGGCAGAGCTAACTGTGCCTCGGACACCACGTCCTTGCCAAATATATATTAGATGGGGTTTTAAAAACTGCAGCATGCTCATTCTTTTGCTGAAATGCTGTAGGATTCTCAGAGTGGATTTCAACCATAGCAATACATAGGGTAAAATTTGTGGCAAATCACATCAAAATCCGCATGTAACACAGCCTGCAATTTGTGGACTTAACCGAAGTATTTTTTAAGGGGTCACCCGGGAGTTTAAAAAATTAGGCAAATAGCAGGAAATGTAATCATATAAAAAATTATTCACCTATTAAATTCCCCGCTGCTCTACCGCCGATGCCCTAGTAGTTCCCGTCGATCTTTGTTAATTTTGCAGCAGAGATGACCTGCCATACATACACATGACCACTGCAGCCAATCACTGGCTTTAATGCTAGCATCACCGCCGAGGCCAGTGGTTGGCTGCAGCGATCACGTGGATGTACGGTAGAAGGTTTTTATTGCCTGCAGCACTCGCTTGTGAAAATACAAAGAATCCAAAAATTCAACAATGCCTAAAAAACCTCAAATTTCAGACCATCATGAGTCAAAGACTCGCCGTGTTAATAAACACTTGATTTTTTGCCACATGAATGCAGTCACGAATTTACTTATGGTGGCTGTACGGCAGGTCATCGCTGCAGCAAAGTAAATAAAGACAGACGATGAAGACCGAAGCACTGGTGCTGGAGCGGCGGGGGATTTAAAAAGCGAGTAGTTTTTTTCTAAGTTGACTACATTGATAAAAAAAAAAAAGAGGGGTAGCAGGTAAAAAAATAAATAAATTGGGGGCCATTTAGTGCAAAGAATTACACCAGAAGTAAAATTGAACTCAGAGAAAAATCTAATGGAATGGGAAATTAGGCTAAAATGTGGTCACACCTGAAATTTCAGGCTGCGTGTGGTGCTAAACTTTAAGTTTACAAGCCCTTTTCAGTTTCAGAATCTTTTCTGGAACATTCAGTAAGTCATTTGTTACCATTTTAGTCAATTTGCACATAAATGATAAACGTCGCACGAACGCACGCACACAAATACATACATACCATTAACTGGTCCTGTCGCTGCCATCAGTCTGATGGGAACATTTATGGTTTGGTCTGACATGGAACTAGAAATAAAAAGTGATGTAGATAATGATCCCTGGCTTAAAACCTGCATATCCGTAATGCCAACTTCATATGTTACAAAAGTGGGTACTCCAGAGGACTGTTCTTTTCGATGAACAGTCACTACTGGGAATTCAGGCTTCACCTGTGAATGAGAACATAGAAACTTAGACGGATTGCATTCTGTGGAACACACTACCCTTCAAGTCCAGTCTGAGTGATAATGAACTGTACATACATGTTGTCAAAAACTTGATTCCCCTTCATTTTACATACTAACATTTTCTTTAAAATATACTCTAAAATATAGTTAGTTGTTTTGCGCTATAACGAAGACCGCATAGCATGAAACGGTTGAGGATTGTGTCTACCAGGCTGTATGATTTGATGGATGAAATAAGATTGATTTTACCAGATCGGTGATTGCCACAACTTCTGCTTACTACCTGTA
The DNA here is from genome assembly GCF_050947455.1 of Rhinoderma darwinii. NCBI lineage: Eukaryota > Metazoa > Chordata > Amphibia > Anura > Rhinodermatidae > Rhinoderma > Rhinoderma darwinii. The sequence continues at coordinate 108,852,338 of NC_134693.1, read as the reverse complement.
TGGAATTCTCCATGATTGCTACTAATGGCCGAACACTACTAAAACGTGTTCAGTTTGAATGCTGGACAGAGAGATTCCATGGCACTTTCAACAACTGTTTGGCTATAAAATCTATAAGGTCCTTTTGTAAAGGTTAGGGGGGGGGGGGGGGTGGGTGTTAATAAAATATAAAGACAACAAGCCAATTATTTTGACAAGCTGGTACAATATTATAATAGGTTTACGCCTCATGCAAACGACCATGTGCGCCGTCCGAGTCCCGTCCGTGATCCGAGGAAAGATTGTACATATTCTATCTTTCCTCGGATTGGAGACTCGGACCATTTTTCACAGACCCGATTCACCCGCTAAGTCCGTGAAGACTATCGGGTGCCACTCGGATGCCCGAGTGGCACAACGGTCGTGTGCATGAGGCATTAGATGGCGTCAGTTAGTTGTTTTGGAATAGACAGTACAGATGCCCTATCAATAAGGAACTATCTAGGAAAAATTTCTGACTTTTGATTTCATTGTAGCGGTAGTGCCACAGGACAACCCCTTTTCATATGCCATAATAGGGCATACGGATGTCAGAGGGACGTATCCATTTTTAGATTGAATCTGGCCGTGCGATCAGTTGATTGTTACGGGTCTGGCTTTAAAAGTTCCTGGTGATCAGCCAGTGTCATTGCCAGGGGTTTCTGAAACCGGATCAATCAACCGAACACCTGGTGGCCTCGAAGATTCACTGCAATACAATGTAGATGGCACACATAGCAGCGTCCATGAAAGGATTTAAGGAGAAAGCGGTTTTATAGTCCTACAAACGAGTACTCATTTACAGCCTCTTTAGCGTTAAATTGAGCGAACTGCCTTATAAATAACTCAACAGCTCTTTTCTGAGTGGAGCTTCACTAATAAGTCTTGTAGGGTTTGAAGGGGTCAGTGGCATTTTGCTACTACTGGGCATCAGTAAACTAACAACATTTGTATAGATTCCCACTTTATAAAATGTGCGATCACACAGAAGGATGATTAGCATTGGAAAGCTCACCTCGAGATTGTTAAAATCTTCCGCAGTTCCAAATATCTTAACGTCAGCTGTTTTATAATGATTGCTTAGAACAATTTCCTTTGGATCGGCGTACAACCCAGGATAAACATACACAAGCGCACAGATCTGCTCTCTGTAGACATTAATCCCAAGTACAGTGGCTGTTACAGTAAGAGATGACACCCCCATGCTGAGATGTTTTAGCTGGCTCTCTGAAAGCTGCTGTCTTGAGAGGGAACAGGTGTAGTGACCTAGATATCGAATAGATCAGATAATGGTGAGAAGACTGCATGTTCAGCTTAGATGAAACTGTTAGGACAGCAAAGAATTAGCAATTTGTCTCAGGAAAAAGCGACAGACACAGCACATCATTCAGAACAGCATATGAAGAAATAACCTGTACAAATGTATTAAAGAAAAAACCAAGCAAACAAGATATGGGAAAGGCTTGAAACTGCTTCAAATTTAACTGGATCCTAGCACAAAAAGCAAGAAATAAAAGAGAATCTTGTCTCTGCAAGTCACACACACATGCTTATCTCCAAATCAAAAATGCAATAAAAGGGGGAGTTAGGGACTATGTAAACCTTTGATGGGCATTTTTTTTAAATAAACAGGTCAGTCAGTGTGTCTGGTGTAACTTTTAACCCCTTCCCTCTTTGGCCACTTTTGACCTTCCTGACAGAGCCTCATTTTTCAAATCTGACATGTTTCACTTTATGTGGTAATAACTTCAGAATGTTTTCTCGTGACACATTGGACTTTATGTTACTGGCAAAATTTGCTCGATACATTCTGTATTTAATTGTGAAAAACACAAAAATTGAGTGACAAATTGAAAAAATTATAATTGTTCTAAATTTAAATGTATCTGCTTGTAAGATAGGCAGTTATACCACACAAAATTGCTGCTAATTAACATCCCCATATGTCTACTTTAAAAGGATGTTCAAAAAAATTATGCCAATCTATTTTTCTAGGATGTTACAAGGCTTAAAACTTTAGCAGCAATTTCTTAAATTTTCAAGAAAATTTCAAACGGCTATTTTTACAGGGGCCAGTTCAGTTGTGAAGTGGCTTTGAGGGCCTTATATATTAGAAACCCCCAATAAGTCACCCCATTTTAAAAACTGCACCCCTCAATGTATTGAAAACAGCATTTACAAAGTTTCTTAATTCTTTAGATGTTTAACAGGAATTAAAGCAAAGTAGAGGTGAAATTTACAAATATCTTTTTTTTTGCAGAAATTTATTTTTAATCCATTTTTTTTGTAACAGAAAGTTTTACCAGAGAAATGCAACTCTATATTTATTGTCCAGGTTCTGCAGTTCTAGGAAATATCCCAATTGTGGCCCTAGCATGCTAATGGACTGAAGCACCGACCTCAAACAAAGGAGCACCTAGTGGATTTTGGGACCTTCTTTTTATTAGAATATATTTTAGGCACCATGTCAGATTTGAAGGGCTCTTGCGGTGCCAAAACAGTGGAAATCCTCAAAAAGTGACCCCATTTGGGAAACTACACCCCTCAAAGAAATTATCTAGGGGTATAGTGAGAATTTTGACCCCACAGGTTTATTGCAGAAATTATTGGAAGTAGGCAGTGAAAATTAAAATGTAAATTTTTTCAAGAAAATGTAGGTTTAGCAAATGTTTTCTCCTTTCCACAAAGACTAAAGTAAAGCAATTTCTCCCGAGTAAAGCAATACCCCATATGTGGTCATAAATGGCGGCTTGGACATAGGGCAGGGCTTAGAAGAGAAAGAACACCCAAACAGGTGACTCCATTTAGAAAACTACACCCCTTGAGGAATTCATCTAGTGGTATAGTGAGCATTTTGACCCCACAGGTGTTTCATAAAATGTATTAGAATAGGGCATTGAAAATAAAAACAATCCCTTTTCTTCAATAAGACGTAAATCTAGCTCAACAAATAAAGGAAAACCCCCACATTTGCAAAGCAATTTCTCCCATGTACAGCAATACCCCATTTGTGGTCATAAACTGCTGCTTGGGCAGACAGTAGGGCTCAGAAAAGAAGGAGCGCCATTTGGCTTTTGAAATGCAGCGTTTGCTGGATTGGTTTCTGGTCGCTATGTCGCATTTGCAAAGCCCCTGTGGGACCAAAACAATGGAAACCCCTGGAGTGACCCCATTTTAGAAACTACACCACTCAAGGTATTCACCTATGTTGCAGCGAGCATGTTGCAGAGTGAAAATTGTATTTTTTCCATAGATATGCCAATATGTGGTGCCCAGCTTGTGCCACCATACAAGACAGCTCTCTAATTATTACGCTGTGTTTCCCGGTTTTAGAATCACCCTACATATAGCCCTAATCTTTTGCATGGACATTTGACAGGGCTCAGGAGTGAAAGAGTACCATGTAAAATTGAGGCCTAATTTGGTGATTTACAAAGTATTGGTTCACAATTGCAGGGGCTCTGATGTGAAATAAGATAAAAGAAACCCCTGAGAAGTGACCCCATTTTGGAAACTGCACCCCTCAAGGCATTTATTAAGGGGTGTAGCGAGCATTTTCACCCCACAGGTCTTTTCCATAAATGATTGTGCTGCGGATGGTGCAAAGTGAAAATTTAATTTTTTCCCTAGATATGCCATTTCAGTGGCAAATATGTAGTGCCAAGCTTGTGCCACTGGAGACACACACCCAAAAATTATTAAAATGGATCTCCCGGGTAAGGCGATGCCATATATGTGGAAATATACAGCTATTTGGGCACACTGTAGGGTTCAGAGGGGAGGGACCGCCATTTGGCTTTTCTGCACAGGCCAGTGTCACACTCATAAATGTCCTTCCTTATCTCCCTTTTGGTCCATACTCTGCACCTTTGCAGTTTGGGGAATTTTTCTGGGAAGTATTGTCCTGGTATAATACGGACACCCTCGCTTCCAGCAGATATATTTGGGCCCTACCCTTCCTGGTTCCCTAATTTTAGGGCCTTGATAATTCGCCTCTTGAAACAGAAGAAATGTTCCCCTCGGACCTGCACAACTGCATATTTTTTATTTCCTGACTTATTGGAGCCTTAACTAATTTTATTTTTTGATCGACGTAGTGGTATGAGGGCTGTTTTTTTTGCAGGATAATTTGTAGTTTTTATTGGTACCATTTTGGGGTACATGCGACTTTTTGATCACTTTTTAGCCTATTTTTTGGGAGGCCAGATGACCACAAAACGGCAATTCTGGCATATTTTTTTTATACAGCGTTCACCACGTGTTATAAATGACATGTTAACTTTATTCTGCGGGTCAGTCCGATTCCGGCCATACCTAATTTATAAACCTTTTTTATGTTTTACAACTTTTTGCACAATAAAATTACTTTAAGGATGTATTTCTTTTGTATAAGGATGTCGCCAAGTTGTGAGAGCCATAACGTTTTAGTTTTTTCATCGACGGAGCTGTATGAGGGCTTGTTTTTTGCGAGACGAGCTATAGTTCTTTATAGGTACCATTTTTGGATACATCCGACTTTTTGATCACTTTTTATTCCAATATTTGTAGGGCGAAGTGATAAAAAAACAGAAATTCTGGTATAGTTTTTTATTTGATTTTTTTACACCGTTCACTGCATGTAATAAATAACATAATATTTTTATAGGTCAGGCCGTTACGGTCGCAGCGATACCAAATATGTATGGTTTATTTATTTTTTTAATAATAAAAGAACTTGATAAGGGAAAAAGGCGATCGTATTTTATTACTTGAAAATTTTATTATAGGTTTTAATACTTTTTTTTTCACTTTGTTTTACACTTTTCTTTAGTCCCACTACGGGACTTGAAGGTCCAACTGTCTGATTTTTTTTTCTAATACATTGCACTACCTGTGTAGTGCAATGTATTAGATCTGTCAATCATTCACTGACAGCAAGCCGATTAGGCTTCGCCTCCTGGAGGGCCTAATCGGCTTCCGTAATGGCAGAGCAGGAGGCCATTGTTAGGCCTCCTGTTGCCATAGCAGCAGTTGGCAGCACTGCGATTGCAGGGCAGAGCTGCCGATCTGCTAGCAACCTCTAAGATGCTAGCAACCTCTAAGATGAAGTGATAGCTTTTGATCACTGCATCTAAGGGGTTAATGACAGGGATCGGAGCTAGCGGACATCCACCGCTGATGACACCGGCTCAGCTCCTGAGCCAGCGCCATCTTGCCGTCGGCTACCGAAGACTTTCAGGCCCTGCCTCTATTGCCGGGGTGCCGATGAGCTGCAAACCCCTTAAACGCAGCGATCGCTTTTGACCACGGCATTTAAGGGGTTAATGGCGGGGATCGAAGCTAATTTCTGTCCCCGTCATTACAGCTGTAATACACTGCTGACATCCGGCGATGATGGCACTGACTCAGCTTCCGCCGGCGCTATCAATTTGTCAAAATGGATACGGCAAAATGCGGGAAGCACTGGCTTTCCATGACGTATGCATACGACAAATGTTGGGACGGGGTTAAATTAGTCTTTATTAAAAATGTGTTTTGCTTTTCTAGATACAGCTGTTTTGTATTCTGTATACAGAGCAGCTGTATGTAGCGCTAAATCCTGTTCCCGTCAGACACACAGGATCCACCAGTTATCCATCACAGTTCATAACTTGGATGTGATAGATTACAGGTGGATCCGGCATGTCTGACCCGATGTCACTGAACCCGTCAGGTCCGTGGGACTGACCGATTCAGGCCATATTGAAAGATACAGCTGCACTGTATAGACAATGCAGAGCAGCTGTATCTCAAAAAGTAAAACAAATTTTTAATAAAGACTAATTAAAAAGTTACACTGACTGACCGCTTTATTAAAAATAAAAAAAATGCCCATCAAAAGGCATTCATAGACTTTAAAGTCAGTCATAGAATCAATAGCAAAAATTAAAGGGGTAGTACAATGATACAGACCCGCACATATCAAGTCTGGATAATCAACCTTCTCAGAAGAATTATGTCCTTTTAATGAAAAGACTGCGTTATCGCAGATAGTATGCTCAAATTTTGATCGGCGGAATTAGCTTTTTTTCGGCTGTTGCATGGCCATTACCAAAAGATCGACCAATTGATGGCCGATCATTCTGGATACAAAATCTTTTCTGTGATTTTATACGCAGTGCGTGAATGAGAACACATCTCATCCACATGCTGCTAAACTTTTTCCGACTGGAAATCCGAGTATTCTGCATTGTTTTTTAAATCCGCAGAATGTTCATTCTGTTCTGGATGGTCACTGCAGATTTCACCCTTTTCAATGTAGAATGGGTTTAATCCATAGCAAAATCTGCAATTGACAACGTGCAGATTTTGCTGCGGAAAATCCACAGTATATGAGAGAGTTTCCGAGTACAACCATGTTACTGTATGTGAAGTTTAGTGTCACCACACAAAGACTGGCCCAGATGACAAAGCCTAAAACTACTGTGATACCGTATAAAACACCAAACATATTAAAGTACAGAACCAGTACCTGTCTCTGTATCAAATCCGGTTTTAATCGAAAATATTTCAGGAGGTGGAACATCAAGATTCTGATTTATAAAATGCAGATGGCAATAAATGAGATTTTCTGGGTGAAGATCTTGAATTGCTTCAATCTGGGCAGAAGAACATTGCCCTGAAAGTGACAAAAAAAGAGACATATGTTTTATCTGCAAATATTAATAATCATCATTCAATAGAGAAAAACACCATTAAATCATCTTTTGCTTTGCTCTGGACAGCTTTATTAAAAATGTGTTAATTGATGTCATTTTTAATTCCTAGCAGATATTTGACAGGTAATACTTAACCCAGGCGTTCTCAGCCCCATTGTGTGGACAGAATTTCTTAACATCATATACATTACATAAAAGCATAGCCCTTTAACCACTTGCCGCCTCAGCCATTTTTCGTCTTTTCATTTTCGAGTTGTAGTATTTAATGTCCCCATTTAATGTACTTTTATAGACACGGCGATAAAAATCATGTTTATTTTTTACATTACTTTAGGGGAAGGTTTTTTATTTTATTTTAATATATATTATTTCTTTAAATTAAGCCATCTTCTCATATATCCTCCGTAGTTTCCCTCCGGCATTTCTGTACCATGCTTCCCCATAGGATTGATTCTGGCATACCTTCACCAGACAGAAGTTGCATGCAGCGTACTTCTGTCTGGGTATAACCCGGCCCGGACAGGTACACTAAACGTCAACATTTGTTTCAGGTTCAGGCTATAGAAAACTGGCTAGATGCAACTGATGTATATGAAACAGGCCTTAATAACAACTTTAATTTTATTTTATTCCCACTAGGAGAATTGAACATGCAAATCGCTGATACAATAATTATGTATTGCAGGCAGTGTATGGTCTTTTAGCATAACTCCTATTAAGCCCTGCCTTCATTAGGCCCCCTGACTGTCATAACCACCATCAGCCCTCCCCTCTGACTAACGGCTTAGTGTCACAGCTGTGGGGTATGTGGACCCACTAGGCCACTTCACCGTAGTAGTGTAGCAACTGGCCAAACAAGAGTCAATGGAAGTCTTTAGGACAAAAGTAGCTAGATAGAAGATTTGGCAGACACTTAGCGTGGCGGACACTTGGCACAGAGGATGAACTAGACTCTGACACTATACTTCGCACTGGAACAAATACAATTACTGGATACGGCATACAGGAACACGGGATACAACTAAGGAACCATTTACAACGAACACGGGAAGACACAACAACGCTTAGGCAAGATAAAAGTGGGCAGAGTCCTTTTTAAAGTCCCAGGTGTGTAGGGATTAGACAGGGATTAAGTTGCGGGGCACCCTAGGAGTCACAGCAGGAGGAACGAACAGTGTGTTCCGGCGTCTCAGAGGAGGGAGACGCCGGCTAGAGTTCACTGGTCTACTGGACGGTAAGTGATGCCGGCGACAATTACAGTACCCCCCCCCCCCCTCTTTTTAGGTCCAGAGTTTGAGAGGAACCTCCTGATGAGGGCTAGAGCATCCAAATTCTCTTCATGCTTCTCTGCTTGGGACCAAGTCCACCCGGTAGAAGGTCCTCCCTCCTACCATCTTGTTGTAATGGCAGGAAGGAGGTGAAGGGAAAGTGAGCCCTAATCTACCCACCGCCCTGTCCCTGCCTACTTGCAACGACCCGCCCTAGGCGACGGGGTACAACTGGGCGGCGGTCCCTACGCTGTCTAAGTGCACGGGAGAACAAACAGGGAACACGCAAGGAAAGGGGCAGTAGCCACGGAACGCCGCGAGGAAACGGAGCGGTGAATGAGTAGTCAGGACCAGGATGAAGTGGAGTATACCAAAGTGAGCACGGAGAAGGAAGCAAGCCAGGGGCAAAGCAAAGCAGGTTAAGCGGAACTGCAGCAAGGCAGAAGCACGGCAGGAGCAGGCTGGAGCAAGCAGCAGTGAGGCCATGAATCCAGAAGAATTACAAGCACTGAGGAAGAGAACACGGCAGGTAATAAAGGACAGGGGGCGGAGCTAACTCCGACTGACCAGGCCGCGATAGGCTCTCCCACTCCTGAGCCTGCCACCCTGGTTGGTGGGAGATGGTGTCAGTCGAACAGGTCTGGCCTCAGGTGTGGATTGATTAATCCCAGGAGTATACCTAGACGTAGTACCTGGCAGATCCCTAACACTTGTAATCCAGAATCTCTTTTACTACAAAGATATCAGAAGAACCGCAGGAAGCAACTGTAGAACCAAGGGATTTGCTGAATCGGTTCAGGACCACAGGCTTTAGGAGGGACAGATGGAATAAGTTGGGAATTATGAGGGTAGGAGGTAGCCGAAGCTTATAGGACACAGGGTTTATTTGTTGCAAAATTTTCGAAGAGGCCGAGGAATCTGGGAGTGAATTTGTAGAAAGGGATCTTCACACAAATGTTTCTGTAAGACAACCAAACCTTGACTCCAGGAGAAAACCGGAGGGGGATTTTTTATTTTTGCATATCTCTTCATGCGATCAACTGCCTGAAGGATCGCAAACTTAGTTTGCTGCCAGATGTGAAGGAAACTTCCAAAGGAAGAATTGGCTGCAGGCACTTGAGACGTAGCTGGCACAGGAAGAGGAACACGTGGATGTTGACTGTACACAACGAAGAACGATTGTTGTATGAGAATTTGGCCCATGGCAGAAGCTGTACCCAACTGTCTTGTTGACCTGAAACAAAACGACAAAGGTAATTCTCAAGTACCTGGTTGATCCTTTCAACTTGGACATTAGACTGCGAGTGATAAGTCCAATTTCACATCCAAAAGTCTACATAGGGCTCTCCAGAACTTAGAGGTAAATTGTACACCACGTTCTGACACAATATGGAGGGGGAGGCCATGCAAACGAAAGATGTGCTGGAAAAAAACATCTTGCCATACAAGCAGATGGAAGGCCAGTTAAAGGGACGAAATGTGCCATCTTGGAGAAGCGGTCCACCACGACCCAGACTGTAGTACATCCAGTAGAAGGAGGGAGGTCAGTAATAAAATTTATGGCAATGTGTTGCCAGGAAGTATCAGGAACTGGTAGAGGTATGAGCAGGCTAGCAGGTTTAGAATGAGTAGCCTTGTTTTGGGTACAGTTTATACAGGAAGAAATATAGTCCAAGACATCTTTAGGTAGCGTGGGACACCAGTAGTGACCAGCAATAAGGTCCCGCGTTTTAGGGACACCAGATTGCCCAGCCAGTCTGGATTTATGTCCACAGCAGAGATTTTCTTCTCCTGTCAGCAAGACGGTCAAAAAATCTTCCCAGGAGGAATGTCTTTGATTTGCAGAGGGCTAACAGCAATAATCCTAGACGGATCAATAACATGTAGAGGACTTTCTTCGGAGTTGTTATTCTCAAACGACCGTAACAGGACATCGGCCTTAATGTTTTTGCCGCAGGGCAGAAATGAAGCAGGAATTTAAATCTGGTGAAGAACAGTGTCTGGCTTGACGAGGGTTTAGTAGTTGTGCAGACTGTAGATAAGGGAGATTCTTGTGATCCGTGAAGATGATGATGGGATGAGAAGCCCCCTCTAACGGGTGTCTCCAGTCTTCTAAAGCCAACTTGACGGCGAGTAATTCTCGATCCCCAATGGAATAGTTGGGCTCTGCAGGGGAGAAGAGCTTGGAGAAAAAAAAAACACAGAATATTGCCTTACCCTTGGAATTCTTTTGAAACAGGATTGCTCCAGCACCAATGGAAGAGGCGTCAACCTCAAATGAAAACTGTCGAGTCACATCAGGATGATGAAGAACAGAAGCAGAAGTGAAGGCGCTCTTGATTGAATGTTGGAGAATGCCGCCTCAGGGTTTCAGAACTTAGCGTTCACCCCCTTCTTCGTAAGAGCAGATATGGGAGCAGTAAGAGACGAGAAATTTGGGATGAACTGACAATAAAAGTTGCGAATTCTAGAAATCTCTGTATGGCTCGGAGACCTTGAGGACGTGGCCACTCCAAGACAGACTTCAATTTCTCCGGATCCATTTGTAGACAAAGATCGAGATAATATAGTCCAAAGATTTTCTTTCAAATCCGCACTTCTCAAGTTTAGCATATAATCGGTTACCCCTTAACCGCGACAGGACTTGGCGAACATGCTTCTGGTGCGTCATCAGATCAGGTGAGTGGATCAAGATGTTGTTCCAGATAAACCACCAGACAGACATACAGAAGATCCCAGAGGAGGTCATTCACAAACTCCTGAAACACAGCTGGAGAGTTACATAGTCCAAATGGCATTACGATATACTCGTAGTGACCGTCTAGGGTGTTGAATGCGGTTTTTCATTCGTCACCTTTGCGAATACGGATAACGTTATAGGCCCCGCTTAGGTCCAGCTTTGTGAAAATCTTGGCTCCACGAATCCTGTCGAAGACCTCTGAGATAAGCAGCAAGGGGTACTTGTTTTTTAGCGAGATTAGGTTTAATCCACAGTGAATCGATGCACCGCCGGAGTGACCCATCCTTTTCTTCACAAATAAGAATCCGGCAAACGGCTGGTGAAGAAGACTTTCTGATGAACCCCCTCTCCAGGTACATAGCCTGGGTTTCAGGCAAGGAGAGAGGATAAACCTATCCATGAGGAGGTCAAGCTTCAGGGAGCAACTCAATAGGACAGTCGTAGGGGCGATGAGGAGGAAGGATCTCTGCCTTCCTCTTGCTAAAGACATCCGTGTAATTAGCATATTGTGGAGGGAGTCCTGTGAGAGACAGAGGTAGTGGAGGAAGAACAGGACGAACCTGAGGCAGACAGCGGTAAAGACATTGGGGTCCCCATTGGAGGACCTCTCCGGAATTCCAATTGAAGACTGGAGCGTGCTGGCGAAGCCACGGCACTCCCAGCAGGAGGGGGTTTAAAGTTATTAACTCAGAATGGAGGACTCCTATCTGTAGTCTTAGAGGTTTGGTAATAGACAGGATACGGTCTCCTGAGAGGAACAGTGGCCAAATGGAAACAATCTACTAAGTCCTGCTGGATAAAGTTCGCAGCTGCTCCAGAATGCAAGTAAGCAGATACAGAGTGTGATCCTTCACCGGTAACAATAGACAAAGGAATATAAAGTCTGGGAGAGAATTTAGTAGTCGATATAGATTCCCCTAGGATTATCTCTCCAATCAAGCCTAGGTGCTGGAGTTTCCCGGCTTTTGCGGGCACTGGCATTCTCCCGGCAAACTTCCAGAGTGCGCTATTGGATCCTCATATCGATCCGGGTTGCCAGGAGTATTAAGGCATCCAAGGTAGAAGGAAGCTCTAGAGCTGCCAGTTCATCCTCTATATGAGAGGCAAGTCCATGCCATAAAAGTTGCCACTAAGGCCTCGTTATTCCAAGCCAACTCAGCTGCCAGGGCATACAAGGGAATGGTGTACTCCCCTACAGTTTCATGATTCCCCATGATTGAGGGTCAGTAGTGAGGCAGCTGCAGAGGATGTTTGGCCCGGTTATTCTAAAACGTTATGGAAAGTCTCTAGAAACATGGGAAATCAGAGAATTCCGGACCCTCTCGTTTCAAGATGGGGTTCGTCCATGCCAGGACTTTGCCAGAGCGGAGAGAGATAATAAGAGCGACCTTGGCCTCATCAGAGGGGAAGAGATGAGCACGTAACCTGAAGTGGATCGTACACTGGTTGATGAAGCCTCTACAGGTCTTAGGATCCCCGTCGTAGCGAGGAGGTAGAGGCAACGAAATTACAGACCAAGGGCAGGCAGGAGGGATAGCAGGTGGGGGAGTAGTGAAAGCAGCCAGAGGAGGTACAGAAGGAAGATCCAAATGGGTAATTATGGAGTTTGCAGTCTGTAGGAGCTGATCCGGACGTACCCGAAGGTCGCGCATGTCCACTTGCATCATCTGGACTGCGGTTTTAGGTTGACCAGCAGGATCCATGGCCTGAGCATGCTGTCATGTCATGTGGACCCACTAGGCCGCTCCGCCACAGCGGAGTAGCAGCTGGCCAAACAAGGTCAATGAAAGTCTTCAGGACAAGAGTATCTGGATAGAAGATTTGGCAGACACTTGGCATAGATGACACTTGGCACAGGGGATGAACTCGAATGAAACACTAGACTTCGCACTGGAAAAAACACAATTACTGGATACAAGATACAACTAAGGAACCATTTGCAAACAAACATGGGAAGACACAACAACGCTCAGGCAAGGTGAAAGTGGGCAGTCCTTTTTAATGTCCCAGGTGAGTAGGGATTGGACAGGGACTAAGTTGCAGGTGTGCGCGCTGGCCCTTTAAGACCACGCGCACCCTAGGAGTCACAGCATGAGGAGCGAGCAGTGGGTGCCGGTGTCTGAGGAGGGAGACGCCGGCTAAAGTTCACTGGTCTGTGGTCACTGGAGGGTAAGTGATGCCGGTGGTTCGCAACCATTACACTTAGAAACCATGGTCGCTATTGACCACAGCATCTAGATTAAACGGTTTGGAATCCGAGTTATCTCCAATCCAGCCCGTTAGTGCATTACAGCTGACACCTGCAGCATATAGAACGGGCTCAGCCTGTTCATTACTCTACCCAACACACTATGAGATACATTTACATCAAATGTTGGTAAGGGGTTAAAGAGGACCTTCCAGCTCCCCTGACATGTCTGTTTTAGTAAATACTTGTTTTCACCATAAAACAACATTTCATAGAACTCTATGTTGTGCCTTTCCTCTGTTATTCCTCCTGGAAGGGTATGAATAAATTGACAACTAGGTGTTAACATTACCCATGTAAAAGGGGCATGTCCCTACACACTGGTACCATCCAAACAGTGCTGACCGTATAAGACACCCTATTTTTATGAGGAATACGAGTATTTACTAAAATAGACATGTCAGGAGAGCGGACTGGTTCTCTTTAAGCATTGCTTACAGATGTTATGTTGGAAGTTAATCCGTCTTATAAGAAGTTATCTTCAAGCCAATGAGAGGTCTCTTTACCTAGTGGTATGTCCATTGCCTTATCCTGGTAATCCAGCAGTATATATTTGTACTACGGTTTGGGTCTTTTAGGACAAATGTCAGAACTGTGCCGGTAAAACGAGCTTTGGTTGCTTCAGCAATTGTTTCAATTTAGTGCTGCAATGGTGCAAGTCAAAGAAGTACAGCCTTTATTTTATAGTTGGCTAACAGAATGGAACGGTTTTCTTTTGATATACTGACACATCAGACCGTGAAATCCTTTGTGAGTATAATGTAGAAAAAACACCATCTATTTTGTTTTCTAGCTAAATAGATATTCTGTGAATGGTTATCATTGCCGCTTCAGGGACCTTATTAACTATCTGAACAATGACAAACCTCCTCTCCCAATTTGCTTATTTTCTAGTAGAAACAGGTAGGCAATAAAATGATCATACATAATAAACCCGACTGGAATGAACCCATCAGGTTAAAAAATCCTTACACATTACTTACTTACATTGCAGTAGCTTTCTCAATTCACATACTGTCACTGAGTAAACAGGGTAGAATGAGAACAAACAATTTAATGACCTATTGAAAACGTACCAACGGGGAAAGGTAAATCATTTGTTTGCGGTTACTACCATAATTCCAGTAAAGTTGTACTTAGAAATCAGTAAACTTAAGCTGGAAGTTGGGTGTAGGAAATCCTTTATATACTAAAAGTGCCCCCAACATTAATAAATTACAAACTTGCTACATTTGAATACAATTTGACAGGATCACTTAGGAATTAATTGAACATGTAACCTCCAATACAATTAATGAACCACTAGGCCAAACCCCTTTTTGCATGCCAAACCCCCCCATTTGCATGGTACTCCATTGAATTAATATTTATCCCCCAAGCCTGCTATATTCTACTGTATATAATAGACCCTGGGACTGGCCCCACACAGTATATTGTCCCCATAGTGCTCCCCAGACAGTATAATGCCCCATAGCTGCCCCCACGATGTATAATGCCCACATAGCTGCTCCGACACAGCCCCAATAGTGCCTAATAAAAATAATAACATACATACATACCCACCTAACCCCGTTTCAACGACGAGTGGAGGAGATCCCTCTGCTCCTCTGGGCTGTGTAGCTCGGCGCAGACAGGCACAATCACGTCACTGTCTCGCGTCCGGCGATACATAGTAATTGGTCTGAACCATTGTATTGAACTGTATCTGCGTCCTGAAGATGCAGATACAGTTTAAACCAAGAAAAATAATTGAAAAAAAAAAAGAAGTGCGCAAGATAACGTTGATTAATTGCGCCAAATTGAGTTTTTGACTTTGTTAATTAATTGTCCAGTCCTAGGATCACTACTGAGTAGCTAGAAGAGTTGCAGAGGTCGCAGTTGTAGCAAGGCCCTGGTACCGGAGGGTTCCTAAAGACTCCTCTGCCACATACAAAACCAACAGCATCATGTCACATGGTGTGTGTGTGGGGGGGGGGGGGGGTTCGGTTGCAGATCTTGCACTTGAGCACATGAGCTTTAAGTTACACCTCTGCTACAAGGGCTGCATTTATTTTCTAGGAATTGTCGTTAGCTTATATATATAGGACTGCATAAAGGAGCTCTAAAGGCTGGCAGTTATCGTTGAAAGTATTGTTGGCAACCCCTTTTAACATTCAAAAAAGATCTGGCCGCACTACATTCGTTCCAAGAACCCCCCCCCCCCCCAAAAAAAAACAAAAAACTTTTTTCTAATCTTGTTCTTATCCTGACCATCCATACTCTCCCGCAGCACTTCCAGCGTTTGTTAACACTCAGATTTTCCGTTTCGCGTTAGCTTGCGGTTCTCCTGCAATTCATAGCGCTGGCATCTCTGGAGTCGCCCAGCACACCACAGACCATCTATTTCACACATATACAGGAATAATGGGGGGTTATATACAGAAATGATGGGGGGTTATATACAGGAATGATGGGGGGGTTATATACAGGAATTATAGGGGTTATATACAGGGACCCCCATCATCCTGGAATATAACCCCCATCATCTGTGCATATACCATTGGGGCGGGCATTGAGGATAAATGAGAAATAAATGGGCCGGGCATTGAGGACTCAGTGGACCATTAAGATGACTGAAACGCCGGTACATGGCAGAAGTGCAGCAGACTCTGAATACATTCGTGCTGAGCTGCTCACGGCTCAGCACAGACAGGCGCGACCGACTGACGTCATCGTGCCTGTCTGCACTGAGCCTTGAGGGGCCAGCGTTATACAGTGAATAGTAGAGCAGGGAACTGGGGGTTCCCTGCTCTACTGTAGGTTTAAACTGTATCTGCGCCATGAAGATATGCGCAGATGACCTCGGTTATCTGCACTGAATATCAGGTTTTTTTCCCCCAAATAATTGCCCAGCCCTAAATGAAGGCTGGGCAATTAAATTGAGCAGGCCGGAAAACAGCTATGCCAGAGAACGGATGCCAGCAGTAGTCTGAGGCTCACATGGGGTCAGCATCACGAGACCCGGAACTCGATAGGAAAACCATGGCGTTTTCGGCATTGTAAGTTAATTACAAAGTTATTTGGTTTGGCAGCTGTAGTAATAAAGCCATTACATAGTTAATCCCAGAAAACTCCTTTGAGGGTATGTTCACACGCTTAACAAAAAACGTCTGAAAATACGGAGCTGTTTTCAAGGGAAAACAGCCCCTGATTTTCAGACGTTTTTTGAGCAACTCGCGTTTTTCGCAGCGTTTTCGCAGCGTTTTTTTACGGACGTTTTTGGAGCTGTTTTCATTGGAGTCTATGAGAAAACGGCTCCAAAAACGTCCCAAGAAGTGTCCTGCATTTCTTTTGACGAGGCTGTAATTGTACGAGCCGTCTTTTGACAGTGACACGTAAAATGACAGGTCGTCGGCACAGTACATCGTAAAACCCATTGAAAGTAATGGGCAGATGTTTGCCGACGTATTGGAGCCGTTTTTTCAGACGTAATTCGAGGCGTAAAACGCCTCCATTACGTCTGAAAATAGGTCGTGTGAACCCAGCCTAAGGCCTCCGTCACACAGCATTGTATCTGCCGTTTAAAACTGCACGTAAAAGCACCAGTTTTTTTTAAATGTAACACGCGTTTTTGGTGGTGTTTTCCATTTAGTCTCATTTTGCACATGCGTATTTCATCGCATTTTTTAAGTTCTTTGATGTAGTCTATGGAGAAAAATACCAGAAAAAAAACAGCCATATCTAGAGCATGCTGCGTTTTTAAAAAAAGCTACTGACCCCAAACACAATACAAAAACACAACAAACCAATATGCTGTGTATGAAGACTCCCTCATATTTTACCATAGACTTTAAAGTAATATTAGGCTGTAGCGTTTTCCAACTAAAGTCTTCTACTAATGCACCGTAGTAAAGCAAATATGTCCAGCACATACTCTGGGGTTTTCAACAAAGATCAAAACATTTTAAAAGTTGTAAAGAGAACTAAAATGGTAATTTGTTGAATTTGCAGCATCAGGAGGTCATATTTACAGAAATCAAAAGCTCTTTCAATCAAAAAAAACTTAACAGGCCAAGTTACATGTTAACATAGGACCCCTTCCTTGATATCACCTTCACAATTCTTGCATCCATTGAATTTGTGAGTATTTGGACAGTTTCTGCTTGAATATCTTTGCAGGATGTCAGAATAGCCTCCCAGAGCTTCTGTTTTGATGTGAACTGCCTCCCACCCTCATAGATATTTTGCTTGAGAATGCTCCAAAGGTTCTCAATAGGGTTGAGGTCAGGGGAACATGGGGGCCACACCATGAGTTTCTCTCCTTTTATGCCCATAGCAGCCAATGACACAGAGGTATTCTTTGCAGCATGATATGGTGCATTGTCATGCATGAAGATAATTTTGCTAGAGAAGGCACGGTTCTTCTTTTTGTACCACGGAAGACAGTGGTCAGTCGTAAACTCTACGTACTTTGCAGAGGTCATTTTCACACCGTCAGGGACCCTAAAGGGGCCTACCAGGTCTCTCCCCATGATTCCAGCCCAAAACATGACTCCGCCACCTCCTTGCTGACGTCGCAGCCTTGTTGGGACATGGTGGACATTCACCAGCCATCCACTACTCCATCCATCTGGACCATCCAGGGCTGCACGGCACTCATCAGTAAACAACACGGTTTGAAAATCAGTCTTCATGTATTTCTGAGCCCACTGCAACAGTTTCTGCTTGTGAGCATTGTTTAGGGGTGGCCGAATAATAGCTTTATGCACACTTGCAAACCTCTGGAGGATCCTACACCTTGAGGTTTGCGGGACTCCAGAGGCACCAGCGGCTTCAAATACCCGTTTGCTGCTTTGCAATGGCATTTTAGCAGCTCTTCTAATCCTATTAATTTGTCTGGCAGAAACCTTCCTCATTATGCTATTATCTGAACTAACCCGTCTGTGCTCTGAATCAGCCACAAATCTTTTCACAGTACGATGATCACGCTTAAGTTTTCTTGAAATATCCAATGTTTTCATACCTTGTCCAAGGTATTGCACTATTTCACGCTTTTCGGCCGCAGAGAGATCCTTTTTCTTTCCCATATTGCTTGAAACCTGTGGCCTGCTTAATAATGTGGAACGTCCTTCTTAAAGAGGCTCTGTCACCAGATTTTGCAACCCCTATCTGCAATTGCAGCAGATAGGCGCTGCAATGTAGATAAGAGTAACATTTAATTATTAGTTTTTCAATTAAACTTATGGATGGTATTGTGTCTTAGGGCTCTTTGGATCATTGTAATCAATCTCAGACACCTGTGATAATTAGTTTGCCAGGTGTGCCCAATTAAAGGAAAACTACTTAAAGAGGCTCTGTCACCAGATTTTGCAACCCGTATCTGCTATTGCAGCTATTGCAACGCTTTTATTTTAAAAAAACGAGCATTTTTGGCCAAGTTATGGCCATTTTTGTATTTATGCAAATGAGGCTTGCAAAAGTACAACTGGGCGTGTTGAAAAGTAAAAGTACAACTGGGCGTGTATTATGTGCGTACATCGGGGCGTGTTTACTACTTTGGCCATAACTTGGCCAAAAATGCTCGTTTTTTAAGAATAAAAACGTTGCAATAGCTGCAATAGCAGATAGGGGTTGCAAAATCTGGTGACAGAGCCTCTTTAAGTAGTTTTCCTTTAATTGGGCACACCTGGCAAACTAATTATCACAGGTGTCTGAGATTGATTACAATGATCCAAAGAGCCCTAAGACACAATACCATCCATAAGTTTAATTGAAAAACTAATAATTAAATGTTTATGACACTTAAATCCAATGTGCATAATAATTTGGAACACGGTGTATAACATCAGCAATAGAAGTGGTTGCAATAGCAAGTAGCCTTGATAATAATGAGGGGGGGGGGGGGTGCTTCTGCTATGCACACTAATAGGACTGCTAGCATTAGATTTATGTGTCGTTTTCAGGAGTCAGCATTGATTTAATGCATGACAGCGCCATGTGCGTTAAAGGGGTTTTCCGGAACCAATTAACTAATTTCTATTTCACTGCACATATAACAATAATGTAATTTGTAATATACTTACTTTTTATTTAATCTTCTAACACCCGATTCCAGCACCGGTCACGTTGATGCATCTCCAGTAGCAAAATCCTAACTTCTGGCGAAAGCCCGTCCATGATCTGAGTTCCGTTTTCCAGCTGGCTCAATGTACGGTTATGTCATTCCTGACGTCATTGTACACTGAGGGAAGTGGTGGACCGGATACTCCCTTTCTTCTGATAGTTTCTGGTCTGCTGCTAGGGGAGAAAAACACTGCTAGTGTCTGGGCATGTGTGGTAAACACTGCTAGTCTCTGAGAATGCGTGGCTTCTACAGTAACAGTGTTTACCACGCATGCCCACCACTGCGATATCACAGCGCCTGCACGTCATTTTCTACCCCCTAGCAGAGGACCGGAAACTAGCAGAAATTATGTGATGTCAGGAGCCAGTAGCTAGTAGCGCTCTGACAAGGACTCCGGCGCTGGGGTTAGGGGATTCCACAGAGTCCCACAGCAGAGCCTATACTAAGGCTCTGCCCGGGACTCCGGCTCTGGGGAAGACCCTGACAATACTGTCCATATATGGACAGTGATGTCAGGGGATACCACGGAGTCCCGGAGCAGAGCCTATACTATCGCTCTGCTCTGGGACCGGCTCTGGGGTCAAATTAAGTTGTTTTTTTCCATTATGTAAGAGTGTGTTGTTTGGTACAGCACTGATATGTTGCATGTTTATGGTTAGCTCTCACTGATCTAATGAGAGCAGTAAAATGGAAACATAGATTAGGAAATGTTTATAGCTGGGTGTAGTAGGCGTGATTAGTCCCTGCTGCCGGCGCATTGTATGCTGGGACACAAGCAGTGAATGCCGGGAACTGTATGACCGGAAGAGCAAGACAACGAACACACAGAGGTAAAAAAAAACCTTAATGTAAACAAAAGAGAATAATGGTAAATTAACCCCTTTCCGACATTTGTCATATGGATACATCATGGAAAGCTAGTGCTTCTCGCATTTTGCCGTATCCATACGGCAAATGGATGGCACTGGCTCAGCAGCTCAGTCGGTGCCATCATCGCCAGATGTCAGCGGTGTATTACAGCTGACATCCGGATGTAATGGCGGGGACCGAAATTAGCTTCAATCCCCGCCATTAACCCCTTAAATGAAGCGATCAAAAGCGATCGCTGCATTTAGGGTGTTTGCATCTCATCGGCGGTTCCGGTGGCTGCAATTGCAACCAGAGGCCTAAAATTAGCCTCCAGATCTGCCTACCACGGAAGCCGTTCAGGCCCTGCCGGAGGCAGGGCCTAAAAAGCTTCTGTAGCGGACGGCAAGATGGCGTCGGCTCAGGAGTTAAGGCGGCGTCATCAGCGGTGGATGTCAGCTATATGTTACAGCTGACATCCACCTGTAATGGTAGGAACCGGAACAAGCTCCGATCCCTGCCATTAACCCCTTAGATGCAGCGATCACTGCATCTTAGAGGTCGAAAGCAGATCGGCAGCCCTGCGATGCAATCAGGGCTGCCAACTGCTGCTATGGCAACAGGAGGCCTAACAATGGCCCCCTGCTCTGCTATTACGGAAGCCGATTAGGCCCCGCTGTCAAGTGAATGACTGACAGATCTAATACACTGCACTACATAGGTAGTGCAATGTATTAAAAAAAATTCAGACAGTGGGACTTAAAATAAACCATACATATTTGATATCGCCGCGACCCTAACGGCCTAAACTATAACAATATTATGTTATTTATTACACGCGGTGAACAGTGTAAAAAAAAAAAAAACACTTAAAGAACTATACCACGATTTCAACGTTTTTTTGGTCACTTTGCCCTACAAATATTGGAATAAAAAGTGATCAAAAAGTTGCACGCATCCAAAAATGCTGCCTATAAAAACTATAGCTCGTCTCGCAAAAAACATGCCCTCATACAGCTCCGTCGATGAAAAACTTGGCGACAGAAAAAATACATTCTTTTTACAAATTTTATTGTGAAAAAAGTTGTAAAACATAAAAAAAGTGATATTAATTTGGTATCGCCGGAATCTGACTGACCCGCAGAATAAAGTTAACATGTAATTTATAACGCGTGGTGAACGCTGTATAAAAAAAAAAAACTATACCAGAATTGCAGTTTTTTGGTCCCTTGTCCCACAAAAAGTTGCACGTATCCAAAAATGGTACGTATAAAAACTATAGCTCGTCTCGCAAAAAAGAAGCCCTCATACAGCTCCGTCAACTAAAAAATTCAAATGTTATGGTTCTCACAACTTGGCGACACAAAACACATTCTTTTTCCAAAAGTAATTTTATTGTGCAAAAAGTTGGAATCAGACTGACCCACAGAAAAAAATGTTAACATGTAATTTATAACGCATGGTGACCGCTGTATACAAAAAACAAATAAGAAACGATGCCAGAATTGCAGTTTTTTGATTACCTGGCCTCCCAAAACATAGGAAAAAAAGTGATCAAACAGTTGCATGTACCCCAAAATGGTACGAATAAAAACTACAGCTCGTCCTGCAAAAAAAAAAAAGAAAAAACAGCCTTGATACTACTACGTCTATCAAAAAATAAAATTACTTAAGGCTCCAAAAAGCCAGGAAAGAAAAAATATGCAACTGTGAAGGCCCGAGGGGAACATTTCTTCTGTTTCAAGAGGCGAATTATCAAGGCTCCAAAATTGGGGAACCAGGAAGGGGAAGGCCCAGACATATCTGCTGGAAGCGAGGCTGCCCGACTGCCCGTATTATACCAGGACAACACTTTCCCAGCAAAATTCGCCAAAATGCAAAGGTGCGGAGTGTGGACCAAAAGGGGGATAAGGAAGGACATTTAATCAGTGCGACCCCGGCCTGTGCATAAAGGATTGCTTCACAGCGTAACAAATATCCATGGATTATTTTATTGTTTGTTTTTTTACACCATTATTATACCACCTGAATATTCCCCTGATGTACCTTGCCCAGGTTACATGTACCCCCACATTATAAACTGAAATACCAGTATTACTCCAAACAAAACTACTACTAAGCAAAATCCACACTCCAAAAGCCAAATGGCGATCCCTCCCCTCTGGACCCTATAGCGTCCCCAAACAGCAGTTTACTTCCGCATATATGGCATCGCCATACCCATACCCGGGAGAACCATTTTAACAATTTTTGGGGTGTGTCTCTCCAGTGGCACAAGCTGGGCATGGTATATTTGCCCCTGAAATGGGAAAAATTTTAATGTTTACTTTGCACTATCCGCAGCGCAATCATTTATGGGAAAGACCTGTGGGGTGAAAATTCTCACTACACCACTTAATAAAAGCCTTGAGGGGTGTAGTTTCCAAAATGGGGTCACTTCTGGGGTGTTTTTACAGCTTTGGTCCAACAGGGGCTTTGCAAATGCGACATAGCGACCAGAAACCAATCCAGCAAAATCTACACTCCAAAAGCCAAATGGCGCTCCTTCCCTTCTGAGCCCTACTGTGTGCCCAAACAGCAGCTTATGACCAGAAATGGGGTATTGCCGTACTCGGGAAAAATTGCTTTGCAAATGTTGGGGTTCTTTTTTTCCTTTTTTTTGTTGAGAAAATGAAAAATGTTGAGCTAAATCTACAGATTGTTTTTATTTTCACTGCCCAATTCTAATAAATTCTATGAAACACCTGTGGGGTCAAAATGCTCACTATACCTCTAGATAATTTCCTCAATGGGTGTAGTTTCCAAAATGGGGTTACTTGTGGAGGCTTTTCAAATGCGACATGGCCTCCGCAAACCATTCCTGCTAAATTTGAGCTCCAAAATCCAAATGGCGCTCTTTCACTATGTCCAAACATTCATTTATGATCACATGTGGGGTAATGTTTTACTCGGGAGAAATTGCTTTACAAATTTTGCGGTGATTTTTCTCCTTTAGGCCTTGTCGAAATGAGAAAAAATTAGTTAAGCCTACATTTTCATTGAAAAAAATGTAGATTTTCATTTTCATGGCCTACTTCCAATAATTTCTGCAAAAAAACCTGTGCGGTCAAAATGCTCACTATACCTCTACAAAATTTCCTCAATGGGTGTAGTTTCCAAAATGGGGTCACTTTTGGGGGGTTTCCACTGTTTTGTCCCCTCAGGGGCATTGCAAATGCGACATGGACTCCGCAAACCATTCCTGCTAAATTTGAGCTCCGAAAGCCAAATGGCGCGCTTTCCCTTCTAAGCCCTGCTGTGTGTCCAAACAGCCACTTATTACCACATGTGGGGTATTGTTTTACTCGGGAGAAATTGCTTTGAAAATGTTGCGGTGAATTTTCCCCTTTAGTCCTCGTGGAAATGAGAAATAATTAGCTAAATCAACAATTTCTGCAATAAACCTGTGTAGTCAAAATGCTCACTATACCTCTAGAAAATTTCCTCGAGGGGTATAGTTTCCCAAATGGGGTCACTGTTGGGGGATTTCCACTGTTTTGGCACCGCAAGAGCCCTTCAAACCTGACATGGTGCCTAAAATATATTCTAATAAAAATAAGGCCCCAAAATCCACTAGGTGCTCCTTTGCTTCTGAGGCCGGTGCTTCAGTCCAGTAGCATGCTAGGGCCACATGTGGGATATTTCCTAAAACTGCCGAATCAGGGCAATAAATATTGAGTTGCATTTCTCTGGTAAAACTTTCTGTGTTACAAAACAAATGAATTCAAAATGAATTTCTGCAAAAAAAAAAATAATTTCACCTCTACGTTGCTTTAATTCCTGTGAAACGTCTAAAGGGTTAAGAAACTTTCTAAATGCGGTTTTCAATACATTGAGGGGTGAAGTTTTTAAAATGGGGGGACTTATTGGTGGTTACTAATATATAAGGCCCTCAAAGCCGCTTCACAACTGAACTGGCCCCTGTAAAAATAGCCTTTAAAAAAACAGAGCGTAAAAAGACGCTCCGTAAAAACAAGTAGCGTGTCACTTCTTGAGACGTTTTTTGGAGCGGATTTTCCATTGAACAAGTTAGAGACATTCCCCCGGGGAGGACTTTTATATGTCTGGCAGACAGAAGAAGAATCCTCCGCTGGGGACACAGTTCCAAACTGGCAGGTCACGCGGGTGTCCGTAAGACACGAAACTTGATCGCTCATCAGTTTTGGTGGTCCCCGCTCTCCAAAGACATCACAGACTTTGTCTCCTCCTGCACGGTGTGTGCAGCAAATAAAGTTGCCCACTCCAAAACCTGCGGGCTTGCTCCAGCCACTGCCTGTGCCCGATGCCCCCTGGCAACATATTGCTATGGACTTTGTCATGGACCTGCCTCCCTCTGTGGGATACAGTGTGGTCTGAGTGGTCGTGGACCGATTTTCGAAGATGGCTCACTTCGTTCCGCTGATCGGACAACCTTCTGCATCTCGACTGGCCACCTTCTTCATCCAACACATCTTCCGCCTGCACGGCTTGCATAGGCATATTGTATCTGATCGGGAGGGTTCAGTTCACCTCGAAGTTCTGGAGAGCCCTCTGCGGACTCCTCGGTGTGAAGTTGGACTTTTCCTCAGCCTACCATCCTTAGTCCAATGGTCAAGTCGAGAGGATCAACCAAATCATGGAGAACTCCCTACGACACTTCATCTCCAAGCAGCATGATGACTGGGTGCAGCTTCTTCCTTGGGCCGAGTTCTCGTATAATAATCATACTAGCGAGTCCACAAGTAATACACCATTCTTCATAGTTTACGGCCAACACCCATGTTTCCCTCTTCCGGTGTCCATTATGTCCCGAGTGCCCGCAGCTGATTCTGCTTTTAAGGACGTCCTGCGGATCTGGTAGCAGACCCGATCCTCCATTCTGCTGGCGGTGGACCACATGAAACATAAGGCAGACACAAGGAGAAGAGAACCTCCCCAGTTTTCTCCAGGTTCCAAGGTCTGGCTGTCCTCCAGAAATATCCGGCTGAGGGTGCCATCTTACAAGTTTACTCCCAGGTTCCTCGGACCCTTCGAGCTCTTGCAACAAATTAACCCGGTCTCCTACAAGCTTCGGCTGCCTCCTACCCTCTGGATCCCCAACTCCTTTCACGTTTCTCTCCTGAAACCTGTGGTCCTGAACCGCTACTCTAAGACTCTTAGCCCTGCAGTTGCCCCCAGCGGTTTTCCGAGATATTTGAGGTTAAGGAGATCCTGGACACCAAAAAATAAGAGGAAGAACCTTTTATTTAGTAGATTGGAGGGGGTTTGGTCCAGAACAGAGGTCCTGGGAGCCAGAAGAGAATCTCAACGCTCCTACCCTCATTAAGACGTTTCTCTCTCGTTCTGGTCCCAAGTATCCGCCCCATAAGAGGGGGGATACTGTAACGTCTGTGGTCGCTGACCACGAACTCCTTCCATTCGGTCGACGCCCTTCTCTCCAGAGATGTCTGCACATGCGGCCGTCCTGTTCCACAGTGACCACCAGGGTGCGCTCGCGAGCTCAGTTAGCCTTGGAGCGCACACTGGTGTGAGATTGAGCGCATTGCTTCTAGAGCACCCTGGACTATAAGAAGGACTCTGGCCCATTTCTATCTTGCCTGAGCCTTGTTGTCGTTATCCTAGTATGTCTATGGAAATGGTCTCCTTAGTGTTTTCCAGTTCCCAGTGTTTCCCATTCCTGCTACCTGTATCCCACACTATCCTGGTCAAGTGCCATGTTGAGCTGAGGTCGTGCTGTGCTGTGTTCCACGCCTGGCGCCTGCCTGCTGCCTAGTCCCAGCCGAGCCTGTCTTGCTACTGTCTGAGCTACCACAGGTACACTATACGAACTATAGACTGTGACCTGTGTCAAGGCAGTACGTCCCAGTGGGTCCACATACCCAACGTGACACACAAAGTGAAACATGTCAGATTTGAAAAATGAGGCTCTGTCAAAAGTGGCCAAAGAGGGAAGGGGTTAAAAAATAAAAATGTAGATAACTATATTCAGGGGGCATGAATAGATAAATTGAGAAGCATTGCAGTGATTAAAAAATAAAAAAAAAATAAAAAGATTGGAAAACCCCTTTAATATCAGAAGCATTCTCCCATAGAGATGTTTTCCCATTACAGGAAACAATGGCATATGGCTAGGGAAAACTTTGAAGGGGCCGCAGTGCTAAACCAACACTGGGGCCCCTTATTTCTCAGGATTCTCCTGGCAGTCATAACCCCACCAATCAAACTGATATGGCATATCCTAGCAATAGGCCATCTTTCTGTGATGGGATACCCAATTTAACAGGTTCAGGACCGGGCTATTTTAAGACTTCATGATCAGACACCGTTTAGCCATTTTTAGCAAGCGTTAAACGGCTATTTTTTTTTTGTTGTTGGGTTAGCAACGTGATGTTTGCAACGTTTTATTGCTTTTTTACATTTCAGCAATTGTTTTTCTGGTAATAATTACTTTTACCCTAAAATAGACCTTTTATTTGTAATCGTCATTGTCTACCGTAAACTTTGATATATTACATGTCTATTGTAGGGTAATTGGGTCAGGGCTAGCATTATGACAATTATTGGCTTGTGGAACATTGTTTTTTTGACATTTTATGTGTATATTTTATGTTGTTTAGTTTATTTTTTTATTATTATGGTCAGTCCCTCAAAAGGTCAGAAAATACCTTTTCGGACTTTATTTATTTTTCTTTTACACCATGTTTTTCCACCGTAACTGGGTTACAGTTACAGGGGAAATCGGCCCTGTTATAGTGACTATTGTCACGAATAGGGCTGTGCTTGGTCTAGTTAGACCCAGCAGCACCCTCCCACTAACGGCATCCTGGCAATTATGTGACCAGTCACGTGATTACCGGGACTAATAGAGGCAGCGGCGCTGTCTCTATTCTATACACAGAGCTCAATGAGCGCTGTGTGTACAAGCGATCAGAGAAGATCTCTTCAGGGTCACTGACTGCTGGGCACCCGACATTTAGCTGCCCGATTTCTCAGCCAGCCAGCTAAAACCCACAGTGTAGATTCACTATGGAACGGGTTTTAAGGACCTCGGCCGCCAGCCGTATATATACACTCGGCAGTCGGGAACTGGTTAAAGTGAACGTCTACTCATGAATAACATTATGGTTTGTTTAATCTAACTAGGTTGCAATTAGGTGTTGATTAATTTCTTAAAGGGTAACTAAACTTTCAGAAAATTTCCGACATGTCATAGTCACATTTTAGAAGTTTTGATCGAGGGGGTCCGAGCACGGAGACCCCCACCGATCACTAAAGAAAAGTGTCAGAAGCGCTCGGGTGAGTTCTGAGTTGCTTAGTTTCTGATCGCCTTTTCTCGGAAAGCCGATGTAGCGGTGTACGGACTCAGACTTTCTATTGAGCCCGTACACCATTACATCGGCTTTCCCAGAAAAGATGATCAGAAACCAAGCAGCTCAGCACTCACACAAACGTTTCTGCCGCTTCGTTTTAACGATCTGTGGATGTCTTGGACCCCCACCGATCAAAACTTCTGACATGTCACTATGACATGTCAGAAGTCTGTTGAAAGTTTAATTACCCTTTAATATATCTTTATAGAGGACAGGCTCAGTTTTTCAGATCTAAAGCTCCAAATCCCTGAAATAGATTGAAAAGAGGTTGCCTGCTTTAGAAAATCCCTATAAGTCAGAAGGTTCCATTGACCATAAACTGATCACAAAGTGTCTCCATGCTGGGATCCTACACTGTAATCTGTTGAGAAACCTGTCAAGATGTGTTAAATTTCCCCTTTGATGCATGCTAGAATATTCTAAGCATCGAAAAGTAATAAAAACCTGAAAAGAAAGAACACAAGTGTGAACAAAGCCAAACTGCAGAATATTCTATATTATTGTTCAAAAGTGCTGGATTTATTAGCAAAAAATAACAGCTTTTTTAATACAAAAATAAAATAAAAAATCCAGGCAGAGGTTAATGAAGGTTGGAATAAAGATACCATTCTGACAGAAGAGACACTGCTGAATATTGCTTGTGCTGCCTGCTATGCGTTCATCCGGAAAATTGTAAGAGAACCATTTGTTATATTTACCTTTCAAATTGTTGCCATTTTCCCCAATATCAACAAGGAATTTATGAATATTTGCCGACTGCAAATTGATTTGCTCTGCACTCGCATTCTTGACTCGTGTTCTCTGTGGAGAGCTTATTAACACCTGAAATAGACAAAAAATAATACGATTTGAATATTAGACAAATATATTACCATGTAACGGCATAAACACCATGCCGAGCACACACATTAATGTAAACAGCCATCATTCACATATGTATAGTAACATTTTCCATGCAGAGTGAGAATTACATTTCAGACTAAAATACTTTCCCAGATAAACAAATGCAAATCAAAACATGAAGCAAATGACTAAAAAAAACAAAACGTATCACTTGTGACCACATCAGTCAGGCCAGCTCACACAGACCAAATAACTAGAATGAAATAATACTTATTGATGGTGGTTAGCAGTGCGAACCACAAACGCACCAAAGGGATCATCACTATGTACTATATTTTATACTGAGTCATGGCTTTGATGGTTTATTATGATAGTTTTATAGCCACAGGCTAATCCATTTCTAGTGTAGCCAAAAATCATACAATCAAAGCATATTTTCTTTTCTGTATTTTTATGCTATTACGGCCCTATATTATACTGCAACGACATCCATTCATGTAAATCCCAAGAAAGAGAGTTTGCATTTCTAGTTACTAGTAAGTGCACATGGGGAGTCATGTGGACAGTCCTATCTAAGTGCCCGGGTGCTTTTTCCTTGTATACTAATCAATATAGGCACTGCTACGCTAATCTAGAAGTAACATACAAAAGACTGACAAACGTGAAAGAGGATGTTGAAGTAAGTATGGATGAGTGAGTGTATTCCTGTCTGCAGGTGGGAGACTGTGTGACTAAAGACAGCTCCCAATGACTATACTAGAATATTTTTGTCCGAGTCATTATGGAGAACAAACTGCTTTTCCTACAAGTGAACAATGATCGGGCAAACTTTTATGCATCACAAAATATTGTTGCTGAGATGAGCTGCCAACATGATGCAAATGCATGGGGACGAGCGATCATAGTAACGGTCGTTCATCCCCATAATAAACGATCATTGCTCCGTTTAAAAGGAGCAACAAGCGCAGATCCACAAACTGCATTGTCAATCGGCGCTCATTTTAAAAGTGGTAGACATGGGCGATATCTGCCTGTGTAAAACCACCTAGAATAGTTTGAATGTAGCTTCAATTCTTTCCGTACCTCTCGGTACGTCTTCAGCAATCCAGGAATTTCATAATACACAGTAACAAGTCCAGATTCTCTTGCTAAAGCAGCACCAGACCTTGGATCAATCTGGAGAACTGCACTGGAGGAAGAGCTCCATGTCCCAGTTAACCCTGTTAGCAAAAAAGATGATATGTTAGAAACTATAACTATATCGTTTATACTATGTAAAAAGAGACTCCATTCTAAAATATTATGTGTCTTCTTCCTTTTCTTTTTTTTTTTACTTTGATGAAAAGGTATACAAAAAGATTAACATTCCATTCCATCACTAAAGTTACATTAATTCTTATTTTTTTAGCCAATATAACACACAGTTGTAATGCAATCTCAGGACGATACATTCTAGATTTGTGGACACAATACTCTGTTCACATTTGCAATGGAGGCTACGTTCTGAGCCACCGTCGCAAACGCCGTCAGATTTGAAGAACCCCATTGTAAGTCAAATAGGTCGGTCTGTTGGGCATCAAAACCAGTGATATGACTGATACGGCGCTCCGTCATGGCTTCGGTTATAAATGAAAGCCACAATGCAGATGTATACATTGCCTGACCATGCACACTGGAAAATAACCTAAAAAAAACCCACACAAAAAAACAAAAAGTAGAAAATAAACAATAGCCAAACAATTCGTTCCTTAATCTCCTTTGCTCATTTCATCCGTTTTGGTCACATATTGCAATTAATACTGAGAAATACATAAAGATACCTTCTCTGTGTCTCAGGAGATCAGCCATTTATCCCCTCCTTCTCCTCACAATCCTGTGTTTTGCTGTAAGACAACTGGCTGCAGCAGGAGCCTCCCCCTCCTGCTCGCATTAGGACACAAGGAGCATTAAGCCCTGCCCCCTTTACTAAGCCAGGCTCCCTCAGCAGTTCACCAGTCAAATTGAATAAATCAGAAGGAAATTAACCCATGTGTTATCTGTAGGATTTCTACAAGACTTTTTGTTTCAGGAACATGCAGAACATTCTACATACACACTGACGAACAGGGCAAGCAAGTTTATCTCCAGTTTACCTTTAACGCTCATTTCTAGGTTTAGTGTCCCTGAATTTTTGAATATTATTTCACAGCAATAATCAATTGAGTAGCTTTGTTTATACATTGAATTAATGATCATGCCCTCAGGTTACCATCTGTGTTATAATCCAGAGCTGCATCCAAAATTCTGCAGGCTTCAGAGCTGAAGTCTTCCAGTATTTCTTGCCGACTGTACCCCCAGACAAGTAGTATAAAGTATTTACAAAGTCACTCAACTGTTAAAAATGTCTTGGGAAATCTCCTGTAATGAGACATTACAGGAGATTTCATACAGCATTGTAATTGGCTAACACATCAGACTGTGCAGAGATGAGAGGGGGGCATGTTGTTTTGTACAACGCGAGACCCTAGAACTAGTATGGCCTACCAATGAAAAACTAAAATGATGCAACTTATATAAATATGGAGAGGAGGTTAGGTAGGTAGGTAGGTTCTGTGGGCACTTTTTTTGGACTATGTCTTTATTGCATCTCTGGATCCATCACAGACTGCAACTTAAAATATGTACAAAATAAGTAAAAAGTAAAGCACGTTATTTACAAAAGTTACTCAACTTTTATGTAGATCAGAGGTCAGCAATCTACGGCACTCCAGCTGTTGTAAAACTACAATTCCCAGCATGCCCTGACAGCCTTTAACTAGACTATTAAAGGGTGACAGGTCAAAGCATGCTGGGCGTTGTACTTACACAACAGCCGGAGTGCCAAAGATTGCGGAATCTTGAAGTAGGGCAGGGTGATTAATCAAATTAATTCTATGAATTCGCTCTCAAGGGTTCCCATGATTCTGTTTAACAGAATCGTTCAATCGTTCTTTAGTGCCACTTTGCTGCAGGAGAAAGCCCCACCCCGTCCTGTCTCTACTTCCCCATGGATCTGCTCTTCTGTACTGAACATGATACAGTACGAAACAAAAGTTCCGTGGGGAAGCAGACTCCTAGTATATAACCACACCACCCCGCTGTAGATAGCACCCACCTTGCATATCCCACCCCCACCATCCCCCCTTGCATATCCTACCACCCATCTCTTGTAGATCGCAACCCCCCTCCCTTGTAGATCGCTGTAGCTGCCACTAGGAGCTGAAACCCCGGCCCGAGGAAGGGGGGTTTGCGATCTACAATGGAGGGGGGGTTGTGATCTACAAGGGAGGGGAGATGCGATCTACAAGGGAGGGGGTGGGGTGCTATCTGCTAGAGGGTGTGGCACTATCTACATGGGCACTGTGGCACGATATAGAGGGTGACACTATGTGGGCACTGTCATTGCATATGGGCACTGTCATTACATGTAGGCACTGTGCCACTTATGTGGGCACTGCATGTGGGCACTGTGGCACTATCTACAAGGACATTGCGGCACTATCTACATGGGCAGTGTGCCACTATATGTGGGCACTGCAGCACTATAGGTGGGCACAGTGGCACTATATGTGGGCATGGTGACTATATGTGTGCACGGTGGCACTATGTGGGCACTATCTACATGGATATTGCGGCAGTATCTACATGGGCACTGCGGCACTATATGTGGGCACTGTGTCAATATATGTGGGCACTGTGGGGACATTGCGCCACTTTCTACTTTTTTCTGTTTTTTTGTTTTTTTTTAACGGTCATGATAAACGGACAGACAGACAGGAAATGGATGAGAATTTGGAGACACTGATGCAAAATGGACATGAAAAACTGACAATTGATCCGTTTTTAATGGCCATCATTTTTTACTGTCGTGTGGCTGTAGCCTAAATGACTGACGAAGCCGGTCCTAGGCGAAACGCGCGTCGAGGCGCTCTGTTCCTGTGCCACATCTCATCACGTCCTAATCTTCCACCATGTCTTTAGGTATGCTCTGCCATTTTTATGACTAGGTATTGCTGCTACTGTGTTTATTTCACTTATATAGGTTTCCCTACACATACCTTGATCACTGCTTAATACACATTATGCAGTTTCTGTAGCGCTATTTGGCATTTTTTGTACCCTTGTACTATTATATTAGACTACTTATTTATTTCTTATCTGGTGGTGGTAGATATAGGACTCTAGATTTTGAGATGGGTTAGGTCTGTTTAACCTCTTGGTATATTTATTGATATACCTTTTTGCTGCTGCTCTCCATGTGACCATTTGTATTTTTATTACATTTCATGTGAAACCTTGTATTGTTATTTATTAATAAAGATATATATATTCTTTTACAATATAAGGCTGTTATTTGTGCTATATTATATTTAGGGGTGTTCAGTCCCCTTGCTTTGGTGCTTTTAGGTTGTTTTTTGCCTAAATGACTGATGCCAGGAGTCACGTTCACATGTACCATGATTGGCCTAGGAAATCCGGCGGACACACGGATCGTTTTTTACAGTCGTGTGAATCGGGCCTTAATGTCTTTTACTTAACACCCCGTGGCGGGGCCGGTACTGCACAGGGTCCTGCTCAGACTTCAGACACTATAATGTAATCTCTTCCCAGAGTGCCCGCTCGGCACTATCTGCTTGGCCTTGCTGCAATTTGCACTGCTCTCGTCGGAGAACGGCTGAGGTGGTGACAGGCAGAGGTCGGATATTAGTGCATGCAGTATATAATTGATTATAGATTCTGTTAACCTGTTCCCTGCCGGGACCACAGAAGTTATAATTAATTAGAGAGCCATTTTTCCAATTGTATTTATGATTTTAAAAAAAAGTATTTGCAGAGGTTAAAAGTTGTGAAGTTACGTACAATAATTATAGCAATATATGTTAAAAAGTTATTTATATAGAGAAAATGTATTCAATTATCTCTTGGTATTACTGTTAAATAAACAGGAAAAAAATAAGAAAAATTGAGATTCAAATTGAAAATCGTCCAAAGTTTTGAAAAAAATCTAGATTTTATTTTTTGGAAAAAATCGCCCAGCCCTATCCTGAAGTAAGTGATATTTACACATAAAACTGTGTAATAGTGTTCAAAAGGCACATATACCCTTTAAGGCTGTGTTCACATCAGTGTTGTCTTTCCGTTGAGGGGTTTCGTTGGAGCTTTCCGTCGGGTTAACCCCTCAACGGAAAGGCAAACGGAAACCTTAGCTTCCGTTTGCATCACCATTGATCTCAATGGTGACAGAAACTTTGCTAATGGCTTCCGTTTGTCACCGTGCGAAGGATTTTGTTGTTGTTTTTGACGGAACCAATAGCGCAGTCGATTGCGCTATTGATTCCGTCAAAACCTCAACGGAAAGACAATGCAGATGTGAACAGGCCCTTACTTAAAGGGACTTTTTTTTTAATGTAATGCTTATAATAAAAATATAGTTCCTTACCTTCTTGACTAATTACTGGGCATGCAAAGCATATTACATCACCAACTACAGTTTCTTCCTTTACAGCTGGGTAAATGCTGTGCTTTACAGGGATAGGAACATAATCCGAAATTCCAGGATTCTCAGTGTCCCAAACCCGAAGTATTGTAAAACCAACGTTGACTGTGCTCATGATAAAGCTGTCATTTGTGGCCCCCCTCCCAATCTGTACAAAATCATCCCTGAAACAGAGAACAAATCATAAAAAATATTAACATGTAAAATACACATGCCGGTCATGTATGTGCCAACACTGCCATCATGTGGTTATAGTAAAATATACCACTAATCTCAAAACATTTACATACTGGTGAATGAAATTCTAAGAACGGAAGATATGTAAGAGATGTTAAAGAACTCACTGTCAGTAATTGCATTGAAGAATACTACAGTCAGCCTCTCTCTAATCCAAAATGACAGATAACAGGGAACAGTAGACAGTACAGCAAAAAAAAAAATACAAAATGTAGGTTTAGTGTCCCTTTAAATTTCCATCTAATACTGTACTTCGTGCTTTTCTGCAATTTTTACAATTTGAATTGCCTTATGCAAATGTTTAAAGTCAGAAAAAACTATAAATTTGAGAAACATTTGCTAGAAAGTAAAAAGGCAGGTATCAAAATTTACAGAAAACGAATGGAGAGAAGCAACACTGGGCGTGTTAATGGATCATTTTAAAATAGAATATAATAGAGGATCATATCAAACCTGTTAATTGCGAAGCTGAGAATGGAATTCTGTGCATGGAAGACCTCGCCTGTGTTGTCATGGAAACGGGCTGAGAAACGCAACGTAGCTCCCAGAGGAAACGCAGACAATAAATGACCGCTTGCAGTGTGTATGACTGGGCTGGTCACAATGCGCATATATGAAATTATCGATACCTGTGTGATAAAGACATGGAAGACACAAGGCAGTCTTCTTAAAAAGAAGGCATTTACAAAGCGGACTCCTGTCACAAACACATATACAAGAGGTTTAATCCCAATTTAAGGACAGGAAGTGGACTTATACATTTTACTCCATATTATGCCAGTCCTGTTTTCTCTCATCCACTTTGCTGCTACTGTATTATGCTGTGGATATACTGCAACAAATTCCGTTGCGGAAAATCCGCAGTATTTACGCAACGTGTGAACTGACACTAAAAACTTTTTCATTCTAAATTTTATTTCCATTTAATTGCAGCCTGCCGGGTATTTTGCAATGCGCATCACAATGCTGCATTAAAACCAATGCATGCCTATGGGGCTATTCAAACGGCCGTATTTTTAAATCAGGTCTATGAGGGATCCGTGAAAACGAATCCCGCACGGGTGCAAGTCGGCTGTTTTTCACAACCTTTCGTGTAAATACGGCCTTACCGTTTAAACAGGTTTTTCACATTACCAGTGAAAGAAAAGGATTTAACTGTAGATCCAGTCATCCATAGAGATTTAATTCCATATGTTATAATAATCTGTTTACTGAGCTCAAAAAACGTGCCCTCTTTAGGTCACTTCTAGTTGACAAGTGCAGTATACGGATGGCTTCTCTCGCACTGAACTTGATCAGTAAAATCAAGGCTCTGTACATGTTTGTAAGCAATTTTTTTTTGTTAAAAAAAAATTAATTTTGTGTTATTAAGCAACTTTGAAATTCACTTTTATTAAATTTTTTCCTTAATTTTTAAAATACAGCTTCTATGTATCCTGCATACATACAAGCTGTATCGTTCGACCTCAGACGATTTTGTCAGTTCAGCTGAACCGACAGCTCGGCTGAGAACGGATCCTGCCTGTTTTTGACACACCGGATCTAGTTAATATTGATCACATCTAAATTATGAACTTAGGACCCGCTTTCCGCTGAGCAGTCAGTTCATTTGAACTGACGGATTTGGCTGAGACAGAACGATACAGCTTCTATTTATACAGGTTACATAGAAGCTGTATCTTCAAAATCAAAATATATTTTTAATAAAAGTGTGTACATAGCCTTTAATGGCTAAATATAACAAATCAAAATCTTCATGTTGGATGTACGATTTGAAATTTTAGCCTTCTCCATTTTAACAAATAAAAAAGATGCAAAGATGTCTGCTAAAAGAAATGAAAGAGAACCTATAACCAGGGTAGGTTTACCATGTCTTATCAAAACTGAATTAGTAGAACCAGGCGCTTCGCAGGGCAAACAATGAAGGGGACGTAGTGCTCGGCCGCAGCCCCTTCAATCAGCGGATTAGTGGGGGTGATGGGAGTTTGACCTCAGCCGATCTAATATTGATGGACTAGGACCGGCCAACAGTAGCAAAATCCCAGAAAACCTCCGACACACACCGCACGTTTTCGGAATATTTGACATAAGCATATGATGTGCACAATTTCAGTTTACTTCTTGTGATATATTAGATCATCTGAACTCAACAACAATGTTAACCCGCCAGATCTATCTGCTCCCGAAACAGATCACGTATCCCTTGTCCTACAATACTGGGACAGCAAACATTGAATTTGACACATCTTTAATCCAGACTCCCAATGCCATGAGCTTTTAATGAACCTACAAAGCAGATTCTGCTCCAGCTCTATAGTTGCTAGGTAAATCAATCAAAGCTACAGCCGAGCCATAAATAATGGTCTCAGCATGGGTTTTTAGAGTGAGCCAAGAAACGAATACAATTTCAGCTATAACTTATGTCACTTTTCAGCGGTTATACACAAGCACCGCTCTGCACTTTTTTTTTATTATTAAACTCTGGATTTGTGAAGAAAAAAAAAAAAAGTCATAAAAATAATAAAAGCACGAAAAATGCTCTGACATTACCTTCACTGATACAATAATGGTTTGGTTTATGCCAAAGGGTTCATGAGAATTAATTTCTAGGATAGAAACTCCAGTGAGAGAGCCTGATGTCAGTAGTCCATTATTGTCCACCTGCACCACAACAGGTAGCTTATTTGGCCCATTCAATATCTGGTAATTAACAGAGGCTGCTTGGTCCCTGAAAAAAAAAAAAAAACATAAAAATGATATACAACAATAATATATTGAAGGAATCGACCGACAAGACAAGCTTAGTGAAATCAGCCCTTTTTTTGCACGGCACCATTACAGCCCCCAAAAGGAATTTCCCCAAAGCTTTTTTGGGATTCTTGAACAGCAGATCTTGACAGAAGACAGGCATATCACTGTACAGCTAAAAGGTTTGCAATTCAGGAGACTGGGAAGGTTTCTTAACAACAAATTTGTCGTAATGGCAACCATATTGGTTGTCACCCAGAATTCCCACAACTAGATATCATGTGACAGAAGAGGTGAACTCAAAAGGGCTATATTTAGGCCCCCGTTTATACTGGCATCATGGTTTCTGCTTTTATGGGAACTATGATGAATCAGTTTTGATCCTTTCTTTTGCTCCCATTAACTTATAATGGGTCAATCAGATACCCGTTGTTTTTTTTTACCAGATAGAATAGCGCGACATACAACCTTCAAAGAGCAATGGATGCCTGACTAAAAAGAACACAACGGTGAACATGGCCTAAAGTGTTCCTTGGGACCAGCTCTTCGCCCACTGGTTACAGGTATTTTTAGCGAACAAAAGACTGCAGATCAGTTTACTAACAGTTTTTAGAAGTTATTCAGACAAGTGAATTGTATCTCTGTATTGTCTGCGTATTTGAAAAATGCAGATTCAAATAAAGGATGAATACAGCAGTGGCAGATTTGCTTTAGGGAGTATTTCCATAGGTCTTGCATATGCAGAATATCATATCGGGTGGGTTATTAGGAGTGTTTGTTCCCACACAAGTCAAGGGAGTTTTGAAAAAAAAATTGCGTGATGAATATTTACATCTGTTTGTATTCCGTATAGGAACAGTATTGTGCATTCCAGGGGGCGAAGTGACAGATTACAGAGCGACAGCAGGAAGTTGGCCCAAAGCGAGGCCTCTATAAAATATCAACAGTATATGGAGCAAATCCGTAGATTAATAGACTCTCATAATACATTTCTGCAAATATGGATCCTATGGTTGGAGTTTGCTCTACCCTTTCATTCTTCGAACACACTCATCTCTCTCATTTTACCTTCAACCATTGTCTTCCACAACTGTACTTAATTTTTGTTCAGTAATACTGAACAGCCACAATTAAACAAGATTACCTATGGCCTTTTGGTCATCCCTGTTCAACCCATTAACAACCAAGCACTGCATATGTACACCCTGGGGGGGGGGGGGGGGTAAGGAGCTGGCTCACGGGCTGAGAGCACCATATGCTGTGGGTGTCAGCTGTATATTACACCTGACACCTTCTTCCAAAGGTCAATAGCGGCCGTGGCATTCAAGCCGTTCGAGCGTAAGAGGGGAATGAAAACACCACAATACATAAGTTTTGCAGTTTATTGTGCATGTAATCGAACAAACCCATGTATGAGTCCCCTAGTGAAACAAAAACAAAAAAGTCAAAATTCATTTACTTGAATGGGACAGTGCTGACTGCAATACCTTGCACAGCCGCTACGAATGTAACGGCGTGTGTAAGTATGCACAAAAATGAAAACAATTAAGAGCCTGCAGCGCTCATACGAGCGCCGCAGCCCCATCAAACAGCTGATCACCGGGGGTGCAGAGTCAGACCCCCACCAAACTAATATTGATAGCCTATCCTCAAGGTAGGTCATAAATTTTAAAATCCCGGATTACCCGGATTAAAGTGACACAAAGACCAACTCCTAGCCACATTTCCTGCTGAAATTAGCCATCAGTGGCAGGAGAAGCAGCATCAGCCAAGGCAACCGTACAACGACCAAAGCTGCTATTGCACAGAAGGTTGCAAATTTAGTCGGGAGATGTGTCCAGGAGTTGTTGAAACTGTCACTTTAAAGAGGCTCTGTCACCAGATTATCAAATCCCTATCTCCTATTGAATGTGATGGGCGCTGCAATGTAGATAACAGCAAAGTTTTTTTTGTTTTTTTTTTTAAACGATCATCTTTGCCCAAGTTATGAGAAATTTTATATTCATGCAAATGAGCTTTTCAATGGACAACTGGGCGTGTTTTCTCGTTTTACCAACTGGGTGTGTATTGTGTTTTTACCAACTGGGCGTTGTGAATAGAAGTGTATGACGCTGACAAATCAGCATCATACACTTCTCATCGTTCCCACCCAGCTTCTTTCACTGCAGACATACAGCATGACGTCACCCACAGGTCCTTCAACCTTGGCGTCGGACAGAGAAGATACATGGGCTCCAGCCGTCCGAGAAGGTAATATGCTCGTCTCTAGGGAGTTTACTATGCTTACCTGCACATGGTGATGCTGCTGCAGATTCAACTGTACCCTGACGCCTGGAGCCGATGTGTCTTCTCTCGTCCGACGCCAAGGTTGAAGGACCTGTGGGTGACCTCATCGTTCCCACCCAGCTTCTTTCACAGCAGACACACAGCGTGACGTCACCCACAGGTCCTTCAACATTGGCGTCGGAAGAGAGAAGACACATTGGCTCCAGGCGTCAGAGAGTACAGTTGAATCTGCAGCAGCATCACCGTGTGCAGGTAAGCATAGTAAACTCCCTAAAGACGAGCATATTACGCTCTCGGACGACTGGAGCCGATGTATCTTTTCTGTCCGACGCCAAGGTTGAAGGACCTGTGGGTGACGTCACGCTGTGTGTCTTTAGTGAAAGAAGCTGGGTGGGAACGATGAGAAGTGTATGACGCCGATTTGTCAGCGTCATACACTTCTATTCACAACGCCCAGTTGGTAAAAACACAATACACGCCCAGTTGGTAAAACGAGAAAACACGCCCTGTTGTCCATTGAAAAGCTCATTTGCATGAATATAAAATTGCTCATAACTTGGGCAAAAATGATCGCTTTTAAAAAAAAAAAATACTTTGCTGTTATCTACATTGCAGCGCCGATCATATTCTATAGGAGATAGGGATTTTATAATCTGGTGACAGAGCCTCTTTAAGTCTCCTGTGTTATTCACCCCACTCTTTACCTTTTCAATAAAAATTAAATGTAAATAAATAAAAAATAATAATTACAGAGAGCCTAATTTTTATGTGTTTTAAATTGTCTCTTTTTTTTGTAACAGAATTTTAAATAAGTGTCTGTCATTGGCAAATGCGTTACACTATACGTACACAAGACAATTGAATTACCTGTTTGTTTGTAGCCTCAAGTTGGAATTTGGAGACATAAGTATCTGCTCAGCTTCTATGTTTGGGTTTATTAATTGTAATCGTTCAATAACCTAGAACAGGAATTTACTGTTAGATGTGTTATAGTAAAATTCTGATATGAACAGAAAATGAACAGGAACAACAACGTACAATAATAACCTAACCGAATAATAATTAAAAGTTACATAAACCCGACTACTGCTGTATATATGGAAAATAAAGTCTGATGTAGTCTTTTCACAATGCATTATAATCGGTAATGGAGGATGACATAAAATGAGAAATGTGTTTTTGGATAAATTTACCTGAATTTGAATCTCATCGGACAATTCCCGGCTCTGGCCAAAGAACTGATTTGCTGAAGAATTGGTTACTCGTACTGTTACTCTGAGCCCAGTCTTTCCTTTCATTTTGGCATAAACATTCATAGCAAAATTGTATTGTTCTAGGAGATTAAAAGATGCCTGACAAAAGAAAGTCAGAGCAGAACAATTTAGTAATTTAACATACTACAGGCCTGGAGTATAGATAACAATACAATGATTTGGAGGTCAGAGGGTTAACTTTTTGGTTACTCGAACCTTCATATCATATTCTTTGAAGCATAATTACGATAAGCATTCCGTCCACAAGTCAATGGCTCTAATACAAGACAACCTCTTAACATCAATTTTTAAGATAAAAATAGAAATGTTAAATATAAGTAATTCCAAATTTTTATTAAAATATATATATATCTCAAACTACAAGGCCAATTACTAAACAACATATACACATTACCTCAACACTGCTTAGAATTTTTTGGGCTAGTTTGCTAGTGACCTGCTAAATCGCACATGTCAAACACAAAACTCGCAGGCAGAATCCGGCCCGCCACCTCATTTTATGCGGCCTGCGAGGTCCTCTGCAGATAAAAACCTTTATTGGGTTTTTACATGCAGCGCCACAACACAAAAAAATAGTCAGTAAAAACAGGTGTTTTTTTTCTGCCGTCCGTAGCCTCCAGCAGAAAAAACGAACCGTCCGGGATTTAGATGAATTCTCCCGAAACATTGCACTGCGCATGCGCCGAAAAGGAAATGCGCAGTGCAAAAAAAAAAGAGTAGGCAGCCGCGGGCATATTTTCAATCTGAAAATATGCAGGCCGCGGCCAAGTGAGTAAGTCTGAGTGAGGTCGGTGCCAGGAGTGGACCACTTCAGACACCTGACCTGAGTCGCCTGACCTCACATCACCTGACTCAGGTCAGGTGACTGGACTGGTTCATTCTCGGGCCAGCACCGGTCTCACGCTAAATGTGAGTCACATCAGGAAGAGTGGAGAGCGCTATCCGCTCTGGGGCCTATGTGGCCTGGGCCCGAAGTGTGGGACTATCTACAAGTGGTGGACTGAGTGGCACTCTCTACAAGGAGGGGCTGTGGGGCACTATCTACAAGACGGGGGTGTGGCGCTATCTACATGGGGCTGTGTGTATTGGGCCATCTACAGTGGGCTGTGTGTGTGGTGCTATCTACAGGGGGCTCAACTGGGGCCTTATTACTGTGTGGGGGCACAGTTACTGAGCGGGCCTTATGGTTGTCTTCAAACGGCTGATTGTAATTGTAAGACTATATAAATGTAACTACTCCTTAACAGTTAAGCGAGCTGTAACATTTATAC
Organism: Rhinoderma darwinii; assembly: GCF_050947455.1. Taxonomy (NCBI): domain Eukaryota; kingdom Metazoa; phylum Chordata; class Amphibia; order Anura; family Rhinodermatidae; genus Rhinoderma; species Rhinoderma darwinii. The sequence continues at coordinate 108,810,876 of NC_134693.1, read as the reverse complement.
AGTCTTACAATTACAATCAGCCCTTTGAAGGCAACCATAAGGCTGACGTGGCCCTCGGTGAAAATGAGTTTGGCACCCCTGTGCTAAATGTATAATAAATCAATAATAATCAAGTAAAAAATATTCAGGATAGCAGAATCAAAACGTTTGCAAACCCTATTGCCTAGGGTAGGTCATGGCCAATTACACAGTATTTCACTCTAACTTATACTTATTCGTAGCAAAAGGATGTCCTCACCTCATCATGTCTGCTCTTCACCTCTATAAAATCTCGTTTTATCACAGACCAGTGGAAAGTGAGACCAGGAACAGAATTACCAAATGAGAATGGTGTTTGGCTACTGGAGATTCCCATTAAATAAACCGGCATCTGTTGGAAAGAACACATTATTTGTATATAAAAGTTCTAAGACATGGTTGTAGGATTTTAACCCCTTAACGATCACCAATACGCCTTTTAACGGCGGCCGTTAAAGGGTACTTATGCCAGAGCGCCGCCTTTTCACGGCGCTCTGACATAAGCCCGGCACGGGTGTCCTGTGCCGGCTAAAGCGGGTGTCCGGCGGTCTGAAGACAGCCGGACACCTGCACAAACGGGTGGGATCGATTTCAACATCAATCTCACCTGTTTAACCCCTTAGATGCAGCGCTCAATAGCGAGCGCCGCATCCAAGTGCTTTTCGAGGGAGGGTGCTCCCTCTCTCACCCCATCAGCACCCTGCAATTGCAATCGCAGGGTGCCAATGGCTTCTATGGAAGCTGGGGTCCTATCAAAGGCCCCCAGGTCTGCCTGTAGTGGATGCCTGCTAGGCCATGCCTCAGGCGTGACCTAGCAGGTGCTTGTCAGTTTTACACCGACACGCAATAATATACTACAATACAGAAGTATTGCAGTGTATTATAAAAGCGATCAGAAGATCGCATAGTGAAGTCCCCTAATGGGACTAAAAATAAAGTTTAATAAAGTTAATAATAAATAAATAAAAATCCCAAATTAAAAAAAAATGAAAAACCCACTTTAATATGGAACAAAAAATATATATTTTTAAAACATTATACATATTTGGTATTACCGCATCCGTAACGACCCCACCTATAAAGCGTTTACGTTATTTAACCCGCACGGTGAACACCTTGCGTACTCAGGCATCAGAAATGTGGAAGAGCAGAGGTATCAAAAGAAAAGTAGCCCCCCACTCAAGTGGACTTGAGCGGGGACCGCACTTCATGCAGAACTAGTTCAACTTGGACGGGCTTGGATGGCTGACGGCAGGGGCGCCAGGTGGGACGTGGTTTGAAGGAAGGCTTTTTTATTTCGTTCTTGTGGGACTTGCATCCTGAAAGAAGGGTACAATATTTAGATGCCCCGAAAGAACCAAAAACTCTTCCTGTCAGGACCAGAATGGCGAGACCTGCTTTGGGACAGATGAAAGCTCTTACTGCCCGTAGCCTCAGAGATGATCTCGTCCAGGCAAATGGCGAAAAGATGAGAGCTGTTAAGGATTTCTTAGAAGCCTGCTGAATGTTTGTGCAACAAATCAACTGGGAATAGACACAGGTCCCAGTGCTTTTGCTTTGAAAAGTGGCTATTGGGAAAATAGTCAGAGTAGCGAGAATTTTGTTTTTGTTTTTAAAGCACCTAAAGAAAGTTACCTCGTGTGGAGAGAGATTCAGTATCCTGGACTTAGTCTGAATGCGGATGTGTGAAACCCATTATATCAGCCATAGAGGAAAGTTTGCACGTCTGTTCTGCATCCAGATCGGAGTCCGAGGCCTCACTGTCTTCGTCCCTGGAGAAGATGTCAGAGCGTACTCCAGTGGGGTGGGGATGGGGTACACCATAGTAGGTCCGCATGTAGCGGGGGGAGCCCCCCAGTGAGAAGAACCATGAGGAGTTTGGTTCGGCAACCAGCATAACATGCCGCGCATGGACTGAGAAACATTTGTACGGTCTGATGCCACGAATGAAAGAAATCGTGCCCATCTAAGATTCAGGACCCGAAGGGGGCTGAGCGGTGGGGTTCACTATCAGGCTGTCTCGGTTCCAAACAGTTAGTGAATAGGGGCTCCCACTGGCTGCACTAAAATGACAGGGAACAGGCAAAAAAGGTAGCCACAGCCATTCTGTCTGGGGTCTTTACCTATAGGTTCTGACGTGGTAGGAACACACCATAACACCCCTGTGTGCAAAGGGTAATGTGGAAATGGCAATCTACAACATAATGAAATTAAAGGCTGTAGCAGTAAGAGTGAATATGGAGTGAAGACCTGGAGAGAATAACTGCCAGGGACAGTCTATCTGGAGCTGAACACTGGAGCAGGATCCTCAGGAGCAGAGCAATTCTTACAGGTGACTGTGCTGTGGCTGGAGAAGCGGAGGAAACAGAGCGTTTCCCTTTGATTGGCTATTAGGAAAAATAAATGTGCCCCTACTACAGCCACACAAGAGGAGCCAAAATTATGGCAGCACTGAGGAGGGAAGGAAGAAGGAGACACCGTGTGTCCATCGGAGATAGAGGGCTGAAGAAAGGAGAATCAACTGCAATCTGGGAGTCGTGCAAACACCAAATAGTGTGTAAGGGTTTTCCAAGAAAAATAATAAAAGATAGGTGTAATGATGGGGGTAGGGAAACAGACAAGTGAGCCCTAATCTACACGCCACTCAGTCCCTGCCTACTTGCAACGACCCGCCCTAGGCGACGGGGTACAACTGGGCGACGGTCCCTACGCTCAATAAGTGCACGACAGACAAACAGACAAGGGTACAAAGAAGCTAAGGGAGATGGGGCAGTTTCCCACGGCAACACCGTGAGCAACAAGAGTGGTGAACGAGCCGAGTCAAACCAGGAGTGTACGAGGTACCAAACGCAGAGCAGGAGAGTAGTGAACAAGCCGAGTCAAACCAGTAGTGTACGAGGTACCAAACGCAGAGCAGGAGAGTAGTCAGTAAGCCAGGGTCAATATGAAGCAGGGTCAAATAGTTCAGAAGCTGCAGCAGGGCCAGGAAACCAAACGAGAAGAATCACAAGAAAGGAGGAACAGGAAAGGCAGGTATAAATAGACAGAGGGCGGGAGCTAGCTCCGTCTGGCCAGGCTGTGATAGGCTCTCCCACTCCTAAGCCTGCCATCCTGAGTGGTGGAAGATGGAGTCAGTCTCACAGACATAGAATCAGGTGCAGACTGATTACCTATGTGCGTTGACACAGAAGCTGTGTCTGGCAGATCCTTTACAATAGGGCTCTCCTAATTAAGCCAGTTTCCCCTGCAGGTTAGAAAGGGAAGAGGGGCGAGGGAGTTGGGAGTATACTTATATGATTGGTAATCTGTCATGTTCAGCTCTCGGGCATCCAGCAGGGCACCCCTTAGGGAGGGAGGTGATGCTGGAAGTCGCTTCCTGGAACTGTGGACGGAGTAGATGGAATTGACTAGCAGGTAGGTCTGCCTCCTACAGATCCCTAAGATAAAACTAGCTAAGGGACTGCAGAAGGAGTTTAGCCTAGTAGGAGGAGCTAACAATTGCACTTAGCATCTGCCTTCTAGTGGCAGCAGCTATACTATGCCCTAATGCACACGACCATGTGTACCGCCCAAGTCCCATCAGTGATCCGTGGAAAGATAAGACATGTTCTTTCCACTGATTGGAGAGTCGGGTCTGTTTTCACGGACCCCATTCACCCACTAAAGTGAATGGGTCCGTGAAAACTAATGGGTGCCACTCTGATACTGTGAAAAATGGCCCGAGTGGATCTCTGTCGTGTGAAACTGGGCTATCAGGTTATCATCTGTGTCTCCCAATGACACGGATGAGAAGAGAGTCCTTTTGGTATACGTTTGGGCTTGTTTTGTCTGGATACCATTTTTAACTGTACTGAAAAGCGTAGTCACCAGGTATACCGCAAAAACCTTAATGAGATTTTCCCATGTTCGTGCAGTGAGGAACAACGGGGGTTTGGATGTCTGTTCTAGAGATCGATGGGGGTCCCAATGGTGGGGTTCCAGTGATCATACATTTATCACTTATCCTATGGATAGGTGATAAATGTTAATTGTGGGGAAACCCCTTTAAAAGGTATAGTTTGTTTCGTTTTTATTTTTAATAGTAGTATCCAACTATATAGGCAAGAGATACATTTAAAGAACCAGGCAAGTACATTTATTCAATGTTCTACTAGATGCGGTTTTCTATTATTCATATATGCCGATCGTGCTCCCTGTGCTGGTCCAGCATCATCACTACTCACCTGTGTTCCACTTTTCATTCTGGTGACTGGGGCGTGAATCCGAACACCTTTCAGCTGAATTACCTCAACTTCTACTTCATCCTGAAAAGAGAAGAGACGAATACAAGCTCGTAAATCCCAATAAAAATCCCTTCAGCATCATAAAATTCGTAGTAAATGTCATGTACAAGATACCTATAGTCATTGTATTCGCTTTATCTGCGTTATTAACTGACCGTTAATTCTTTAAAACATAAATCAACTGCCTAGAAGGAAAATACCTCAGAAACTATTGACACTTTTCCAGATTCAACGTCAACAGCTTGAATGACGCCGGTCACTGTAACATTTCCAACTTTTACCCCTTTCACCAATCCATTACTGCTTACAGAGGCAACATTCTCATCTGTGATTAAGAAGTTAATGCTGGGCTGAGGTTGTGGACCTCCTTCTGACGTTATCTAGATAACAAAAGATAAATCAATTGAATACATACACAGATTTCAATAATCCTTGAGATGTCACACATCATCTATATAAACATTACCATCATCCCAAAATATTCACCTGCATTGTAGCACCAATAAGGAGTATAATTCTTCTAGGCAAAAGTCGGAATGGAGGGAATACCTGTGATATTGCAAAGGTACAAAATGTGAACTTTTTATTTAAAAAAATACATGTCACACAAATAATATTGACCCACTACGGTTCAAAGTATTTGTAAATATATGTATGGATACAATGTAAGGCAATTTATACACATTTTTTCCTGTTTCACTAGTCCAAATTGAATCCATTCACCTATTATTATTAATTTACCAAAAATGATTTAATACCTGACAAACCAGTTTACCCAATTTATCATAATGGCCAGCTAATCACAAACAGATTAATGAAATAGTAAAATAAATCACTTATCTCCAAGCTCGAAATAAAATTATAACATTTAAAATAATTGTACATTAAGAACTTTTTTGTACACTTTATTTAGTATCTATAAAAGGAAAGGAGAGCAGCAAAGATTTTTTTTTTAAAGTGCATCGCTTCTATCTAATGGACTATCTTATACAGTGGCGGATTATCATTAGGGCGTTTCGGGCGGTCGCCCGGGGCCCAAGGCTGCCAGGGGGCCCAAGGCTCCCAGGGGGCCTATGACCGCCCGAACCCCCTCATGCCCAGTGGCGTCGCTAGCACCGGAGGGAGCCCCGGTGCCAGGACCGCACCTGTCAGGCGAGGGGAGCTTTGCTTCTACTTAGCAGCCGTGGTCTGTGCTGCTATAGAAGCTCCCCCTCCAGCCCCCCTTCCCTGCTCTAAACATCTCTCCTCTGCTGCTAGCTGTCGGGACATGGGGGAGGGGAGACTGTCGGCGGGCTCTGTGCTGTGAGCAGGAGAAGAGCTGCAGTGAAGACATAAAAGGTAAGTGCATGTGTGTTTAATGTCCATATTCATGTATGTTTAATGTCCATATTCATGTATGTTTAATGTCCATATTCATGTGTTTAAAAGGTGTACTTTGTGTATAATGTGCATACTCGTGTATAATGTGCCTACTTTGTGTATAATGTGCATACTCGTGTATAATGTGCCTACTTTGTGTATAATGTGCATACTCGTGTGTACTTTGTGTACTATGCATACTTTGTGTATAATGTGCCTACTTTGTGTACTTTGTGCATAATGTGTGTACTTTGTGTACTGTGCGTACTTTGTGCATAATGTGCGTACTTTGTACTGTGCGTACTTTGTGCATAATGTGTGTACTGTGCGTACTTTGTGCATAATGTGCCTACTTTGTGTACTTTGTGCATAATGTGCGTACTGTGCGTACTTTGTGCATAATGTGCGTACTTTGTGCGTACTTTGTGCATAATGTGCATACTTTGTGCATAATGTGCGTACTTTGTGCATAATGTGGTACTTTGTGTACTGTGCATACTTTGTGCATAATGTGCGTACTTTGTGCATAATGTGCGTACTTTGTGCATAATGTGCGTACTTTGTGCATAATGTGCCTACTTTGTGCATAATGTGCCTACTTTGTGCATAATGTGCGTACTTTGTGCATAATGTCCTTACTTTGTGCATAATGTGCGTACTTTGTGCATAATGTGCGTACTTTGTGCATAATGTGCCTACTTTGTGTACTTTGTGCATAATGTGCGTACTTTGCGCATAATGTGGTACTTTGTGTACTGTGCGTACTTTGCAGTTCCAAAAATATAGCTATAAACATATATTTTTATGTGCCAATCCACACTGAATCCTGGCATTAGTTCAGTGATTCCCAACCTTATTGCCTCCAGCCGCTGCAGATTCGGATAAACGTCCTGGCACGGCTGGAGGCAATGTCTGTTGACTCGTCCATCGTTCCGGTGAAGGACCTGTGGGAGGAAGTCCCGTCACAGCGTGATCTCGCGAGATCACGCTGTGCAGTGAAACAAGCTGTGTATGATGCCGATTGGTCAGCGTCATACACTTCTCTTTACTACGCCCGCTTGGTAAAAAGTTAAAAAATGCCCAGTTGGTCATTAAGAACTAATTAGAATAAATATAAAATTGTTCATAACTTTCTCAAAAATGATCGTTTTTCAAAATAAAAACCACTGCTGTTCTCTACATTACATTACCTTCATAAGCACAGCGAGATAAAAAATTGAAAGTTATTTTATTTTCCTTTCTCCCCACCCCCCAATCTATTTATCCTGCTTGGCCAGTTACGTCAATATCTTGATGATGTATAATTTGTGTCTACTAGAAATCTAACTGATCCTCTGGACTACTGATTGTAATACATTGTTCCCCCTCCCTTTTTTCCTTCTGTTTTCCCAACAAACTTAATTGTTTGGAAAAAAAGTTAAACAAAAAGAAGTGGAATGTGGTGAAACCGAACATATTTATTTTTTTTAACCAATTTTTTTTCATATTTTACTACTTTTACAATTTTCTGTTGCCTAAAACCTGGGTGCGTCTTATAGTCCGAAAAATACGGTAAGTCTCAATACATAAAATATACACGTATTCAGTATTGGAACAGACTGATTTTTTTGTGTCATTTATGATGTGTACGCTATAAAAAAACTTATTTCGCTTATTAATGTAAGGCACGAGGTGTGATGAGTTTAACCTCCATGTGCATCACATTAATAGTAATTAACCCCATCATGCAACTTACACATTAACCCAATGTTGTCCATTATGACAATAATTACTATTAATGTGTGGCACATTCAAAATTCATTACACCACGTGCCTCACATCAGAAAATGGAAGAACTTATATTATTTTTATTACTGTTGGCAAAGTATCGTTTTGGTATAAAAAAAATCGCAATACTACACACGTATCGGTATCGAAGTCCAAATTCTGGTATCGTGACAAACCTAATATATACATATACACATTATAAATGTGTGTATGTATATATATATATATATATATATATATATATATATATATATCACATAAACACAGCAAAAAGTTGAACAGCACATTCCAACTAAATGATACAAAATGTATGCAGGTGCAAGAACACCCATGACTGCAGATATACAGCAAACATAGAATGGTGACAGCACCCTGCGACACTAATGCCACCTAAACCACTAAATATAAATAAATATGCACTAAAGCTAAATCTACTTACAAATAGGGAGGTTCTTAGTGCACATTTTGATCAAAAAGTGTTAGCCCACCTGCCACGACAAGGCGACCTCTGTAAGGTGGGAACCTACGCTGCACATACACCCAGAACTGGGACTAAGCCTACATATATACCTGGGGATGGTAGGATCCAGCATTGAACTGATTAAAATCACCCAGGGCAGAATGGGAGGAGTGCAAGAACAACAAGTGGAGGCAGTCACTAACCCCACATATATGGATCACATAAACACAGCAAAAAGTTGAACAGCACATTCCAACTAAATGATACAAAATGTATGCAGGTGCAAGAACACCCATGACTGCAGATATACAGCAAACATAGAATGGTGACAGCACCCTGCGACACTAATGCCACCTAAACCACTAAATATAAATAAATATGCACTAAAGCTAAATCTACTTACAAATAGGGAGGTTCTTAGTGCACATTTTGATCAAAAAGTGTTAGCCCACCTGCCACGACAAGGCGACCTCTGTAAGGTGGGAACCTACGCTGCACATACACCCAGAACTGGGACTAAGCCTACATATATACCTGGGGATGGTAGGATCCAGCATTGAACTGATTAAAATCACCCAGGGCAGAATGGGAGGAGTGCAAGAACAACAAGTGGAGGCAGTCACTAACCCCACATATATGGATCACATAAACACAGCAAAAAGTTGAACAGCACATTCCAACTAAATGATACAAAATGTATGCAGGTGCAAGAACACCCATGACTGCAGATATACAGCAAACATAGAATGGTGACAGCACCCTGCGACACTAATGCCACCTAAACCACTAAATATAAATAAATATGCACTAAAGCTAAATCTACTTACAAATAGGGAGGTTCTTAGTGCACATTTTGATCAAAAAGTGTTAGCCCACCTGCCACGACAAGGCGACCTCTGTAAGGTGGGAACCTACGCTGCACATACACCCAGAACTGGGACTAAGCCTACATATATACCTGGGGATGGTAGGATCCAGCATTGAACTGATTAAAATCACCCAGGGCAGAATGGGAGGAGTGCAAGAACAACAAGTGGAGGCAGTCACTAACCCCACATATATGGATCACATAAACACAGCAAAAAGTTGAACAGCACATTCCAACTAAATGATACAAAATGTATGCAGGTGCAAGAACACCCATGACTGCAGATATACAGCAAACATAGAATGGTGACAGCACCCTGCGACACTAATGCCACCTAAACCACTAAATATAAATAAATATGCACTAAAGCTAAATCTACTTACAAATAGGGAGGTTCTTAGTGCACATTTTGATCAAAAAGTGTTAGCCCACCTGCCACGACAAGGCGACCTCTGTAAGGTGGGAACCTACGCTGCACATACACCCAGAACTGGGACTAAGCCTACATATATACCTGGGGATGGTAGGATCCAGCATTGAACTGATTAAAATCACCCAGGGCAGAATGGGAGGAGTGCAAGAACAACAAGTGGAGGCAGTCACTAACCCCACATATATGGATCACATAAACACAGCAAAAAGTTGAACAGCACATTCCAACTAAATGATACAAAATGTATGCAGGTGCAAGAACACCCATGACTGCAGATATACAGCAAACATAGAATGGTGACAGCACCCTGCGACACTAATGCCACCTAAACCACTAAATATAAATAAATATGCACTAAAGCTAAATCTACTTACAAATAGGGAGGTTCTTAGTGCACATTTTGATCAAAAAGTGTTAGCCCACCTGCCACGACAAGGCGACCTCTGTAAGGTGGGAACCTACGCTGCACATACACCCAGAACTGGGACTAAGCCTACATATATACCTGGGGATGGTAGGATCCAGCATTGAACTGATTAAAATCACCCAGGGCAGAATGGGAGGAGTGCAAGAACAACAAGTGGAGGCAGTCACTAACCCCACATATATGGATCACATAAACACAGCAAAAAGTTGAACAGCACATTCCAACTAAATGATACAAAATGTATGCAGGTGCAAGAACACCCATGACTGCAGATATACAGCAAACATAGAATGGTGACAGCACCCTGCGACACTAATGCCACCTAAACCACTAAATATAAATAAATATGCACTAAAGCTAAATCTACTTACAAATAGGGAGGTTCTTAGTGCACATTTTGATCAAAAAGTCCCAGTTCTGGGTGTATGTGCAGCGTAGGTTCCCACCTTACAGAGGTCGCCTTGTCGTGGCAGGTGGGCTAACACTTTTTGATCAAAATGTGCACTAAGAACCTCCCTATTTGTAAGTAGATTTAGCTTTAGTGCATATTTATTTATATTTAGTGGTTTAGGTGGCATTAGTGTCGCAGGGTGCTGTCACCATTCTATGTTTGCTGTATATCTGCAGTCATGGGTGTTCTTGCACCTGCATACATTTTGTATCATTTAGTTGGAATGTGCTGTTCAACTTTTTGCTGTGTTTATGTGATCCATATATGTGGGGTTAGTGACTGCCTCCACTTGTTGTTCTTGCACTCCTCCCATTCTGCCCTGGGTGATTTTAATCAGTTCAATGCTGGATCCTACCATCCCCAGGTATATATGTAGGCTTAGTCCCAGTTCTGGGTGTATGTGCAGCGTAGGTACCCACCTTACAGAGGTCGCCTTGTCGTGGCAGGTGGGCTAACACTTTTTGATCAAAATGTGCACTAAGAACCTCCCTATTTGTAAGTAGATTTAGCTTTAGTGCATATTTATTTATATTTAGTGGTTTAGGTGGCATTAGTGTCGCAGGGTGCTGTCACCATTCTATGTTTGCTGTATATCTGCAGTCATGGGTGTTCTTGCACCTGCATACATTTTGTATCATTTAGTTGGAATGTGCTGTTCAACTTTTTGCTGTGTTTATGTGATCCATATATGTGGGGTTAGTGACTGCCTCCACTTGTTGTTCTTGCACTCCTCCCATTCTGCCCTGGGTGATTTTAATCAGTTCAATGCTGGATCCTACCATCCCCAGGTATATATGTAGGCTTAGTCCCAGTTCTGGGTGTATGTGCAGCGTAGGTTCCCACCTTACAGAGGTCGCCTTGTCGTGGCAGGTGGGCTAACACTTTTTGATCAAAATGTGCACTAAGAACCTCCCTATTTGTAAGTAGATTTAGCTTTAGTGCATATTTATTTATATTTAGTGGTTTAGGTGGCATTAGTGTCGCAGGGTGCTGTCACCATTCTATGTTTGCTATATATATATATATATATATATATATATATATATATACACACACACACACACACACACACACACACACACACACACACACACACACACACACACACACACACACGTTGCTGGGGTGAAAAAAATACACCAGTTTTTTTATTCACAATTTTGAGTGTGGTCTCTGTTATTTGCTTTTTGTACCTATGGACCTGTAGACAGAGTCTGGGAGGATTTATTTGCACCGACCAACTGGGGCAGTGCTGCTCCTTTTTTTTTTAGAGATATATATATACATATATTTAGTTTTCAAAGGTGTACATAGCCTTTACGCTGTCATTTTGTGCACATCACATTTGGGCAGTCCAACTGAGGTATATATTTGTTTTATTTATTTTTAAACAAAATTGTATACAAAAAAAATAATTTTATATATATATATACACACACACACACTTTATGGCTTTACGTGTCAGGACATAATAAAAAAACATATCTGGTTCTTAGAAGGTCCTAAAATTAGGCAAATACAACCTCAGATGAACAACAACACATAATAAATTACACCGGGTCATTATTTAACAAAAACTAGGCCAAAATGAAGAAGCCACCTGTAAAAAACTAAGAACACCCTTAGGTCCCCTGCACATGACCATGCCCGTAATCGCAGTCCGTGATTATGGGCACGGCCAGCGGCTGACAGCCATCCACATTTGCGGGCCGTGTCCATATCCTATCTTTTGTGGAGCCTTTCTACGGCACGGTAAATATACGGGAAGGTGTCCGTAATTACGGAATTACAAACCCCAACGTTGAATGGATGGTAAAAAATAAATATGTATGTATGAAAGTGTCAGAACTGTGTAATAATGTAATAAAAATAAATAAATAAATAAATTTGGTTTGGAATGCAGAGCAGCCCGCTTTAGCTAACACTAGCGGCGTTACAAATAGGCTGTTATTGGGCAAGATACGCCATGCCTGACGACCAGCACATTATCCCTCCGCGTATTACACATAGTACTGACACCCCATGTACTATTCACAGCACTGACCCCTATTCATCACATTTATTTATTTATTTATTTTTATTACATTATTACACAGTTCTGACACTTTCATACATACATATTTATTTTTTACCATCCATTCACACCCTAGCACTACACTGACACTCATTTATCGCACACCTTTGAGCACTTAGTTCGCCACTCCCCTCAAGACTAGTGGGAGGGGCTATCACTATTTAATGCACACTCCTTCTGCAGCATTCTTTGACCCGTCTGCGTCCTGATGGGAACGGGTTTTCACCCACCCACCTACCTAGTGAGTATGGCCTTTCTTGTGGTTTTGATGAAATAGGACATGTTCTATATTTTTCAACGGCCCGGGCACCTTCCCGTAAGCAAACGGGAAGGTACCCGTGGCCAATAGAAGTCTATGGGCCCGTAATTACGGGTGTTTTTACGTTCGTGTGCATGAGGCCAAAATCTGTAATGAATAGATTGCTTCATTTCATTTCTTTTATGCTTCCAATAACATTATTTACACTCTCTAGCAATTAAATTCATACTGAGAGGTATTTAAATAGTGAGTTTTTACTCTATCCATACCGTAAGTCAACCTCCCGAGCAACGACGGGTATAAAAGCTAGTACAGCATATAAGCACAAACACCTCATACCAACTGTCAAGCATAGTGGTGGTTGTTGGGGTTGACGATTTGGGCTGGTTTTGCAGCCACAGGACCTGGTCACCTTGCATTCATTGAGCCAAGATTGGACTCTGTATACCAAAGTATTTTAGAGTTAAATGTGAGGCCATCTATAAAACAGCTAAAGCTTGGCCGAAACTGGGACATGCAACAGGACAATAATCCCAAGCACACCAGCAAATCTACACAAAAATGGTGAAAAAGAAAAGACTCAAGGTGTTGCAATGGCCCAGTCAAAGCCCAGACCTCAACCCAATTGAAATGCTGTGGCGGGACCTTAAGAGAGCTGTGCATAAACAAATGCCCACAAACCCCAACGTTGTAAAGAAGAGTGGCCCAAAATTCCTCCAGTATGGTGTAAGAGACTGATAAAGTTATACAGAAAAACATCACTTGAAGTTATTGCTGCTATAGGTGGTTCTACAAGCTATTGATGCATGGGGTGTACTTAGTTTTTCACACATGGCTTTTCCATTCTGGCCTAATTTTTGTTAAATAAATAACGTGTAATTTGTCATGTGTGTGATCCTGGCCTTCCAATGTTTTTTCTTAGAAACTGCTTGGTGCCACTCCTCTGTTATTCTACCTGGAAATGTATGAATAAAATTAACAATTGGGTTTTACCATTCCCCTAGCAATGAGGTGTATGCCTATACACTCTGACAGTGTCCAATATGTGATGACTGGGTCAGACTATAGGGACACACCCTACTGACAATGAGAATGCTATAACCTAGTTGTCAATTTATGTATTACATTTCCAGGAGGAATAACAGGAATCACACAATGCAGAGTTCTATGAAAATGTGCTTCAGAATTGTTACTTTATGGGGAGTACAAGTATTTTTTTAAATGTGCGTGTCAGTATAGCGGTCAGGACCTCTTTAACAATGGCACTGCTCTAGTCAAAAGTAAATGAGCACCAAGATATTAGATATCATGTATTATAAAATGATTGCCTTCCCATTATAGGCAAGATCAAGACATCAATGTCCACCCAAAACTCCTCACCTCTAATGATTTTGGTGAAGAATCTATTTTGTTAGCAGCTTTGTCAATAGCAGATGCAGTGAGACTTGTCTGTCCTATGGCCAGACCATGGACAGCAAAGACTGCAGTATGTTCATCCACATTCTCATTCAGGGCTCTGCAAGATGAAAACCAATTAAAGGGGCTTTCCCACAAAACACTTGTATCCATAGGATAGGAGATACATGTGTGATTGCTGGGGGTCCGACCGCTGGGACCCCAAGAAATTAGAAGAATGGGGGACTGAAAGTCCCCGAGGTGCTCCATGAGAATGGAGCCCTAGTGTGCATGCTCAGTCACCGCTACATTAATTTCTATGGGACGTTCGGGACCGAGGTCTCCGGCAGCTCCATAGAAATGAATGGAGCGCTGGCCGAATATGCGCACCAGTTCTCCATTCTAATGGAGCACTTCAGGGGACTTTCGGTCCCCCGTTCTCCTCATTGTTGGGGGTCCAAGCGGTCAGACCCCTAGCGATCACAAACGTATCCCCTATCCTGTAGTTAGGGGATACATGCGTTTGTGGGAAAAGCCCTTCCATGATGACACAAATCAAGCAGTACACAGTAAATTAAAATAGATTTTCAAAGAATTTTGCATAAGTTTGTAGAACATACTTACATGATTGACACAATCTGTGAGGACAAACCTAGCCCCAAGTTCATATAGACAAAATATTTAGCAAGAAATGGCTTTTGAGTAGAGTCGAGGACCCTCACATAAGCTTGAACAGTCTTCCCAATTTCTACCTGTATCAGTTGAAGAAACTTGGTTAGGCGTTTCATGCTGTGGTTTAATACTGTAGCACAGTTGGTTGAATCGTTGATGTGTAACCATTGAGCAATTTGTTAAAGGGAACCGGTCATACACATTGTGGGCATCATAATGTAGTGGCATACATGCTGATTTTAGCGATCTTATGTGCTAATGTAAACCCTCTTTATAAGAACTTACATTCAGAGCCCAGGTAGGGCCACCAGACATGTGTCAGCATATACATGAGCTGCCATTAGCTCCACCCACTTTCCACCAGTCCCGCCCATTCCAGTGATTAACAGCTATCTCCCTATGCACAGTATTTGGGAGACAATCAATCAGCAGAAAGTGGGCGGAGCAAGTGGAAGCTCATTAATACGCCGGACACCTCTGTGGCGGTGATGCCTGGGCTCTGAATGTAACTACATCAGTGAGGGCAGCATAATGTGGATGACAGGTTCCCTTTAGATAGATCACTATTTACAATTGCTTTTAGTCAAAAAACATTGGCATGTTAAATTTTATATAATGGAACATTAAAATACATATATAACATTGCAATTTTCATAAATGCCGCTTTGCCAATATCTAAGGTTCCATGTAATGAATATCAATAAATAACGTTACCTTGTCAACCACCCTAACATCCACCTGGAGAATATCCAATACGCGAACGCTAACTGTAGCTGGCGCAGGGAAAGCCAGACAAAGGTCATAAACCATGATTGATAGTATTCCTGAATGCAAAGGATAAACCTGAAAGAAATATTAAGTCATAAGCAAGCACTGGTCTAAAAATCATATCTATTAGACAATTACAGCCTACCTGCACAAAATGAGTCCTACCATGAAAATACATTGATTTAGTGGGTTTAATAACACAAATACGGCGCTAGATAGAAGTTAAACTTAGAGAAGCGCTTAGACAATGGACAACCTGGAAATTACACAGCAAAAAAGCCTAGAACAGCAAAGTGGTAAACCGTGAAAAATGGATAAAATAATAATAAGTATATATATATATAAAAAAAACAGACGAAATACATGAAAAAATCAAGAGCTGTAAAGTTTTAGGCACAAAAAAACCAGCCATATGTGATTAACCACACGTGTTTGTAGATGTGGTCTAGTGTCCCTTTAAGGGAAAGTTGACTTTTGTACATTTTCTGACATGTTGCAGTCCCATCGATGGTGCCTAGTAGGGCGCTACAAAACCCTTCACTCTATCAATCACTTGTGTCCCAGTTCACCAAACCCTCAGATGACAATGTCTGACATGTCAAAAAAAATTATATCTGTAGCATACCAGGACAGTTGTCTACACGAACACGCAATCATTTTCTGCAAGTTTCAGCTCCAGCTGTAAAAAAAAATCTTTGTAGTGTCTATTGCAGGCCTATTCTGATCTGTGTGGGACAGTCAAGAGACAAGAATACAATAAAAAAAAATAAAAAAAAAAACTAGCCTCATTTCCAAACATACAAAAGATGTAAAATTCAACTTCACTCACCGTGACAACTCCTTTTGATTCTTGAAAAGCGGTGTTAATAATATTGGGAACACTGGTGTTAATGAAAAAATATCCTGACCCCTCTAAGATTGTGAATTCAGCCTGAAACGGAAGGTGACGTATGAGTATTGTGGAAAAACCATTTCACATAAACATTAAAGAAATCATGAGTCGGAGAACACTTGACCACATACCCTATTTCCTTCCAATAATACATGAACTATAATTGAATACTGATCATGTAGTCTACTATCCACACTTGGTGCATCTTCCTTTCCCAAGAAGCTGGGATCAGAAAAGTCACAAGAGTATAGAGATCTGGCCTTGTCTTCCGTTACAGTTGTGGCTAGTCTAAAGGGCTACCTAATGAAAACCCTGCTTACAAAAACAGGTTTCGTAGTGTCATTATTTCTTTAAATAATAACTTTGATCCACGGGTAACCTCAGAGAAAGCGAAAATGTTTTTTACATTTAGATTTGGATGAATGCATTATGGCAATATGAAGACATTCACTTCACTATGTATTGCGGCTATCTCTTTTTTCCTGCTCCAAGACCAGAAGAGACAAGGAGGTGCATTCCCCACTGCTAAAATACAAGTCTTTCTTTTGACAGAAGAGTACTTAAAAAAAACCTAATAATAATAATAATAATAATATATTTTATTAGCATGCGCTAGTAAGACAATTATTAAAAACTCTGTTGACCAGCAGTGTTTAAACTTTTTCTTTAGTCCCACAAGGGGACTTCACTATGCGATTATTTGATCGCTTTTAGAATACACTGCAATACTTCTGTATTACAGTGCATTACTGCCGGTCAGTGTAAAACTGATGCCCCTGGCAGATCAGTCCTTTGTAGGGCCCGGTTGCCATAGCAACCAACGGCACCCTGCGATCGCATCGCCGGTGTGCCGGTTGAGTGAGAGAGGGAGCCCCCTCCCACTAAACCCACTCAGATGCGGCGCTCGCTATTGAGAGCCGCATCTGAGAGGTTAAACGGGCGGGATCGATACGGATTTCCGGGAGCAGCGAGATTTAACTGCTCCTGGCGGCATTTATTTATTTTGATCCAGTGCCATAAAAAGGCGTGTGCATCAGAATAATCCCGTTAGTGGCAGCCGTAAAAACACATATGGGCGGTCACTAACGGGTTAAAGGCTATGTAAACGTTTGAACACTTTTATTATTTTTTTTCTAAGAATATATAATATATATTATAATGTATCATGGTGTTTTAAGCAACTCTTTAAATGTTTTTCTTTATTACATTTTTTTTTAAACTTTTTGAGTTACAGTTACATAGCTACATAGAAGCTGTATCTTGCACTCAAACCCGAACTTGGATGCGATCGATAAAAGGTGTATCCTACATGT
This sequence comes from Rhinoderma darwinii, assembly GCF_050947455.1. NCBI lineage: Eukaryota > Metazoa > Chordata > Amphibia > Anura > Rhinodermatidae > Rhinoderma > Rhinoderma darwinii. The sequence goes on along the minus strand of NC_134693.1, from coordinate 108,793,437 downwards.
GACTCGCTTTCATCAAAGCCGTCAGTCCTGCTAACCTGACAGATATGGGTTTGAGCGCAAGATACAGCTTCTATGTATTAAGGATACATAGAAGCTGAATATCAAAAAGCAAAAAAAAAAAATGATACTAAAAAAACTATGAAAAAGTTAAAAAAAAAAAAAAAAAGCAATGATACACTTTTGTGGTTTTATTTTTAATAAAAAGCGTTCAAAGGTTTACATAGCCTTTAAGTCAGTAATCTTGAAGATGGTCTTTGAGAACCTGTCCCTTACCAACATCGGCTTATATATTTATAATACACTCTAAAAGGCGTTGTCTCATAAACCCAACCTCTGTCCATAAGCCCTATTAGCGTCATAGTAGGTGCGGCCACAATGCTTTGTGAGACCTCTGTGCAAATTGGATTTTTGCACTCATAGCAAAATCTTTTTCTTGTTGAATTCATTGGGGGGGACACAGCAGAGGCCCTTAAAAGGCTATGTACACCTTTGAGGGCATTTTTTTAAAATAATAAATAGATTAGTCAGTGTGTTTATTTTGTAACTTTGTAATTAGTCTTTATTAAAAAATTATTTTTACTTTTGGAGATACAGCTGTTCTGTATTCTCTATATAGAACAGCTGTATCGCTCGTTTTACACTGAATCCGTCAGTCCCGCGCACCTGACAGGTTCAGTGTCGGCGGGTCCTGCTTGTCTCTGACATGCATGATCCACCTGTAAACTATCACATCTAAGTTCATAACCCGCTGACACTGAACACGTCAGGTCCACGGGACTGACGGATTCAGTGTAAAACGAGTGATACAGCTGCTCTGTACAGATAATACAGAACAGCTGTATCTCTAAAGTAAAACGATTTTTTTAAATAAAGACTTATTACAAAGTTACACTAAACACACTGACTAATCTATTTTATTTTTAAATGCCCTCAAAAGGTGTCCATAGCCTTTGAAGGAGATTTTCAGGACTAAAATATTAATGGCCTTTCCTTAGGATAGGCCGTTAATGTTTAATTGGCAGTGTCCAAACCCCAGGACCACCATCGATTAACACAAAGAAGGGGCCACAGCATTATTTACACAGTATCAGTGAATAAAAAACGAAGCACTACAGTAGAGGAAAGCCATCGGAGGAGACCTAAGAGACCTTTAATACCAACTTACATATAGAAAAAGCCAGTGTACCAGTGTATTAACTAAAAAAAGTGACAGGCAATTTTTTTTTAAGATGATGAAAGGACACAAAAAAAAAAGTTTGGCCTGTGCTCCTTTAAGATTTAGTTCACAAAATGAACCGCCATAGGAGATACACCTACATATTCAAGGAAAGCAAAATCTCACCGTGACATCTGGATGGTTATAGATGGAAATTGATCCAGGATGTACTCTTAAATCTTCCACAAAAAGAAGTTCAAGGCTAGCAGCAACTGGTGTGAGTGTTTTAAGCTGGAAAACAAGAGACCTTTAACGAACAAGATACAGGAATACATCACATACAAAATTATAAAATCATATGTATATTAACATAAAACTAGACATTTCATTTTCTTAACAACCTTGGCAGAGATAGAAAGGTTTTATATGCCAGCTGTTGCACAAGGTCTTAGAAGCTAAAAACAAATCTTTTGCCATTTCTTTCCAGTTTTCTAAAAGTCATAATGGGATATTGGCACCATTCCTATACTTGCTCCAGCCTGGTTAGACAGTGATACGGAAGTAAGACATTCATCAATGCATCATTTAGCTGAGAAAACGGTGCAACACTTTCCATTGGAGTTGCAAGGGCAGCAATTTCCTGCTGTCACTTTTGGAAAACAAAAATAGGAAGGAGCAACTATAACTACAAAATCACTTAAAGGGGTTGTCCCACTACAACAACTTATCACCTATCCACAGGATAGGTGATAAAGTGTTTGATCGCTGGGAACCCCACCGATCAAGTTGAACGGGGGACCCAAACCCCTGTATGAACGGAGCGGCAGGTCACGCATGTGATCTGCCGCTCCATTCATTCTCTATGGGACTGCCGGAGATATGTACTTTATGTTAGTTGTACAATTTGTCTGGCACATTTAGTGTCTGTTTGTGAGAAATGCCAAAATTTAGAGAAAATATAAAAAAATTTGAATTTTTGTGAGTATGAATGTATCTGCTTATAAGGCCAGATTCCCATGAACGTGTCAGTTTTGCATCCGTAAAAAACGCACCGTTTGTCATGTGTTGCAGTTCTGTGTGCCATCGGTGTTTGTTCCGTGGGGCATCAGTTTTTCATTTCCATGTTGGTGCGCATTTTTTATCAGCATTTCCTTAGCAACTGTTGCGTGAATCACGGACAGCACACGGATGACGTGATTTTCACGCACCTATAGACTTCAATGTGTGACGTGGTCCGCAAAACGAGAACATGCAGTGAGTTTCACGCAACGGACACACGCTACGTGAAAAACAACGCATGTCTGAGTAGCCCCATTGAATTGCATGGGTCCGTGTGTTGTCCATTTTTTTAACGGACAGCACACGGACGTATACAACATTCGTGTGAATCAGGCCTAAGACAGATAGTTATACCACACAAAAAATAGTTACCAATTAACATTTACCATATGTCTACTTTATGTTTCCATTTTTTTTAACGTCTTTATTTTCTAGGACGTTACAAGGCTTAAAACTTTAGCAGCAAATTCTCACATTTTCAAGAAAATTTCCATAACCTATTTTTCTGTGGACTAATTCAGTACTGAAGTGGTTTTGAGTAGTTTATATATTAGAAAGTCCCCATAAATCACCCCAATTAAAAAACTGCACAACAGCCCCATATTTGTTGCCCAGATTCTGCAGATTTTAGAAATATCACATAGGGTATGTGCACACGAGGGCATTACGTCCGTAATGGACGGACGTATTTCGGCCGCAAGTCCCGGACCGAACACTCTGCAGGGAGCCGGGCTCCTAGCATCATAGTTATGTACGACGCTAGGAGTCCCTGCCTCTCCGTGGAACTACTGTCCCGTACTGAAAACATGATTACAGTACAGGACAGTTGTCCTGCAGCGAGGCAGGGACTCCTAGCGTCGTACATAACTATGATGCTAGGAGCCGGGCTCCCTGCACTGAGTTCGGTCCGGGACTTCCGGCCGAAATACGTCCGTCCATTACGGACGTTAATGTGCTCGTGTGAACCCAGCCATATGTGTGTCCCTAGTGTGCAACTGGACTGAAACACCTCAGAAATTAAGAAGCACCTTGTTGATTTTTAGAATGTTTTCTAGGCACAACTATAGGTTTACCAATTTACACTGTACTTTGTACTTCTAGGACCCCCCACAACTATCTCTAGAACGGGGCCTCTTAAACCCCGTTCTACTGCTCTGTGTTGGGGCTGAAGCGTGACTTCCGACCATGAACTACTGAAACTGTTTCCGCAAGTCCCATAGAATTGAATGGTAGTTAAGGAAACCGTGTAGCTCGCATGCTATGCTTCTCCCGTAACTGCCATTCACTACTATAAGACTTAGCCTCAGCGCTCCTGTGCCGTATACCCACTGAGACCAGTGATTGGCTGCAGCGATCACGTGTGTATAGGGGCACGTCATCGCTGCATCTATGTTAAAACACAGCGGCGGGAAGGAATGAAGTGGCGGCGCTGGAACGACGGGGATCCATGAGTTGAGCAATGGGTCTTCTTTTTTTTTTTGCATCACTTCTACATTGGCCAATTTTTTAAATAACTGAGAAAACCGCTTTAAATCACATAAGGAAAGCTGCCATCGTTTGCATTACACATAGCAATGGCATCATTTAGAATGCCACCAGTAACAATAAAACAAGGAATTATTTTGACACATACCGGCGTTCTCACGTTGGCAGCTCGGAGATGAGATTCCTGGTAATTTTTTGTTTTGGCAGTAATAACTGCTGTCCCCGATACTTGCTGTACATGAATAGTGTTCAGACCTAAAACAATGACAGTGAGTTACATAACATGGTGTTGTATTGATTATTTTGAGCGGTTTTACATATAAAAATATGAATGACTGTAATACCATGCATCTTTCTTTGACCACGTCCATCTTCTTTCCGAATATATTCCATGGGTTTTGAGACATCAAAGCTGGCTAATGGCAATTTGGAGGAGCTCCACTCAACAGCCAAAGAAGTAAAGTTGTCAAACTCTATTCCCTGGTGATCATAGGCTGAAAACCGCAGTAATTGACTACGGTAGTTGGAAACTGGAACCTAGGACAAAACAAAATTGTACATACCCTTAAAATCTAGAAGATTAAAGTGTAGCTAAACGTTTGACAAACTTCTGACATGTCATAGTGACATATCAGAAGCTTGGATTGGTGGGGGTCCGAGGAACGAGACCCCCACCAATCTCTCAGCTGCTTCATGCCTGTTCGGCTTTTTCCGGAAACAAATGTATCGGTGTACGGACTCAATAGAAAGTCTATGAGCCCGTACTCCGATACATCGGCTTTCCGGAAAAAGCCAAACAGACACGAAGTGGCTGAGCGCTCACACGAGCGCTTCAGCTGCTTCATTCTAGCGATTGGTGGGGGTCTCCGTGCCCTCTACACATGCACGCTCCGGTCGGCTGAACATGCATATGATCTAAGGGAGAAAGCCGCTGCCAGACATGTGCCGTCGAGGGACAGTCAAGATGCCGCTATACAGGTGAAATGCTATTTAAAAAAGCCATCTCAACACACCAACCCCTTATCAAAAAGGAGCCGTATTTTTAACAAAATGTGAACAAGTGGTGCATCGGCACTGAATGCTCTCAGCGCACTCGCCGATAAAGAAGATTTTGCTGCCTGCATCTGCACATGCGCTGAAGGAGTCTCATCCACCATTCAGTTAGTGAATTAAAGCTTAAAGGGGTTGTCCACATTTGAAAAACAATTGTGCAATACATTATACATATGTAATGAAGTAAGTATTTACTTACCGTAAATAGACAAGAAAAAAAAAAAGGGGAAAAAGGGGGGGGGATAGGAGGAAGCCTCCAGCTCACCAACAACAAGTCTTCAGTCCAGACTGCGCTCGGATCCTCTTGACGGCACACGGTAGCAATAGCAAAGAACAGAAAAAGACTATGATCCAGCGCCAGGTAGTTTTAAAAGGAAGCAAGATTCCAATTTTATTCACAAAAATTCTTAAAATTCCATATACAGGGGTGGTTTGCAAAAATAGTTTTGCCTTTGTGTTTCGGACAACGCTTGTGTCCTTATTCATGGCATATCATAAACAAAAAAGTTGCGTCCCGAAGTTTATATCCGGTCGATACAGGTGGAACGTAGTTCAGCATGGTAGTAGTGTAATGAGACGCAAGTTAACTCTATAGCACTCATGTTGTACCGGAAATCCCAAGGGACATATATTATAATATTAGGTAGGTAAAATATAAGAGCGCTAGAATATAGGAAAAAAATCGCTGTGTTTTATATTTCTTGCAGCTCAAACCTCGTCATGGCACGGTGGGAGGAGTACACGATCTTCTCGCTGGATAACCCTTTCAGTGACAGCATTCACTGGTATGGTAGATACATCGATGATCTCTTATTTATATGGGAGGGAGATGTATCTGCCATACCGGTGTTTGTCAACTATCTCAACGATAACGAGTGCAACCTTAGGTTCACATACACTTTTAACAAAGATACCATTTGTTTCCTGGATCTGGAACTAATGGGTAAAGAGGGTGAGACGATTTGCTCTAAAACATTCAGTAAGCCCATCTCATGATATACTATTCTCCACGCGGAGTGAAACCATCGCAAGCAAAGAAACAATCTCTTCCATTACAGTAGGTGAAATGTTCAGAGCAAGGAGAAATTGTAGCAGTGACGACGGTTTTAAAATAAAACAAATTTGCCGTAGGCTTCACAATAGGGGTTATGCCAATTGAACTCTAAATAGAGCCAAGTCCATAGTATCATCGAAACCCCACAATCAACTATTGTTTGATAATAAACCGCTCCCTGCTTTCGGTTCGGATAAACATACATTAGTTTTACAATATAGCAATCAATTTGCTCAGATTAAGAATATCGTACTAAAATATGGTCGCTATTTTAATGGAAGACGACCAATTGGAAGCTATCTTAAAAGTATGGTTGTCGCGTAGTATCACGAAGAGCCCTGACTAGGCAATTCACTCTCTCCCTCTATATTTACATCCTATGAGACAAAAACTACATGGCTACATCACAGAAGCTTCTATAGCTGTGGCTCGAACCCTTGCAAAAAATGTTCATTTGGTCAGCCAACAAAAACCTTTCATGACTCTGAAGGTGCGAAGAATTTCCCTATAAAAACATACATCAACTGCAACAGTGAATCTGTGATATACGTCATTGAATGCACGGATTACGGTTAAATGTATGTTGGCGGTACAATTAGGCCTCATGATTTTCAGGCGGCCGGCAGCGGACTGCCCCCTGCAAATCACGGGCCGTGCACATGGCCGCGTGCATTATTTCCTATGAGTCTGGACCGCAGAACACGGCCGTAATAAGACGTCCGTTCTTTCTGTGGTCCAGGCTCCTGGGCCATGCACTGACCGTGGAAACCACGGTCGTGTGCCTGGCCCCATAGGAATGTATGGTGCCGCAATTCCCCATGGATTATCGGGGGAATTGAGCATGTTCGTGTGCATGGGGCCTTAGAAAATTTGAAACAAGGATCCTTGAACACCTTGGCTATGTAAGGAATCCCATAATTACCAATATTTCTAATGCAGCCAGACACTTTATCACACATCATAATAGATCAGTTAAAACGTTTAGGACCTATGCCATTGAAAGGGTTAAAGGACCAGTTCGAGGAGGCAATCTGAGACATATTCTACTTGACAGGGAGGCTTTTTGGATTTATGGTCTCAATACCAGGTATCCACTAGGTCTCAATCTTAGGAAAGAACTTATGTTCCACTATTGATTCAAACCAAGAAGAACCCTGGAGCCATCAGTTCCTCTAAAATTTTGAGACACAATGACACCAGGGGCTCGAGTTCTGTAAAAAGTAGGTATTAAATTATTTTAACCATGAATAACAGCTTTATATTAACCCCTTAATGACATGTCACGTACTGGTACGCGGCAGCCGTTAAGGGGAAGTATGGAGTCAATCGCGACCATAGAATTTAAATTGTTAGAATCAGGGGGTTGCCCCCTCAAACACGCCATCACCGTTTACAGTGGTTGTTATTGGCAGCCTGGGAGCCCAGGTCTGCTATCTTTGTACTCCTTTGAATCTCTGCCTCCAGCAGGGCTTCGAAGGTGACTGTCAGAATCACAATATACTGCAAGCGATCCAACGATCGCTGCTTCAAGTCCCCTAGGGGGACTAATAAAAAAAAAGTAAAAAAACTGTTAAATAAAGATTTTTATAATGTTCCCAAAAAAAATATATATATATATATTAAAAATTTAAAAAAAAACCCTTTTCCCATTTTTCTCTAAAGCAATGTTCAAAAAAATAAAAAAAACTTACCATAACTGGTATTGCCGCGTCTGTAAAAGTCCGAACTATCGCAATATAGCATTATTTAGCCCCCTCTGTGAACGACGTAAAAAAATGATATATAAAACATGCAAATTGCTGTTTTTTGGTCACCTTAGCTCTCCAAAAAAAAAAAGGAATAAAAAAAGTCATCAAAAAGTCGCATGTACCCCAAAATGGTATTGGTAAAAACTACACCTTGCCCCGCAAAATTTAAGCCCACACACCTCTAAATTGATTGAAAAATAAAAAATAATGGCTCCCAGAAAATGGCGACACAAAACATTTTTTTTTTTTAGCAAATAATTTTTTTTTTTTAAAGTGGTAAAACATAAAACAAAACATATCAATTTGGTATCGCCGTAATCGTATCAACCTGTAGAATAAGGTGAATATGTAGTTTTTACCGCCTGTCGGATGCCGTACAAATAAACCCCCCCCCCCCCCAAAATGGTGTAATCGTTGTTTTTTTGCACATTTCACCTCACAAATGAAAAAATTTCAGCTTCCCAGTACATTATGCAGTACAATAAATGGTGCCATGAAAAACTACAACTTTTCCCGCAAAAAAAAAAGACCTCATACGGCTATGTCGACGAAGAAACGTTTTTTGGAAGGCGGGGAGGAAAAAACTAAAATGAAAAACTCAAATTGGCCTGGTCATTAAGCATTGATCGTACTTTGTTTTTTAGTACCTGCATTGTTTTGCTACTATTCAGTCCACAAAGTAATGTGCTCTCTGCGATAATAATAACATTGTATACAGCTGTTCGTTCCGGTCAATATATGTTTAATGTTTATAATTTTATTGGGATTTTTCACTGGCACGTTTTTTCAGCCTTTCCATATTGTCTCCTCCCCTTTCTGTGGCTATACAATGAGGCCAGATGCACACGACAGTATTTTCATCTATCACGAAATACTGTCAGTAAATATGGATCAGTAGGCATCCGTATTTCATCAGTATATACGGAGCCGTATTGCATCCGTATTCGTATATATGGATTATAAAAAGAGTGAGGCCCCATGCACACGACCGTAAAAAAAAATCTCAGTTTTTGTGGACCGCAATTGCGGTCCGCAAAAATGGACCCATTCACTTTCATTGAACGCGGACACCTTTCTGTAGCGCTACGGATGGGTGTCCGTGCCGTAGAAATGTTCCCGAAAATTATGGAACATGTCCGTTCTTTTGCATTTTGCGGGCCGTGCTCCCATACTTTGTATGGGAGCACGGCCCGAAAATGCGGGTGTCAGTCGGCGGCCGGCCGTGATTGCGGGCACGGTCGTGTGCATGGGGCCTGAGGTTGCAAATTATGTCATTAACATGTTGCCTAGCAATGCTTCAGTAAATACGGACAGTATACGGATGCACATCAGTAGCCGTCCGTAATTATAGAAGCTCCCATAGACTTGTATGGGAGAGTCCTTGCCGTAATTACTGACAAGAATAGGACAGGTTCTATAATTTTTTCAGCACGGACACCCATCCGTAAAAATACTGAAAGGTGTCCGTGGCCAATAAAAATGAATGGGTCCGTAATTACGGTCAGTACTTACTGTAAGTAACTACTGTTGAAAAATATGGGGCCTTAGGCCCCATGCACACGACAGCAAAAAACCTCCGTTTTTGCGGACCGCAATTGCGGTCCGCAGAAACGGAGCCATTCACTTTCATTGAACACTGACACCTTTCCGTAGCACTACGGAAGGGTGTCAGTGCCGTGGAAATGTTCCGGGAATTATGGAACATGTCCGTTCTTTCGCATTTTGCGGGCCGTGCTCCCATACTTTGTATGGGAGCACGGCCCGAAAATGCGGCTGTCAGTCAGCGGCCGGCCGTGCCCGCAATCGCGGGCCATGATTGCGGGCACGGTCGTGTGCATGGGGCCTTACCGTTGTGCTTATATCCGGTCGCAATGAAAATTTACAAACGTACCTGTATTGACATGATGTCTTTAATAGTCGTTGTTTAAATATAAAAAAACGGCGATGTAGATTTTTCCTATATTCTAGCGCTCTTATATTTTACCTACCTGATATTATGATATATGTGCTTTGGGATTTCCGGTACAACATGAGTGCTATAGTTAACTTGCGTCTCATTACACCGCTACCATGCCTCACTACGTTCCACCTGTATCGACCGGATATAAACTTCGGGACGCCACTATCTTGTTTATGATATGCCATGAATAAGGACACAAGCGTTGTCCGAAACGTGTAGGCAAAAGGCAAAACTATTATTGCAAACCACCCCTATATATAGAATTGTAAGAATTTTTTTGAATAAAATTGGAACCTTAGTCTCTTTCTGTTCTTCGCTAATATACTTAACGTTTCAAAGGTGTAGAGGTCCTCTACTATGGAGTTGTGACAAGCTCCTCTTCTGGTCTTCTACTCGAACGGTGCGTCATCCGTGACGTCCGTCGTGGGCTCTTCCCATCGACGTCTACGTGAACTTGCGCCTGCGCGTTTTCATTTTTTTTTATGACTCACGCATGTACAGTAAAAGTTAAATGTATTGCGCCTGCGCATTAAAAGTTGATTTATTGTGCCTGCGCAGTAAAATCTAATTTATTTCGCCTGCAAAGTTTATTTATTGCTTTGAATGCACAGGTGCAATACATTTTAATTTTTACTGCTCATGCGTGATTCATAAAAAAAATTGAAACGCGCAGGCGCAAGTTCACGAAGACGTCGATCAGAAGAGCCCACGACAGGGACGTCACGGGTGACGCACCGTTCGAGTAGAAGACCAGAAGAGGAGCTTGTCCGGAAGTACAGAATGAAGAAGAACAGACAGTGGAAGAGAAGATTTACGATGCTGGCAGAGTCGCCGTGACACAACTCCGTAGTAGAAGACCTCTACACCTTTAAGACGGTAAGTATATTACAAAGATACTTCATTACATACGTATAATGTATTGCACAATTGTTTTTCAAAGGTGGACAACCCCTTTAAGCACAGTTTGGTTACGCAGCAGAACAATAACCTGAAGCACACAAGCAAGTCCACCTCTGATTGATTCAGAATAAACAAAATTATGATTTTAAAGTGGCCGAATCAAAGTCCTGACTTGAATCCCATTGCGATGTTGTGGCAAGACCTCAACTGGGCAGTTCATGCTTAAACACCCTCCAATGTAGCCAAAATTAAACAATCCTGAATAGAAGAAGTGAGGGCCAAAATTACTCCACAGCGACATAAAATGCTTATTGCAAGTTATCGCAAACTTTTGATTGCAGTTGTTACTGCTAAGGGTGGCGCGACCAGTTATTATGAGGATTAGGGGAGGCAATAACTTTTTTACATGGGCGATTTGGATTTTTAATAAATCTTAATCCCCAATAATTGGAATGATCGTTTAAAAGCTGTATTTTGTGGTCACTCGTGTTGCCTTTATCGTAAATTAAAATGAAGTGGATGATCTAAAACATTTAAATGTGAGAAAGCAGCAAATAAAGAAATCAGGTGAGCGGTGAATAGTTTTTCACAGCACACACCACACACCAATCGGGCATATGATATAAACCACCCGCATAATAATGTGTAGGTTCCCCTCTTGCAGCCAAAACAGCTCTAACCCGTCGAGGCATAGACTCCATAACCCCTCTGAAGGTGTCCTGTGGTATCTGGCACCAATACATTATCAGCAGATCCTTTAAATGGGTTGGCCACTTAAAGAAAAATATCAGCAGTGCATTCTAAACACTATTATTGGAAAAAGTACGATTTGACTTTATTTGCAGTTCAGTGCAGTTTTCCTGGGGACATACGCCACGCGTCATTCCTTATGGCCACGGATTCTGTCCATAATATGGCCGAGGATGGAGGATAAGGAGACTAGACAAGTCACTTTGCATCCTCTATTGTAACACAGTGCGTCCTGGAAAGTAGCGCAGGGGCAGTGCGTTACAATGGAGGGTGCAGAGTGAAGTGTCTAGTCAAATGCTCGGCAATATTATTGGCGGTAGATGCCAGCATGGCCCCCCTCTCCCTTCACGGGCCACAGCATGATTCCCCTTTCCCTTTATAGGCCCCAGTATAGCTCCTGTAATGTCCGTGACTGCGGGCTGTTCGCTCCAGCCTCCCGCTGACAGCCGCAGCCACGAGTTGGCAAGCGCTGGCCCCAGCCTCCTCCTCAGGAGACGCCAGCGCTTGCATCCACTCACCTCCGCCGGAGCCCGCAGGGTGCGCGCGCACGCTCGTCCCCGCTCTTAAAGGGGCAGCGCACGCATCGGACATCTTGAACGACCTTTGACCCGTTGAGTACCCTGGGCTATAAGAGGGGTCCAGCCCCTTAGTTCGATGCCTGAGCGTTGTTAGTCTTTCCCAGTCTGGCTCGCAAATGGTTCCTTATTTTCTCCCGTTCCAGCTGTTACCCGTGCCCTGTTACCGTTCCTGTATTCCGTATTGTTCCTGTGCCTACCAGCGTGAAGAGCCATCTGCCACGTCAAGTGCCATCTGCCACGTCTAGTATCATCTGCCACGTCAAGTGTCATCTGCCACGCCAAGTGTCTTCTGCCACGTCAAGTGCCATCTGCCACGTCAAGTGCCATCTGCCACGCCAAGTGTCTTCTGCCACGCCAAGTGTCTACCGCTTCATCGGATACTGCCCGCCACGTCTGGCGCCACTTGCCGCACCTGCCTCCATCCGTGCTGAAGTCACAGCCACCGCCCGGACTATTTCAGGTACCCAAGCATTACTGTCTGCCATTTACTTCCGCATAGACTGTGACCTGGTCAGCTGCCTCCCCGCTACGGCGGAGCGGCCTAGTGGGTCCACATACCCTGTGCCCATGACAGCTCCTTTCTCCCTTTACAGTCCACAGTTTGGCTCTCCTCTTCTCAGTTCCCAGGATAACCCGCTTCATGTCAGTCTCCACCATCCCTTCCCTGTCCTCAGTCAGTCCCCAGCATAACTTTCCCTCTTATTCTCATTCTACCCAGCTAACTTGTTTTCTTCCAAACGATGGCTCCTTCCTCAACAGGTAGTGGCAGGCTGTGTTTACCTGCTACATGACAACTGCACGCAGAGCTTGTCACCACCTTTACTTTGGCTCACTCCTATCCTCTACTAAGCCTTGCTGTCCCATGCTTTTCGTGAGATACAACATGTTAGAGACAGGTAAAGTATGTGACACATGCGGTTTTCACATAAGGGGGGTAAAACTTGTTCAAAGGGGTGGTCACTGTTTAGAATGAGAGGTGCTTTTTTTTTTAAAGAGGGCCATTGTACATATACTATAATGTAATTGCAAATCGGACACAAAACATCTGGTCTTTATGGGGGTCTTCCCAAAGAGGTGGTCTTCTGGGGACGTTTTACTGGAATACAGGGTGATTCAAAAAAGGATGGTGCAAAAGTAAAGGCCTGTAGTTAAAGTAACATTAGTGGTAAGTGGCCAGTGACTGAAAATCAAAGCAAAACTGGATTAGTTGCCCATAGCAACCAATCACAGCACAGCTTTCATTTTCAAGAGCCAAATTTGAAATGTGCTTACATAGCGTGACATAAGATGGTGACATTGAAGCAAGAAAAAGCTGTTTGCGTGTTGGAATTTGCAAGAACGGGGTCTGTTGTGACAGTACAGCGAAACTTTCAGAATAAATTTGGTAAATGTGGTCCGCATAGAAACTGCATTTCACATTAGATGAAGCAATTCTAAACCACTGGGTGTTTACGTCATTGGAAACGTCCGGGCCGCCCAACAACTTCGGAAGAGACAGTGAACGGTATTCGAGCCGTATACAAGCATAGTCCTAGAAAGTTGACCAGGCTGACTAGCATGGAACTGCAGGGTGTCACAAACCACGGTATGGCGTATCTTCCGAAAACATCTGCGTTGTAAGCCATAAAGATTACTTCTTCAGGAGCTCAAACCAGACGACAAACCGAAACGCCATTACTTTTGCATTGACTTACAGTGCCGATTGGAAAAGGACTAATTTACGGACAGGCTCGTGTTAAGCGATGAGCTTAACACGAGCCACCTCAGTGGGAAGGTCAAATACCACAACGTTAGAATTTGGGGCTCGGAAAACCATGTGCCCTTATTGAGCACAAGGGACTCACCCAAGTAAACGTGTTGTGTGCAATGAGCAGGCGCAAAGTCTACGGTACCTTCTTTTTTGCTGAGGATACTGTCACAGGCCACTCCTAACTGGACATGTTAATGGAATGGCTTATGCCACAGATAGAGGAACATCTGCCAAACGTAGTCCATGAGCAGGATGGTGCACCTCCACATTTCCATTGGTAGGTTTGCCGATACCTGAACGAAACTCTACCGGAAAGTTGGATTTGCCTTGCCGGAAACAACGATTCACTCAATGTTGCGTTGGCCTCCTCGATCGCCAGATCTAACACCCTGCTGGGAGAGCATGGTATACAGATGTCTGGCATTGCATGCAGGGCAGCCCGCTCTCTTACAGTATGGGCGTTCTAAATAGGCTGCTATTCGGCGATATATGCTGTGCCTCACTATCCAAACACTATGCCTCCATGTTTTACACACTACACTCACGTTTTTATATCACTCACAGCCCTGATTTCTACACACTACACTTCGTAATGTCCCCTATACGTCACATGTACACCATACACAGTACTTTATTATTTTTTCCATTACACATTTACTTCCATGCCCAACACACCACTCCCCTCAAGGTTAGTGGGAGTGGCTATCATTATTTAAACACACCTGGGCACTTTCCTTCAGCAGCATTTTCTGACCTGGTTGCGTCCTGTTTGGAACAGGTTTTTTTTACCCTCCTCCTAATCTGTGAGTATGGCATTTTCTATGGTTTACAATCTATGTCCCAATTTTGTTGCATATCTCAGATTTTGGAACGAAAAGTTCTAGGTAGGGACTCGCAAGTGTGTGGATCCGTGACGTGGATTGCGAGCTTGCGTTCTTTTGTCCAAAACGACAACGAATACCCCATGTTTTTTCATGGTTACTTACATTGTACATACCTTTTTTTCAGGACGCGGCCAGGTCTTATGGTGCTGGGAGAGCATGGTGTACAGATGTCTGGCACTGCATGAAGGGCAGCCCGCTCTCTTACAGTATGGGCGTTCTAAATAGGGTGCAAATTCTTTCTGTGGGGCTACATCAAAGACTCAATGTATCTGCCCCCCCCCCCCAGCCACAGGATCTGAACGACTCGAGACAACGCATCACTGAAACAGTGTAGTCCATATCCGAGGATATGCTGGCACATGTCTAGACAGAACCGGACTACCGCCTAGACGTCTGCTGTGTCATCAATGGATATCACTAAACAGTTGTAGTGTATAGATAAAACTTGGATAGATAGTGTGTCTTTTCATGTTAATACATTTGTGTTATATCTCGGTTATGAATACTGAGGCTATCATTTTGCACCATCCTTTTTGAATCACCCTGTATAAGGAATTAGCCTCACTATACCACCTATGAAGTAAAAACGGTCCCCAAGCCTTTATTAATTCCATGACATACTAAATTATGCACAAACCAAGTTGCTTGCTTTACTGTCCTACATATGACCCTAGAAGAAAAAAAAAACGCACACGTACCACTTGCTTGTCTTGCTGCATCAGAGGACAGATGAGATCCATATGAGAATGTTTATACACAGGGTTCACAGTAAATCGTGATGGAGGAGAGCAGGCCAGCTTCACAGTAACACTCTCAACTGCTGGAAATGGGTTGGTTTCTGTGGGCAGGTTTCCAATAAACAGTGAAATTATCTGCCAGAAAAAAAAACACAAAAACGTTCAACTGAATCAGTGTGATGATTGTGTCTGTTGATTTTTGTAAACACAATGGCAGTCTATAGATTATTTATGACTATTTCCTGACGCATATGTCAAACAGATACCATAACGCAGTGTGAATAAAGCCTTAGGCGGGATTCACACGACCGGGTCGTTCCCGAGCCCGAGTGTCGGCCGGTAAAATCGGCCATTTTGCCCGGCCGGTTTGCATAAAGTTATGCATCCGTGCCGGGCCGGGCAGATCCGGACAGTGACATCAGCGGCAACTCCTGAAGGGGAATCCCCATGTGTTCGGGGATTCCGCTTCAGGAGTTTCCCCTGATGTCACTGCCCAGATATGGACAGAGACATCAAGCGCTCTGTCCAGGAGCGGAATCCCCGAAAACACGGGGATTCCGCTCCTTAAGGAGCTAAAGTGCGGCTAGCACATAGCAGAGCGGGGAGATACCTCCCCGCTCTGCTATAGTGGCGTCGCTACAGTAGTAGCAGCCGCAGCAGCTGCTAGCGGCGCCATCTAAGGTGTCGCCGAGCCAGGGTGCTTTTAACAAGCAGGGGAAGGGAGCCAGCGCAGCGCTCCCTCCACCTGCTGTACACCCCGGCCCTGCAACACAGTGTACAGCGATGCCATTCGTCAGAATGGCATCAACTCCTCCTCCTCACATGCACTCTGCGCTGTGAGGAGGAGGAGATAGAGCGCAAGCGCCGGGAAACCCGGCCATCACTCGGAACACATTCCGGTGATGGCCGTGTAATACCCGGCCCCATAGACTTCTATGGGAGCCGGGCGGCCGGGTGCCCGGGCAAAGATAGAGCATGTCCTATTTTTTGACGGCCGGATTTCCCGGCCGTCAAAAAATCGGTCGTGTGAATAGCCCCATTAGGGGTCTATCATTCCTAATGCAGCCGGGTGCCGGCCGATTTATGAACGGCCGGCACCCGGACGGGAAACCCTGCCGTGTGAATGAGGCCTTAGTGGTTGCTGTCTAAATATTTCATTCAATGTTTACAGTTATTCTCGAACGGCCAAAATATATTATTGGAGGCTATGTTCATGCATAACTGGGGGTCCTACACAGGTTGATCTCATGCAATTTGATCATGCAAAGTATGGCAAAATTAAATATTTATCCTGAAAATTAGGCCTTGGATTTTAAGACAGTATCTGGACATGTATTTTCAACTTAGGATACAGCAAAATAGACAATCCATCAACATTACCTGTTCACCAAGGTCTCTGCAAACGGTTCTAACCCAATGCTGGAAATTGTTATGCGATAATTGGGTATCAAGCAGAAACAGTCCAGTGCTGTCCTTATCTTCTGTAGATATATTCCTGAAGAATTTCAGAGGTTCAAGGACCCATGGCTTGGGCCCCCCTTCAAATAGCATGTCTTTGGAGGAACCTAATGTAACCAATGCTACGGATGGTGGGTCAATAGTCTAAGAGTGGAAGAAAAAATACAATGAAAACGACATTGTGTAAATTGAATTTTTTCCAAATATGTGGAATTATTTTTAGATTTGTTCATTCTGACAAATTGAATCTGTCAAAAATCTGCAGTAAACATCCTGTAATTGGATGATTACTTCCTTGATCTAAGCAACATTATCCAACATCTAATCTTATGGCAGATAGCTAGTATCTACCATAGCATTATCAGTAGGGGTTCGGCCTGTGGTATCCCCTCCAATCCTGAGAACAAAGTCTGAGCTCCCTTTGGCATTTCCCCTGCACAGCAGCTCCCAGCCACACGCAGTGCAGGAAACCGAAACAAAGCGGGTGTCAGAGAGTGTTGCTGTGGGGGAAAACCGAGAAAATAACACTGTTGTTCCTTCATTCTGAGGATTGTGGTGGTCCTGTTAGTCAGATCATCACCATACTGGAAGTGATGGCATACAAATTTCTATGGCGGAAACCCCCTTTAAATATAGGGTGGCATTCAGTAGTATCTATGTCCGAGAAGAACACTATTAACCCCTTCCCGACATTTGTCGTATGGATACGTCATGGAAAGCCAGTGCTTCCCGCATTTTGCCGTATCCATACGACAAATGGTGGACACCGGCTCAGAAGCTGAGTCGGTGCCACCATCGCCGAATGTCAGCGGTTTCTTACAGCTGACATCCGGCTGTAATGGTGGGGACTGAAATTAGCTTTGCTCCTCGCCATTAACCCCTTAAATGAAGCGCTCAAATGCGATCACTGTATTTAAGCTGTTTGTAGCTCATCGGAACCTCAGCAATGAAATTGCTGGGGTTCCGGTGACTGCAATGGCAACCGGATGCCTAATACTGGCCTCCCGGTCTGCCTGGCCCGGAAGCCTTCCAGGACCCACCCGGCGGTGGAGCCCAAAAGGCATCCGTAGCCGACGGCAAGATGGTGCCGACTCAGGAGCTGAGCCGGCGTCATCAGCTCTGGATGTCAGCTGTATGTTACAGCTGACATCCACCTGTAACGGCAGGCACCAGAGCTAGCTCGGATCCCTGCCATTAACCCCTTATACAGCGATCGCTGCATCTTAGAGGTTGCTAGCAGATCGCCAGCCCTGCCATGCAATCACGGCTGGCGACTGCTGCTATGGCAACAGGAGACCTAACAATGGCCGCCTGCTCTGCCACTACGGAAGCCAACTAGGCCCCGCAGGGAGGCGAAGCCTAATCGGCTTGCTGTCAGTGAATGACTGGCAGATCTAATACATTGCACTACATAGGTAGTGCAATGTATTTGAAAAAAAATCTGACAATTGAACCTTCAAGTCCCCTAGTGAGATTTAAAAAAAACTGTGTAAAAAAAAAAGTTTTAAAACATATAATAAACGTTTTAGGTCATAAAATAAAACACAATCGCCCTGTTCTCTTATCAAGTCCTTTATTATTGAAAAAAATAAATAAAACCATACATATTTGGTATCGCCGCGTCCGTAACCGCCTGAACTATAAAAATATAATGTTATTTATTCCACACCGTGAACGGCGTAAAAAAAAAACAGTAAAAAAACTATACTAGAATGTTGGTTTTTTGGTCACTTTGCCCTACAAATATTGGAATAAAAAAAGTGATCAAAAAGTCGCACGTATTAAAAAATGGTGCCTATAAAAACTATAGCTCATCTCGCAAAAAACATGCCCTCATACAGCTCCGTCGATGAAAAAATTAAAAAGTTATGGTTCTCACAACTTGGCGACAGAAAAAACACATTCTTTTTACAAAAGTAATTTTATTGTGCAAAAAGTTGTAAAACATAAAAAAAGTGATATAAATTTGGTATCGCCGGAATCTGACTGACCCGCACAATAAAGTTAACATGTAGTTTATAACGCATAGTGAACGCTGTATAAAAAAACAACTATGCCAGAATTTCAGTTTTTTGGTCCCTTGCCTCCCAAAAAATAGGACAAACAGTGATCAAAAAGTCGCATGTACCCCAAAATGGTACCAATAATAGCTAAAGCTCGTCCTGAAAAAAAACAGCCCTCATGTCACTAGGTCTATGAAAAAATAAAATTAGTTAAGGGTCCAATAAGTCAGGAAATAAAAAATATGCAGTTGTGCCAGCCCGAGGGGAGCATTTCTTCTGTTTCAAGAGGCATTGAATTATCAAGGCACTAAAATTAGGAAACCAGGAAGGGTAGGGCCCAAACATATATGCTGGAAGCGAGGGTGCCCGTATTATACCAGGACAACACTTTCCCAGCAAAATTCCCCAAACTGCAAAGGTGCGGAGTGTGGACCAAAAAGAGGGATAAGGAATGCCCCCACATTATAAACGGAAGCACCAACAATACTCAAACAAATCTACTACCAAGCAAATCCACGCTCCGAAAGCCAAAATGGTGCTACCTCCCCTCTGAACCCTACAGCGTGCCCAAATAGCTGTTTACTTCCACATATATGGCATCACCATACCCGGGAGAACCCTTTTAACAATTTTTGGGTGTGTGTCTCCAGTGGCACAAGCTGGGGACTACATATTTGCCACTGAAATAGCATATCTAGGGAATAATTAAAATTTTTACTTTGCACCATCCGCAGCGCAATTATATATGGGAAAGACCTGTGGGGTAAAAATGCTCACTACACCCCTTAATAAATGCCTTGAAGGATGCAGTTTCCAAAATGGGGTCACTTCTCATGGATATATTTTATTATTTCATATCAGAGCTCTGCAATTGTGAACCAATACTTTGTAAATCGCCAAATTAGGCCTCAATTTTACATGGTACTCTTTCACTCCTGAGCCCTGTCAAATGTCTAGGCAAAAGATTAGGGCCACATGTAGGGCGATTCTAAAACCGGGAAACACAGCATAATAATTAGAAAGCTGTCTTGTTATGGTGGCACAAGCTGGGCACCATACATTAGCAGATCTATGAAAAAAAAAACATTTTCACTTTGCAACATCGAGTGCACACAAATTTCTGAAAAACACCAGCGGGGTTAACATGCCCACTACACCCCTAGGTGAATCGTTTGAGGGGTGTAGTTTCCAAAATGGGGTCACTTCTGGGGGGTTTCCACTGCTTTGCTCCCACAGGGGCTTTGCAAATGCGACATAGCGCCCAGAAACCAATCCAGTCAAATCTGCACTAAAAGCCAAATGGCTCTCCTTCTCTTCTGAGCCCTGCCGTGTGCCCAAAAAGACGTTTATTACCACATATGGGGGGGTATTGCTGTACTCGGGAGAAATTGCTTTACAAATGTTGAGGTTCTTTTTTTTTTCCTTTATTTGTTGAGAAATTGAAAAATTTTGAGCTAAAGCTACGTCTTATTGAAGAAAAGGGATTGTTTTTATTTTCACTACCCAATTCTAATAAATTCTATGAAACACCTGTGGGGTCAAAATGCTCACTTCACCCCTAGATAATTTCCTCAATGGGTGTAGTTTCCAAAATGGGGTCACTTGTGTGGGGTTTCCACTGTTTTGTACCCTCAGGGGCTTTGCAAATGTGACATGGCCTCCACAAACCATTCCTGCTAAATTTGAGCACCAAAGGCCAAATAGCGCTTTACAAATTTAGCTTTTTCTCCTTTAGTCCTTGTGGAAATGAAAAACAATTTGCTAAACCTACGCTTTCTTTGAAAAAATTTAGATTTTAATTTGTATGGCCTACTTCCAATAATTTCTGAAATGAACCTGTAGCATCAAAATGCTCACTATACCGCTAGATAATTTCCTTGAGGTGTAGTTTCCAAAATGGGGTCACTTTTGGGGGATTTCCACTTTTTTGGCACCGCAAGAGCCCTTCAAACCTGACATGGTACCTAAAATATATTCTAATAAAAAGAAGGCCCCAAAATCCTCTAGGTGCTCCTTTGTTTCTGAGTCCGGTGCTTCAGTCTATTACCACACTGGGGCCACATGTGGGATATTTCCTAAATCTGCAGAAACTGGGCAATAAATATTGAGTTGCGTTTCTGGTAAAACTTTCTGTGTTACAAACATAATGGATTAAATATGAATTTCTAAAAAAAAAAAAAGGAAATTTGTAATTTTCACCTCTACCTTGCTTTAATTCCTGTGAAACATCTAAAGGGTTAAGAAACTTTCTAAATGCTGATTTGAATACTTTCAGGGGTGAAGTTTTTAAAATGGGGTGTCTTATTGTGGGTTTCTAATATGTAAGGCCCTCAAAGCCACTTCACAACTGAACTGGACCGTGCAAAAATAGCCTTTTGAAATTTTCCTGAAAATGTGAGAAATTGCTGCTAAAGTTCTAAACCTTGTAACGTCCTAGAAAAATAAAAGTGTTCCAAAAACTACGCCAATCTAAAGTAGACATATGGGGGATGTTAATTAGCAACTATTTTGTGTGGTATAATTGCCTGTCTTACAAGCAAATACATTTAAATTTAGAAAAATGCACATTTGTGCAATTTTTTTGCTAATTTATTTTTATTTTTTCACAATTAAATACTGAATGTATCGAGCAAATTTTGACAGTAACATAAAGTCCAATGTGTCACGAGAAACCAATCTCAGAATCGCTCGGATATGTAAAAGCATTCCGAAGTTATTACCACATAAATTGAAACATGTCATATTTGAAAAATAAGGCTCTGTCAGGAAGGTCAAAAGTGGCCAAAGAGGGAAAGGGTTAATATTCTGAGGAGACTCCACTAAAACCGAAGTTACGCTTCACTCCCTTATTGCAGTTTAGTAAATTTTGCATGTGTTTTTACCCCCAAAAAAGCAAGTGTGTATCCCCTAAAGGGAAGAGAAGAATAGAAATAAATTTAATGGCTCCAATCTCCACACTTTGTTGGTGATTAAAAAAAACGACGTTAAAATGGCACTGTGGGGCATAAATAAAACCTCACTCTGGAGCCAATAGCGTAGAAATGATAAATGTCAACCATATCTACATGTCTGTGAGAATATAAAACCACCAGGAGGAACTTGCATCTAAACAGTGATCACTTTTATAAAAAATAAAATAAATAAATATGCGGTCTTTTTCTATTAATAAAGAATAATAGAATCTAAAATGCACAAATCATTTCGGAAGTTCTACGCTGAATGGCTACAAATGGACAGCAAGTAGAGGAAAAACAACATGTAACATATGTACTCTCTATTCTCCACAGAAGGAAAATCATCTTAATGAATACACATTGGAATGAAATGATTTACCTTCAGAGGTAGATAGGCAGCCACAATGATTTTAGCCTTTAGATCTACATGACCATGTCTGTAGCTGACAAATATGGTTGTGTATCCTGGTGCTTCGGCTTGAACTGTAATACCGCTACAATAGTTGTTGCCAGGCTTGAGGCTTCCTAGCAACCAAAGAAAGAATGAAAAGATTAATAAATAGTCGTAATAAATTTTTGTAGGATCCGTGGCTACCTGGGTAGTACAATATAAGGTGTATATATACACCCCATTATTAAAGAAGCACTCCCATAATTTTTTTTATTCCCAGGTGGAAAGATACATTATGTAAATTGTGGCAAAGGTAATTTTTTTATCGGTGTTTGTGAATTATCTACTCCCTTCTGGTCCTCAGCTGTGTCATGTGACCAGCAATAGGACCCTCCAAGTGCCACAACGTCTCATGTGTGGACAGGAAGTCAGTTGCTCCAATCATTCCTAGAAGACTCACATCGAGGCTGTGACCGTAATGAATGGAGAAACGGACTTCCTGTCCACACATGAGACGCTGTGACAGTTGGATCACATGACGTTGCTGGTCACATGACACAAGAAGGGAGCGGATAACACAAATACAGTCATCGGTAAGAAGATTACCTTCACCACACTTTAGATAATGTGCCTTTCTAATGGGCCAGAGAATAAAAAAAATTGGGAGTGCTCCTTTAAGGAGTATTTCCATCCTACACATTTATGGCATATCCTATGGATAGGCTATAAATGTGTATGATGGGAGTATCCCGTTAAATGACAGTGGCAGTAAAATTATAGCTCTGTTCACACTTGAGCCATGGCTCTCATTTTTACAGGAGCCTTGACAGTCCGATTGGTCACGTATGACATATAATGGCTCAGTCAGATTTCCTTCACCTGACGCAAAAGAAACAGAAATATGAAGAGTCTAGTTTATCACAATATTTAACAAAATAATGACTAATAATAATAAGAAAATACAATGTCATACTTACAGGCAAAGCTCCCATACAGTTACATACCTGGCAGTATCTTAAATATCCCAGGCGTCTCCATGTCTATAGCCAAGTCAAAAAGTGAACAGTCACTTAGTGTCCCCACCACGTCTCCACTGAGGAGGCCAAATATCTTGAGAGGCAGCTCCAGATGCTTCCCCAGTCTGGCTTCAACTGGGCAAGGTATGAATTCCATGCCAGTGGGTTCAATAACAAACACCTAATCAGATTATATTATAAACTATTTAGCTATCCAACAGAAGGACATAAAAAACATTAGCCAGAATAATATTCCCAACTGACAGTTAGCGGTGAATGGTGGAGACTTTTCTTCCATGCACATATGTCCTACAAGGATTCTGCGATTTCTGCATCTACCACTCATTTCTGCAATGTACAATGAGTGGTCTTACCTTAAAATCTAGGTGTGAAAATGATTAGTACCGAGAATATACACTGAACGCTCGACCACCATAAACCATGTAGTACACACAGAGTAGCTGTGTATGCTCCAGCGTAAAGTAAAAACGTCAGTGCCATTAGATTCTCATGTGCAGTACCTAAGTGAAGGTTTTCTCTAGAAAGCTCAGCCTTTTGTGCTGCAGACCTTTCGCCACTCCTCCCACTCTCTACATGAAGTTGTTAGCGTGGTCTCCTACGTTACAGATACAATGGAGCTGCAGTCCGGTCACAGTCCCTCTGTCAACAAGTCTGCAACCTGACATTATACTTGCCACCATTCCATCCACCCCTCTCCCACTGCAGAGGGAGAGAGAGCAAGAGACTGCCTGCTTCAATCAGTGTAGATGCTGCTGTGAAACCATGGCTTTATTAAGTAGTATATTACCTCTACAGACACACAGGCAGACTGAAATAACCTTTGGTTAAGATATTCAAGTTATTTTAGAAATCTCTTCTCGTGATCTCAGCAAGGAGGAAGTAAAGGTTTGCAGTTATTTAAAGAGGCTCTGTCACCAGATTATAAAATCCCTATCTCCTATTGAATGTGATCGGCGCTGCAATGTAGACAACAGTAAACGATCATTTTTGCCCAAGTTATGACCAATTTTAGATTTATGCAAATGAGCAACTGGGCGTGTTTACTCGTTTTACCAACTGGGCGTTGTGAATAGAAGTGTATGATGCTAACCAATCAGCGTCATACACTTCTCATCGTTCCCACCCAGCTTCTTCCACTGCACAGACACACAGCGTGACGTCACCCACAGGTCCTTCACCATCCCGTCGGACGAGAAAAGATACATCGGCTCCAGGCGTCCGAGAGAGTAATATGCTCGTCTCTAGGGAGTTCACTATGCTTAGCTGCACACGGTGATGCTGCTGCAGATTCAACTGTACCCTCTGACGCCTGGAGCCAATGTGTCTTCTCTCGTCCGGTGAAGGACCTGTGGGAGGAAGTGAGGTCACAGCGTGATCTCGCGAGAACACGCTGTGTGTCTGTGCAGTGAAAGAAGCTGGGTGGGAACGATGAGAAGTGTATGACGCTTATTGGTCAGCATCATACACTTCTATTCACAACGCCCAGTTGGTAAAACGAGTAAACACGCCCAGTTGGTAAAAACACAATACACGCCCAGTTGGTAAAACGAGAAAATACGCCCAGTTGTCCATTGAAAAGCTCATTTGCATAAATCTAAAATTGCTCATAACTTAAGCAAAAATTATCGTTTTTAAAAAAAAATAAAAAAATCTTTGCTGTTATCTACATTGCAGCGCCGATCACATTCAATAGGAGATAGGGATTTTATAATCTGGTGACAGAGCCTCTTTAAGTCTCCTCCTACTCTGCCCTATATTGAAATGACGTACACAGCCAGCAATGAAGCAACCAAACAGCACTGATCTCCCAATTTTAACTCTAGATTTACACAATGAGGTGCATATCCTAAGATTTTAGGTGGATCCCTGGAGGTGCGCTTTAAGTTAAAGTGCATCCGAAATCTTACTTTGTGGACTGAGAACCAATATCTAATACTAAAGACTAGTTGTCAGACCTAGATGTCGGATTAGGGTTTCTTAAAGTGTAGTGTAGTATTAAACCCACTGTTGATTTTATAACATTTTTTTCTTACCTTCATTTCTCCATAATGGAGTAGGTTTTGAACATCTCGAGCACGTATGAGACTGACACCGATCTCATGTCCGGTTGTCATAAGACCTTTGACAGTCACAGTGGCCACAGCATTATTAGATGAAGACCATGAGAAATTGCCACTTCCACCTTGCACCTTAAAATTAGCAACGAAAATTTTGTTTGCATCAATGAGTAAAAGGGTCTAAGAATAATGTATTCCATATTAATCAACTATTATTTTCCACATAAGTTTACACAGATTGCCACTGGAACACTTTTGCAATCATCTTTGCAACATATGTGTCATGTCCACTGAAATATATAGGCATCACCCATCTAGTTATTACCTGAATTATATACTGATAGGCTCCGGCTTTCGGCTGCCACGGAAAAGTTAGGATTTTGGGTGACAGTGTAATTGGTGCGTAGATCTCCACTTCCTGCTGATTCCTCACTGGATTTTCTAAAACATAGACACCCCCATCCTGAAACAGAAGATCTCTCTAAAGTATTCTATACATATTGCAAAACAACATCTTTATTTTTAAAACTCTGAGTTAATAAAGCAATTTACAAACTTAACCACTTCCTGACCAGAGGCATTAACCCCCTTCCTGACCAGGCCCATTTTCAGGTTTTAGCCATGTGCCAATTTAAAAGTGAATTATTCTTCTATTACTCTTCCAACCTACATGTTTTTGGTCTTGCTTTTTTCTGAAAATGTTGGGCTTCCATATTTTGTAAAAAAATAATAGATATATTTTACTTTTTAAAAAATGTAAAAGGAAAAAAGGGAAATACATTTTAAAAAAAGTGAATATGTCAATTTAGATGATGTTTTCTGACATCTGGTGCATGCCACTGGGTAAGCACACCTGAATACATATTTGGCAACTTCTGCCGAATTCAGCGACACTAATACAATGAATGGTGCGCAAACTGGCTTTTGGAGAGCAAATTTTCCAAAGATGTTTCCAAAGCGATCTGTGTATGCGACCAGTGTCGCGGCCAAAGTCGCCATGTAGCCCCAGCCTAAGTCTCCCTGCCCACGGCCGTGCCCGTAATTACGGCTGTTGATTAAATGCCTTCATAGAGGAGGTGAAATGTTGTGGTTCCATGTTGGATAAATAAATTCACTTTATTTGAGTGCTGCTTCACGTTCTCCTTTTTGGATATCTAACACATAAGAAGAGGTCACTAGTTTATCTTTGAAGCTTTGCACCAGCCTAGTCAGGCATTCGTTCACAGTGCTGCTCCAATCCTCTGCTTTTTATATATATATATATATTTATATAAAAAATTTTCCTATTATATTTATTTTTTAAAGATATAGTTAAAGAGATAGGTAGAAACAATAAACTTTATTTGTATAACAAAAATAAATAAATAAATAAATATATATATATCATAATCATCTATCTATCTCATATCCTATCTATCTATCTATCTATCTATCGATCAGTTGTCACAGTGATCGTATGCCCAGAGACCACGTGGATTGGTCTCTGGGCAGAGCTCCGTGATGTCAGCTGTATTACGGAGCTAAATTCCGCCACAGAGCAGAGAAAAGTAGTAACTCTGCCGGACGTTCTAGAACGGCCCTGCAGAGTTAATTGCGGACTGCCCGGACGTTTATAGTCTATGTGCAGTCTGCAAGTGGTTAAACATTACATGGATATACCATATCTTATTCACTAGTATCTATTTTTTGCACAAACGTTTTATTCAAATTTAAAAAAGGGGAAGTATGTTTTGCCTAGACTTATATAATGTTTTTTGATTCGTCATGTAAAACGCAACAAAATAATTGTAAAAGCTTCATACCTTATCAACCATACAAGTCAGAGCTGCATCAATAATTGTTTGACCATTCTCCAAAGCCTTCACACGATGGTATGAACCATTCAGGGACGATTCCAGGACTTCAAAATACTTTTTAGGTATCTTCGCTTCAATACGAATATTCTGAAATGAATAATAATCAAGCAAGAAATGTTCACTCAACATGGCCATTGAGGTCATAGTATAGCTAGCTGAGTGGCCCACATTTACTAATGCTGTCTAACGGACAGCGTAATCTTATACTAGATGCGCCAAAATTATCATACAGCATGCACCACTGTCATAAATTTGGCTCATTTTGTGCCTGCCTGGTCTGACCTGTTAGCCAGGTTTCTCTTCCTTATACCAAATTTGATTTGGCTTATTTTGCACCAGAATTTTGTGCATTTTTGGCACATTGAAAGTCATGCCCCCTTCCTGGAAAATCACGTCCAGGCACACTACTTTTCTAAACACTTTAGTGTCTAGTGAGGTGCAATCAATATTGTACCAAACTGCGCCAATTTGCATTAAAATTTGAAAAGACATTGGAAATAGTTTCGAGCAAATATCATATATTCATGTCTGTAACAATGGATGCATATAGGTCTGTAGACTACAAACAAACTGTAGTCTGAACGTGCAGTCATACCCCCTTCCATCTGTCCCCTTGCGTACATACAGTTGGTTTTCACTGCCCCTCCCTCATGTATTTTTCCTGGAGGATAATAAACTATAAGACACAACTGTAGAATTTACCACGAATGACCAAGAAAAATGTTGAAGTATTAAATAAAAAAAATTTAAAAAAATAAAACGCTCTGACCAGATTTCCATAGGTCGGAGACTATCGTTTTTAGTGTTAATAAGAATATAAAAACTGTTTGATTGCGAATGATAATCGCCAGCTTACGTAAGGAGGTGGATTTACAGAAGAAAAAAAGACAATGTATTATTCTAATTATTATTATGACGACACTCACATCTGATAAGTAGACCTTGTTACTAGACTTGTCATACACATCAATGGTTATTTCATAATATCTTCCCCTTTCAAGGACCCACCGGTCAGCAGGGTGAACAGTAAAACCTGCAAAAATAGATTCGGTTTAGTAATCTTTCCACGGGTGAGCTACACACCAATAAAAAATGACAGCCTATATTATAATGAATGGTCTTCATATTCCCACAGATATACAGATCATTGCTTGCAGGATAGCATTTCTAGTAATAACTATGTTGATTAATTGCTATTTGTGGCAGTCCCTAATATATCATTTACAACGGACCCAAACCATGGCCATCTGTGCTTTCAATCATTTTAGGCTCCGTTTACAAATGCGTTCACAGCCTCCTTTGGGGTCCGACTTTTGACAGCAATAGTGCAGCACGCAGGTCAATGAGGTCCGTCAGTGACTGTTTTGATCCACCGGGCAACTGTTCAGTCACAGTGTCACGTTTTAAACAAGAGTCATGACACTAGTGTGAAAACAGCCTAACAACCCAAAAAGTGCTGGTAATTAAAAATGTTGGCGATGATTGAAAATATAACATGTAAGTAAAATATAGTTACCTAAATATCCAGGTTCAACCACAAAGATTGTACCATTGGGCAACCTTGAAGCACCTTGCATATGAATATGTATAAGAACATTAAGGAAAAACATGAACACAGAAATTATGAGAACATAGGTTTCAAGTTAGACACAAACAATATGGTAAACAGAAAGAGGTTGGACAAGATGAGGTTTCATCCACATCTGCGTGGAAGGCTCTGTTAGGAGCCTCCGTCACACATCTGCGCTATTTTGTCCAGTAATATGATGAATACCATGACCGCGACTATTGAAGTCAATGGGCAGATTTACTAAGACTGGCATTTTTTATACGCCAGTCTTAGCTTAAACCTGGCACTCCAAAAATTCTTTGTTTTTTTGAAAGATTTTTTAAAAAACAAATAATTTTTGGAGTGCCCGGTTTTCTTCCAAAATACTACGGAGTTGAACCCTACCTGAACACCCTTCCATACTGAGTGCCGTGGTTTCTTCGATAATAATTAAGTCTTAGCTTAAAGCCTGCTGGAGTAAGATGCGACAAATTTATTGAGAAACGCACGCCTTTTAAGACATTTGTTGCTGCTTCAGATGATCATTTGCCCCTATTTGTTGATATAAAAATGGAATGTATTCACTTCGGATCCCCTCAGGTTTCCACAGCAGGTCCTGGCGCAGACAAGGTCCTGAAGCTGGGCAGCCTCAGGTCAGAGCCTTTAGGGTTCCGGAGAGTAGCGGAGTAGTGAATATATATATTGGAGGGAGGGAGTAGGTGGTAATTACTCTGACGTGACCGCTGTTTCTGTCTGCCTCATAGACATTGAAGGACGCAGCAGCTCACATGCGCAATCACCGCTCCATCGATCGTGCTGTGAGAGGGAACAGGGGCCGGGACTACCGTTCTAGAGATCGGTGGGGGTCCCAGTGGTTGGGCCCCCAGCAATCATACACTTATCCTGTTGATAGGTGATAACTGTTAATTGTGGGAAAACCCTTTTAATACCAGTAACCCTGTATATTGTGTTTTTCAAACAAGCTAACCACTTCTTAAACATTCAGCCATTACCAAATCCTGTTGGGCATCATGTACAGGACAGTTTCAGTTTTGCAGACAGCAAAACACGGATCCTAGTGGCTTTCGTGTTCTGTCCGTGTTTCCTGCGGACCCATACACTAGAATGGGTGAGACGGACAGCAAACACTGACAAGAATAGGACATGTTATATAATTTTGCGTAACAGACACATGGATCTGCAAAAAAGAAAAAAACAAACACGGATGTGTGATGGTTATATAGAAATGAATCGTTCAGTAGGTTATCCGCAAAAAAAAATAAAAACGGATAGGACACGGAAAAAAACAACTGTCTTGTACATGAGAGCCCTTAAGTTAACATTTATATATATATATATATATATATATATACACACACACACATACATAAATATATATATATACATATATAAATATTTTTTTTTAATGAACTGGTGCCCAGAACGGGACAGCATATTTAAAATGGCGTCGAAAAAAAAAGAAAAGGGGGAGGGTAAAATAAGACTCTGCCCTTGAAGCCATGTCCATTCACTAAAAAAGCAATTCATCTCCTGAAGTGGCCTTACCGGCTCTAAAGACTTCGGCGTTCTACATCATAGTCTCTAAACCTGGATGGCCACATTGAAGCATTCTTACCCCATTTTAAACTGGTTTAAAACTTTAAGAAAAACGGCAGATCAGTTACTGTAACAATGGGGTACTGCAAATTGTTGCAATGTGTCAGCGTGCCCCTACACATGGCGGTAGTGTGCTGCACTGTCAAACTGAACTTGGCTTTACCACAAATGACCCCCTGGCTTCAGTCTATGTTCACACCTGCGTCGTGGCTATCCATTGCTCTGCTTCGTCAGAGGAGCAGAACAAGGGAAAACCGGAAGCGAATGTTCCGTTGCAGGGCGAAGACCACCAGCGGCCGACAGATCCTACTGACTTTAATGGGTTCTGTCTGATTTTGTCGTGGTGTCCGTGGTTTTACCAATAGAACAGATCTGCCGGATCTGCGACAGCTACGCAGATGTAAATAGAGCCTGTACAAGCCGCACTGCCAAAAACAACTTAACACTGCCGCTACATGTAGGGGCGCACTTACAAAGCAATTTTAATGTGAAACATTATGGTCTTCTGCTCTATAAGAAAAAGCACTAGACAAAACAATATTTGACTGTATTTCTACCTCCTCATCGCAATTTTAAGTCACAAATACTTTTTTCCTTTGTTTTAAGTCTCACTTTCCTGCCCTGTAAGTAGTTTCCCGGCCACTGCACTGCACCTGCATCAAAAACAGTACATCTAGCCAAACTCTCCTGGATGATCCCGGAATGCAGGGTGAAACATGTAGGAGAGGCTAGGAAGAATTCAAATTGAATACAGGGATATGTTAGTAATAAGTAGCTGAGGCAGAATGCCCGCCTGAGGGTGCTAGGAGATAGCCTGTACCAGGGCATTTCTGAAGGGATAGTAGGAATCCATTATCCTCTATGGTGACCCCTGAATGCAGGGTTTATATTATGAGACTGGCTGCAAATGCTAACAGTACCGATTAACTGAATGGTGGGGTGCTGGTGAGATAACAGTCATTATACAGGGTGGGCCATTTATATGGATACACCTAAATAAAATGAGAATGGTTGGTGATATTAACTTCTTGTTTGTGGCACATTAGTATATGGGAGGGAGGAAACTTTTCAAGCTGGGTGTTGACCATGGCGGCCATTTTGAAGTCGGCCATTTTGTATCCAACTTTAGTTTTTTCAATGGGAAGAGGGTCATGTGACACATCAAACTTATCGAGAATTTCACAAGAAAAACAATGGTGTGCTTGGTTTTAACATTACTTTATTCTTTCATGAGTTATTTACAAGTTTCTGACCACTTATAAAATGTGTTCAAAGTGCTGCCCATTGTGTTGGATTGTCAATGCAAGCCTCTTCTCCCACTCTTCACACACTGATAGCAACACCGCAGAAGAAATGCTAGCACAGGCTTCCAGTATCCGTAGTTTCAGTTGCTGCACATCTCTTATCTTCACAGCATAGACAATTGCCTTCAGATGACCCCAAAGATAAAAGTCTAAGGGGGTCAGATCGGGAGACCTAGGGGGCCATTCAACTGGCCCACGACGACCAATCCACTTTCCAGAAGCTGGCACTTTCCCTGAGTTTTTCCAGCAAGATGGTGCACCACCACATTATGGGTGTCAGGTCCGAGTATTCCTAGATGAACAGTTTCCTGGAAAGTGTATTGGTCGTCGTGGGCCAGTTGAATGGCCCCCTAGGTCTCCCGATCTGACCCCCTTAGACTTTTATCTTTGGGGTCATCTGAAGGCAATTGTCTATGCTGTGAAGATACGAGATGTGCAGCAACTGAAACTACGGATACTGGAAGCCTGTGCTAGCATTTCTTCTGCGGTGTTGCTATCAGTGTGTGAAGAGTGGGAGAAGAGGGTTGCATTGACAATCCAACACAATGGGCAGCACTTTGAACACATTTTATAAGTGGTCAGAAACTTGTAAATAACTCATGAAAGAATACAGTAACGTTAAAACCAAGCACACCATTGTTTTTCTTGTGAAATGCTCGATAAGTTTGATGTGTCACATGACCCTCTTCCCATTGAAAAAACTAAAGTTGGATACAAAATGTCTGACTTCAAAATGGCCGCCATGGTCAACACCCAGCTTGAAAAGTTTCCCCCCTCCCATATACTAATGTGCCACAAACAGGAAGTTAATATCACCAACCATTCCCGTTTTATTTAGGTGTATCCATATAAATGGCCCACCCTGTATAATCATTACCTGCATAACAGCAGACTGCTTAGAAGGGATAGAGGTTAATTATCATCTATGTATAATATGCGGGCATTAAATGACTACAATGGTGCTTTAAATTTACCTCTACACAGCTACTTATTCCTAACTTACCCACCATTGTGAATACCGGTATATCCCACTTACTTTGGACCTGAATGAATTAAATGTGCACTGTTTTAAGTTACAACTTTTGTTTATTTGAAAGTATATTCAATAAAAGTTATTTATTCGTTTTAATGGAAATCCTATTCCAGTGACATTTTTCGTTTCCAGGACAAACGATTTTTTTATGTAGATAATTGGAAGGATAAGTCTGTCAAGTATGTCACTGCAGTTGTTGGAATCCATCCATGATAATTATCCGCTCCTAGTCACTTTGAGGATTTTCGCACAGCTGGTCACACAGGGCTGTTTGTTTAAGATCTGGATTGCACGCTCCCACTCCTGGATAGACAATGTGACACAGTTCACGGTGACACAGGCTATTTGTAGTTCAAAGTTTTTTTTTTTACCAAGCCCACAAGACATTACTTACTGCTAAAGTCCTGTTCCATGCAGCAGTGAAGCATGTTATACAGGATAAAAATATACATATGAACATATGAGCTGTGGAAACCGAATACAAGAATCACAAAAGGATATTTTTATGAAGCAGCACGATGTTGGTTTGACCTTGTTGTAATGCAGTGACGGTGGAGGTGCTCTGGTCCAGCTTAGCTACTGGTGCGTCCTTGTTACCACCATGGGTAGGAATGTGATTCTGAAGCTGTAGGTTATATTGCTTAGATGGCATTGGTAAATCTGGAGATAAAACAAAATTTAAAAAGGTCATCATTTCAATACATTTCTGGGAAAACAAATAAATGAAGAAGTCACAAAATAGAATATGAAACTTATTTTCATAGTTGATCATTTTTATAAATGACAAGAGCAGGATGACAATATCTTGGGATGGCGGTGCTTATGGCACTTTATTTATGCTTCTGCAGACTAGTCATATGACTATACTGGTCTACACAGGCCCATTAAAAACCATCCAAAAAAGACACGTTGGTTAGCATCCCATGAAATTGGCCCTAGTGTGTGTGTCTGAAAAAGGGAAATTAGGATTGTGAGCCTCAATATCAGCAAGTACACGGACATGAATGGTGCCATTTCTGAAAAAACAACCACTTAAAGGCGTTGTTCTGGTTGCGGGCTCTTTTTTTTATACGGATGACCTATCCACAGAATAGGTCATCAGTATATGATCAGCAGGGGTACGACACCCAGACCCTGCACCGATCAGCTGTTCCGGTTGCCAAAAACTATGCAGGGTCGTTGCAGGAAGCAGTTGTCTCCGACCACCATATAGGGGCAGCAGTACTGCAACTATGCTTCTATTCAAGTGAACACAGCACGCCCACTATACTGTGGTCAGAGCCATCTGCTTCCAGCACCAACCCTGGATAGTTTCCTGCGCCCGGAGGAAGCCTTAACAGCTGATTGCTGCAGGGTCTAAGTGTCAGACCCCCACCAATCATCATGTGGATAGGTCAACAGCCCCCAAACTGGACAACTCCTTTAAAGAGGCTCTGTCACCAGATTTTGCAACCCCTATCTCCTATTGCAGCAGATCGGCGCTGCAATGGAGATAAGAGTAACGTTTTTTTTGTTTTTTTAAACGAGCATTTTTGGCCAAGTTATGACCATTTTTATATTTATGCAAATGAGGCTTTCTAAAGTACAACTGAGCGTGTTTAAAGTAAAAGTACAACTGGGCGTGTATTGTGTTCGTTACATCTGGGCGTTTTTACTTCTTTTACTAGCTGGGCGTTGTGTATAGAAGTGTCATCCACTTCTCTTCACAACGCCCAGCTTCTGGCAGTGCAGACACAGCGTGTTCTCGAGAGATCACGCTGTGACGTCACTCACTTCCTGCCCCAGGTCCTGCATCGTGTCGGACCAGCGAGGACACATCGG
Source organism: Rhinoderma darwinii (assembly GCF_050947455.1). Taxonomy (NCBI): domain Eukaryota; kingdom Metazoa; phylum Chordata; class Amphibia; order Anura; family Rhinodermatidae; genus Rhinoderma; species Rhinoderma darwinii. Next base: position 108,759,243 of record NC_134693.1, on the reverse strand, counting down.
CACCAGAGGCTACAGTTGATTCTGCAGCAGCATCGGCGTTTGCAGGTAAGTAGCTACATCGACTTACCTGCAAACGCTGATGCTGCTGCAGAATCAAATGTAGCCTCTGGTGCCGATGTGTCCTCGCTCGTCCGACACGATGCAGGACCTGGGGCAGGAAGTGAGTGACGTCACAGCGTGATCTCTCGAGAACACGCTGTGTGTCTGCACTGCCAGAAGCTGGGCGTTCTGAAGAGAAGTGGATGACACTTCTATACACAACGCCCAGCTAGTAAAAGAAGTAAAAACGCCCCGATGTAACGAACACAATACACGCCCAGTTGTACTTTTACTTTAAACACGCCCAGTTGTACTTTAGAAAGCCTCATTTACATAAATATAAAAATGGTCATAACTTGGCCAAAAATGCTCGTTTTAAAAAAAAACAAAACGTTACTCTTATCTACATTGCAGCGCCGATCTGCTGCAATAGGAGATAGGGGTTGCAAAATCTGGTGACAGAGCCTCTTTAAGGTCTGCAGCAGGAGATTGTGTGTGCCCATATGTGAATGCATAATACCAGTCTCATAATTAATTTAATTGACATAGGAAAACTGGGTCTCATAACAAAAGAAAAAAAAATAATTCTGAGCTCTACTAGAAAAATTAAGAGAGGATTTTGATTTAACAAAGCTGGCGTATTTTACAACAGTCAAAATGGACACATTCAGCAAAAGTAGTAATACATTTAAACAAAAAAAAACAACACTTTATAAATTTTGCCGTAATCATACCGACACATACAATAAACATAACATTATTTATACCACACAGTGCATGGCGTAAAAGAAAACTGAAAAAAAAAAACACAACAGAATTACTGACACGCCCCCCAAAAAAGAATAAAAAACACTTTAATATATTATATGTACCCCAAAACGGTACAAATAAAAACGACAACTTGTCTCGCAAAAAGACGAGCCATCATACAGCAACAATAAAGAACGTTAAAGCTCTTGAAAAGGGTTGTTAAAAAATTGAAAGAAAAATATTACAAGTCTGAAGGCGCAAAATAGGCCGTGTCCTGAAGGGGTTAAGGTAACCGCTATCCATAAAGCAACACAATCAGTTTTACATGTGGTTTTCATTGCTGCAGTTTTTCCTACTCCTCCTTCTACCCTAATGCCCCTCCCCCAGTCAACCCAAAACATTAACAAATAGGACATGCGGCTTTCCAAAACGTACATCCAGATCTATTACATAATAATAATCTTTGTTTATATAGCACCAACATATTCCGCAGCACTTTATTTCAGAGGGAACATGTACAGACAATATCAGATATTACATCGTTACAAAACTAATTAGCAATTCAAACAAGAGGAGTCACACCCTGGTCACAAGAGCTTACAGTCTATGAGGAAATAGGGGGGACACAAGATGTAAAAAAGTGCTTGTTCAGTACAACGGCCCAGCCATCTTTTATACACACAGGGTTGTACACATAGAGCTTCCTGACGAAGACACTGCGAAACGCGCGTCAAAATATCTCCTGGGGTGAATTCTCCCATCTGCCACTATGCCAGCCACAGGTAAATGATAAAGATGTGAACTAGGCACACGGAGTAGGTCGTTTGAATTAGGACTTCTCTAGGTTTGATGAACTATTTCCATTTACATTACATTGTTGTGCCATTGTGGCTTTGGTGGATTTTCACCCAGGATGTTTTTAATTATGTTTTTTTGTATATATTTTTTGGGGGGTACATTAGTATGTTTACTGTATGTGGTAACAATAAAAAGAGATTTTTACAGACAAATTGCTTTGTCTAATATATGTATTTTCTGCCGGGACATCTTAGGTTTTGTCTATTAATATATTTTGTCTTTGCTTTCATACGTAAGCGTTGTTCAGGAAATATATAGGGTGTATAATACAGTACACATAAAGCTGCATGAACCAGTCACCAGCCAGTATCTGTGTAAGACAGACATGAAGTGCATTAAGGTGCAAGGAGTGAATGAATGAGGGGGTCAGAATCTGACGACTAATGTAATAGGGGGGCAAAGGAAAGGAGACAGATTAGGAAATGTAATAGGCCTGTATAAAAAGATGTGTCCACAGGACACGCGAGAACTGTGGATGTTGGGAATTAATTTGATTGTCCGGGGTAGCGCAGCACCAGAAAAATCTCAGAGTTGGCAAAGGGTGGTTCGGATTATAGAGGATGTTAGACTTAGGCACCATGCATGCGACCTTGCCCGTAATAACTGGCACGACCGGACAGTCGTCCACATTTACAGGCCGCGCTACCCTTATAAAGTATGGGGGCATGGTCCGTAAAAAGAAAAAGATAGGACATGTCCTGTCTTTTGTGGAAGGTTTCTAGGGCACCGACACCTTCCCGTAGATATACGGGAAGTTGTCCAAGGACAATAGAAGTGAATGGGTCCGTAATTGCGGACGATTTTTACGGTCGTGTGCATGGGGCCTTAGATTATACGCAGAATGTAGAGCATGGGTAGGGTGGTAGACAGAGATGAGGAAGGAGATGTAAGGAGGTGCCACACTATGGAGTGCCTTGTGGGTAAGAATAATACGTTTCAAATGTTATTCCATAGGGAATGGGCAACCAGTGCAGTGACTGGCACAGGGTAGAGGCATTGGTGTAGCGGTTGGTCAGAAAGATGAGCCTGGCTGCTGCATAGAGGATAGATTGGAGAGAGGAGAGTTTAGAGAGGGAAAACCGATTAGTAATGAGTTACAGTAGTCAAGACGAGAATAAATCAGAGTGACTATGAGAGTTTTAGCGGTTTCCACGGTAAGAAAAGGGCGGATTCTGGAGAGGTTTTTGAGGTGAAGGTGACAGGAGAGTGAAAGTGATTGAACATAAGGAGTAAAGAAAAGATCTGAGTCAAACAGAACCCCAAAAAAAGTTATGGTAGTGTAGTTTGCCTCAAGACACTACCTGCGAGACAATGCCTTGTAAATGTATTTTATGATGTTATGTAAGATGGTATTTTCCTGGAAGTGTCCAGGGAGTGGGAGGAGTTTAGTTCATATATAGCGGACCCTCCCCACTCAGAGTGACAGTTGGAGCCGGTAGTGGTCAGTTCTGCTGGAAGATCAGCACGTGGCAGTTAGGCCCCTGAAGACTGGCTAGAGCAGCTCGCAGAGGAGATAAAACAGGAAAGTGACAGAAATCCCATTGCATGGGCCTTTGACTACAAAATCTGTGAATCTGAGTAACCCCAGAAATTGGAAACAGAGCTAGAGAGCCTGACCGGATATAGAGGTACTGAATTAGGTTAGAGAAGCCCTATACAGCATATATTCCTGGGATCAACCACGGGTAGCAGCAGAGTAGACTACTATAGCGTGGAAAACTCAATACTCGCACTTCGCTGTGTTGCAGACAGACATTATCAAAGGACCTTGTATCTCCATTTTGTGTGGACTTGTAACTGACATTTTGCAAGTAAAGTCTGCTGCATGCGGAGTCTGTTTAACTCCCACCGCAGCCTCCTGTCTTTCTTTGTACACCTAACATCAAGGACACCCCAAAACAACCGCAGGACAGGATTAAGAGACAGACATCCTCTTTCAGTCATACAAACACCTCATCACTAGCTTGGAGCAAGCCCTGAGAGAGCGTGAAGGCCTGTTAGACATCGTAACATCGCCATTTTGTGGGCCTACGCTTTTCCCATCCCTTCTCGTGCCTTCACTCACATGCTACATTTGAACCACCAAGCTGAGATGGAGACATCAGGTTTAATAATAATATAATAATCTTTATTTATATAGCGCCAACGTATTCCGCAACACTTTACAATTCAGGGGGTACATTGTACAGACAATATCTGATATTACATAGTGACAAAGCTCATTTACAATTCAAACAAGAGGAGTGAGGACCCTGCTCTTAAGAGCTTACAATCTATGAGGAAATAAGGGAGACAAAAAATGTAAAAAAAAGTGCTTGTTCAGTACAATGGTCCAGCCATCTTTTATACACATGGGGTGGTTCACATAAAGCTGCATGAGGCGGTCACCAGCCGGTATCTGTGTATGACAGACATGAAGTGCATTAGGGTGCAAGGAGTGTGGGGGATACTGCTAAATGAGGGGGTCAAGTCCTCATGACTAATGTAAAAGGGGGGCCAGGGAAAGGAGTCAGATTAGGGAATGTTATAGGCCTGTTTAAAAAGGTGTTTTCACGGCAAGTTTAAAACTGTGGATGTTGGGAATTAATCTGGTCGTCTGGGGTAGCGCATTCCAGAGGACGGGTGCAGCACGAGAAAAATCTTGGAAACGGGAGCGGGAGGTTCGGATTATGGTGATGTTAATCTAAGGTCATTGGCAGAACGTAGAGCACGGGTACAGTGGTAGACGGAGATGAGGGAGGAGATGGAAGGAGGTGCAGCACTGTGGAGAGCTTTGTGGGTGAGTAATAGGTTTGAATTCTGAAGGGTATGGGCAACCAGTGCAGTGACTGGCACAGGGTAGAGGCGTTGGTGTAGTGGTTGGTCAGATAGATTAGCCTGGCTGCTGTATTAAGGATAGATTGGAGAGGGGAGAGTTTAGTGAGTGGAAGACCGACTAGTAATGAGTTACAGTAATCAAGACAAGAGTGAATCAGAGCAACAATGAGAGTTTTGACTGTTTCCACAGTAAGAAAAGGGCGGATTCTGGAGATGTTTTTGAGGTGAAATTGACAGTAGCGTGAAAGTGATTGAATGTGAGGCGTAAAGGAAAGATCTGAGACAAAAATAACCCTGAGACAGCGGGCATCTTCCTGGGAGTTATGGTAGTGCCACACACTGAGATGGAGACATCAAGTTTAAGGAGGTTAGTAGATGGTGGGAACACAAGGAGCCCAGTTTTAGAAAGATTCAGTTTCAGATAGAGAGAGGACATGATGTTGGAGACAGCGGATAGACAATCACTGATGTTTTGTATTAGAGCAGGGGTGATGTCACGGGAAGTGGCATATAATTGGTTGGCATCAGCGTAGAGATGGTACTGGAAGCCAAATCTACTGATGGTTTGTCTAATAGGGGCTGTGAAGAGAGAAAAGATAAGCGGACCTAGGACTGATCCCTGAGGAACCCCGATAGCAAGGAGAAGAAGTAGAACTAGCCAATGATACACTGAACGAGTGGTCAGAGAGATAGGAAGAAAACCAAGAGAGAGCCGTGTCTTTAAGGCCAATACAGTGGAGCATGATTGGTATGAGTTGGTGGTCTACAGAGTCAAAGACTGCAGAGAGATCCAGAAGAATCAGTAGAGTATTTGCCTTTAGATTTAGCCGCCAAGAGATCGTTTGAGACAAACCAGATTGTAAGGGGTCAAGAATTGAGTTAGCAGCGAGATAGCAAATAAGGCATAAGTAGACCAAGCGTTCCAGGAGTTTGAAGATGAAGGGGAGATTAGAGACAGGTCGGGTCAAGAGTTGTTTTTTTCAGTACTGGGTTTATAACGGCATGTTTAAAAGAGAGAAAGATTCCAGAAGAAAGAGAGGTTACAAATTTTAGACAGGTGAATTGTGACAGATAGGGAGAAGGACAGGACGAGGTGTGAGGGGATAGGATCACTAGAGCAGGTTATAGGACGAGAAGAAGAAAGGAGCCTAGAGACTTCTTCTACTGTTATTGGGTCAAATGCTGAAAGTGAAGAAGAGGGAGTGCGGGAGGGAAGGGGATTTATACTACTAGGTGACTGGGAGATAGATAATATCATGCCGGATGTTGTTAATTTTAACTTTAAAATAAGTGGCCAGGTCTTCAGCACTGAGATCTGTGATTGGCATCTGCACTTTAGGACTAAGGAGGGAGTGAAAAGTATCAAAGAGGCGTTTGGAATTATTATATAATGTGGAGATGAGAGAGGTGAAATAGACTTGCCTGGCTCTGTGAAGGACAGAGTTGTAAGTTCTCAGTATAAATTTGTAATGGAGGAAGCCTGCTGACAAGTGCGATTTTCTCCACAGTCGTTCGGCACATCTCAAGCCCCGCTGAAGAAAGCGGGATTGAGGTGTGTGCCAGGGTTGTAGACGTCTGTGCCTGGTGGTTCGGAGTGTAGGGGGGGCCGCTTCATCCAATGCATTCTTGAGAGTGTTATTGTAATGTTTGGCGGCCAGATAGGGACAGGAGAGGGAAGAGATAGGGGACAGTGTGGACTGTAGACTGTCTGAGTTGCTGAGTGTTAATGGCATGTAGATTTATGTATGTCTGATGGGTAGGCATGTACTTAGATGGCAGAGCATTTGTGATAGTTTGTGATCAGAGAGCAGTAGAGGAGAATTATTAAAGTCAGAAACTGAGCAGAGACGGAAGACCAGGTCAAGTGAATGCCCGTCTTCATGTGTCGGAGAGTTAGTAAGTTGTGACAGACCTAGGGAGGAGGTTAAAGATAGAAACTTGGAGGCAGATGAGGAGATTGGGTTATCAATGGGGATGTTAAAGTCACCCATGATGAGAGTTGGTGTTTCAGATGATAGGAATTGTAAAATGATCCAGGAATTGACGTGGTGAGCCCGGGTGGCGCTAGACAACTGCCACTCATAGGGAGAATGGGCGGAAGAGGGTGTGGACTTCAAAAGAGAGAAATGTGAGTGCGGGACAGGAGGAATGACCTGGAAAGTGCAGTGTGGGGAAAGAAGTATACCTACTCCTCCACCCTGCCTGTTGTCTGGTCTGGGGGCATGAGAGAAATGAAGACCACTATAAGATAGAGCAGCAGGGGAGGCAGTGTCAGACAGGTGTAGCCATGTTTCTGTAATGGCCAGGAGGTTGAGAGAGTTAGAATAAGTTGTGAATAAAGGTGAGTTTGTTGCACACGGACCGAGCGTTCCAGAGGGCACAGTTACAAGAGACAGGAGAAGACATACAAGAAATGTTAAGAAGATTAGCAGGGTTTCTATGTGTGGCAGGTAAGGGGTTGAGCTTGGCAGAAGAAAAGGGAGAACCAGGGTTGGGAGAGATGTCCCCTGCAGCTAATAGAAGGAGAATGGAGAGAGACAGCAGATGGTTCTGTGTTTTATAAGAGTGACTTTTGTGTTGAGCAGTGGGATGAAATGGTTTAAAGAGATTCAGGAAAGTGAATAGTGCATGGGAGCTGTACATGGGTGAGGGAGGGAGAGAGGGACCGATGTGGATAGAGTTAAGCAAAGGCATAAATGGGCAGTAGGATTGTAAACAAACGGCTACAATGATGAGTGAGGTAGTAACATGGTGTGATGGTTTTTTGTTAGGAAACAGATAAAATGTCCAAAGTAATAATTATAATGTTAGCAAGTTTTTATGTTTAGTCCACAGAGCTTACCTGTCACTTAACCTGCCTAACTGCCATGTATAACTGCAGTGACACTTTGATAATATGACACTTAGACAGAGATGACTTGTGCACTCGTGCCACCCCTGAACGAGTGCCGTCCCCTTATGCTAGGTTCCCCTTAGGTAGGTTAGTAGATGGTGTAAACACAAGGATCTCAGTTTTAGAAAACTTCTGTTTCAGATATAGAGAGCGGACTTGATGTTAGAGACAGCGGACAGACATCACTGGTGTTTTGTATTAGAGCAGGGGTGGAGGTCACAGGAAGTGGTATATAATTGGTTGTCATCAGCGTAGAAATGTTACTAGAAGCCAAATCTGCTGATATTGTCCAAAAGGGGTTGTGTATAGATAAAAGAGGAGAGGACATAGGACTGAACCCTGAGGAATCCCTAACAGCAAGGGGAAGAGGAAAAGACTAAGAAGTAAATGGTACACTGAACGAGCAACCACAGAAATAGGAAGAACACCAAGAGAGCATTATCCTGCATACCAATAGAGTGGAGCATACTGAGTAGGAGTTAGTGGTCCACAGTGTCAAAGGCTGTAGAGAGATCCAGAAGAATCAAAAAAGAGGAAAGTTGCCATTAGATTAACTCGTCAGGAGATCATTTGAGACTTTAGTAAGGGCAGTTTCTGTAAAGTGCAGAAACCAGATTGTATGGGGTCGAGAAGAGAGTTAGCAGAGTGACAGCGGATTAGGCAAAAGTAGACCAAGCACTCCAGGAGTTTAAAGATGAAGGGGAGATTAGGGAACGGTCAGTAGTTAGCAGCGCAGGACGGGTAGTGAGAAGTTTTTTTCAGTAATTGGGATTATGACGGCATATTTGAAAGAAGAGGGAATGATCCCAGAAGAGAGGTTAAATATTTTAGTTAGCTGACTAGTGACAGCCGGGGAAGAGACTGGACGAGGTGTGAGGGAATAGGATTACTAATACAGGTAGTGGGACGAGAAGAAGAGGAGCCTAGAGACTTCTTCTCTTATTCGGTCTAATGCTAAAAGTGAAAAAGAGGACGTGTTGGATGGAAAGGAATAAACGCTACTTGGGCACTGGGAGATAAATTAATGCCGGATGTTGCACAGAAGAGGTCAGAGTTGTAAGTTTTGAGCATGAATTTGTAATGGAGGAAATCTGCTGACATATGCGATTTTCCGTACAGATGCTCAGCGCACCTGCCGAACCTCTGAAGACATCAAGGCGCGTGCCAACTTTGTCACCGTCTGTTTTGGGATGTTCGGCGTGTAGTGGGGGGGGGCTGCTTTATCAAGGGCACATTTAAGAGTTTCATTGCAATGTTTGAGAGACGGATTGGGACAGGAGAGGGAAGAGATAGGGGAAATGTACACTGTCTATGAGTTGCAGAGTATTAATGGCATTTAGATTTCTCTCTGTGTGATGGGTAGGCATGTCCTGAGAAGGTAGAGTATTTTTGATAGTAAAAAGAAGAGAAGGTTGTGGTCAGAGTGCAGTAGATGAAAGGTAATAAAATCAGAAACTGAGCAGAGATAGTATAAGATCGGATGAAGTGAATTCCCATCTTCATGTGCAGAATAAGAAATAGAAACTTAGAGGCAAATGAGGAGATTGGGTTATCAATTGAGAAGTTAAAGTCACCCATAATCAGGGTGGATATTTCAGAGGATAGGAAATGTGCAAGCCTTTGCGCAAAGTGATCCAGGAACTAGCGGGATGAACGACGTCTACAACTGCCACTTGCAGGGAGAAGGGGCGGAAGAGTCCGAGGGTGTGGACCTCAAAAGGAGAAGAAAGTGAGTGAGGATAACGAATGAATGACCTGGAAAGTGCAGTGTAGGGAAAAAAGTATGCTTACTGCCTGCTCTCAGGTCTGGGGGCGTAAGAGGTATAGACCACCATACAATAAAGCAGAAGAGGAAGCGGTGTCAGACGGCTGAAGACATATTTCTGGAAGAGCCAGGAGGTTGAGAGAGTTAGAAAGGAATAGATCATACAAAAAAAACAACTTTGTTTGTTGCACACGGACTGCGAGTCCCAGAGCGGACAGTTAAAAGAGGCAGGAGAAAACATACAACCAATGTTAAGAAGATTTGCAGGGTTTCTATGTGTGGCAGGTAGGAGATTGAATTTAGCAATAAAAGATGGTAGACCAGGGTTAGGGGAGATGTCCCCTGCAGCTAATAGAGAGGAAAATAGAGAGCAGATGGTTCAGTGATTTCTGAGAGCGACTTTTGTGTTGCACAGTGGATATAAATGATAAGTGGATGTAATTGCATCCAGTCTATGCAATCCTCTGTGAGCTAAACACGTCAGCAGCACACATCTCTGTCGCAATTTACCAGGACAATGGATCAGCCTGGAGACCAGGCTTTTTAGCTCTGGAGGATTAATAAGACTTGCAATAAAATGAACAAATGCTTAAAACAGACAAGATCAAATTTACCTGTAATTTTTCCCTGTTTGATCTTCTGTACTTTGTACTTTATAGAGGATCCAATCAGTAAATAAACATCAGATGCTGGATTCAGGAGAATGTTTTCTAGAATAAGGACGCGAACATCTGCAGGATTCACATTCTGCAGTGTAACACAGCAATACAAATAAAAAAAATAAAAAAATGTATTATCACATAAAAACGAGAAAACACTTTCTACGCAGAGTAAACGAACGTCTAATTTAATAACTTAATGTAAACGCTGTATGGTTTAATTACTGTAGTGCAATGCAAAGATTTAGTAACCTTAACGGGAGTCTGTCACCAGAAATTTGTGTGTAGCCTCACCTGAATATAACACGGTTTACATTTTTCAGTGTTAATCACTTTATTCCTAATATGCAAATTAGCTTTTTGGAGCAACGAGAGCGTCACCGTTGCTCCAAACTGCTCTACCTTCTATTGCCAGTCCGACCCTTCCTGCTTTGATTGACAGAGCAAGGCAGTGTAGAAGACGTGATCATGGCTGGCCCCGTATCCTCCATGAACGCACCCGCGCCCCTACTTCCGAATCGGCGCCTGCGTAGTACATCACTGAAGTGTCACCGGTCCAATCGGCTGTACTGCGCATGCACCGATTACGTCACACTAAGCCGCTCAGCTGAAAAATGAAAACAGCGTTAGAGTCAGGTGAGGCTACACTAAATTACTGTGCTTTAAAAAAGTTCATATTAATATACAAATCACCCAAAATTATGCAGATGCTAGTCTCTCACTAGATCTAACAAAACTAACAGATTATTAAAGAGGATCTGTCACAAGTTTATTAATTCCCTGTCACCTAACTAATCTAATAGGCGCTATGATGCAGATAACTACAGTGTAATTTGATTTTAAAAAACGTATATTATTTTAAACGTTATTTATACATATGCTAATTTGGCTCGAATAGCCAATAGGAGGTTACATTTTATTTTAAATCTGGGCAGTGTAAATACAACTGTATGACGGTATCCAATCAGCGTCATACAGGTCTTCTCTTCACAGCCCAGCGTGATCTCAGCTTCAATCGTGAGATCACGCTGTGTTGTCACTTCCAACCGCAAGTCCTTCAGCACAGCGACTCAGCGGTTCTCCAGGACGTTCCCTACATCGCCTCCAGCAGCGACAGACGACTCTCGACCACAGCAGAACCACTTAGATTAGTTAGGAGATCGAAAATGAATGAACTGGTGACAGAGCCTCTTTATGAAGCCACTGGACAGGCTGTACTTACCCAGGCATGACATCCTACAAATTTAGTGCCAAATTGTGACATGGTCTAATGCAGAGGACCACAACCTATTGTAGGCGGAGAGCCACTTTCAAATAGTACTGGTGGTATTGTACTGCATATTAAAAGTGAAAAAGCCTATTACATATATGACTGAATGATAGGATTCCTACCCCAGTGTTAACAGCTAGAGATATGGGTTTACCAAGTTCTAATAATGCCATGACCTTCCTGGTGACATTAGTGCTAGGGAGCCACATAAAGGGATCATAAGAGCCACATGTGGCTCCCAAGCCAATGTTTGGTGGGGACAATGCCTCTCAACGATGTGATCACAGATTGAAGTAATGCTAGGGAACAGATACAGTCTGTGTAAGAGAAATTACACAGCCATGTGCATGATTAAACAAATAAATAAATGGCTGACTATAATATACTTACTGTTCAGCACAGTAAAAATAACATCTGCACATTCTCTGTTTGAGAAGGGTGTGAATACACATAGGCAAAATCTTTGTATGCCCCACCTATGTTGTGCAATAGCGCCAAACATCACAACACGATTGTCCTATTTACTTGCCTCGTACACGGACTCCAACATTCTTGCCTGGAGTTTTAAGCTTCCAGTCTTGAGTCCAGTCACCAAAATTGTGTCACCCTGTTTTGCAAATTTCTCCATATCTGATATATAGGCTGGAGACACATAGGTAGACTCAAAAAACTTAACAAATCTAAGAACAAAAACAATAAAAAGTGACATTAGTAGGAATTCATTAAACCTGCATTTGTGTTACCAACACAAAGTGTTAAAATCTACAGTGGAGGAAATAAGTATTTGATCCCTTGCTGATTTTGTAAGTTTGCCCACTGTCTAAGTCATGAACAGTCTAGAATTTTTAGGCTAGGTTAATTTTACCAGTGAGAGATAGATTATATAAAAAAACAAAACGAAAATCACATAGTCAAAATTATATATATTTATTTGCATTGTGCACAGAGAAATAAGTATTTGATCCCCCACCAACCATTAAGAGTTCAGCCTCCTCCAGACCAGTTACACGCTCCAAATCAACTACACGGGGGGAACTTGTTAATGATCTCAAGGCAGCTGGGACCACAGTCACCAAGAAAACCATTGGTAACACATTACGCCGTAATGGATTAAAATCCTGCAGTGCCCGCAAGGTCCCCCTGCTCAAGAAGGCACATGTACAGGCCCGTCTGAAGTTTGCAAATGAACATCTGGATGATTCTGAGAGTGATTGGGAGAAGGTGCTGTGCTCAGATGAGACTAAAATTGAGCTCTTTGGCATTAACTCAACTCGCCGTGTTTGGAGGAAGAAAAATGCTGCCCATGACCCAAAGAACACCGTCCCCACTGTCAAGAATGGAGGTGGAAACATTATGTTTTGGGGGTGTTTCTCTGCTAAGGGCCCAGGACAACTTCACTGCATCAATGGGAGAATGGATGGAGCCATGTACCGTCAAATCCTGAGTGACAACCTCCTTCCCTCCACCAGGACATTAAAAATGGCTCGTGGCTGGGTCTTTCAGCACGACAATGACCCGAAACATACAGCCAAGGCAACAAAGGAGTGGCTCAAAAAGAAGGACATTAAGGTCATGGAGTGGCCTAGCCAGTCTCCAGACCTTAATCCCATCGAAAACTTATGGAGGGAGCTGAAGATCCGAGTTGCCAAACGACAGCCTCGAAATCTTAATGATTTACAGATGATCTGCAAAGAGGAGTGGGCCAAAATTCCATCTAACATGTGTGCAAACCTCATCATCAACTACAAAAAAAAGTCTGACTGCTGTGCTTGCCAACAAGGGTTTTGCCACCAAGTATTACGTCTTGTTTGCCAAAGGGATCAAATACTTATTTCTCTGTGCACAATGCAAATAAATATATATAATTTTGACTATGTGATTTTCTGTTTTTTTTTTTCATATAATCTATCTCTCACTGGTAAAATTAACCTAGCCTAAAAATTCTAGACTGTTCATGTCTTTGACAGTGGGCAAACTTACAAAATCAGCAAGGGATCAAATACTTATTTCCTTCACTGTATGTAAGGGCCTGTTTACATCAGCAGTCGACTTTGCTTTTGATTCCGTAAAAGCCAGAACGGTGACAAATGGAAACCATCAGTAAAGTATCCGAACCCATTGAGATCAATGGTGATGCAAACGGAAGCTATGGTTTCAGTTTGCCGTTCCATTGAGGGGTTCCCCCGAGGGAAAGCTTTGAAGGAACCCCTCAACCGAAACCAAGGCTGATGCGAACACAGCCTTATTTATTTTGTTGTATGCAATTTTGTTTAAAAATAAAAAAACAAACATATACCTCAGTTTGATTGCCCAAATGTGATGTTAGCAACATGACAGCGTAAAGGCTATGTAAACCTTTGAAAACTAATATATATATATATATATATATATATATGTGTGTGTATTTATATATATTTCTTTCTTTTTTTAAATAAAAACGTGTATCAGTGTGATTGGTGCAACTTTGTAATTACATTTTATTAAAAATTGATTTAACTTTTTCAGATACAGCTGCTTTGTAGCCTGTATACAGAGCAGCTGTATTATATGCCGAGTCCTGACTCTGTCAGATCAGCGGCACTGACTAATTCAGTGACAGTGTGTCCTGCATGTCTCGCGGTCACTGAACCTGACGGATTCAGGTCTTAGCGCACGATACAGATGCTCTGTATACAGGATACAAAGCAGATGTACCTGAAAAAGTAAAAATAATTTTTAATAAAAAGTAATTTCAAAGTTGCACCAAATCACACTGATACACATTTGAATTAAAAAAAAAAAATAAATAAATAAATAATAATAATAATAATAATAAATATACATAGTTTTCAAAGGTGTACATAGCCTTTAAGGCCCCCTGCACACGTAGTGGTTTTGCTGTGAATTTTGAAGTCTGGATTTGCTGACAGAAAATCCGCAGCAGAAGTCTGCTGCAGGCAATTGGATGAGATTTTAAAAATCTTATCCGCATGATGCTAAACATTTTCCACATAGAATTTAGAGCATGCTGCAGATTTTCAAATTTACAACATGCTTAGTCCGTTTTGGATGTTCACTGCGGATTCCACCCTTTTCAGTGTAGAAGGGTTGGCATTTGCAGCAAAATCTGCATGTACCACGGGTGGATTTTGCTGCAGAAACACTAAAAAATCTGCAACGTGTGGGTACCCTAAAGGGGCTGTGACCACACATTAACTCTTTTTTAAAAGGTAGTCGCCCCAGCCATCTTCTACTCTAACTGGAAGCTGTTGATGATCTCACACATTACCCCACCAGCAGCCATTACAGGGGAAATTATATAGTTACATAGTTACATAGTTTGTACGGTTGAAAAAAGACACATGTCCATCAAGTTCAACCAAGGGATGGGAAAGGGGAAGTAAAAAATTTCTACACATAGCAGTTAATATTTTTTTGTTCTAGGAAATTATCTAACCCTTTTTTAAAGCCATCTACTGTCCTTGCTGCGACCAGCTCCTGCGGTAGGCTATTCCATAGATTCACAGTTCTCACAGTAAAGAAGCCTTGTCGCCTCTGCAGTTCGAACCTTTTTTTCTCCAGACGGAGGGAGTGCTCCCTTGTTTTTTGAGGGGGTTTTACATGGAACAGGATTTCACCATATTTTTTGTATGTGCCATTAATATATTTATATAAGTTAATCATGTCCCCCCTTAGTCGTCTTTTCTCAAGGCTAAATAGGTTTAGTTCTTTTAATCTTTCCTCATAACTTAGATTCTCCATGCCTCTTATTAGCTTCGTTGCTCTTCTTTGTATTTTTTCCAACTCCAGGGCATCCTTTCTATGAACTGGAGCCCAGAACTGAACTGCATATTCTAGATGAGGCCTCACTAATGCTTTGTAAAGTGGTAATATTACATCCCTGTCCCGCGAGTCCATGCCTCTTTTGATACACAATATTTTGCTGGCCTTTGAAGCAGCTGATTGACATTGCATGCTGAAATTTAGTTTATGATTTACAAGTACACCCAGATCCTTCTCAACAATTGACTCCCCCAGTGTAGCACCCCCTAGGACATATGATGCTTGCAGGTTTTTCGTACCCAGATGCATAACTTTACATTTATCTACATTAAACTTCATTTGACAAGTGGACGCCCAAACACTTAGTTTGTTTAAATCTGCCTGCAATTCACAAACATCTTCCATAGTCTGAACTATATTACATAGCTTGGTGTCATCTGCAAAAATAGAAATAGTGCTATTAATCCCATCCTCTATATCATTAATAAATAAGTTGAATAATAGTGGTCCCAGCACTGAACCCTGGGGTACACCACTTATTACCGGGGACCATTCAGAGTAGGAATCATTTACCACAACTCTCTGGATACGGTCCTTGAGCCAATTCTCAATCCAATTACAAACTATATTTTCTAAACCTATAGTCCGTAATTTACCCATTAGATGTCTATGAGGGAAAGTGTCAAATGCCTTTGCAAAGTCCAAAAACACTATATCCACAGCGGCCCCTCTGTCTAGGCTTCTGCTTACCTCTTCATAAAAACAAATCAGGTTGGTTTGACAGCTTCTGTCCTTTGTAAAACCATGCTGGATGTCACTTATAATACTATTTATTGTCACATAATTCTGTATATAGTCCCTCAATAGCCCCTCAAACATTTTCCCCACGATGGATGTTAAGCTTACTGGTCTATAATTACCCGGCGAAGACCTAGAGCCCTTTTTGAAAATAGGCACCACATTTGCCCTGCGCCAGTCCCTTGGCACTATACCACTCATGAGAGACTCTCTAAATATTATGAAGAGGGGGACAGAAATAACTGAACTAAGCTCTTTAAGAACTCTAGGGTGTAACCCATCTGGTCCCGGGGCCTTGTGTACATTTATTTTATTTTATTTAGCTTGGACCATCTCTACATGCATCCAATTCAGTATATCAACTGATATATTAACAGCACCGGCACCGGCTACATCAGCTGCTCCTTATTCTGTTGAATATACAGAGCGGAAGAACCCATTTAGTAACTCTGCCTTCTCTTGATCCCCTGTGACCAACTCCCCATTACCACTATCTAAGGGTCCTACATGTTCAGACCTGGGCTTTTTTGCATTTATATGCTTGAATAATTTTTTAGGATTTGTTTTACTATCCTTGGCCACCTGCCTTTCATTTTGTATTTTTGCTGATTTTATTACATTTTTACAGATTTTATTAAGCTCTTTATATTTTACAAAGGCTGCAGATGTACCCTCAGATTTGTATTTTTTAAATGCCCTTTTTTTGTCATGTATTGCCCCTTTCACAGAAGGTGTAAGCCATGTGGGGTTTAATTTTAGTCGTTTATACTTGTTAACTGTAGGAATAAATTTTGCACTATAATTACCCAAAGTAGATTTGAAAATCTCCCATTTATCATTTGTTCCATTATTTGACATTAGTTCTTCCCAGTCTATATCCTGAATTGCAGTCCTCATCCTGGGGAAATTGGCTTTCTTAAAATTAAATGTTTTTGCCCTCCCAGCCTGCGTTTGTTTTTTACAGTATAGGTAAAATATAACTATATTATGATTACTGTTACCAAATGTGGTATTACATGGCGCCCATTCAAATGTGGCACGTGATTAGGTCAAGTCGACCAGAGTGGGAGCCACACTCTCAGCTATTCTCCGCTTTGGCTAATAGAGGGAGACTGTAAACAGGTAACTGCTCCCTCTATGATATCCGTATACCGATATTGCGTTTATTTTTGTTATTTAGTCTTTTCTTCATGACAAATTACATATTAAGCTGACTCTGAGTGAAGTAACTTTAACTGTCTTAACGTTATAAAGCATTTCGAATATTAAATCCACTTTCCACTATACCATAGCTTGCGATATTCGTTTTACCTTACCTACTTTTTTTTTGGAATAATAAATGACTCCTCCTTGAATTAGTGCAGGGACTCCCAGTGTACAGGTTCCCATACACACTAGATGAAAATCGGCGGGATCACCTGACCATGTAATGTGTATGGGGTTGTCACAACTCTCCCCCCGATGGCAGATGTCGGAGAAATGAAGAATCAGACATCTAAGGAGTCCGGCAGCTGCTTATTCCCCTCTTCCCAGAACACACGCACACTTGCCCGACCATGGATGTTTATGGGGGGGGGGGGGTTGGGAGGAACAGCTGTCAGACAAAATAGTGTTCGCCCGACAGCAGTCTAAGGTTTATGGCCACTGTACCAGTCAACAAAGAAGTGGGAAAACCAAATAAACCAGCAGTGTTCTGTGCACATTACTTCAGGTCTTACTTCAGGTCTTAGGGTCTTGCTAGCATTTTGGCCTCCATTGCTTGGATCAATTTTTTTATCCATGTCCTTCTGAGGTTACCTGTTCCCATTTTATCTTAAAGTCCATAACAGATGGGATAAAAGAGTGGAAATATTAACTCCTGAGTGTATGTGGCCTTCTAGATGTAAATTTCAGAGAATGGACTTTCTGCTGGGAATCAATCTAGTAAATTACATGTCTGACAAAAGGTATTTCTCTTACCGCAATGTATTATGGGAATCTGAGTAGCCATTTACATCAGCGTCTTTCACCACTGTCCATTCAAAAACGATGCCAGCTAATGAACTAAATGTATTACCTGCAAAAGCACAAAAAAAGTTTTAGAGATTGATACACAGACATATTCAAGAAAAACAGGGAAACAAGGGAGCGTAATCGTTTACCTTCAGAGTCTAACGCTTGTATTTTTAGCTTCAGCGGCGAGTCCTCCAAGTAAAGTTCTCTTGTCGTCGATACAATCTGAATGTCATGAATTATGTCAACGATTGCATCACATCGGAGGACCAGTCCTGTATCTTTTAAAGTAAAGAAAACAATTCATGAAACAGAATAGAAAAAAAAAATTAAAAAAATAAAACGACTACGTCATGGGGGCTTCCTGCAGCTTCTACAGTGAAAACAAATAAAAGAGGGGGTCAACTCAACTGGACTACTCCAGTATAAACTAAATTCAATTCAGAAATCCGCCTGCTCCATTTTTGTCTGCAAGACAACTTAGAAAGTGTGGTTTAGCATGCCTGGTGGAGACAAAAATAGAAGTATAAGAATTAATTGCATTTATTTTTGGATCAAATCCCTGACCAAATTGCATGCAGCAACTGCGCCCTAACTGCACTGTGTAAGTTCAGACGAAGGGTGGTTTCACACGTGGCAGTTTTGTTGCAGAAATTCATCTGAATGGAACTTGCAAAATTTGACATGCCTGAATTCATGGGCACCCTTTTGTTGGCCCTGGAAAGGATAATGGACGTAATAAATGAGTTAAAGAGGCTCTGTCACCACATTATAAGTGTCCTGTCTCCTACATAAGGAGATGGGCACTATAATGTAGGTGACAGTAATGCTTTTTATTTAAAAAAAACTATCTATTTTTACCACTTTATTAGCGATTTTAGCTTTATGCTAATGAGTTTCTCAATGGACAACTGGGCGTGTTTTACTATTGACCAAGTGGGCGTTGTACAGAGGAGTGTATGACGCTGACCAATCAGTGACCAATCAGCGTCATACACTTCTCTCCATTCATTTAGGCAGCGCATAGGGATCCTTTTAGATCGCTATGAGCTGTCTTATACTAACACATTAACGATACTAAAGTGTTTAGACAGTGAATAGATATTCCACGGGATGTCTATTCACAATCTGTGCACTTCGTTACTGTTTCTGTGGTAGTTACAGGAGAGCAAGCGTAATCTCGTTGTAACCTGTCATTTACTGCGTAATCTCGCGAGATTACGCTTGCTCTGCTGTAACTACCACAGAAACATTAACGAAGTGCACAGATTGTGAATAGACATCCCGTGGAATGTCTATTCACTGTCTAAACACTTCAGTATCGTTAATGTGTTAGTATAAGGGGGGATTCACACGAACGTGATTTGCGTCCGTGCAGCCCGCGTGGTTTTCACGCGGCTCACGCAGACCAATACAAGTCTATGGGGCAGTGCAGACAGGCCGTGTTTTTTGCACAGCGTTAGTCCGCTGCGTAAAACTCGCGACATGTTCTATATTTCGGCGTTTTTCGCGCATCACGCACCCATTGAAGTCAATGGGTGCGTGAAAATCACGCATGCCAAACGGAAGCACTTCCGTGGGACAAGCGTTGTTCGCGCAACAGCAGTAAAAGAATAAATGTAAACAGAAAAGCACCACGTGCTTTTCGGTTTACAAACATCCAAACGGAGTGTCATAATGATGGCGGCTGCGCGAAAAGCACGCAGCCGCGCATCCATATGAACAGGGCACACTGAGCTGCGGTTTGTGCGCGCACTAAATGCTCAGGTTCGTCTGAATCCGGCCTAAGTCATCACATAGTGATCTAAAAGGATCCCTATGCGCTGACTAAATGAATGGAGAGGAGTGCATGACGCTGATTGGTCAGCGTCATACACTCCTCTGTACAACGCCCACTTGATCAATAGTAAAACACGCCCAGTTGTCCATTGAGAAACTCATTAGCATAAAGCTAAAATCGCTAATAACGTGGTGAAAATAGATAGTTTTTTTTTAATACAAAGCACTCCTGTCATCTACATTATAGCGCCGATCTCCTTATGTAGGAGATAGGGCACTTATAATGTGGTGACAGAGCCTCTTTAAGTGGAACTTTTTAATACAGGTCTGGAGGAACTGCTTGTTAGGCCTAGTTCACATAGTTTTTTTGACAGGCCAAAACCTGACGGGAGGGGAAAAAGAACATCTCTGCCTCTCATTGAAATTAATAGGGGGCCACTTGGTGTGTTTTTTAGCAATGATTCAGACGTGGTTTTCACGTCAAAATCAGCTCCAAAAAATGCTGCATGAACTGATCCTAAGACTGTTTTCAATATCTACTTTAAGGCTGGGTTCACACTGAGTTTTTTGACAAGTTTTTTGACGCGGAAACCGCACCGCTAAACTCCTCAAAAACCGTCCGAAAATGCTTCCCATTGATTTCAATGGGAGGCGGAGGCTGTTTTCTCCCGCGAGCGGTAAGAAAGAAGGGACATGCCCTATCTTCGGGCGTTTACGCCTCTGACCTCCAATTGACATCAATGGCAGGCAGAGAAAGCGTATTTCCCTGAGTTTTATGCCCGCGGCGCTCAATGGCCGTGGGCGAAAAACTCCACGAAAAATCGGCGTGCAGGCAGAGGAAAAGCTGCCTCAAACTTCCAAACTGAATTTTGAGGCAGATTTTCCGCCTGCAAAAAACTCTGTGTGAACCCAGCCTAATATGTAATGCAACCTACCTCCAGGCCAACTATTGAACCCACTAAATGTAAAGAAAAAGCACATACAAAATGTTATTTTGGGAACAGACACGACAGTCCTGACTTCAGCAACTCCACCATAAAGTTTGCTGAAAGAAAAGTCCTGGCTGCAGACACATGGTGGGCTTCTGAAAATAGAAGTCAGTGTCAACTATAGAACTAACCAAACCGACAATACGATGAAATGGCTATATAGCATTGATGCATATTTTTTTACTTATACAAGGGAAAAAAATAAAAAAAAATACAAGAACCCATGTAGCCGCTTCCCTCCAAATTGATTCTAAAAATTGGGGACAGCAAATGGTGTGAGCGATTACAATGAGAGTATTGCACTACTGAATAGGCTAACAGTATATAAGCAACAGGGAAAAAATAAGAAATACACTCACATATGTCTTCAGCAAAAATGATACTGGTTAGCCGTGTAGGCTGGGTCGCACGTGCTTGCACCACAGCCCGTTGGGAGCACTGATCGTCATTGAGGTTTACATGTTCAATACTGGCAACTTCAGGTCTAGATGACGACCTAAAATGATCATGTTTTGGAGAAAATAAGAATTTTCAGAAGAAAAACAAAATAATATAAAAGAACTGTGAAAGAAGTATAAACGTAGATACATATTCGCAGTAGTGTGAATTTCTGAACAGATCGCAAAATCCCTCTGAATAGTCAAAAATAAAAATAAGAATTTAACTTAGGCACCGGAAATACATTCCTTTTTAAAAATGGGGCTGTCCCAAAAAAACTACTCCTTGAGAAAGGCTAATTTATACGGAGCCGATACATCGCAGTTTTTGTGTATGCACAAGTTGCCGGCATGAATAAATAATACTTTTTGCAACGAAGATGCTGACGTCAATCCTACTCTTTTAAGTACGAAAACAACTCCCATCCATATGCAAATCAGAGAAGCAGGGGGCTCCTCCTCTACCCCTCACATGTCCAAATGTTACATAGCCTGTCCATATATTATCTGGTTTGCCATCCACTTTAATGTCCAGCATGTAATACCACATTTACCCTACAGTTGCCGCTGCAGAAAAAATATATGGCCAGACACAGCTTCCCATGGTGATGAAAGCAGATAGTTAGGGCCCAGGGTTTGCAAAGCCGAACCTGCAGCAATCAGCTTATCTTTAGGCTGTCTTTTTTTTTTTTGTAAAAAAAAAAAAAAGTGGTTGTCTTCATGAGTCTACCCCTTTAACCCCTTCAGGACTGAGCCTGTTTTGGCATTCAGGACGAAGCCGATTTTTCAAATCTGACATGTGTCACTTTATGTGGTAATAACTCCGGAATGCTTTTACCTATCCAAGCGATTCTGAGACTGTTTTCTCGTGACATATTGTACTTTATGTTAGTGAAAAAATTTGGTTAATAAATTCAATATTTATTTGTAAAAAACACCAAGATTTGGAGAAAATTTGCAAAAATTAGCATTTTTCTCAATTTAAATGTATCTGCTTGTAAAACTGATAGTAATACCACACAAAATAGTTACTAGTTAACATCACCCATATGTCTACTTTATGTTGGCATCGCTTTTTCAACGTACTTTTATTTTTCTAGGACGTTACAAGACTTAGAACTTTAGCAGCGATTTCTCATATTTTCAAGAAAATTTCAAAAGGCGATTTTTACAAGGACCAATTCAGTTCTGAAGTGGCTTTGAGGGCCTTATATATTAGAAAGTCCCCATAAATCACCCCATTTTGAAAACTGCACCCCTCAAAGTATTCAAAACAGCATTCAGAAAGTGTATTAACCCTTTAGGCGTTTCACAGGAATTAAAGCAAAGTAGAGGTGAAAGTTACAAATTTCATTTTTTTTTTACAAAATTCATTTGAATACATTTTTTTCTATACCACAGAAGGTTTTACCCGAGAAATGTAACTTATTATTCATTGCCCAGATTCTGCAGTTTTTAGAAATACCCCACATGTGGCCCTAGTGCGGTCATGGACTGAAACACAGGCCTCAGAAGCAAAGGAGCACCTAGTGGATTTTGGGGCCTCCTTTTTTTTAGCATATATTTTAGGTATCATGTCAGGTTTGAAGAGGTCTTGTGGGGCCAAAACAATAAAGACCCCCCTCAGGGAATTTATCTAGGGGTATAATTAGCATTTTGAACCCACAGTTTTTTTACTAAATTTATTTGAATTAGTTTGTGAAGATGAAAATCTACTTTTTTTCTGAAAAAACGTAGAAATTTTTAATTTTTTCAAGGAATAAAAGAGAAAAAACACCCCAACATATGTAAAGCAATTTCTCCTGATTATAGCAATACCCCATATGTGGTAATAAACTGCTGTTTGGACCCACAGCAGGACTTAGAAGGGAAGGAGCACCATTTGGATTTTGAAATTCTGATTTTGCTGGTATAGCTTTCAGTGCCATGTGGCGTTTGAATTGCACTGGAGGGAACAAAATAGTGGAAACCCCCGGAAAGTGACCACATTTTGGAAACTACACCCCTCAAGGAATTTTTCTAGGGGTAAAGTTAGCATTTTGACCCCACGGTTGTTTTGCTGAATTCATTGGAATTATTCTGTAAAGGTAAAAATCAACTTTTTTTCTGAAAAAAGGTAGCCATTTTTAATTTTTACAAGGAATAAAAGGAGAAAAAGCACTCCAACATTTGTAAAACAATTTCTCCCGATTACGTAAATACGCCATATGTGGTAATAAACTGCTGTTTGGACCCACAGCAAGGCTTAGAAGGGAAGGAGCGCTATTTGGCTTTTGGAGCTCAAATTTAGCTGAAATGGTTTTTGGGTGCCATGTCGCATTTGCAAAGCCCCTGAGAGGCCAAAACAGTGGAAACCCCCCAAAAGTGGAAATTACACCACTTAAAGAATCTATCTAGGGATATAGTGGGCATTTAGACCCCACAAGTCTTTTGCAGGATTTATTAGAATTGGGCCATGAAAATGAATATCAACATTTCTTCCACTAAAATGTTGCATTTTTTTCAATTTTACAAAGGATAAAGGGGGTAAAAGCTGCCCAACATTTGTAAAGCAATTTCTCCCGAGTACGGCAATACCCCACGTGTGGTCATAAATGGTTTTTCATTAGAAAGTAATTAACCCTTTCTGGACTGATCCATTTTTTTCTTTTCCTTTTTAGTTTTTTCCTCCCCGCGTTCCAAGAGCCACAACTTTTTTATTTTTCAGTCAATAGAGCGGTGTGAGGGCTTATTTATTGAGGGACGAGCGGTCGTTTTTATTGGTACCATTTTTTGGTACATACAATTTTTTGAGCACTTTTTATTACATTTTTAGGTAGAGCGAAGGTGACCAAAAAAACGGTGATTTTGCCGTTTTAAATTCTTTATTTTTCACGTGAGACGCTCCATACATCACCCCCCACACTAAGACATGCTATGTTGTGGTGCGCGAAGGGGTTAATGCGCAGCGCATGGTGCGGAGTGAAAATTAAAATTTTCCACTCATATGCCATTTTAGTGCACTACATGTTATGCCCAGTTTGTGCCACTGAAGACAAATACCTCATAAAATATTAACCGGGTTCTCCCGGGTATGGCGATGCCATATCTGTGGACGTAAACTGGTGTTTGGGCATGCTGCAGGGCTCAGAAGGGAGGGACGCCATTTGGCTTTTGGGGCGCAGATGTAGCTTGGTAGTTGTTCTCTTTGGGATTTTACTGGTGTTTCAGTTTGTAATGTGGGGGCATATGTTATCTGTGCGGGGTACATCAGGGTATAATAAGAGGGTATAATAATGCAGTAAATAAATAATAATCCGCAGATATGTGGCCGGTGTCGCACTGATAAATGTTGTCGGATCTTATCTGCTTTTGGACACTGCACATTTTGCAGCGCCATATTCTGGGAGCCAGAACTTTTTTATTTTTTCACCACCGGAGCTGTGTGAGGGTTTATTCTTTGCGGGACAATCTGTAGCTTTTCATTGGTACCATTTTGGGGTACCAGAAATTTTTTTGATTACGTTTTATTCCATTTTTTGGCAAGCAAGGTGACCAAAAACCATCAATTCTGACAATGTTTTTTATTCGTTTTTTTTATGGCCTTCACCCTGGGCTATAAATGACCATTATACTTTTATTCTGCGGGTCGATACGATTACGGTGATACCATATGTATATAATTTTGTTATGTTTTGCAGCGTTTGTGCAATAAAATCACTTATTTATAAAATAAATACATTTTTGTATCACCATATTCTGAGAGCGATAACGTTTTTATTTTTCAGTCAAAAAAGCGCTGTAAGGGCTTGTTTTTTGCGGGACAGGATGTAGTTTGTATTGGTACCATTTTGGCGTACATGCAACTTTTTGATCACTTTTTATTGTATATTTTGGGAGGGTTGGTAACCAAAAAATTGTGATTCGGGCACTGTTTTTTGTTTATTTTTTTCGCGGTGTTCACCGTGCGGGAAAAATAATATTACAGTTTTATAGTTGGGGTCGTTACGAACGCGGCGATACCAAATATGTGTACTTTTTTTAACGTGTTAATTTTTTTCCTATAATAAAAGACATATTATAGGAAAAAAAGCATTCTTTGTTTATGTCACTTCTAACTTTTATTTTTACACTTTTTAAAAACATTTTTATTATCTTTTTTTCACTTGTCCCACTAGGGGACACTTAGACCTGCAGCTCTGATCGCTGCTGGAACACATTACACTACACACGTAGTGTAATGTGTTCTAACGGTCATTGTGACGTAACTGTCACACTGACAGGAAGCATCGGAGGACCGGCCGGAGGCTGATCCTCCGAGGCTTCCGTACATGGCAACCCGGAGGTCATTGTCTGGCCTCTGGTTGCCATGATAAGGATCGCCAGCCCCCGCAAATACATGTGGGGGGCTGCCGATCCGCTGTAAACCTCTTCGATGTGGTGATCGCAATCGACCACCGCATCGAAGGGGTTAATTGCCGATTTCAGCAGCGACAGGCCGCTGATCGCCAACGGGGAGAGCAGGGCTGACACCCTGCACAGTTAACCGTCGCTGCGGTGTAGCGCCGCGCGGCGGTTAACTGTTAAAGCGCGGACGTAACTGCACGCCCAGGTGCGCGAAGTTACTGCTCACCTGGACGTACAGTTACGCCAAGGTGCGGGAAGGGGTTAAGGGTATGTTCACAAGGCTTATTTACGGACGTAATTCG
Organism: Rhinoderma darwinii; assembly: GCF_050947455.1. NCBI lineage: Eukaryota > Metazoa > Chordata > Amphibia > Anura > Rhinodermatidae > Rhinoderma > Rhinoderma darwinii. The sequence continues at coordinate 108,733,747 of NC_134693.1, read as the reverse complement.
GGCGTTTTCCGCCTCGATTTACGTCCGAAAATGCGGCTCGATAGCGTCGGCAAACATCTGCCCATTGAAAGCAATGGGTTTACGTTGGTCTGTTCCCACGAGGCGTAAATTTACGCGCCGCTGTCAAAAGACGGCGCATAAATAGACGCCCGAGTCAAAGAAGTGCCTGTCACTTCTTCAGACGTTAAATGGAGCCGTTTTCCATTGACTCTATGGAAAAACAGCTCCATTTACGTCCGTAATTGACGCAGCGAAAAAGCGCCTCAACATGCCATGACGGCTGAAATTACGGAGCTGATTTCTCCTGAAAACAGCCCCGTAATTTCAGCCGTAACGGACGCTGCTGTATAAACATACCCTAAGTGTGTTCAGATCAGGCTCATGCACCATTGAGGTCTCCTGAACACATAATCCTCATACAAAGTCAAAGGCTTTTATGGCTTCATTTACATAAACTGTATTTCTTGCCTGTACCCCCCCCCCCCCCCCCCCCCCCGCACGTAGGTAAGAGAAGAACGAAAACTATTCCTAAATAAAAAGAGCGAAGAGTCTACCGAAACTCATCTGACCATTTAAAAGAACACCCATTTCAACTGGTAATATTCCACATTTGAAGGACTCTGTAGTCTGTACCGACAATCATATCAGAACGTAGTGCGTGTAAATGTATGTAGTTGATTATTGCTTACATTGTTTTGATCCGCCATGATATAGTGTAGGATCTTTTGTACAGAATTTTATATAACCTTGGATGTATTCCCAGGAAGAGATAAGACATTCCATGCTGTCTCCAAGCAATATTTGTGTGTTTGAAGATTAAGGAGTTAACTCAGACGGTTATGGATGCCTGGCCAGTGTCTAAAAACTGTTCTTTTAACCCATTCTCCCCACTAATATGTAGATTCACATCCTAGTCACATATGCCCCATGCAGCCAGGACATGAATTTACAGTCCCGGCATTGCGCTGCGGAGAGCGCTCTGACTCCGACACTTTCAGTGTCCCCGGCACCCCTGCAACCTGCTCACCGATAGCCGAACCAATTGGTTCGGCTTCTGAGCATGTGATCACTATGATTAACGAATCATGGTAATCTCTTAAAAGTTTGTTTCTAAAACGAACTTTTCGTGCTTGTCCTCTCCTCTCAGCCTCCTTCACTCACAGGTCACAGTGTTTCAGAGAGAAGGAGACTGCAGAGAAAGTGTGTGTGTTTGTGTGTGTGTGTGTGTGTGTGTGTGTGTGTGTATACATATATACATATATATATATATATATATATACACATACACACACACACACACACTACCGTTCAAAAGTTTAGGGTCACTTAGAAATTTCCTTATCTTTGCAAGAAAAGCAGTTTTTTTCAATGAAGATAACATTAAATTAATCAGAAATACACTCTATACATTGTTAGGGTATGTTCACACACACTAATTACGGACGTAATTCGGGCGTTTTTGCCCCGAATTACGTTCGAAAAATGCGCCTCGATAGCGTTGACAAACATCTGCCCATTGAAAGCAATGGGCTGACGTTTGTCTGTTCACACGAGGCGTATATTTACGCGCCGCTGTCAAATTACGGCGCGTAAATGGACGCCCGCGTCAAAGAAGTGACCTGTCACTTCTTGGGGCGTAATTGGAGCCGTTATTCATTGACTCCAATGAAAAGCAGCGCCAATTACGTCCGTAATGGACGCGGTGTTCAAGCGCCTGAACATGCCGTTACGGCTGAAATTACGGGGATGTTTCCTCCTGAAAACATCCCCGTAATTTCAGCCGTTACGGACGCTGCCGTGTGAACATACCCTTAATGTGCTAAATGACTATTCTAGCTGCAAACGTCTGCTTTTTAATGCAATATCTACATAGGTGTATAGAGGCCCATTTCCAGCAACCAATCACTCCAGTGTTCTAATGGTACATTGTGTTTGCTAACTGTGTTAGAAGGCTAATGGATGATTAGAAAACACTTGAAAACCCTTGTGCAATTATGTTAGCACCGTTGTAAACAGTTTTGCTGTTTAGAGGAGCTATAAAACGGACCTTCCTTTCAGCTAGTTGAGAATCTGGAGCATTACATTTGTGGGTTCGATTAAACTCTCAAAATGGCTAGAAAAAGAGAGCTTTCATGTGAAACTCGACAGTCTATTCTTGTTCTTAGAAATTAAGGCTATTCCATGCGAGAAATTGCCAAGAAACTGAAGATTTCCTACAACGGTGTGTACTACTCCCTTCAGAGGACAGCACAAACAGGCTCTAACCAGAGTAGAAAGAGAAGTGGGAGGCTCCGCTGCACAACTGAGCAACAAGACAAGTACATTAGAGTCTCTAGTTTGAGAAATAGACGCCTCACAGGTCCTCAGCTGGCAGCTTCATTAAATAGTACCCGCAAAACGCCAGTGTCAACGTCTACAGTGAAGAGGCGACTCCGGGATGCTGGCCTTCAGGGCAGAGTGGCAAAGAAAAAGCCATATCTGAGACTGGCTAATAAAAGGAAAAGATTAATATGGGCAAAAGCACACAGACATTGGACAGAGGAAGATTGGAAAAAAGTATTATGGACAGACTAATCGACGTTTGAGGTGTTTGGATCACACAGAAGAACATTTGTGAGACGCAGAACAACTGAAAAGATGCTGGAAGAGTGCCTGACGCCATCTGTCAAGCATGGTGGAGGTAATGTGATGGTCTGGGATTGCTTTGGTGCTGGTAAAGTGGGAGATTTGTACAAGGTAAAAGGGATTTTGAACAAGGAAGGCTATCACTCCATTTTGCAACGCCATGCCATACCCTGTGGACAGCGCTTGATTGGAGCCAATTTCATCCTACAACAGGACAATGACCCAAAGCACACCTCCAAATTATGCAAGAACTATTTAGGGAAGAAGCAGGCAGCTGGTATTCTATCTGTAATAGAGTGGCCAGCGCAGTCACCAGATCTCAACCCCATAGAGCTGTTGTGGGAGCAGCTTGACCGTATGGTACGCAAGAAGTGCCCATCAAGCCAATCCAACTTGTGGGAGGGGCTTCTGGAAGCATGGGCTGAAATTTCTCCCGATTACCTCAGCAAATTAACAGCTAGAATGCCAAAGGTCTGCAATGCTGTAATTGCTGCAAATAGAGCATTCTTTGATGAAAGCAAAGTTTGAAGGAGAAAATTATTATTTAAAATAAAAATCATTATTTCTAACCTTGTCAATGTCTTGACTATATTTTCTAGTCATTTTGCAACTCATTTGATAAATATAAGTGTGAGTTTTCATGGAAAACACAAAATTGTCTGGGTGACCCCAAACTTTTGAACGGTAGTGTATATATATATATATATATATATATATATTTATAGAGCATATAGAAAGCATATACTTTGATATGCCTGTGCCCCTTAGGCTGGATTCACACTGTGTTTTTTGCAGGCGGAAAATCTGCCTCAAGATTCCGTTCAGAATTTTGAGGCAGATTTTGCTCTGCTTGCACGCTGATTTTCACTGCGTTTTTCGCCCGTGGCCCTTGAGCGCCGGGGCAAAAAACGCTGCGAAATACGCTTTCTCTGCCTCCCATTGATGACAATGGGAGGTCAGAGGCGTATACGCCCAAAGCTAGGGCATGTCCCTTATTTTCCCCGCGAGACGGTTTTTCCGCACAGGGGAAATAAACGCCTCCGCCTCCCATTGAAATCAATGGGAGGCATTTTCAGCCGTTTTTTGGCGCGTTTTGCAAGGCGGTTTCCGCGTCAAAAAACTCAGTGTGAACTCCCCCTTAGTGTTAGAATAGACAGGCAAGAATAGTAGGTTAGTTAGCTAAAAAATGGTTACCGTAAGTTATCCAAAGTACAAAAGTTAAAGAACGTATGCCAAAACATTAAATTCAGGCCTGGTCATTGAGGCATCGATGACCCTTGGTCCTGAAAGTGTTAATGTCAAGCACGTTACCATTGTTTAATGAAAATTATAAGGCTCGTGTAATCTAGTTACATGGGTGTAAGTTTTTATTATAGTATAATAGCAGAAACTTTCCGGAACCTTGTCAGAAGTCTTGCCTGTGGAGAGGACGCACTGCCCAGGAATTTTCCTGATTATCTGGGACTCCTGGCTTGGCTGAATCGGGGCTTCACAGATGAAGTGACGACCTGGATGTTGTTTGCTAAAGCTACATAATCGGTAATGTATTGTGTTTTATCTGATTTTCATGCATTGTAATACTCCAGCCCCGATGTGTTGGTCTGGATGTTGTTTGCTGGAATTTCATAATTGAGGATTTAGTCTGTTTTAGCTAATCCTTACTCTATGTCGGACTCCTACAATAAAGGAATTATTTTTGCTCTCGTTATTTATGTTGTGCCCTTTTCTTCTGGTTATCCTGCGGGTTAGGTAAAACAGCGTCCTGTCCCTTCTTCCCCGGATGTCGGGGGACATAAGGGCTTATTTAGACAAACATGATATACGTCCATGCAACGCGCATGGTTTTCACGCGCCTCGCACGGACCTATGTTAGTCTATGGGGCCGTTCAGACAGTCCGTGAGTTTCACGCAGCGTGTGTCCACTACGTAAAACTCACGACATGTCCTATATTTTGTGCGTTGTTCGCGCATCACGCACCCATTGAAGTCAATGGGTGCGTGAAAATCACGCGCAGCACACGGAAGCACTTCCGTGTGACGTGCGTGATTCGCGCAACAGCAGTTAAAAGTATGAATGAAAACAGAAAAGCACCACGTGCTACAAACATACAAACAGAGTGTCATAATGATGGCGGCTGCGCGAAAATCACGCAGCCACGCATCATACGGGGCTAACACACAGAGCTGTTAAGTACCTTTTGCACGCGCAAAACGCACACGCTCATGTAAATCCGGCCTAAGGGTCAGGCATGTTCAATTCCAAAATGTCCGACTTTTTTGTTTGCAAGGAGATCAGCCGCTGTCAGAGGAGTCAGGCAGGGGCTTTCTCCCTTCTTCCTAATGAGAGACAATCACACTCAGCCGAGCGTGCATGGGTATGGGGGAGCTACATTCACACAACTGTCAGATTTTTCACGGCCATTTTGCATCAGTGTGTATGTGTGTCTCTAAACTTTCATCCATTTCCAGTCCGTCTCATCTGTTTTTATGGCCGTTAAAAAAAAAAAAAAGGGTGGATTTCATTTTGTCCCAAACCCCTTAAAACACCACAGTGTGCCCATGTAAATAGTTCTGCAACGTCCCTGTAGATAGTCCCACAGTACATAATGCCCACATAGTGCCACAGTGCCCACCGTAGATAATGCCACAGTGCCCACTGTAAATAATGCCAACATAGTGCCACAGTGCCCACCGTAGATAATGCCACAGTGCCCACTGTAAATAATGCCCACATAGTGCCACAGTGCCCACATATAAAGTGCGAGTGCCCCCATAGTACGATAGTGCCACAGACAATCCTGTGAAAAAGGAACGGTTGGAAGGTATGCATGTAATATGTCATGATTTTAAACGCTTGCTGTGACAGAAATATATAAGGGCTAGTAACACAGTGCCCACATATAAAGTGCCAGTGACCACATAGTGCCACAATACCCATTGTAGATAGTGCCATAACCCTCATAGTGCCCATGAAGATAGTGCATCAGTGCTCATGTAGATAGTGCCAGTGTCCCCTGTAGATAGTGCCACACCCCCCATATAGCAACCACCTTGTAGATACCACCTCCCTCCCATGTAGATAGCGCCACTGTAGCTCACTGTAGGAGCAGAATCCCTCGCCCAGGGATTCCTCATAGACAGAGTCCCTAACATCTCTGTCCATATATGGACAGAGACGTTAGGAGAGCGGAATCTCCTGCCAGAGTGGACCGGGTATTCCACTCCAGGAGTAACCCCTTGACGTCACTGTCCATATATGGATAGTGACCCCCGGGGGCTTCTCCAGGAGTGGAATCCCCTGCCAGAGCGGGGATTCCGCTCCTACAGGAAGCTACAGTGGCGCTATCTACGGGGGATGGGGAGCAGCTATCTTCAGGCAGGGGGGAGCTATCTACAAGACTGAAGTCCCCGGCCAGAGATCTTGCGATGCTCTGGTCGGGTATTCCATTGTCGAAAGCTCGACATCACTGTCCTTATATGGACAGTAATGTCAAGGGCGTCCCCGGACTCAGCGTTCAAAGTAGCGCTGTGTGCGGGAAGTCCTCAGCCAGAATCAGTTTTTACCGACCGTTACAAGGATTGTTTCCTAAAATACGGCCGTAAAAACTGATCCATTGACTTCTATGGGAGCCATCTGACCGTGAAAACAGCCAAAAAAAGGACATGACCTATTTTTTGACAGCCAATACTCACGGGCCGATAAAAAAACAGCCATGTAAATACACCCATAGAACCGCACTGTTCTGAGGGTTTTCACTGTCGTGTGATCGTAGCCTTAGGCTCCATAAAAACGGCCATTTTGGTCAGTTTTTCTCAGCCGTTTTGCATTCGTTCTGGGTTGTGTTTCTGTATTTAACAGCCGATTATGACCCGTTATGCATCAGCTGTTTTCCCTGTCCGTTGTAAAAACGGATGAGTTTCATTTGACAATTTTTGACAAATGCCACACACTGCCCTCTGTAGATAATGCCACACACTGCCCTCTGTAGATACACAGACCCCCCCCCCCCCCCCCGAATGCAGCACTACACACCTCAGCAAGTCAGAATGGCAAAACTCATCCTCCTCACATGCACTCTGCACTATGGAGGAGGAGAGAGCGAGCGGCGGAAGACACGGCTGTCACTCTGAGCACATTCAAGTGACGGTCGTGCTTTACACAGCCCCATAGACTTCTATGGGAGCCGTGCGGCTGGGAAAACAGCCCAAAACAGGGCATGTTCCATGTTTTGATGGCCTGGTTTACGGGGCCGTCAAAAAATCGGCCATGTGAATATCCCCATTTGGGGTCCATTACTCTTACTACGGTCGGTAAAATAAACGGCCCGCCACGCAGCCTAGTAACCCGGTCGTCTGAATAGGGCCTTAGACAGAATAAGGGGCCTTTTACACCTGACAACTATTGGGCAACCGAGTGTTCGCAGAGCACTCGTTCCTGATTGTTGCCCTGTGTAAACATGATAGAAATGTCTAGGGACAAGCGATCGTAGTAACGAGCGTTTGTACTAGCTCCTTGTGAAAGGAGCAAACGAGCAATGATCAACAGGCTGTATCGTGGATCCGCGCTCGTTTACACGGTCCAGTGTAAGACCACCTTAACTGCCGGCTGTACAGGCGTTTGGCCGACAGCTGTCTGAACTGTACGGCCAGCTTGACAAATTCACTTGTCTGTTTAGATCAAGAGAAGGAAATGATTGTACAACAATTTGGTCCGCTGCCAGCCTTCAGGGAAAAAAATAAATACAGAATGCCTGTGGTAAGCTTTTAAAGTAGTTTGCAATCCCTTGTGGTCAGGAGTTCCAGACTTGTGTACACATGGGACAGCAGTAGGAAGTTAAATGGGATTATGGAACAGTGTATAATGGTCTGTATTGTGGAAGCTATATTTTATCGCAAAAATCTTATTTACGTAAGAACCTTTTCAATAGAAACCATATACACTATATGGCCAAATGTATGTGGTCACCAGACCATCACACATATATACAGTAAGCTTGTTGGACATCCAGCCACCTAAAACCATGGGCATTAATATGGAGTTCGGCCACTTTTTACGGCTAAAACTTCGGGGAAGGCTTTCCTCTAGATTTTGGAGTGTGTCTGTGGGAATCTGTGCCCATTCAGTTAAAAGAGCATTTGTGTGGTCAGACACTTATGTTGGATGAGAAGGTCTGGCTAACAATCGGCGTTCCAATTAATTCTTAAAGGGAACCTGTCACCAGCATTTCACCTATTAAACCAGCAATACCTGGTGGAAGTGGGTGAAAAATCATTTTGATGTAACCTATAATTATCTTCTTAGTCGGCTCTGTACCTTTAGTATTCCGTTTTTTAGTGTTCCCGTGCCGTATGCGAATGAGCATAAAAGAGTCATATCTTCATTTGAAAAGAGTCATATCTTCATTCCTCAAGCCTTTCCAAGTTAACCCCGCCTTCCTACTTTCGATTGACAGCTTCTCACCTCCCACCGGCACACACGAAATCCCACGCTTGCGCATCGATGTCTTGTGCTTAGTGTTCATAGTGGTGCATGTGCATTAACTAGATCTGAGGCTTGGACGAAGCATGGATGTGTGTTGGACCATGATGGGCTAATGCGCACCATCTCAGACTCAACCATTCGGCATTCAGGGCGGGCCAGTTTTTGGCGGTGGGCGGACATAAGAAGAGGAACGAACGAGACACCGGATTATTACCATAAAAGGCGCAAAGTGTTTGCAGACCGTTATTTACGGTCGGGGGAGGAGTTTAGGAGAATGGATAACTGCAATGAACTTTTGACAGCAGCGGCCAGTGAGTGATGAGTGGAGGTTAATAGGTGAAATGTTGGGGTCAGGTTCCCTTTAAGATGTTCGATGGGGTTGAGGTCAGCGCTCTGAGCAGCCACCAGAGTTCCTCCACAACAAACTCATCAAATCATGGCCCATATTTACTAAGACCAGTGTTTCATACGGCAGTACTAGGCAGGAGTAAAATGTGTTAAATTTATTAAGAGGCTGTTTGTACGCCACAAACTTCAATACAAGGTGGCATAGATTTGCTCTAGAACTGACACCAAGTTCAGGCGTAAATTATAGTAAATTTGTCGGGGGGGGGTGGCCCCTTCCCATACGCCCCGCACACCTTTTTTTTTAGAAAAGTCTTCCTTTATTCTTTATGGACCTCGCTATGCGCACTGGTGGACAGTCATGATGGAAAAAGAAAGCATACAAATCTGAAATGTGTTTGTATGCTGTAGCATTAACATTACCCTTCACTGGAAATAAGAGCCTAGGCCAAACTTTGAAAAAAAAAATCCCAAGATCATTAGGGTACGTGCACACACAAAATTAAAAACGTCTGAAAATACGGAGCTGTTTTCAAGGGAAAAGAGCTCCTGATTGTCAGTTGTTTTTTTAGCAACTCGCGTTTTCGGAGCTGTTTTTCTATAGAGTCAATGAAAAACGGCTCAAGAAGTGACATGCACTTCTTTTTTGCGGCCGTTTTCCAAAATGACCGCGTAAAAAAACAGCCCGTCGAAGTAGAACGCCGTTTTTCCCATTGAAATCAATCGACAGATGTTCGGAGGCGCTCTGATTCAGATTTTTCGGCCGTTTTTCAGCCGTTTACGGAAAGAATAAGCCGTGTGAACATACAGCAGTAAAATGTGCCAGGTTTATTCCTGGCATGCGCCATATTGTTGTGGTGTAAAGTACACCAGCCATGAGCTGGCATAAGTTAGATAAAGGTGTCTAACCTGTCTAGAAAGATGCACAAAATATATCATACAGCGGGCACCACTCTGATTACTTTGGCACAGCTTCTGCCTGTCTGGTCTAGTCTTATTCAATATTAAAGGGGTTTTCCCATAAACACATTAATCGACATAGGGGGATACATGTGTGATTCCTGGAGGTCCAACTGCTTGGACCCCCAGCGATGAACGGAACGGGGGACCGAAAGTCCCCTGTAGGGCTTCATGAGAACAGAGCGCTGGTGTGCATGCTCGACCAGCGCTCCATTTATCTCTATGGGACTTCCAGGACCGCTGTCTCCGGCAGCTCTATAGAAATGAATGGCGCACCAACGCTCCATTCTTATGGAGCCCTCCGGGGGACCTTCGGTCCCCCCGTTCTCCACATCACTGTTCGGGTCCAAGCGGTCGGACCACCAGCGATTCTATGGATAGGGGAAACGTGTTTTGTGGGAAAAGCCCTTTAATAAATCTTCCCCTATTGTCTTTCGCTGGCAGATAGTTCAGCTCTTCCTTCCTACGCGACGTGTTTTGGGTGCAAGGTTAAAATTGTGATGTTAACAATTGGAGAAAACTCCATAAACAACTAAGAGCGAGGTGCAGGGTGCACGCCGGGCCAAAGTGAACAACCTGGCAACTGTAGCGCCCAGCGCCTCTCCATGCCCCATGTCAAATCGGGAGGGGGATCTTAGTTGGAGAGACACTTTAATCTAAAGTTTATTTGTTGGTGCAGGTTGGAAAAAGTAGTAATCAGTGAAATGTCAAGTATAGGAAGTCTGAATCAGATTTGATAGCGGTTATGCATCACAAATAAGAAGACAGGAAGTATTAGTCAGACTTGTATCCGGGGTTCAGACAGGAGGTAATAATGAGAGCTGGCCAAATGTAATCAAAGAAGAAATACAGGGAGGGCACACACTAGAACCATAGACCGGGCAGACTGGCATTACATCTGGTGTAGTTTGTATATTAGTAACGCTGCATCCTCCCACCAGCACTAACCGGCAGAGATGAAGAGCAAAGAAGGACACTTGTATTACTTTGTGTTAATAAAAAATACAGGTAAAAAAATAATAATACAGTAAATGGAAGGTGTTCTGACATTTACACACAACGTTTCAGTATCATGCACACAGCATTGCCAGTGGATGGGCCCTGTACACAGACAGAGTCCTTACAAATGGCGTATTACAGATCAGTAGGCATCATATTACCCCTCCAAAAGCAATGCTTCTAGGGAAGAACTAATTATTTATATATTACAGATTGCCTATAAAATCAGAGGCAGCAGGCTACAGCGCTGTATTATGGATCTGTAATAATCGTGCGCATGAGAACAGAAACAGCGCCACTCTTGTCCGTGGGCTTTGTCCAGTATTGCAGCTCAGCCCTATAAGTACCAGGCATAGCCACCCATATAGACAAGTGGCTGTAACCAATGAAGGGGATGTGGCGTTTTCTTGAATCAGACCCCACCACTCACATGCATCACTGCCCAAATACAACACATTACAGAAAATGTTCAAATTAATTCTCTTTTCTACCTTGAACGTCTCCTAAAAAAAATTATTATAGTTTCTTTTTTTTGAGGCGGATGGAAACAAATATCCAATGAGATCTTATTCACAGATTCTACTAACTTAAAAGTTGTCATCCGGTTTCAGCAAATTATTGTTATTTTTGTTTAATTAAGTTATACAATTCTCCAATATACTTTCTGTATTAAAGTGTAGCTAAACGACAAACTTCTGACATGCCATAGTGACATGTCAGAAGTTTGGATTGGTGGGGTCCGAGCACTGAGACCCCCACCAATCGCTAGAACGAAGCCGCTGAAGCGCTCGTGTGAGTGCTCAGCTGCTTTGTGTCTGTGCGTTTTTTTACGGAAATAAATGTATCGTGTACGGACTCAATATTAGGTCTATGAGCCCGAACTCTGATACATTGTCTTTCCGGAAAAAGCCGAACAGACACGAGTGCTTCAGTTGCTTCGTTCTAGCGATTGGTGGGGGTCTCAGTGCTCGGACCCCCACCAATCCAAACTTCTGACATGTCACTATGGCACGTCAAAAGTTTGTCAAACGTTTACCTACACTTTGAGGCTGGGTTCACACGACCTATTTTCAGGAGCAAACTAGGCGTTTTCCGCCTCGAATTACGCCTGAAAACACGTCTCAAATACATCGGCAAACATCTGCCCATTCATTTCAATGGGTTTGCCGACATACTGTGCCGACGACCTGTAATTTTACGCGTCACTGTCAAAAGACGGCGCGTAAAATAACAGCGTCGTCAAAGAAGTGCAGGACACTTCTTGGGACGTAATTTGAGCCGTTTTTCATTGACTTCAATGAAGAACAGCTCCAAATTACGGCCGTAATTGACGCCTCGCAAAACGCGAGTACGAGCAATTACGTCTGAAATGCAGGAGCTGTTTTCTCCTGAAAACAGCTCCGTAATTTCAGCCGTAATTGTCATTATCGTGTGCACATACCCTAATTCCTCACTGATTTTACAATCTCGGCTTGTTGTTATTGAGTAGTAACATTCATTGTTTACTTCCAGTGGATACAATTCTGTCCATGGTCACGTGATGGACACACAGGTGCACGGCTCGTTACAGTATGTGAATCAGAGCTGTGTCTTCTTAGGGTATGTGCACACGGTGAGAGGCTTTTACGGCTGAAATGACAGACTGTTTTCAGGAGAAAACAGCTGCCTCGTTTCAGACGTAATTCCTCCTCCTCGCATTTTGCGAGGCTTCTCTGACAGCCGTAAATTTTGAGCTGTGCTTCATTGAGTTCAATGAAGAACGGCTCAAATTACGTCTGAAAGAAGTGTCCTGCTCTTCTTTTGACGAGGCTGTATTTTTACGCGTTGTCGTATGACAGCTGTCAAACGACGACGAGTCAATGACAGGTCGTCTGCACAGTACGTCGGCAAACCCATTCAAATGAATGGGCAGATGTTTGCCGACGTATTGTAGCCCTATTTTCAGACGTAAAACGAGGCATAATACGCCTCGTTTACGTCTGAAAATAGGTTGTGTGAACCCAGCCTAACGATCGCAGCACCTACTATAAGAAAATACTGAATGTTTCTACTAAACAACAAGCAGAGATCTTCAAAACTGTGGAATAACATTCATGTGCTGAAACCAGACAATCCCTATAAGTGAAGTATGTCATTTCAGCTTGTCTTAAATCACCACAGAAGCAAAACCCGCTACCAATGAAATGTCTGCACCATATTCCCTTATAATCTTGTCATGCTGCAAAAGGAAAATGTTGCACAAAATATCTCCATGTCCAGAGAAATGCAACTGCAGGTGGATCAAAACAGAGATGCCCAAAAGATATGGGTGAACCCTGGATAAGTGTATATTTTAATGTTTATGGGTTTGTTCACACAGGGCGGATACGCTGCGTAAAAGCACACGGTATATCCGCCCTGGGAGCCGCAGGGAATTCCATGCGAAAAACCTTACCAAATTGTGGTACAGTTTTTCGGCTGGAATGTCTGCTGTGGAAAACGTATATAAAAAAAAAAAAGTGTGTACTTACGTAGTCACGGCGCCACGTCCCTCTGCCGTCCTACCTCCTTGGATGACGTTTCATCCCATGTGACCGCTGCAGACTGTAATTGGATGCAGCAGACACACGAGATGAGACGTCATCGCAGGAGTCCGGCCTGGACGAAGAAGCACAGAATTCTGTATAAGCTTTTTTATGTTTTGTTTTCTGAGTTTAGCGGCAAAATCGCAACATCTGCTATTTGTTGTGGGTTTTACCTCCCCATTGAATTCAATGGGGAAAACCGTAAAACAAACAAGCAGACATTACGCAAATACAACTGGCACGCTGCGGACCGCAGGTCAATTTCTGAGAAGTTTTTCCGCTCATCTATTACGCAGCGTGTGGATGGGATTTGTTCAAATCTCATCCACTCTGCTGCTACGGTATTACGCTGTGGATTTTACACAACGCAATCCGTTGTGGAAAATACGCAATATTTACGCTACATGTGAACTTTCCCTAAGGGTATGTTCACACGCTTAACAGAAAAAACGCTGTAAATACGGAGCGGTTTTCAAGGGAAAACAGCCCCTGATTTTCAGCCGTTTTTTTAAGAAACTTGAATTTTTTACGGACGTTTTTGTAGCGGTCTTTCTATTGAGTCAATGAAAAATGGCTCAAGAAGAGACATGCACTTCTTTTTCTATGGGGCATTTTTTTACGCGCCATTTTTACAGACGGCACGTAAAAAAAAATGCCCCGTGGGAATGGAACACCGTTTTTCCCTTTGAAATCAATGGGCAGATGTTTGGAGCCGTTCAGCCCCCGTATTTTCAGCTGTTTTTCGGGGTGTTTACGGCGCGAAAAACGTCTGAAAATAAGCCGTGTGAACATACCCAAAGGGTATGTTCACACTCTTAGCAAAAAACGTCTGAAAATATGGAGCTATTTTCAAGGGATAACAGCTCCTGATTTTCAGCCATTTCTTCAAGCAACTCGCGTTTTTGCTGCATTTTTTACGCCCGTTTTTGGAGCTGTTTTTCTATTGAGTCAATGAAAAACGGCTCAAGAAGTGACATGCACTTCTTTTTCGTAGGCGTTTTTTTACGCGGCCCTTTTTCAAAACGGCCGCTTAAAGAAACGCCCCGTCGGAAAATAACGCAGTTTTTCCCATTGAAATCAATGGGCAGATGTTTGGAGGCGTTCTGCTTCCGATTTTTCGGCCGTATGTTCACACGGGCTATTTTCAGCCGTTTTTCGGGCCGTAAACATCCTGAAAAACCGCTGAAAAATCGGAAGCAGAACGCCTACAAACATTTGCTCATTGATTTCAAAAGGAAATACAGCATCCTGTTCGGGCCGGGTGTTTTTTTACTCCTCGTTTTCAAAAAACGGCGCGTAAAAAGAGGCCTGCGAAAAAGAAGTGCAGGACACTTCTTGAGAAGTTTTTGGAGCCGTTTTTCATTGACTCTATAGAAAAACAGCTCCAAAAACGACCGTAAAAAAAGCAGCGAAAAACACGAATTTGAATAAAAAACGGCTGAAAATCAGGAGCTGTGTTCCTATGAAAATAGCTCCGTAATTTCAGAAGTTTTTGATTTTGTGTGTGCACATACTGCGTTTCTTATTTACATTTTAACTATTTTTTTATTTATTATATACAGTATCATGGGGAAAACGTCTATTAATAAGGACCTGTTCACATCAGCGCTGGCATCTGTTCTGTTCAACCTTTCCATGAGAGGAACAGATTAACAGGAATTATCGCTTCCATTAGCATTACCATTGATTCCAATTGTATTTCGCCTCTTTCAGTTGGTATAAGGCCGGATTTACACGAGCGTGTGCGTTTTGCTCGCGCAAAAGGCACTTAACAGCTCCATGTGTCAGCCCTGTATGATGCGCGGCTGCGTGATTTTCCCGCAGCCGCCATCATTATGACACTCTGTTTGTATGTTTGTAGCACGTGGTGCTTTTCTGTTTTCATTCATACTTTTTACTGCTGTTGCGAGAATCACGCGCATCACACGGAAGTCCTTCCGTGTCACATGCGTGGTTTTCACGCACCCATGGACTTCAATGGGTGAATGATGCGCGAACAAGGCACAAATATCGGACATGTCGTGCGTTTTACGCAGCGGACACACGCTGCGTGAAACTCACGTACAGTCTGCACGGCCCCATAGACTAACATAGGTCAGTGCGAAGCGAGTGAAAATCTTGCGCGTTGCACGGACGTAATACACGTTCGTCTAAATAAGCCCTAAGTTTGCCTCCGTTCCGCTAGGTTTCCGGGTTTTTTTTTCTCACAGAAACAATAGCGTAGTGTACTTTGATGCCAGCTTTGATGCCCAGAACTTATTCGGGCCTGGCTGACCTCTGCTGATTTTGATTCGGGTCATCACCTTCTGTTTATCAGCAGTGTGAGATCAGTGGTCATAAGTCATTTAACCATTCACAAACACAAGTTACTGCAAATCAGTAAAAAGTGTCCGTCTGACCAATTTGATGCCAGCTTTCATGCCCAGAACCTGTTTGGGCAAGGCTGAACACTACTGACTTTGATGTGGGGCATCCCCATCTGTATGCTGACAGAGTGAGATCAGTGGGCCAGTCATTTAACCCTTTAAATCACTTTGTAGTGTCCGCTTTGATGACCGTGTTCTTTATTTTTATCGTCTGCTTTCACCTCTGGCCAGAACAGACCAACATATATTATTAATATAAGTATTCCCAATAATATATTGATAAAAAAACAAAAATACAGGAAATGTGAAGAAGAAACCAACTTCAACCCGGAATAAGAAACTGGACGAAAAACAAACCAACTTCAGCATCGTAGTTACAAGGAGGAGTTCATAGTTCATCAGTCTACTCCCCCCCCCCCCCCCTCGTACTTCCTCATAGAGCAACATTTTCTCTATGTGGAAACCATCGTAGCGCCAAAAAAATGAAACTTCCCCCCTGTAACTCTTAAAAGGAATGATTAATTTACTCAACGCCACTCCCTAACACTCCAACCCATCAGACAGTAAGGCCTTATTCACACAAACGTGTTTCACGTCCATGATACGCGCGTGATTGTCGCACGGACCTATGTTAGTGAATGGGGCTGTTCAGACAGTCCGTGATTTTCACGCAGCGTGTGTCCGCTACGTAAAACTCACGACTTGTCCTATACTTGGGCGTTTTTAGCGCATCACGCACCCATTGAAGTCAATGGGTGCGTGAAAATCACGTGCGGCACACGGAAGCACTTCCGTGTGTCGCGCGTGATTCGCACAACAGTAGATCAAGAAATTAAGGTAAAAATAAAACCACCTCCTTCATTTCTTTTTCTAAACATCAAAACCGCGTGACATAAGGATGGAATATGCGTGAAAATCACGCAGCCACGCAGCAAACACTGATGACACACGGAACTGCAACGCGCAAAAAAACGAATCGTTTTTTGCGCGCGCAAAACGCACACGTTCGTATGAAAAAGGCCTTATGGGCTAGGTTTAAACTGGGACAATCGGAATACAGTCTCAGCATTAGGCCAGGTTCACACGAGCATGTGCGTTCTGCACGCGCAAAATGTCCGTGTGGCATCAGCATATGGTGTGCGGCTGCGTGATTTTCGCGCAGCCGGCATCATGATGACCCTCTGGTTTTATGTTTACAAACAGAAAAGCACATGGTGCTTTTCTGTTTTGATTCATACTTTTTACTGCTGTAGCGCGCACCACACGCGGCACCCGGAAGTGCTTCCGTGTGCCAAGCGTGATTTGCACGCACCCATTGACTTCAATGGATGCATGCTGCGCGAAACACGGGCAAATATAGGACATGTCGTGAGTTTTACGCAGCGGACAAACGCTGCCTGAAATTCACTGACAGTCTGAACGACCCCATTCATTAACATGCGGTTTTGCAGTTAGCGCAGTAAAAACGTATGCTTTTTTCGGTGCAGGTTTTGGCCACATGACAAAAACAGCACCATGTGAATACACTCTTAGGCCAAATGCATATGATGTGAATTACGTGCAGATTTGACGCGCATATATTGTCCTGTGGTAAATCCGCAGCGTAAAAAAGTACCAGCAAAATAAATGAGATTTCAAGTAATCTCATCTACACGCTGCAGAATTTTCCCTGCACGTAAATTGACCTGTGGTGCGTACATTAAAATCTGCAGCATGTCAATTTATTTTGCGTTTCCACCTCAGAATTGTCTCTGCAAGTTTATAAAAAAAATTAAAAAAACACACCAAAATAAAAACCGCACCTGTTTTCGCATCAAGTACGTCTCTAAAAACGCATTAAAAAAATGCACCATTAAGGCCCCAATTACGGACCCATTCAGTTCTATTGGCCGCGGACACCATTCCGTATCGCTATGGATAGGTGTCCGTGCCATAGAGCTGTACCGCAAAAGATAGAACATGTTCTATCTTTTGCGTTTTACTGGCCGTGCTCCCATACTTTGTATGGGAGAACGGGGGCCGAAAATGCGGGCCAGGGCTCGCGGGCGTCAGTGGCTGGCCGGGCCGAGATTACGGGCACGGCCGTGTGCATGAGGCCAAAGTACGGATTTTACCTGCATTCATCTGCGGTTTAGAAGCGGTTTTTTCTGCACCAAATTACGCAATGTATGCATGTAGACTTACAGTAACCGGAAATGATTGATTATTTGGAGAATAGGACTATTATTGGACTATACACACACTTTGCATTACTATTTCAATATCCATTGAAGGTTATAATCCATAGAGACAACTGAATGGGTTTTATATAAATATTGATGCAATAAGGCTAAACGCACACGTTGCGGAACTTCATGCGGAAAATCAGCATCAAAACCGCAGGTAATTCCACAGGTAAGGGTCCTAAGTTAATGGTGCGTTTTTACTTTTTGATGCGAAAATAGGTGCGGTTTTATGCAGCGGTTTGTTTTTTTTATAAAATTGTCAGATACAATTCTGAGGCAGAAACGCAAAATAAGTTACAAAAAGTTACATAGTAAGGGTATGTTCACACGCAACCGTAAAATACGTCTGAAATTACGGAGCTGTTTTCAGGCGAAAACAGCTCCTGAATTTCAGATGTTTTTGCAAGTGCACGCATTTTTCGTGGCGTCCATTACGGACGTAATTGGAGCTGTTTTTCAATGGAGTCAATGAAAAACGGCTCCAATTACGTCCCAAGAAGTGACATGCACTTCTTTGAGGCGGCCGTCTTTTTACGCGCCGTCTAATAAAAAAGCCTGTCTGCACAGAACACCGTAAGACCCATTGAATTTCGATGGGCAGATGTTTGCCGACGGTTTGGAGCCGTTTTTTCGGCCGTAATTCCAGGCGAAAAAGGCCTGAATTACGTCCGTAAATAAGGCGTGTGAACATACCCTAAGGGTGTGTTCACACGCAGTAGCAAAATACGTCTGAAATTACGGAGCTGTTACTGTTTGGCTGGATTCACATGAGCACATTACGTCCGTAATGGACGGACGTATTTCGGCCGGAAGTCTCGGATCGAACACACTGCAGGGAGCCGGGCTCCTAGCATCATAGTTATGTACGACGCTAGGAGTCCCTGCCTCGCTGCAGGACAACTGTCCCGTACTGTAATCATGTTTTCAGTACGGGACAGTAGTTCCACGGAGAAGCAGGGACTCCTAGCGTCGTACATAACTATGATGCTAGGAGCCCGGCTCCCTGCACTGTGTTCGGTCCGGGACTTGCGGCCGAAATACGTCCGTCCATTACGGACGTAATGTGCTTGTGTGAATCCAGCCTTTATGGGGAGCCATAAACAGACGTTTTTGTAAGTACTCGCGTTTTTCACGGCGTATTTTACGTCCGTTATTGGAGCTGTTTTTCAATGGAGTCAATGAAAAACAGCTCCAAAAACGGCCCAAGAAGTGACATGCACTTCTTTGACGCGGGCGTCTTTTTATGCGCCTTTTGACAGCGACGCGTAAAATTACACCTCGTGGGAACAGAACAGCATAAAACCCATTGAAAGCAATGGGCAGATGTTTGTAGGCGTAATGGAGCCGTTTTTTCAGGCGCGATTTGAGGCGTAAAAAGCCAGTTTTACGTCTGAAAACAGTGCGTGTGAACATACCCTTACAGTTAGTACGGTAGAAAAAAGACACATGTCCATCAAGTTCAACCAAGGGATGGGAAAAGGGAAGGGATGAAACAAAAAAAAGGTACTAGGAAATTATCTAAGTGTTTTTTAAAGCGATCTGCTGTTCCTGCTGTGACCAGCTGCTTCTGTGACTATTCCACAGTTCTCACAGTTAGGGTATGTTCACACGAGGGCGTCCGTTACGGCTGAAATTACGGGGATGTTTCAGCCTGAAAACATCCCCGTAATTTCAGCCGTACCGGCATGTGCAGGCGCTTGAACGCCGCGTCCATTACGGGCGTAATTAGCGCTGCTATTCATTGGAGTCAATGAATAACGGCTCCAATTACGGCCAAAGAAGTGACAGGTCACTTCTTTGACGCGGGCGTCTATTTACGCGCCGTCATTTGACAGTGGCGCGTAAATATACGCCTCGTGTGAACAGACAAACGTCTGCCCATTGCTTTCAATGGGCAGATGTTTGTCAGCGCTATTGAGGCGCTATTTTCAGACGTAATTCGGGGCAAAAACGCCCGAATTACGTCCGTAAATAGGCCGTGTGAACATACCCTAAGGCCTCATGCACACAAACTTATTTTTTTCCTTCCGTAAATACGGGTCCTTGGTCACACGTATTCGACCCGTATTGCACCAGTATTTAGGGACCCGTGCCCGTAAATACGGGTCCGGTGTCACCAGTATTCCACCCGTATTTACGGGCACGTTTTCGCTGCAAAATTGCACTACACTAATCGGCAGCCCCTTCTCTCTATCAGTGCAGGATAGAGAGAAGGGACAGCCCTTTCCGCAGCAAAAGTAAAAGAAATTCATACTTACCCGGCCGTTGTCTTGGTGATGCATCCCTCTTTCGACATCCAGCCCGACCTCCCTGGATGACGCGACAGTCCATGTGACCGCTGCAGCCTGTGATTGGCCTGTGATTGGCTGCAGCCGTCACTTGGACTGAAACGTCATCCCGGGAGGCCGGACTGGAGGAAGAAGCAGGGAGTTCTGGGTAGTTTTTTTTTTTTTACACGTTGATCAATATTGTGATCGGTAGCCACTGTCCCGGGTGCTGAAAGAGTTACTGCCGATCGTTTAACTCTTTCAGCACCCTTGACAGTGACTATCCCCTGACGTCGCCTAGCAACGCTCCCGTAATCACGGGTGCACACACACGTAGTCACCCCTAATTACGGGAGCCCCATAGACTTCTATGGGCCTGCCCGTGCCGTAATTACGGCCTAAAATAGGACATGTTCTATATTTTTTAATGGCACGGGCCCCTTCCCGAAAGCATACGGGGAGGTACCCGTGGCCAATAGAAGTCTATGGGCCCGTAATTACGGGTCATAATTACGGCCCGTGATTACGGGTGTTTTTACGTTCGTGTGCATGGGGCCTAAGGCTGGGTTCACACGACCTAATTTCAGACGTAATGGAGGCGTTTTACGCCTAGAATTACGTCTGAAAAAACGGCTCCAATACGTCGGCAAACATCTGCCCATTACTTTCATTGGGCTTTACGATGTACTTTGCCGACGACCTGTCTTTTTACGCGTCGCTGTCAAAAGACGGCGCGTAAAATTACAGCCTCGTCAAAAGAAGTGCAGGACACGTAATTGGAGCCGTTTTTCATTGACTCCAATGAAGAACAGCTCCAAATTACGTCCGTAAAAGACGCCCCGCAAAATGCGAGTACATGCAATTATGTCTGAAATTCAGGAGCTGTTATCGTGTGCACATACCCTAAGGGTATGTTCACACGCAGTGAGCAAAACCGTCTGAAAATACAGAGCTGTTTTCAGGCGAATACAGCTCCTGATTTTCAGAAGTTTTTTTAACAACTGGCGTTTTTCGCGTCGTTTTTTACGGCCGTTTTTGGAGCTGTTTTTCAATGGAGTCAATGAAACACGGCTCCAAAAACGTCCCAAGAAGTGTCCTGCACTTCTTTTGACGACCCATCATTTTACGCGCCGCATAAAATAAAGGCTCGTGGGAACAGAACATCGTAAAACCCATTGCAGGCAATGGGTAGACGTTTGTAGGCGTATTAGGGTCGTTTTTTCAGGCGTAATTCGAGGCGTAAAACGCCCGAATTACGTCTGAAAACAGTGCGTGTGAACATACCCTCAAGAAGGCTTGTCGCCTCTGCAGGTTGAACCTTTTTTTCTCCAGACGGAGGGTCATTAATATATTTATATAAGTTAATCATGTCCGTCCTTAGTCGTCTTTTTTCAAGGCTAAATAGGTTTAATTCTTTTAATCTTTCCTCATAACTTAGATTCTCCATGCCTCTTATTAGCTTCGTTGCTCTTCTTTGTATTTTTTCCAACTCCAGGTCATCCTTTCTATGAACTGGAGCCCAGAACTGAACTGCATATTCTAGATGAGGCCTCACTAATGCTTTGTAAAGTGGTAATATTACATCCCTGTCCCGCGAGTCCATGCCTCTTTTAATACACGACAATATCTTGCTGGCCTTTGAAGCAGCTGATTGACATTGCATGCTGTTATTTAAGAGACTCTGTCACCACATTATAAGTGCCGTATCTCCTACATAAGAAGGTCGGCGCTATAATGTAGGTGACAGCAGTGCTTTTTATTTAGAAAAACGATCTATTTTTACCACTTTATGAGCGATTTTAGCTTTATGATAAAGGTATGTTCACATGCCCTATTTACGGACGTAATTCAGGCTTTTTTCGCCTGGAATTACGGCCGAAAAAAACAGCTCCAAACTGTCGGCAAACATCTGCCCATTGAATTCAATGGGTCTTACGGTGTTCTGTGAAGACGGGCTTTTTTTTTACGCGCCGCTGTCAAAAGACGGCGTGTAAAAAGACGGGCGCCTCAAAGGAGTGCATGTCACTTCTTGGGACGTAATTGGAACCGTTTTTCATTGACTTCATTGAAAAACAGCTCCAATTACATCCGTAATGGACGCCGCAAAAAACGCGTGCACTTTCAGACGTATTGTACGTTTGTGTGTGAACATACCCTAATTAATTTCTTAATACCCAAGTGGGCGTTGTACAGAGAAGTGTATGACGCTGACCAATCAGCGTCATGCACTTCTCTCCATTCATTTAGTCAGTGCATAGTGACACTGCGTTATTCACTATGTGCTGTCTTATACTGACATATTAACGTTCCTGAAGTGTTTAGACAGTGAATAGACATTCCTTTCAGCCAGGACGGGATGTCTATTCACAATCCCGGCACTTCGTCAACGTTTCTGTGGTACTTACAGCAGAGCAAAGCGTAATCTCGCGAGATCACGCTGTAAATGACAGGTTACAGGGAGAAATGAAGGAGGTGCTTTTATTTTTTCCTTCATTTCTTTAACTACTGTTGCGCGAATCACGCGCGACACACGGAAGTGCTTCCGTGTGCCGTTTGCGATTTTCACGCACCCATTGACTTTAATGGGTGCGTGACGCGTGAAAACCGGCCAAGAATAGGACATGTCGTGAGTTTTACGCAGCGGACATACGCTGCGTGAAAATCACGGACTGTCTGAACGGCCCCATTGACTAACATAGGTCTGTGCGACGCGTGTGAAAATCACGTAAAACACGTTCGTGTGAATAAGGCCTTAAAGGGATATTCCTACCTTAGACATTTATGGCATATCAAAAGGATATGCTATAAACATCTGAAAGATGTGGGACCCGCACCGGTCTCGAGAACGGCGGTCCCCCGACCCCTGTCTAGCCTGGTAAGGCGTCCACTGCATCTCGGCGGGGAATGAATGAATAGGTGGTCCTGCATGTGCGCGGCTCTCTCTCTCTATTGTTTCCTATGAGTCACATAAACAGACGAGCAAGCGGGTTTTGCGGTTTCCGCAACTCCCATAGGAATTGATAGACAGAGCCACGCACATCCACGATCACCCTTCATTCATTCGCTGCCAGGATACGGTGGACGCCTCACCAGGTGGGACGGAGGTTGGGTGACCCTTGTTTCTAAGATATGTGCGAGTGGCAGAGCTGGGACCCGCATCTATCAGACATTTATGGCATATATCTGTCACCAGAGAATAAAGAGAATAACACTGATAGATCTTTACGTATAACGGAGCGTGATGTGTGATATGTGATTGTGTCAACAAAGTTACCGCCACCAGAATGGAGCTCAGGCCGGTGACACCGTACAAATGAATGACTTACCACATAGTCAAAAGTCGCCATATACTGCGGACCATATATGCCCATAGTTTACTATCCAATATGGCAGACTCATGGCATAGCCATAATGTAATACATGACAGCAGAGGGTGCAATCACTGTATGACCCAGGCTCCAGTATAATCATGGGGGGCACTTACCACTTGTAGCAGCCCTCTGTGACCTCCAGGGTGAAGTTAATTCGGGTCCCCCGGGTGAAGGGCAGCAGAACTTTGGGGACATTCAGTTTTGACGATAGAGAAACATGCAGGAAAGTGAGAACAACAGCTCCAAACACCCACAAGTCCCTCCGTCCCATGGTGGCCTCTGTGTGACTCGTTTAATGCAGCGTGTTCCTTTAAGATCCTGAGAACCTGTGTGTTCTCCGACACTGACACAGCGCCGCCCGCAGGGCTTCAATGACTACAACGTTCCGGGGCTTCTCTTCTCGTTTCTGGACCACTAGCCCGTGGGGTCTACGGCTTGCAGTGTCTCCAGGAGGCCGGTTGGTTATCAGCTTCTGACATGTGTTTCATCACCCCTCCTCCTCCTTCTGCCTGCACCGCTATCTGGGAGAAAGAGCCGTAAAGAGAGGGAGGGTGGTGTGCTGCACGTACACGACATAGCGTGTCACCTATATAGACGCGTATTTTCATATTCCGCTGCACTGCCACATACCGGCGTTTCAGGCATCCTATTGGTCCAAGGTGTCCCCAATGTCCGCCCCATTTTGCCCGCCCCAATGGTATATTAAGGGATGATGAGTTTACTTAGGCATGATGTGTGGTATATACAGGGATGATGGGGATTATCCTCCAGATCATGCACACTTGGTATAGATGAGGCTACATGTACTGGATGTATACACACACATGTACATTACCTGGTGATTACTACTCTCATCATCGCCGCCTTCTGTCCGCCGCACTCGCACCTCCTGCCATCATCCCTGTATATAACCCCCATCATCCCCGTATATACCAGCCATCATCCCTGTAAATTACCCCCATCATCCCTGTATACAGTGGCGTAACTACCGCCGTAGCAGCAGTAGCGGCTGCTACGGGGCCCGCGGCATGAGGGGGCCCGTGTCGCCCGCCGGCACGGGCCCCCACCATGGCCCGAGGCTCCGCTAGCAGCCGCTATGGCTGCTACAGCGGGACGCCACTGAACACTACGGCAGAGCAGGGAGGTATCTCCCCGCTCTGCCATTAACTGGTTCCCGACCGCTGGCTGTGTTTTTACGGCCAGCGGTCAGGGTCCTTAAAACCCGAGCCATAGACTTTCTACGGCTCGGGTTTTTGAACTTGCTGCCCGCGCGATCGGGCAGCTGAATGTCGGGTCTCCGGCTGTCAGTGACTGCCGGGGACCCTGAGGAGAGGATAGAAGCAGCTTTCGCTGCTTCTGTCTTCTCTGATCACTTGTACACAGCGCTGAATGCGCGTTGTGTACAGGAATAGAGACAGCAGCAGCGGCGCTGTCTCTATTCCTCCCGGTGATCATGTGACTGGTCACATGATCGCCGGGTGCCGTTAGTGGCAGGCTGCTGCTGGGTCTTACTAGACCCAGCACAGCCCTATTAGTGACAATAGTCACTATGAGAGGGCTGATTTCCCCTGTAACTGGGGCTGCTGTGCAGCTCCAGCTCCAGTTACATTGGAAAAACATGGTGTAAAAGAAAGAAAAAATATATATAAACAGACCATAGTAATAAAAAAATAATAAAGTAAAGTGCAAAAAAAATTTAAATAATAAA
The DNA here is from genome assembly GCF_050947455.1 of Rhinoderma darwinii. Classification (NCBI taxonomy): domain Eukaryota; kingdom Metazoa; phylum Chordata; class Amphibia; order Anura; family Rhinodermatidae; genus Rhinoderma; species Rhinoderma darwinii. The sequence continues at coordinate 108,708,835 of NC_134693.1, read as the reverse complement.
TACACATAAAATACCCACCCCAAAAAAAAACGTCCGTTCCCCCCCCCCCCGCCAATCATTGTTGTAACGCTAGCGCTGACCCAATTACTGTAATATAGACATGTAATATATAAAAATTTACGGTAGACAATGACGATCACAAATAAAAGGTCTATTTTAGGGTAAAACTAAGTTATTACCAAAAAAAATATTGATGAAATGTAAAAAAGCTTATTTTTTTACTATTATTTTCAAACTTTATGAATAAAAATTCTAAAATAGCAAAAAAGGTGTGTATAAAAACGATAAAATTGTGAAACCTACATTGTCTACGGAAAAAAGGTCGCAAAAATCACGTCGTTAGCCCAACAAATAAAAAAGTTCTCCACAGGACATCCACAGGATAGGGGATACATGCGTGATCGCTGGCATTGACAGGGAGAACGGGGGACCGAAAGTCCCCTGAAGTTCTCCATCACAAACCTCGGACTTCCGGGGTCTGTGTCCGCAGCTCCGTAGAAATGAATGGAGCGCCGGTCGTGCTTGTGCGCATGCGTGACCAGCGCTCCTTTCATTTTTATTGAGCTGCGCAGACGCCGGAAGTCAGAGGTTAGTCATGGAGAACTTGGGGGGACTTTCAGTCCCCCGTTCTCCCTATCAATGCCAGCGATCACACATGTATCCCCTATCCTGTGGAGATCCTGTGGAGAGGGGATACATGTATTTTGTGGGACACATTGTAGGTCGCATTTTTTTGGGAGGGGGGACGCTGTATGGCGTTCCCTACAGGGGGGGAGCTGTATGGCGTTCCCTACAGGGGGGGAGCTGTATGGCGTTCCCTACAGGGGGGGCTGTATGGCGTTCTCTACAGGGGGGGCTGTATGGCGTTCTCTACAGGGGGGGCTGTATGGCGTTCTCTACAGGGGGGCTGTACGGCGTTATCTACAGGGAGCTGTATGCCGTTCTCTACAGGGGGGGGGGCTGTAAAAAAGGCACTATCTACAAGGGGGGGGGGGTTGTGTGACACCCAGGGGAGGGGGGCCCCAGTCAAAAGTTTGCTATGGGGCCCAGTCTTTCCTAGTTACGCCCCTGCCTGTATATAACCCCCATCATCCCCTTATATACCAGTCATCATCCCTGTAAATTACCCCCATCATCCCTGTATATATAACCCCCATCATTCCTATACCATTGGGGCAGGCACTGTCCGCTCGTGTAGAGAGGGCATTGAGGCTAAACTAGAAGTAAATGGAGCAGGCATAGAGGCGGGGGGGGGGGGGGGGGGGGGGTTCTATTAGATCCCCCCTGACTAGGGAGCAGATACTGGAGAGCAGAAGGAAAAGGAACAATTGCAAACTGGACATAAAGCTACTGTGTATAGGTGTGACAGAGAAGGGGCTGGCTTATCTAATGAACTGTGCCAGGCAGCCAGCCCCTTCATCATGTCACCCACACACAGAGGGGTGGGGGTGCATCCTTGGGCACGTCACTGTGAAGGGGGGGGACCTTCACTTCCCAGAACACATCACAGGGCAGGGAAATGTGAACATCCTTGTAGTTTCGAAAGTGAGAGTATTTTAGTGAGTGTCTCCATTTTACATTTCCTAACCAATTAGGAACATTTTATGTCGTCGTACAACCCCTTTAACCACTTCCCGACCAGAAGCTTTAGGCTGGGTGCACACGAGCACATTAACGTCCGTAATGGACGGACGTATTTCGGCCGGAAGTACCGGACCGAACTCAGTGCAGGGAGCCGGGCTCCTAGCATCGTAGTTATGTATGACGCTAGGAGTCCCTGCCTCTCCGTGGAACTACTGTCCTGTACTGAAAACATGATTACAGTACGGGACAGTTGTCCTGCAGAGAGGCAGGGACTCCTAGCATCGTACATAACTATGATGCTAGGAGCCCGGCTCCCTGCACTGAGTTCGGTCCGGGACTTCCGGCCGAAATACGTCCGTCCATTACGGACGTTAATGTGCTCGTGTGAACCCAGCCTTACCCCCTTCCTCACCAGGCCCATTTTTAAGTTTTATCCATGTGCCAAATTAAAAGCAAACTGTTGTACACTCTCCCAACCTAGGTGTATTTGGTCCTTTTTTTTTCTCAGAACATATTGGGCTTCCATATTGTGTAAAAAAATAATATATATATATAACTTTTTTTTTAAGTATGGGGAAAAAAAGGGAATATGTGATATTAGGTTTTTGACATCTGGCGCATGCCACTGGGTAAACACATCTGAATATATCACTCCTCAACATTGAAATTGCAACACCAAGAAGGGCAAGCCGTAAGGTTATACAAATGGAGGGAGTAGCAGGTGTCGCTAATATCTTCAAATGATGACATTTTCAAGCACCGAGCTCCACTCTGTGGCCTGTGGGTGAGCCATGAAAGCCAGATTGAAAGCAAAGTTTTTTAGCCACATAAAACCTCAAAAATTTAGAACAAGTATTGTGGGGTGATTGTGCGATGCCTCCTGTTCGTCGACGTGCCAGTTATCGCCAGAGGGACAGAATCCTTGAACTGAGTGACCTTGGTTTATCACTATGCCAGATCACTACACGCCTAGTCCGAGATGTCAGCACTGTTCAACGTTGTGTGTCCCGGAGGTTGGGAGAACAACAATGAACGGGAATGACAGCAAGAGGTGCGCAGAGGCGAACCACTGCACAGACGGATCGTCTGATTGGAAGAATGGCGCGTAGTGATCCATTCTGTACTGCAAGTGAAATTGCACATCACATCCCAAGCCTAGGGCGGCAACCAGTGTTGACACAAACCATCACAATTTGCACGACATTTGGCCATGAGGCAGACATACAGCTACAGGTGTTCTATTGACCACACGTCACAGCTCTCAAAGGCTATCATGGTGCACAGCAAGGCTGGTATGGAGGTCTATCCTCTTCAGTTATGAGTCCAGCTTTTGTCTTGGATGCAATGATAGCTGGAAAATGGTCTGGAGACCACGTGGGCCTCGCCATGAAAAGGCCTTCATAAGGGAACTTCACACTGGACCTACCCCCGGGATTATGATGTGGGGTGGCATAATGTACGGTAGCCAGACCCCTCCAGTCTTCATTTCAGGTACACAGACCATTTCTCCATAGTGTGCCAGACGCCGTTTTTCAAAAGGACAACCCTAGGACGCATGTTGCTCGTTCTACTATGAGCAGCATGCGTGGCCTAAATGTGCTACCATTGCCTGCAGCGTCCAGAGACTTGTCTCCCATCGAGCACATTGGGACGTCAGTGGTTGGCAATTGCAAATCGAGCTTCCAGCAGCCAATGCGTGCCCAAGTGTATTCAACGTGGCATAACATTCCTCAGACAACCATTAATAACCTCACTGAAAGCACGCCAAGGTGTGTAAGCGCATGTATTTCTGCATGTGGCGCTCATACTCAATACTGAATAAAAAAAGATGTTTGGAATATTTTGTTTCCATTGTTTTATCACTTGCATATCATTAACATGTCTATCGATCCTGTGATTTCCACAATTCCAAAACTTTTACTTCTTGGGGTCGCAATTTCAATTCTGAGAAGTGTATATGGCAACTTCTGACGACCTCAGCTATACCAAATGTGTGCATTAGACGCTGGGCGCAAGGCGGAGCTTACAATAAATGGTGCGAAAACGAGCTTCTGGAGAGCAATTTTCCATAAAGCATTCACATCTGCGCTAGGAATTCCATCTTTCTGCTTCATCATAGGAGCAGAAAAATGGAACCTTAATGCTGTGATGGGTCCGTCACATCTGTTATCTGACAAACCTCATTGACTTTAATGGTTTCCGTGACGGTGTCCCTCATTTTACTCTTTTTTTTTTTGGGGCATTTTTCATAGAATCTGCGACAGGTTCCTAATGGAGCCTCCAACACAGCCTAAGGGCACGTTCAGACGTGGTGGTATTCCGCTGCAGACAGTCTGCTGTGGAATTCTCCAGCGGCCATTTCTATACATTTTTAGGAAAATTAGTTCAGACGTTGCAGAAAATTACTTTGCGGAATTTAGGCTGCGGGGCAGATTTTTCCCTCCACAGCATGCTCTTTCGATTGCGGAGAAGAAGCGAATTTCACAGCGGATTTCAGCCTTTGCAATGCAAAAACTGAAATCTGTGGCACGTCCGCTGTGATAACTGCAACGTCTGAATGACCTGTCAAATATGCAAATGTTGGTGCAGATTCATTGCGTAATTGCCCCAAATCTGCACCAACATTTGCAGCGGAAAAATTCCACCACATCTGAACGTGCCCTATTACTGTACCATATTGCAGCACACAGGGGTGCAGATTAACTGTGTCTGTGCTAGAATGAGTCAAAAAATGTGTCATATTTAGGCGCAATTTCATTTTAGAACAGATGTTTGCTCCTCTCGACAAAGGGGAGGGGCTTAACATGTGTCAAATTGCACCAAAATACTTGAAATTCGGTCGCAAATTAAGCCAAATCAAAAGAGGTATCATGTGTGATACTGTCTGCTCAGCCACTGTATCTAATCCTATCATGTGTGATACTGTCTGCTCAGCCACTGTATCTAATCCTATCATGTGTGATACTGTCTGCTGGGCCACTGCATCTAATCCTATCATGTGTGATACTGTCTGCTCAGCCACTGTATCTAATCCTATCATGTGTGATACTGTCTGCTCAGCCACTGTATCTAATCCTATCATGTGTGATACTGTCTGCTGGGCCACTGCATCTAATCCTATCATGTGTGATACTGTCTGCTCAGCCACTGTATCTAATCCTATCATGTGTGATACTGTCTGCTGAGCCACTGTATCTAATCCTATCATGTGTGATACTGTCTGCTGAGCCACTGTATCTAATCCTATCATGTGTGATACTGTCTGCTGGGCCCTATCTCTAATCCTATCATGTGTGATACTGTCTGCTGAGTCATTGTATCTAATCCTATCATGTGTGATACTGTCTGCTGGGCCACTGCATCTAATCCTATCATGTGTGATACTGTCTGCTCAGCCACTGTATCTAATCATCTCATGTGTGATACTGTCTGCTCAGCCACTGTATCTAATCCTATCATGTGTGATACTGTCTGCTGAGCCGATGTATCTAATCCTATCCATAGTTTATAGGGTCGTAGTGCTATAGATATGCTATGCTGTCTCCTATACACACATTTTTTTTTGGGCGGACACATATGTATTGGGGCTATTTCCCCTGATATTTTAAGTCCTTAGTGATGCCCCGGCTGCTAGTGCTGCAGTGTTGGGTCACTTAGGAGACCCAGCGATGCAGCTGAAAGCTGCGGGCCGTCGGCCATGAGAAGTTTGCGGGGAGGGGGGGCCCAATAGGAACTTTTGCATCGGGGCCCATGAGCCTTTAGCTACGCCCCTGCTTCCAGTTATTCCCTTGTTCTGCTCCTCTGATGGAGCAAACCAGCGGAATGACGAGCGTAGGTGTTCTTCATTTTTGTTCCGCAGCTTCTATTTATTAACTGTACATACAAGCTGGAGAAGGACATTGTAAGCCGTATCTGTCTGTGAGCTGATCGACAGCTCAACTGAGAGCAGGTCCTTTGTGCCTCTCGCACCTCATCTATCCCTAAGGCTGGGTTCCCATGGGTTGGATACGCTGCGTAAAACTATGCAGAGTATCCAACTAAGAACTGCAGGGAATTCTGGTAAAAAAACTGCACCAAATTGTGGTGCAGATTTTCAGGCAGAAACAGCGGTGGGAAAAAAAAGTTAATACTTACTCTACGGGCATTGTCATAATGACGAGTCCCTCCCTGCAGTACAGTCTCCTGGGATGACGCTGCAGTCAATGTGACCGCTGCAGCCTATGATTGGCTGCAGCAGTCACATGGGATGAAAAAGTCATCCCAGGAGACCGGGCTGGATGGAGAACAGAGGAACATGTCTCTATGACAACGTCCAGGGGTAAGTAGTAGGCTATATTCACACGAGCGTTATGTTTTTTTAATGGACGTCACACGGTCGTTTTCATAACAATGAAGTTCTATGGGTGTATTCAGATGGCCGTTTTTTTATGGCCCGTGAATACTAGTTCTATTTTTGTCTGATTTCATGGCCCAGAGGCCTCCATAGCAGTCATTGGATCCGTTTTTTAACAGCCGTTTTTCATAAAGCCAACCTTGTGGCGGCCGTTAAAAACTGATCCTCACAAATCCTCGTGCACAGTGTGACTTTACGTGCTGAGCCCGGATTTTTTTCTTGCAATTTAAAGAGAACCTGTCACCAGCGTTTCACCTATTAAACCAGCAATACCTGGTGGTAGTGGGTGAAAAATCCTTTTTATGCAATTATTATATCATTATCTTCGAAGTAGGCTCTGTACCTTTAGCGCATCGATGTCATGTTCTGGTGCGTGCGCACAACAGGACATCATAGTGATGCATGCGCAGTAACTAGATTTGAGGCCTGGATGAAGCAGGGAAGGGTGTCGGACCATACAAGACGGGTGCATGCGCGCTGTCTCAGATATGATTTCGGCATTCAGGGCAAGCCAGCTTTTGGTGGTGTATGGGCATAAGAAGAGGAACGAACCAGACTGATGGATTATTACCAGAAAAGGCGCAAAATGTTAGCAGACCTTTATTTACGGTCAGAGGAGTTTAGGCGAGGGGATAACGGCAATGAACTTTTGACAGCAGCGGCCAGCAAGGGGTGAGTAGCGTTCAATATGTGAAATGCTGGTGACAGGTTCCCTTTAAACTGCATAAAAAAAAAACTTCTAAAAATGCTAGCGTTATTAAAATGTATCATGCGCTTTTCAATTGGTGTCATTTTGTACATGTTTTTTTTCTGTCAAGTCCTATAGAGAAGCCTATGGGAAAAAGGCCTGAAAAAACGCCATATCAAGGGAATGCTGTGTTTGGGAAAAAATGCTATTGACCACAAAGTTGTGTGTAGCGCATTTGATATTTTACTGTAAACTTCAATGCAACATCTGGCCACACTAAAAAAAAAACGCATAAAAACGCCACAAAAAATATACAAAGACGCTGTGTGAATCCAACCTAAGGTAATTACAGGCACGACCGGCCGCTGACAGCCACCCGCATTTGCAGGCCATGCTCCCATATAAAGTATGGGAGCACGGTCCGAAAAAAGCAAAAAATAGGACATGTCCTATCTTTTGCTGAGCCTTTCTATGGCAGGGACACCTTCCCGTAAATATACGTGAAGGTGTCCGTAGGCAATAGAAATTAATGGGTCCGTAATTACGGATAAATTCTACGGTCGTGTGCATGGGGCCTTATACTGATAAAATCAAAGTTGATCACCTTAGATTTCATACATTTTTATTGAAAATACTAAAATAGGGCATATAAAAAGGTCCATAGACACACTAACAGAAAGACGACCATCACATGAACTCCTGCTAAGGAGTGATAAACAGTATATACATGAGACATAGAGTAAGGTATGGCGTACACAGACAGACCAAATGCGGACAAAGCCCAATGCAAAATTGTGTATAAATACATGTACAGCAATGGTCTGTGTGAGAATAAAAATAATGGAGAAAATATCACCACACTGACCCATAAGGTGCTGTCCTATTTTTGTCAGTTTTCACGGATACGTCAATAGACTCAAGTCTATGAGGGATCCGTGAAAACGGGTCCCGCAGGGGTATGACTCGGCCGTGAAAAACTGACCTTTTTGACGTCCGACTTTACACTTGTTCGTTTGAATAAGCACTTTGGATTAAATGAGGTGTCAAAGGCAGACAGGAACTGTCAGTCGAGCCATCTGTTTTGAAGTATATTATTGTCTGTCAGGGAATGTTAACACGTGCTATTTTCGGACATTTTTTTTTGGCCGTAAACGTCAGTAAAAACATCAGAAAAATCGGAAGTAGAATGCCTACTGTTCTGTTCCGACAGCGCGTTTTTTTATGCCTAGTTTTCCAAAAACGGCACGTAAAAAGACGACCTCAAAAAGAAGTGCATGTCATTTCTTGAGACTTTTTGGAGCCGTAAAACACGCAGCAAAGAACGCAAGTTGCTAAAAAAAAGTCTGAAAATCAGGAGCTGTTTTCCCTTGAAAACAGCCCAGTATTTTCAGACGTTTTTTGTTAAGCATGTGAACATACCCTTGCCCCATGGGGCTATCTACTGGGGGTGTGTGTGGCACTATCTACAAGGGGTGTGTGTGGCATTATCTACAGAGGGCAATGTGGCAGCGTCTACAGAGGGCACTGTGGCAGCATCTACAGAGGGCACAGTGGCAGTATCTACAGAGGGCAATGTGGCAGCGTCTACAGAGGGCACTGTGGCAGCATCTACAGAGGGCACAGTGGCAGCATCCACAGAGGGCAGTGAGGCAGTATAGCGTCCATGGCCACAGGCCGTCGGGTTTACTCACCTCCCGACGCCCACAGCCATGGATCAGTGAGCGCTGGCTCGCATCTCCTTCCATGAGACGCCAGCACTCACTTCCGCTCCAGTCCGCTGTGTCCCGTAGGGTGCGCGCACACGCTCGTGCCCGGTCTTAAAGGGCCAGCGCGCACACATGTGAACAATCATCATCATCATCAACTACACATGATTCATGGACTATAAGAAGGGCCCTGCCCTTCTGATCCTTGCCTGAGCATTGTTAGTGTATCCCAAGTCTGTATTGCAAATGGTCCCTTAGTGTTTTCCCGTTCCAGTTGTTACCCGTGCCCTGTTACCCGTATCCTGTATCCCTTGCTGTGTTCTTGTTTCTGAGCCTCTTAGAGTTGGAGTTGTGCACTACTGCACCTCCTGTCATTTGCCACGTCCAGTGTCGTTTGCCACGTCCAGTGTCTTCTGCCACGTCCAGTGTCTTCTGCCATGCCCAGTGTCGTCTGCCACGTCTAGTACTGTCTGCCATGTCTGGCGCAACCTGATGCACCTACCTCCACCCGTGCTGAAGCCACAGCCACTGTCTGGACTAGTTCAGGTACCCGTGTGCCTAGTGGGTCCACATACCCTGTGATCGTGACAGGCAGCATCTACAGAGGTCACTGTGCAATTATCTACAGAAGGCACTGTGGTATTATCTACGGGTGGGTGTGTGGCAGTATCTACAGAGGACATTGTGGCATTATCTAGGGGTGTGTGGCATTGTCTACAGAGGGCACTGTAGCATTATCTACAGAGGGTACTGTGGCAGTATCTACAGAGGGCACTGTGGCATTATCTAGGTGTGTGTGGCATTGTCTACAGAGGGCACTGTAGCATTATCTACAGAGGGCACTGTGGCAGTATCTACAGAGGGCGCTGTGGCAGTATCTATAGAGGGCTCTGTGGCAGTAGCTATGGGTGGGTGTGTGGCAGTATCTACAGAGGACACTCTGGCATTATCTAGGGGTGTGTGGCATTATCTACAGAGGGCACTGTAGCATTATCTACAGAGGGTACTGTGACATTATCTACAGAGGGCACTGTGGCCGTATCTATAGAGGGCACTGTGGCAGTATGTATAGAGGGCTCTGTGGCAGTATCTATAGAGGGTTCTGTGGCACTATCGAAAAAGGGGCTGCCTAATCTTGACATTTATGTGTCTGCCAAACGCTGCCAACTGAGCCGCCGGACTGCATTTAGCGACACTTAAACTGGAAAATTGGATTGTTGAAATAAGGATGTGGAGTAAACGCGCAAATTTCCGTTAAGTTTAAACCTAGTGCTATTATTATTATTCTAGTAATGTAATGTAGTTTACTTATAGTAATTATAGCAATGTAGTATTCTTATAGTAATGTAGTAATGTAGTATTATTATAGTAATGTAGTATTATAGTAATGTAGTATTATTATAGTAATGTAGTATTATAGTAATGTAGTATTATTATAGTAATGTAGTATTATAGTAATGTAGTATTATAGTAATGTAGTATTATTATAGTAATGTAGTATTATAGCAATGTAGTATTATTATAGTAATGTAGTATTATAGTAATGTAGTGTTATAGTAATGTAGTATTATTATAGTAATGTAGTATTATAGTAATGTAGTATTATTATAGTAATGTAGTATTATAGTAATGTAGTATTATAATAATGTAGTATTATAGTAATGTAGTATTATAGTAATGTAGTATTATTATAGTAATGTAGTATTATAGTAATGTAGTATTGTTATAGTAGTGTAGTATTATTATGGTAGTGTAGTATTATTATAGTAATGTAGTATTATTATAGTAATGTAGTATTATAGTAATGTAGTATTATAGTAATGTAGTATTATTATAGTAATGTAGTATTATAGTAATGTAGTATTATTATAGTAATGTAGTATTATAGTAATGTAGTATTATAATAATGTAGTATTATAGTAATGTAGTATTATAGTAATGTAGTATTGTTATAGTAATGTAGTATTATAGTAATGTAGTATTATAGTAATGTAGTATTATTATAGTAATGTAGTATTATAGTAATGTAGTATTATAGTAATGTAGTATTATTATAGTAATGTAGTATTATAGTAATGTAGTATTATAGTAATGTAGTATTATTATAGTAATGTAGTATTATAGTAATGTAGTATTATTATAGTAATGTAGTATTATAGTAATGTAGTATTATTATAGTAATGTAGTATTATAGTAATGTAGTATTATAGTAATGTAGTATTATTATAGTAATGTAGTATTATAGCAATGTAGTATTATTATAGTAATGTAGTATTATAGTAATGTAGTGTTATAGTAATGTAGTATTATTATAGTAATGTAGTATTATAGTAATGTAGTATTATTATAGTAATGTAGTATTATAGTAATGTAGTATTATAATAATGTAGTATTATAGTAATGTAGTATTATAGTAATGTAGTATTATTATAGTAATGTAGTATTATAGTAATGTAGTATTGTTATAGTAGTGTAGTATTATTATGGTAGTGTAGTATTATTATAGTAATGTAGTATTATTATAGTAATGTAGTATTATAGTAATGTAGTATTATAGTAATGTAGTATTATTATAGTAATGTAGTATTATAGTAATGTAGTATTATTATAGTAATGTAGTATTATAGTAATGTAGTATTATAATAATGTAGTATTATAGTAATGTAGTATTATAGTAATGTAGTATTGTTATAGTAATGTAGTATTATAGTAATGTAGTATTATAGTAATGTAGTATTATTATAGTAATGTAGTATTATAGTAATGTAGTATTATAGTAATGTAGTATTATTATAGTAATGTAGTATTATAGTAATGTAGTATTATAGTAATGTAGTATTATTATAGTAATGTAGTATTATAGTAATGTAGTATTATTATAGTAATGTAGTATAGTAATGTAGTATTATAGTAATGTAGTATTATTATAGTAATGTAGTATTATAGTAATGTAGTATTATTATAGTAATGTAGTATTATAGTAATGTAGTATTATAGTAATGTAGTATTATTATAGTAATGTAGTATTATAGTAATGTAGTATTATTATAGTAATGTAGTATTATAGTAATGTAGTATTATAGTAATGTAGTATTATTATAGTAATGTAGTATTATAGTAATGTAGTATTATAGTAATGTAGTATTATTATAGTAATGTAGTATTATAGTAATGTAGTATTATAATAATGTAGTATTATAGTAATGTAGTATTATAGTAATGTAGTATTGTTATAGTAATGTAGTATTATAGTAATGTAGTATTATAGTAATGTAGTATTATTATAGTAATGTAGTATTATAGTAATGTAGTATTATAGTAATGTAGTATTATTATAGTAATGTAGTATTATAGTAATGTAGTATTATAGTAATGTAGTATTGTTATAGTAATGTAGTATTATAGCAATGTAGTATTATTATAGTAATGTAGTATTATAGTAATGTAGTGTTATAGTAATGTAGTATTATTATAGTAATGTAGTATTATAGTAATGTAGTATTATTATAGTAATGTAGTATTATAGTAATGTAGTATTATAATAATGTAGTATTATAGTAATGTAGTATTATAGTAATGTAGTATTATTATAGTAATGTAGTATTATAGTAATGTAGTATTGTTATAGTAGTGTAGTATTATTATGGTAGTGTAGTATTATTATAGTAATGTAGTATTATTATAGTAATGTAGTATTATAGTAATGTAGTATTATAGTAATGTAGTATTATTATAGTAATGTAGTATTATAGTAATGTAGTATTATTATAGTAATGTAGTATTATAGTAATGTAGTATTATAATAATGTAGTATTATAGTAATGTAGTATTATAGTAATGTAGTATTGTTATAGTAATGTAGTATTATAGTAATGTAGTATTATAGTAATGTAGTATTATTATAGTAATGTAGTATTATAGTAATGTAGTATTATAGTAATGTAGTATTATTATAGTAATGTAGTATTATAGTAATGTAGTATTATAGTAATGTAGTATTATTATAGTAATGTAGTATTATAGTAATGTAGTATTATTATAGTAATGTAGTATAGTAATGTAGTATTATAGTAATGTAGTATTATTATAGTAATGTAGTATTATAGTAATGTAGTATTATTATAGTAATGTAGTATTATAGTAATGTAGTATTATAGTAATGTAGTATTATTATAGTAATGTAGTATTATAGTAATGTAGTATTATTATAGTAATGTAGTATTATAGTAATGTAGTATTATAGTAATGTAGTATTATTATAGTAATGTAGTATTATAGTAATGTAGTATTATAGTAATGTAGTATTATTATAGTAATGTAGTATTATAGTAATGTAGTATTATAATAATGTAGTATTATAGTAATGTAGTATTATAGTAATGTAGTATTATTATAGTAATGTAGTATTATAGTAATGTAGTATTGTTATAGTAGTGTAGTATTATTATGGTAGTGTAGTATTATTATAGTAATGTAGTATTATTATAGTAATGTAGTATTATAGTAATGTAGTATTATAATAATGTAGTATTATAGTAATGTAGTATTATAGTAATGTAGTATTATTATAGTAATGTAGTATTATAGTAATGTAGTATTGTTATAGTAGTGTAGTATTATTATGGTAGTGTAGTATTATTATAGTAATGTAGTATTATTATAGTAATGTAGTATTATAGTAATGTAGTATTATTATAGTAATGTAGTATTATAGTAATGTAGTATTATTATAGTAATGTAGTATTATAGTAATGTAGTATTATAATAATGTAGTATTATAGTAATGTAGTATTATAGTAATGTAGTATTATTATAGTAATGTAGTATTATAGTAATGTAGTATTAGTATAGTAATGTAGTATTGTTATAGTAGTGTAGTATTATTATGGTAGTGTAGTATTATTATAGTAATGTAGTATTATTATAGTAATGTAGTATTATAGTAATGTAGTATTATAGTAATGTAGTATTATTATAGTAATGTAGTATTATAGTAATGTAGTATTATTATAGTAATGTAGTATTATAGTAATGTAGTATTATAATAATGTAGTATTATAGTAATGTAGTATTATAGTAATGTAGTATTGTTATAGTAATGTAGTATTATAGTAATGTAGTATTATAGTAATGTAGTATTATTATAGTAATGTAGTATTATAGTAATGTAGTATTATAGTAATGTAGTATTATTATAGTAATGTAGTATTATAGTAATGTAGTATTATAGTAATGTAGTATTATTATAGTAATGTAGTATTATAGTAATGTAGTATTATTATAGTAATGTAGTATAGTAATGTAGTATTATAGTAATGTAGTATTATTATAGTAATGTAGTATTATAGTAATGTAGTATTATTATAGTAATGTAGTATTATAGTAATGTAGTATTATAGTAATGTAGTATTATTATAGTAATGTAGTATTATAGTAATGTAGTATTATTATAGTAATGTAGTATTATAGTAATGTAGTATTATTATAGTAATGTAGTATTATAGTAATGTAGTATTATAGTAATGTAGTATTATTATAGTAATGTAGTATTATAGTAATGTAGTATTATAATAATGTAGTATTATAGTAATGTAGTATTATAGTAATGTAGTATTGTTATAGTAATGTAGTATTATAGTAATGTAGTATTATAGTAATGTAGTATTATTATAGTAATGTAGTATTATAGTAATGTAGTATTATAGTAATGTAGTATTATTATAGTAATGTAGTATTATAGTAATGTAGTATTATAGTAATGTAGTATTGTTATAGTAATGTAGTATTATAGCAATGTAGTATTATTATAGTAATGTAGTATTATAGTAATGTAGTGTTATAGTAATGTAGTATTATTATAGTAATGTAGTATTATAGTAATGTAGTATTATTATAGTAATGTAGTATTATAGTAATGTAGTATTATAATAATGTAGTATTATAGTAATGTAGTATTATAGTAATGTAGTATTATTATAGTAATGTAGTATTATAGTAATGTAGTATTGTTATAGTAGTGTAGTATTATTATGGTAGTGTAGTATTATTATAGTAATGTAGTATTATTATAGTAATGTAGTATTATAGTAATGTAGTATTATAGTAATGTAGTATTATTATAGTAATGTAGTATTATAGTAATGTAGTATTATTATAGTAATGTAGTATTATAGTAATGTAGTATTATAATAATGTAGTATTATAGTAATGTAGTATTATAGTAATGTAGTATTGTTATAGTAATGTAGTATTATAGTAATGTAGTATTATAGTAATGTAGTATTATTATAGTAATGTAGTATTATAGTAATGTAGTATTATAGTAATGTAGTATTATTATAGTAATGTAGTATTATAGTAATGTAGTATTATAGTAATGTAGTATTATTATAGTAATGTAGTATTATAGTAATGTAGTATTATTATAGTAATGTAGTATAGTAATGTAGTATTATAGTAATGTAGTATTATTATAGTAATGTAGTATTATAGTAATGTAGTATTATTATAGTAATGTAGTATTATAGTAATGTAGTATTATAGTAATGTAGTATTATTATAGTAATGTAGTATTATAGTAATGTAGTATTATTATAGTAATGTAGTATTATAGTAATGTAGTATTATAGTAATGTAGTATTATTATAGTAATGTAGTATTATAGTAATGTAGTATTATAGTAATGTAGTATTATTATAGTAATGTAGTATTATAGTAATGTAGTATTATAATAATGTAGTATTATAGTAATGTAGTATTATAGTAATGTAGTATTATTATAGTAATGTAGTATTATAGTAATGTAGTATTGTTATAGTAGTGTAGTATTATTATGGTAGTGTAGTATTATTATAGTAATGTAGTATTATTATAGTAATGTAGTATTATAGTAATGTAGTATTATAATAATGTAGTATTATAGTAATGTAGTATTATAGTAATGTAGTATTATTATAGTAATGTAGTATTATAGTAATGTAGTATTGTTATAGTAGTGTAGTATTATTATGGTAGTGTAGTATTATTATAGTAATGTAGTATTATTATAGTAATGTAGTATTATAGTAATGTAGTATTATTATAGTAATGTAGTATTATAGTAATGTAGTATTATTATAGTAATGTAGTATTATAGTAATGTAGTATTATAATAATGTAGTATTATAGTAATGTAGTATTATAGTAATGTAGTATTATTATAGTAATGTAGTATTATAGTAATGTAGTATTAGTATAGTAATGTAGTATTGTTATAGTAGTGTAGTATTATTATGGTAGTGTAGTATTATTATAGTAATGTAGTATTATTATAGTAATGTAGTATTATAGTAATGTAGTATTATTATAGTAATGTAGTATTATAGTAATGTAGTATTATTATAGTAATGTAGTATTATAGTAATGTAGTATTATAATAATGTAGTATTATAGTAATGTAGTATTATAGTAATGTAGTATTATTATAGTAATGTAGTATTATAGTAATGTAGTATTGTTATAGTAGTGTAGTATTATTATGGTAGTGTAGTATTATTATAGTAATGTAGTATTATTATAGTAATGTAGTAATGTAGTATTATTATAGTAATGTAGTAATGTAGTATTGTTATGGTAATATAGTATTATTATAGTAGTTCAAATAACTAATTGATTAGCAATAATTTTGTATTGTATTAAATTTGAAAGTAAAGCGGCCGGTCAGCTAGACATTTTTTCTATATGTGGCCCACTTACCCGGCTGAGTTTGAGACCCCTGGTTTACACGTAAAGTCAAAAACGGCTGAAAATTACAAGCTGTTTTCAGGGAAAAGTCTCTGATTTTCAGCAATTTTTGAAGCTGAAAATAAAGCTTATTTTAGGCCGGACTCACACGAGCATGTTTGGTCCGTGGTATATGGACCGTATGGCGGCAGTATTTCCCAGACTGAACATACTTCAGGAAGCCGGGCTCCTAGCATCATAGTTATCTATGACGCTCGGAGTCACTGCCTCGCTGCGGGACAACTGTCCCGTACTGAGAACATGATTACAGTATGGGGCAGTATTCAGTATGGGGCAGTATACAGTATGGGGCAGTATACAGTATGGGGCAGTATTCAGTATGGGACAGTATTCCTGCAGGGAGGCAGGATATATGGTATCATAGATAACTATGACGGTGGGAGCCCGACTCCCTGAAGTGCGTTCGGTCTGGGAAATACTGCCGACATACATTCACGGACCGAACACGCTTGTGTGAATCCGGCCTTTATTTGAAGCTTCTTTTGAGGCGTTTTTCATAGTGTTCAATAGAAAACCATCTCCAAAAAACGCTGCTTGTTTTTATGGAGCGTCTTTTTACGCACCTTTTTTTTAAAACAGCGGCGTAAAAAGATGCCCTGTATGAACTAAATGGTGGTTTTCCTATGTTTGAAGGTGTTCAGCTACCGTTTTTTTTAGGCATATTTCGGGGGGGGGGGGGGGGGGCGTTTCAGCCCCGAAATACGGCTGAAAACACAGCATGTGAACATACACGTACCCCGCCAACATATTAGCACATTAGCATTTTTTTAATTCTGCCTCATGAAAGATAACTGAGCGTTTTCTAAAAAAAATCTATTATTGGGAAGGATGGTGAAAACCATTATAGCCACCAATGGCAACCATAACATCACCTGGCCATGCTGTGACATCCTGCACAGAAGGCAGCAGTCTGCTCAACCTCAGAACAAAGCCCTCTCACATTTCCTGCAGCTCAGCTCTACTTATAATGAGTGTAACAGGTTCTCGTGACGTCACGGTGACAAGTGTGCAAGCCCCGCCTTCTGCCTGACGTCATGTGTTAGAGAAGTAACCCGGCCCCACGGAAGGAAACAACATGTGAGTAACCAGAGAGGGGGGAGATATGTGACATAGAGGGCTAGCGGGCGGCATGTCAGAGTACAGGCAGGCAGGGGGCAGGGTGGGCTAGGTATAAATAGGAGGGAAGTGACTCTATATAGGTTGCTGGGTGAGCTGTGTGTACACAGGAAGGCGCAGGTTCATTGCAGATTGCTGGATCATCAGTGTATAGACAGAGGTTGTCTTCAGATTGCTGGGTAATGTGTGTAGAGACCGTGAGGCTGATATTGTTTGCAGATTGCTGTGTGATCTGTGTATACAGGAAGGCAGAAGCTGTTTGCAGGATGATCTGCGCATAGTCGGGGACTCTATGTTATTGCTTGTACTGAAAGATAGGCAGAGCCAGGGAGGTTGCCTGTTTACATAGGATGGAGGAGGGGGTGAGATATACTGGAGTTCAGAAATGGATAATACACTATGGACTAGGCAGGAGGAAAGGGCACTAGTCTATTATTGCAGCAATAAATGAGGCAGGGGCTGTCAGTTACTTTATAGGTGGACGATGATTTTCATGGAAGCATAAACAAGGAAAGATTGTTTCTTATTTATTTATATTGGAAGCTTATACCACCAATTATTTCAAGATCCGTGCAGTAGGGCTGTCTCACAGACTAAAACCCCGCATCGAGGCGATCAGTGGGTCTGGTTCCTGAGACCCTGGCAAACAGCTGATTTAGCCGCACTAAAAGTCTCCTCAAAACAGAGCCTGAGACACACAACCTCCTAAAAGTAACATACAAGATGTGCAGAGTTCATACGTTTACTTACACTGATGTTTACACGCACAGATCTTCACATAATCGCCAGAACAGGTGACCAAAAATATCAGCGATCACGATGCCGGTTTAGGCTATGTTCACATCTGTGACAGGAACGGAGCCCTGACCGACACAAACTGAAACCGTAGGTTTCCATTACCATTGATTTCAACGGTCACGGATCCGGTGCCAATGGTTTGTTTGTCTCCGTTGTGCAAGGGTTCCTTCGTTTTGACCGGATGAATACCAAAGCTTCGTTCCGACAGAAAGCTCAGACAGAACGGAGCCCTGACGCAGATGTGATCGAGCCTAACATGCAGGTCACAGAGTTGACAAATGGTCCGACTACGCTCAGCAGGTGATTACATGTGTAACTGCTCATCTTCTCACCCCTGTAGTAGAGAACCGCAGCGTAAACGTTAATAAATTGACCTGCGGTGCGGAACTTAATTCCGCAGCATGTCAATTTTTGCTGCGTTTTTGTTGATTTTCTGTTTGCGGGTTTTCCCCACCTAATTCAACGGGGATGCAAAACCCACAACAGAAAGCCAAGTGCTGCGACTTTTGCAGCATATTTGCAGCAATTGCGCTGCAAAAATCGCAACTACGGAAAACAAAAAAATCATACTTCCCAGTACGCCCTCCTCCTTCCTGCAGTCCGGCCTCCTGGGATGACGTTTCATCCCATGCGAACGGTGCAATGTCCTCGTTGGAGGCCCGACTAGGCGCAGAGAAGACCGAAGGGGTAAGTATGAACGGCTTTCTTCTGCAGCGGAAATTCAGTTAGAAAAACCGCACCCCAATGTGTAAATTTTCAGATGGAATGTACTGCGGGTTCCAGGTCGGATACGCTGCGTGAATTTTCCGCCCCGTGGGGACTCGACTTTAGGGCTCGTCCACACGCAGCGGAATTGGTGCGTTCTTTGCGGATGGAAAAAACGCATTAGAATACAGTTGCAGCATAGTGGATGAGGTTTAACAAATCTCATCCACACGCTGCGTAAAAATTCTGAGCCGAAATTGACCTGCGGTGCGTAATTTTCAGACCGCAGCATGTCAAATGCTGCTGCGGAAAGTGGACTGAATTGCTACATTTTTCAGAGGAGCTGTCACCATCTCCCAGCATTGTGAAAACCGCATCAATTTACGCACTATTTTCTGCAGCAATTTCGTTGTGTGTGGACAAGCCCTTAGGGTCAGTTCATACGTTGCGTAAATACTGCGTATTTTCCCGCAACGGAATTCGTTGCAGAAAACACAGCAAATACAGTAGCAGCAAAGTGGATGAGATAAAACAAATCTCATCCACACTCTGCGTAAATACTGAGCAGAAACAACGCTCAGAAATTGACCAGCAGTGCAGAATTTTATTCCGCATCATGTCAATTTTATTTGCGTAAACGGTGCTTATTTGTTGCAGGTTTTCCGGATTTAATTCAATGGGGAGGTAAAAAAAAGAATCTTATACTTACCCAGGAGTCTGTGTTAGTTTCTCCAGGCTGGCCTTCTGGGATGACGTTTCATCCCATGTGACCGCTGCTGCAGCCAATCACAGGCTGCAGCGGTCTCCTGGGATGAAACGTCATCCAGCTAAGTGCTGCAGTTTTCTGCAGCGGACATTCCGGGTCAAAAAACTGCACCACCGTTTAAATACCGCAGCGTGTATATGAGATTTGCTCAAATCTCATTGACTATGCTGGTACTGTATTACGCGAAACCGCAGGTAATACGCATCGTGTGCATTGAGCCTTAACCCCTTCCCTCTTCGGCCACATTTGACCTTCCTGACAGAGCCTCATTTTTCAAATCTGACATGTTTCACTTTATGTGGTAATAACTCCGGAATGCTTTTACCTATCCAAGCGATTCTGAGACTGTTTTCTCGTGACACATTGGACTTTGTTACTGGCAATACATTCAGTATTTAATTGTGAAAAACACCAAAATTTTGCGAAAACTTGCAAAAATTAGCATTTTTCTCAATGTAAATGTATCTGCTTGTAAGACAGGCAGTTATACCACACAAAAATTTTGCTAATTAACATCACCCATATGTCTACTTTAGATTGGCATCGTTTTTTGAACATCATTTTATTTTTCTAGGACGTTACAAGGCTTAGAACTTTTCAGCAATTTCTCACATTTTAAAGAAAATTTCAAAAGGCTATTTTTACAGGGGCCAGTTCAGGTGTGAAGTGGCTTTGAGGTCCTTAGATATTAGAAACCCCCAATAAGTCACCCCATTTTAAAAACTGCACCCCTCAAAGTATTCAAAACAGCATTTAGAAAGTTTCTTAACCCTTTAGACATTGCGCAGGAATTAAGGCAAAGTAGAGGTGAAATTTACAAAGTTCATTATTTTTTCCCAGAAATTCATTTTGAATAAAACATTTTTGTACCACAGAAGGTATGACAACGCAATATTTATTGACCAGGTTCTGCAGTTTTAGAAAATATCCCACATATGGCCCTAGTGTGCTACTGTACTGAAGCACCGGCCTCCAAAGCAAAAGTAGCACCTAGTGGATTTTGGGCCTCCTTTTTATTAGAATATATTTTAGGCACTATGTCAGCTTTGAAGAGGTCTTGTGGAACTAAAACAGTGGAAACCCCCCAAAAGTGACCCCATTTGGGAAACTACACCCGTCGAGGAATTTATTTAGGGGTATAGCAAGCATTTTGACACGCCAGTTTTTTTGCAAACATTTTTGGAACATTTTTTCAAATAAAATGTAGGTTTAGCTAATTTTTTTTCATTTCCAAAAGAACTAAAGTAGAAAAAGCACCACGACATTTGTAGACCAATTTCTCCCGAGTAAAACAATACCCCACATGTGGTAATAAACGGCTGTTTGGACACACGGCAGGGCTTAGAAGGGAAAGAGCGCCATTTGGCTCTTGGAGCTCAAATTTATCAGGAATGGTTTGCGGAGGCCATGTAGCATTTGCAAAGCTCCTGAGGGGACAAAAGAGTGGATACCCCCAACAAGTGACCCCATTTTGAAAATATATAGTGAGCATTTTGACTCCACAGGTTTTTTGCAGAACTTATTGGAAGTCGGCTGTAAAAATGAAAATCTAAATTTTTTCAAAGAAAATGTAGGTTTAGGTATTTTTTTCTCATTTCCACAAGGACTGAAGGAGAAAAAGCACCGCAACATTAGTAAAGCAACTTCTCCCGAGTAAAACAATACCCCACATGTGGTCATAAACATCTGTTTAGACACACAGTATGGCTCAGAATGGAAGGAGCACCATTTTGACTTTGGAATGGTTTCTGGGCGCCATGTCACATTTGCTGAGCCCCTGTAGTACTAGTACAGTGGAAACACCCCAAAAGTGACTCCATTTGGGAAACTGCACCCCTAATCATCTAGTGGTATAGTGAAAATTTTGATCCCAAAGGTTTTTTGCTGAATTAATTAGAATTAAGCCATGAAAATGAAAAATATATTTTTTTTCCAACAAGATGTAGTTTTAGATCAACATTTTTCATTTTTACAAGGAATAAAGAAGAAAAAGCACCCCAACATTTGTAAAGTAATTTCTCCCGAGTACGGTAGCACCCCATATGTGGTTATAATCAGCTGTTTACATATATGGGAGCATTCAGAAGAAAAGGAGCGGTATTTATCTTTTGGAGCGTAGATTTTTCTGGAATGGTTTGCGGACGCCATGTTGCATTTGCAAAACCGCTGATGTACCAAACAAAAGTGACCCCGTTTTAGAGACTACATGCCTAAAGGCATTTATCAAGGGGTGTAGTGAGAATTTAGACTCCACAGGTGTTTTTCAGAAATGAATACGCAGTGGATGGTGCAAAGTGAAAATTGCAATTTTTCCACTGATCTGCCCATTCACCGCACAATATGTTGTGCCCCTAGGGAATCATGCCCCATAAATTAAGTGAGTTCTCCCGGGTATGGTAATGCCTTACTTGAGGCCATAAATTGCTGTTTGGGCACACTGTAGGGCTAAGAAGGGAAAGACCGCCATTTTGAGCATGGATTTTGCTTGGTAATAGTTCTGTTTTGGGGTTTTGCAGGTATTTCAGTTTATAATGTGGTGGCATATGTAAGCTGGGCGGAGTGTATCAGGGTATATGTAATCTGTGCGGAGTACATCAGGGCATAATAAGAGGGTATAATAATGGGGTAAATAATACAATTATCCATAGATGTATGTTACGATGTGACTCGATCCGTTATGCACAGGCCGGTGTCGCACTGATAAACGGTTTTCTTTCTTATCCCCCTTTTGTAACACTCGGCACCTTTTGGGGACTTTTTCTCCTTCGTAGTTTGGGAAATATTGCTTGGAAAGTTTTGCGCTGATATAATACGGGCGCTCTCGCTTCCAGCGGATGTGCTATGTCCCTTCCCTTTTCTAGTTCCTAAATACTATGACCCTGAAACTGAAGGAATGTTCCCCTCTGGCCTGCGCATTGAGATGTTTTTTATCACCGCATTACTAGTGCCATAACTTTTTTGCGAGACGGGCTGTAGATTTTATTGGTACCATTTTAGAACACATACGACTTTTTGATCACTTTTTATTTCATTTTTTGATAAAGGAAATTACCAAAAACAAGCAATTCTGGAATAGTTTTTTATTGGTTTTATTTTCGGCATCCACAGTGCGCCCTAAATTACATGTTCGCTTTATTCTGCGGGTCGATACGATTACGGCGATATCAAATTTATATAGTTTTTTTTATGTATTGCAGCTTTTGCACAATAAAATCACTTTTTTTATAAAATCATTTATTTTCTGTGTCGCCATATTTTAAGACCCAAACCTTTTTTATTTTTGCGTGCACAAAGCGGTGTCAGGGATTATTTTTTGCGGGACGGATTTCAGTTTTTATTAGTACTATTTTGGAGTAAATGTGACTTTTTGATCACTTTTTATAGCATTTTTTGGAAGGATATGTGACCTAAAAACAAAGATTCTGGCGTTGTTTTTCATGTTTGTTTTTTTTACCGCGTTCACCGTGCGGGATAAATGACATAATAGTTTTGTAGTTTGGGTCGTTACGGACGCGGCGATACCAATTATGTATAGTTTTTTATTTTTTATTTTTACAGTTTTTCCCATAATAAAAGACTTACTATGGGAAAAAAGTCAGTTTAGCTGTTTTTATTGTTTTACCACAGTTTTATTAACTTTTTTGACTTGTCCCACTAGGGGACTTGAGGGCCTGATGCCCTGATCGCTACTCTAATACACTGCACTACATACGTAGTGCAGTGTATTAGCGCTGTCAGTTATTCACTGACAGCAAGCCTATGAGGACGCGCCGCAGGCTCCCGTACAAGGCAGATTCGGACGCCATTTTCTGGCGTCCGATCGCCACAGCAACCCAGCGATTGCGTCACTGGGTTGCCGGTCGGGTTAAAACCTATCAGATGCTGCGCAATATTGAGCGAAGCATCTGAGCGGTTAATCAGCCGGATCAGAGAATAGCTCCGGTCCTGGCAGTTACAGGAGGGTGCCAGCTGTATAATACAGCTGTCACCCCGCGGTGATGGTGCCGGCTCTGCTTCTGAGCCCACACCATCACTGCGACGTAGCTGTACTGCGCTTTGCGGGAACACCTTCAAGGCAGCGCCGTATATATACGCCGGATGTCGGGAAGGGGTTAAAGAGCACATATCATTTCTGAATGCTAAGGGGGAAAAAGTCCTGAATCCCCCCTTCTCCCGATGCATTAGAGGCTGGAAACCCACCAGAAGTGACCCCATCTTGGAAACTACACCCCTCAAGGAATTCATTTATGGGTGTTGTGACCATTTAGACCCCACAGTTGTTCCATAGAACTTATTTGAATTGCACTGTGAATGAAAAAAAATGAAATATTTTCCAATAATATGTAGTTTTTGCTCAAAATTTCTTATTTTTTACAAGGAATAAAATACCACATTTTGTTGCCCAATTTCTCCTGAGTGCGGCAATACCCTATTTGCGGTGATAAACTGCCATCTGGGCCCGTGGGAGGGCTCAGAAGGGAAGGAGCGTTATGTGTTCTTTTGTAGTCCAGATTTTGCTGGATAGGTTTTCGGGTGCCATGTCGCATTTGCAGAGCCCCAGAGGTACCAGTACAGTTGAAACCCCCGAGAAGTAACCCCGTTTTAATGTGCAGCAGATGGTGCAGAGTGAGATTTGCAATTTTATATGTATGTATATATATATATATATAAGCAGTACTCTGCGTCAAATTCCAACACGGTAATGGGTGCAGGCAGGTCATCCGTGGATTGTGGCATAAATGAAAAATCTCATAGGCTTGAAAAAGGTCCTATAGAAGGACTGAAATGTTGCAGCTCCTGACTGAATAAATCACATACTTTTTGGAACTATCGGAGTGCTGTGGGTTTCTTTCATATATGTGTATATATATACACTACCGTTCAAAAGTTTAGGGTCACTTACAAATTTCCTTATTTTTGCAAGAAAAGCACAGTTTTTTTCAATGAAGATAACATTAAATTAATCAGAAATACACTCTATACATTGTTAATGTGCTAAATGACTATTCTAGCTGCAAACGTCTGGTTTTTAATGCAATATCTACACAGGTGTATAGAGGCCCATTTCCAGCAACCATCACTCCAGTGTTTTAATGGTACATTGAGTTTTCTAACTGTGTTAGAAGGCTAATGGATGATAGAAAACACTTGAAAACCCTTGTGCAATTATTTTAGCACCGCTGTAAACAGTTTTGCTGTTTAGAGGAGCTATAAAACTGACCTTCCTTTGAGCTAGTTGAGAATCTGGAGCATTACATTTGTGGGTTCGATTAAACTCTCAAAATGGCTAGAAAAAGAGAGCTTTCATGTGAAACTCGACAGTCTATTCTTGTTCTTAAAAATGAAGGCTATTCCATGCGAGAAATTGCCAAGAAACTGAAGATTTCCTACAACGGTGTGTACTACTCCCTTCAGAGGACAGCACAAACAGGCTCTAACCAGAGTAGAAAGAGAAGTGGGAGGCCCCGCTGCACAACTGAGCAACAAGACAAGTACATTAGAGTCTCTAGTTTGAGAAACAGACGCCTCACAGGTCCTCAACTGGCAGCTTCATTAAATAGTACCCGCAAAGTGCCAGTGTCAACGTCTACAGTGAAGAGGCGACTCCGGGATGCTGGCCTTCAGGGCAGAGTGGCAAAGAAAAAGCCATATCTGAGACTGGCTAATAAAAGGAAAAGATTAATATGGGCAAAAGCACACAGACATTGGACAGAGGAAGATTGGAAAAAAGTGTTATGGATAGACGAATTGAAGTTTGAGGTGTTTGGATCACATTTGTGAGACGCAGAACAACTGAAAAGATGCTGGAAGAGTGCCTGACGCCATCTGTCAAGCATGGTGTAGGTAATGTGATGTTCTGGGGTTGCTTTGGTGCTGGTAAAGTGGGAGATTTGTACAAGGTAAAAGGGATTTTGAATAAGGAAGGCTATCACTCCTTTTTGCAACGCCATGCCATACCATACCCTGTGGACAGCGCTTGATTGGAGCCAATTTCATCCTACAACAGGACAATGACCCAAAGCACACCTCCAAATTATGCAAGAACTATTTAGGGAAGAAGCAGGCAGCTGGTATTCTATCTGTAATGGAGTGGCCAGCGCAGTCACCAGATCTCAACCCCATAGAGCTGTTGTGGGAGCAGCTTGACCGTATGGTGCGCAAGAAGTGCCCATCAAGCCAATCCAACTTGTGGGAGGGCCTTCTGGAAGCATGGGGTGAAATTTCTCCCGATTACCTCAGCAAATTAACAGCTAGAATGCCAAAGGTCTGCAATGCTGTAATTGCTGCAAATGGAGCATTCTTTGACGAAAGCAAAGTTTGAAGGAGAAAATTATTATTTCAAATAAAAATCATTATTTCTAACCTTGTCAATGTCTTGACTATATTTTCTAATCATTTTGCAACTCATTTGATAAATATAAGTGTGAGTTTTCATGGAAAACACAAAAATTGTCTGGGTGACCCCAAACTTTTGAACGGTAGTGTATATATATGCCATTTTATTGTCCAATATATTGTGCCCAGCATGTGCCACCAGAGATATACACCTCATAAACTGTAATGTGGGTTCTCCCGGGTACGGCAATACCCTACATGTGGCTGTTATCTGCTGCCTGGGCACACGGCAGGGCTCAGAAGGGAAAGATGAGGGGGATAAGCTGTGCGGAGTGCATCAGGGTAAATTAAAAATCAAGGGATGTGTGATAAATTCTAAAACAATCTTTCATACAGAGCCGTGGTTTTTCGGGACACGTGTCACATTTATATATTGTGTCCTCCCTTACCCCCCTCTTTGGCAGACTCTGCACCTCTTTTAACTTTTTCCCTTCTTTCCAGTTTAGGGAACTTCTCCTGGAAAATGTTGCCCTGGTACTATGCGTGTGGCCTCGCTTCCAGAAGTACTAGGTGCCCCCCCCCCTCATTCCTGGTCCCTTAGGTTCTTGATAACCACCTCTTGAAATTCCAGGAAAGTTCCCCTCTGGCCTGTACATCGACGTAGCATGTACGCATTGTACAATGCCATCTGTATGATGTGCACGGCCAGTTTCTTATACCACACCCTCGATTTCCGCATGGTGCTGTAGGGCTTCAGGACTTGATCTGACAAGTCCACCCCTCCCATGTACCTATTGTAGTCCAGGATGCAGTCTGGTTTGGGGGTCTCTGTACTGGTACCTCGTACATGGGTACTGGTGTGGGCATGTATTGTTGTCAATACAAGGACATCTCTCTTGTCCTTGTACTTGACACACAATATGTTGCTGCTAGAATGTGCCCTGCTCTCACCCCTTCTGAGTGTTTGCCCAAGCAGAGTCTTAGGGAGGCCTCTCTGGTTTTTTCTAACAGTGCCGCGGTACTTCTGGAAGCGAGGCACTTGAAGAGTGGGACGCTGGTATAAAAATTATCCAGGTAGAGGTGGTAACCCTGGTCCAGCAGTCGGTGCACCAAATCCCACACAATTTTTGCGTTAATTCCCAGTAAGGGGGGGGGGGGGCATTCTGGGGGCTGAATACTACTGTCCTTCCCTTCATATATTCTAAATTTGTAGGTGTACCCTGATGCACTCTCGCACAGCTTATACGTTTTCACGCCATACCTTGCCCTCTTACTCGGCAGGTACTAGCAGAATTGAAGCCTCCCTTTAAAATGTACCAGGGACTCAACAGAAATGCACTTTTTCAGGGGTGTATGCTTGGGCAAACCGGGCACTGAAATGATCTAATAGGGGTCTCAGTTTATACAAACGGTAAAAACTGGGGTCATCTCGGGGTGGGCACTTCTCATTATCAACATAATGTAAGAAGCGAAGTATTGCCTCATAACGCATCCTGGACATGGCCATACGGTACATCGGGGTGTGGTATAACATGTCTGTACTCCAGTAGGTCCTAATGGATGGCTTTTTCAGAAGCCCCTTGTTCAAGAGCAGTCCCCAGAACTTGCCCAACTCTGCTGCGTCTACAGGAGTCCATCTGTGGGATTAGGCATAAAATGATGTGGGGTTCTTAGTAATATACTGTTGGGCATATAAATTTGTCTGGGACACCATAAGCTCTATAAATTTATCCGTGAAAAAGAACTTGAAAAAGTCCATCTCACTGAGCCCTGCCGAATTAAATTTAATCCCTGGGCTGCCCATGTACTCAGGGATTTGGGTTTCGTAATTGTCTGGTGTGGTGGTCCAAATGGGTTCACTTTGCTCGGAGGTTTCAACTGTGGCGGGGGTCACTTCTCTCAGGGGTATCAACTGTGGTGGAGGTCCTGGGGCGTCTCCGAGGGGTCCCTCCTCTTCATCACTGGATGAGGAGGTTGATACATAAGAGAGTCTCGCCATCTGATGAGTCAGTGTCAGAGGCAAGAAACGCATAGGCCTCTTCAAGAGAAAATGACCTTTGGGACATATTTTATTATTTGTGTCACACGTGTAAATTGTGTGCTTAGACACGTGTATTGTGTATACAACAAAATGTGTTCTCTTGCACAGGCAGAGCGTGTGTGCTTGACAAAAAAAATAAATAAAAGTATACTTTTATAAGTACTTTTATTAGTACTAGTAGAAGCAATAGACTGCTACCTAAAACTTATTTTTTTTTCTTGTTTTTATAGAATGATTCCCTGACACTAACAAACACTAATACTAGCTGAGATGCTGCAGATAACTAAATATCAACTTTTTTTTAAAATATATTTTTTGTTTGTTTTTTAGAACAAGTGGACTTCCCTGACACTAAGCCTAACTAGATTTTATGTGAACTTTCTGACTCTAAACCTAACTACGGTGATGGATTCCTGACACTAAACCTAACTAACTGTGACTGATTCCTGACGCTAAATTCCCTGACACTATACCTAACTACACTTTTTGACGGTTCCCTGACACTAACTAACTCTAAGGCGGGATTCACACGACCGGGTCGTTCCCGAGCCCGAGTGTCGGCCGGTAAAATCGGCCATTTTGCCCGGCCGGTTTGCATAAAGTTATGCATCCGTGCCGGGCCGGGCAGATCCGGACAGTGACATCAGCGGCAACTCCCGAAGGGGAATCCCCATGTGTTCGGGGATTCCGCTTCAGGAGTTTCCCCTGATGTCACTGCCCAGATATGGACAGAGACATCAAGCGCTCTGTCCAGGAGCGGAATCCCCGAAAACACGGGGATTCCGCTCCTTCAAGGAGCTAAAGTGCGGCTAGCACATAGCAGAGCGGGGAGATACCTCCCCGCTCTGCTATAGTGGTGTCGCTACAGTAGTAGCAGCCGCAGCAGCAGCAGCTGCTAGCGGCGCCATCGAAGGTGTCGCCGGGCCAGGGTGCTTTTAACAAGCAGGGGAAGGGAGCCAGCGCAGCGCTCCCTTCCACCTGCTGTACACCCCGGCCCTGCCACACTGTGTACAGCACACAGCCATTCGTCAGAATGGCATCAACTCCTCCTCCTCACATGCACTCTGCGCTGTGAGGAGGAGGAGATAGAGCGCAAGCGCCGGAAAACCCGGCCATCACTCGGGACACATCCCGGTGATGGCCGTGTAATACCTGGCCCCATAGACTTCTATGGGAGCCGGGCGGCCGGGTACCCGGGCGAAGATAGAGCATGTCCTATTTTTTGACGGCCGGTTTTCCCGGCCGTCAAAAAATCGGTCGTGTGAATAGCCCCATTAGGGGTCTATTATTCCTAATGCAGCCGGGTGCCGGCCGATTTATGAACGGCCGGCACCCGGCCGGGAAACCCTGCCGTGTGAATGAGGCCTAATACTAAACTATCTGCTGACTTTCTAAACTGACTTTTTTTTCTCGTTTTTATTATATTTTATAAAGAAAATAAAAAATAATAATAATCCCCAGGGACCAAAATGTGGCCCTGAAGACTCAAAGGTGGTCAGTGATAGAGATCACTGACCAAAAAATGTGGGTGACAAGGAGAACTCAAGGACAGGAGTGGGAAGTGGAAGTGGATAGAAGGTGGGAAAAGTTTTGAAACTACTGCTACACTGTTTTTTTTCTAAACTAAACTAAACTGCACTGCCTCACGCCACAACCTCTCTCAATGACTCTCAAACTCCAACAGAGAGCGGGTGCGGCACGATCTGAGGTCAGAGCAGGAATGCGATCGTTGCTATTGATCTGTCGTCACTAACTAACCAATAGTAGCGATTGCAGAGGCGGGACCACTACGATTTGGTCCCTGCACACTGAGCTGTCGGAAACAGCAGGCATCACAGCTCGATGAAACGTCGGGGGAAAATGGCGATGCATTTTCCCTTAGACGTACTATTCCGGCGCTGAGCGAGAACGATGCACTTAGCACGACGGAATAGTATGTCGCTGAGCACGAAGGAGTTAAGGAGGCTGAATGACGACACATGGAAGCCCACATGGCTCCTTACTACAGAGCCGCAGGGGCTCTGGGTGCTGACGCACCGTGTGTCATTCAGTGCAGCATGAGGGAGATAGTCTGCCCTAGAAGCAATGTGAAAAGTGCAATAAAATGGCTATAGATAGAGTATACCACTATTTTTTTTCCTGTCGGATTCGTATGGATTCTGACAGAAAAACCTGTATGTCTCTGTATGAATTTAAAGGCCTTTTAGGTACAGTAAACCCCTATGCTACTCTTTGGGTGCCCTATTCTGGCCAAGTAGACAGCGTAGTCGTAAAATGCCATATGTATTGCTCTCGTCTGGGTGAGAATGAGGTTTAATAGCAACCCTGTTTTTTTTGCTTTGATAAATGAATAACATAAAGTGCGACTTACCAGCCCAATCAAAAATTGTTACTAATTATTTGTCAGGAATAGTGTTGTCAAGCCTTGATACAGTTGGTGTTCAGAATAATGCCATTCTTTCTAATGCAACTATGGCAGAACATTTTCTAATTACGTTAGAACATCTGTCCTACTGTCCAAAGTCATAAAGCATTGTTTAAGGCTACGTAAACCTTTGCAAGGCAAAGACATTATTTTATTTTTTTAATAAAAAGGTGTATCAGTGTGTTTGGTGCAACTTTACAAATACTTTTTATTAAAAATTATTTTTACTTTTTGAGATACATCTGCTCTGTATTCTCTATACAGAGCAGCTGTATCTTTCGCAAAATCCTGTTCCCGTCAGGTCCGCGGGACTGACGGGTTCAGTGACCGTGGGTCCTGTGTGTCTCTTGACACGCAGGATCCACCTGTAAACGATCACATCTAAGTTATGAACTTAGATGTAATAGTTTACAGGTTGATCCTGCGCGGGACTGATTTAGTGAATAGCGCTAGATACAGGGGTCTGTATAGAGAATTTTATTCGTTTTGGAGAGACAGAAATGATAAACAATCTTACATTCAGAGTCAATACGTATATAAAAGCATTTCGTATTCTTAGTGCATTCTATATATCACACACCATAATAAAAGCTATGCTCTCCTGGTGTTAAAAAAAATAAATATGTTGCCTTGCAAAGGTGCACATAGCCTTTAACCCCTTCCCTCTTTAGTCACTTTTGACCTTCCTGACAGAGCCTCATTTTTCAAATCTGACATGTGTCACTTTATGTGGTAATAACTCCGGAATGCTTTCACCTATCCAAGCGATTCTGAGATTGTTTTCTCGTGACACATTGGACTTTATGTTACTGGCAAAATTTGCTCGATATGTTCAGTATTTAATTGTGAAAAACACCAAAAATTAGCGAAAAATTGCAAAAATTAGCATTTTTCTCAATTTAAATGTATCTGCTTGTAAGACAGGCAGTTATACCACACAAAATTGTTGCTAATTAACATCACCCATATGTCTACTTTAGATTGGCATCGTTTTTTGAACATCCTTTTATTTTTCTATGACCTCACAAGGCTTAGAACTTTAGCAGCAATTTCTCACATTTTCAAGAAAATTTCAAAAGGCTATTTTTACAGGGGCCAGTTCAGTTGTGAAGTGGCTTTGAGGGCCTTATATATTAGAAACCCCAAAAAAGTCACCCCTTTTTAAAAACTTCACCCCTCAAAGTATTCAAAACAGCATTTAGAAAATGTCTTAACCCTTTACACATTTCACAGGAATTAAAGCAATGTAGAGGTGAAATTTACAAATTTCATATTTTTCTGCAGAAATACATTTTTAATACAATTTTTTTTATAACACAGAAGGTTTTACCAGAGAAATGCAACTCAATATTTGTTGCCCAGTTTCTGCAGTTTTAGGAAATATCCCACATGTGGCCGTAGCGTGCTACTGGACTGAAGCACCGGCCTCAGAAGCAAAAGAGCGCCTAGTGGATTTTGGGGCCTTATTTTTTGTTAGAATATATTTTAGGCACCATGTCAGGTTTGAAGGGCTCTTGCGGTGCCAAAACAGTCAAAATCCCCCAAAAGTGACCCCATCTGGGAAACTAGACACCTCAAGGAAATTATCTAGGGGTGTAGTGAGCATTTTGACCGCACAGGTTTTTTACAGAAATTATTGGAAGTAGGCCGTGAAAATTAAAATCAACATTTCTTCAAAGAAAATGTAGGTTTAGCGATTTTTTTTTTTTCTCATTTCCACAAGGACTAAAGGAGAAAAAGCACCGCAAAATTTGTAAAGCAATTTCTCCCGAGTAAAACAATACCTCACATGTGGTAATAAACGGTTGTTTGGAGACACGGCGTGGCTGAGAAGGGAAAGAGCGCTATTTGGCTTTTGGAGTTCACATTTAGCAGGAATGGTTTGCGGAGGCCTTGTCACATTTACAAAGCCCCTGAGGTGACAAAACAGTGGAAACCCCAAACAAGTGACCCCATTTTGGAAACTATACCCCTTGAGGAAATTATCTAGGGGTATAGTGAGCATTTTGACCCCACAGGTTTTTTGCAGAAATTTTTGCAAGTAGGCTGTGAAAATGAAAATCTACATTTTTTCAAATAAAATGTAGGTTTAGCTAATTTTTTTTCATTTCCACAAGGACTAAAGGAGAAAAAGCACCACAAAATTTGTAAAGCAATTTCTCCCGAGTAAAACAATACCCCACATGTGGTAATAAACGGCTGTTTGGACACACGGCAGGGCTTAGAAGGGAAAGAGCGCTATTTGGCTTTTTGAGATCACATTAAGCAGGAATGATTTGCGGAGGCCAGGTCACATTTGCAAAGCCCCTGAGGGGACAAAACAATGAAAACGCCCAAAAAGGGACTCCATTTAGGAAACTACACCTCTTGAGGAATGCATCTAGGGGTGTAGTGAGCATTTTGACCCCACAGATGTTTCATAGAATTTATTAGAATTAGGCAGTGAAAATAAAAACAGTCCTTTTTCTTCAATAAGACGTAGCTTTAGCGCAAATTTTTTCATTTTCTCAACAAATAAAGGAAAAAAAGAACCCAACATTTGTAAAGCTATTTCTCCCGAGTACGGCAATACCCCATATGTGGTCATAAACTGCTGTTTGGGCAAACCGCAGGGCTCAGATGGGAAGGACCGCCATTTGGAGTGCAGATGTTGCTGGATTGGTTTCTGGGCACCTGTGGGCCCAAAACAGTGGAAACCCCCCAGAAGTGACCCCATTTTGGAAACTACACCCCTCAATGCATTTACCAAGGGGTGTAGTAAGCATTTTAACCCTGCAGGTGTTTTGTAGAAATTAGTGTGCGCTCAATGTTGCAGAGTGAAAATGGGATTTTTTCCACAGATATGTGGACAATATGTGGTGCCCGGCTTGTGCCACCATAACAAGACAGCTCTCTAATTATTATGCAGTGTTTCCCGGTTTTAGAAACACCCTACATGTGGCCCTAATCTTTTGTCTGGACATATGACAGGGCTCAGAAGTGAAGAGTACCATGCGGAGTGGAGGCCTAATTTGGCGATTTACAAAGTATTGGTTCACAACTGCAGAGGCTCAGATGTGAAATAATAAAAAGAAACCCCTGATAAGTGACCCCCACTATGGAACTGCACCCCTCAAGGCATTAATTAAGGGGTGTAGTGAGCATTTTCACCCCACAGGTCTTTTCCATAAATGAATGCGCTGCGGATGGTGCAAATTAAAAATTTATATTTTTCCCTAGATATGCCATTCAGTGGCAAATATGTCATGCCCAGCTTATGACGCTGGAGACACACACCCCAAAAATTGTTAAAAGGGTTCTCCCGGGTATGACGATGCCATATATGTTGAAGGAAACTGCTGTTTGGGGACGCTGTAGGGTTCAGGGCCGAGGGAGAACCATTTGGCTTTTGGAGAGCGGATTTTGCTTGGTACTATATTTGTTTGAGTATTGCTGGTGTTTTATAATGTGGGGGTACATGTAAGCGGGGCGGAGTATATAAGGGGCATAGTCAGGTGGTATAAAAAAATAAAAATAATCCATAGATGTGTGTTACGCTGTGAAGCAATCCTTTCCGCACAGGCCAGTGTCGCACTGATAAATGGTGTCATTTCTTATCCCCCTTTTGGTCCACACTCCGCGCCTTTGTAGTTTGGGGAATTTTGCTGGGAAGTGTTGTCCTGGTATAATACGGGCACCGTCGCTTCCAGCGGATATGTTTGGGCCCTCCCCTTCCTGGTTCCCTAATTTTAGGTCCTTGATAAATCGCCTCTTGAAACAGAAGAAATGTTCCCCTCGGGCACAACTGCATATTTTTTTATTTCCTGACTTATTGGAGCCATAACTAATTTTGTTTTTCATAGACGTAGCGGTATGAGGGCTGGTTTGTTGCGGGACGAGCTGTAGTTATTATTGGTACCATTTTGGGGTACATGCAACTTTTTGATCACCTTTTATCCTATTTTTTGGGATGCCAGGTAAACAAAAAAACGCAATTCTGGCACAGCTTTTTTCGTTTTTTTTATACAGCGTTCACCACGCATTATAAACTACATGTTAACTTTATTCTGCGGGTCAGTACGATTCCGGCGATACCTAATTTATAGCACTTTTTTATGTTTTACAACTTTTTGCACAATAAAATTACTTTTATAAAAAGAATGTATTTTTTCTGTCGCCAAGTTGTGAGAACCATAACTTTTTAATTTTTTTGTCGACGGAGTTGTATGAGGGCTTGTTTTTTGCGGGACGAGCTATAGTTTTTATAGGTACTATTTTTGGATACGTGCGACTTTTTGATCACTTTTTATTGTAATATTTGTAGGGCAAAGTGACCAAAAAACAGAAACTCTGGTAAAGTTTTTTACGGGTTTTTTTTACGCTGTTCACCGCGTGCAATAAATAATATAATATTTTGATACCTCCGGTCGTTACGGTCGTGGCGATACCAAATACATATGGTTTATTATTATTTTTCAATAATAAAGGACTTGATAAGAGTAAAAGGGGGATTGTGTGTTATTTGATTACTTGAAACTTTTATTGTTTTCAAACTTTTATTTTTTGCACTTTTTTTTACACTTTTTTTATACTTTTTTTACACTTTTTCTCAAGTCCCACTAGGGGACTTGAAGGTCCAACGGTCAGATTTATTTTTTTCTAATACATTGCACTACCTATGTAGTGCAATGTATTAGATCTGTCAGTCATTCACTGACAGCAAGCCGTTTAGGCTTCGCCTCCCGGCGGGGCCTAAATCGGCTTCCGTAATGGCAGAGCAG
Organism: Rhinoderma darwinii; assembly: GCF_050947455.1. Taxonomy (NCBI): domain Eukaryota; kingdom Metazoa; phylum Chordata; class Amphibia; order Anura; family Rhinodermatidae; genus Rhinoderma; species Rhinoderma darwinii. The sequence continues at coordinate 108,673,735 of NC_134693.1, read as the reverse complement.
GAGACCATTGTGTCTCCTGTTGCCATAACAGCAGTCGCCAGTCCCGATTGCCTATCAGGGCTGGCGATCTGCTAGTAACCGCTACGATGCAGCAATCGCTTTCGATTGCTGCATCGAAGGGGTTAATGGCAGGGATCGGAGCTAGCTCCGGTTCCTGCCGTTACAGGTGGATGTCAGCTGTACAGTACAGCTGACCTCCACCGCTGATGACGCCGGATCAGCTCCTGACCCGGCGCCATCTTGCCGGCAGCTACGGAAGCCGATCAGGCTCCGCCGCCGGGCGGATCTTGACCGGCTTCGGTGCTAGGCAGACAGGGAGGCCAGTATTAGGCCTCCGGTTGCCATTGCAGCCACCGGAACCCCGGCAATTTCATTGCTGGGGCTCCGATGAGCTGCAAACACCTTAAGTGCAGCGATCGCGTTTGAGCGCTGCACTTAAGGAGTTAATGGCGGGGATCGAAGCTAATTTCGGTCCCCGCCGTTACAGTCGGATGTCAGCTGTAAGATACAGCTGAGATCCGGTGATGATGGCACCGACTCAGCTTCTGAGCCGGTGCCAAACGTTTGACGTACATGTACGGCATTTTGCGGGAAGTCAATGCTTTCCATGACGTACATGTACGTCAAATGTCGGGAAGGGGTTAAGGTGTTAACGACAACAAAATGAACCCAAAAAGTTGTAACCTATTATACAATCAGTGATTCTTAAATCTTTGTGTGTTTTTTATAGGTCTCATGAAACTAAACTGTATCAAGACATCCCTGCAAGTCGCTGGCCGATAGTATATTCTACTGTTTATAACATCACATTTATTGGACTAGAGAAGCTTCATCCGTTCGACTCTGGTAAATGGGGAAAAATTATAAACTTTCTCAGAGGTAATTTTTTATTTTACAGATTTTAAGAAGAATTAGCTACGCAGTAAGAAATGAACCACTTTGAATTTATGCAGAGGCGTAGCTAGGTTCTCCTGCACCCCGGGCAAAGATTCAGATAGGCGCCCCCCAACTTTTTTCCCGACATTTGCTTCCCTCTCGACCTGTTTGCTTTCTCTACCAATCAGGTGTAATTTTTTTCACTTTTTTAAAATGTAACTCGAGCATAAAACCATTTGTACACTTTACAAGCAATATAGTTATATAAGGGGGTTACCATAACAAATTAGCCCCCCGTTGTAGATAGTGCCACACACAGCCCCCCCTTGTAGAAAGAAATTTAGCGTCTTCTAGGCTGCAGGACTAATCTGGCGTGTAGCCTAGTGATAGTGTTCAATTGTATATGCTTCCTCAGGATGCAGATACAATTAAATGTCACAGTCGCTAGCACATAAATGTAATGTGGCGGGCGGCACGGGCCCCGTAGCAGCAGGGGGCCCAAAGACGATGGGACCGCCGCAGAACAGCTGTAACAAAACAGCTGATCACTGCTGATAGGCGCCCTATATGCAGGGTGGCTGCAACAGCGATTGCTGCTGCAGCCGCTCAGCATGCAGGGCGCCTGTCAGCAGCGATCAGCTGTTTTGATACGGCTGCTCTGCAGCGCTCCCCCTTCCCTACATGGTAGATGGGCCCGGAGCACATGCCCCGCCTGCCCTCCCCTAGCTACGCCCCTGATTTATGTTGTATCTGTATAGGTCATTGTGCTTTTAACCCCTTAATGACCAGCCTATTTTAAACCTTAATGACCAAGCCATTTTTTACGTTTTTCCATCGTCGCATTCCAAGAGCTATAACTTTTTTTTATTTTTGCGTCGATATAGCTGCATAAGGTCTTGTTTTTTGCGGGACAAGTTGTATTTTTTAATAGCACCATTTTGAGGTACATATTATTTATTGATTAACTTTTATTAACTTTTTTTGGGGGGGGAATAGAAAAAAACCTGAAATTTTGCCACTCTTTTTCGCGTCCTAAATCTACGCCGTTTACCGTGTGGTATAAATAACACAATAAGTTTATTCAGCGGGTTGTTGCGATTGCAACGATACCAAATTTGTATAGTTTTTGTATGTTTTACTACTTTTGCACAGTGAAAACGCTTTTTTTTCAAAATTATTTCTCATTATTATGTCTCAATATTTGAAGAGCCATAGCTGTTTTATTGTTCCGCCGATGCAGATGTATAAGGGCTTTTTTTTGCGGGAAGACTTGTACTTTTTATTGGTACCATTTTGGAGTAGGTGCGACTTTTTGATCACTTTTTATCACTTGTTTTTTTAAGTCAGGATTCACAGAAAACAGCAATTTTTCCATAGTTTTTTTATTTAATTTTTTACGGCGTTCACCGTGCGGGTTAAATAATGTAATAGATTTATAGTCGGGGTCGTTACGAACGCGGCGATACCAAATATGCGTAACGTTTTTACTTTATTTTGGTTTTTAATAGTAAAGCAGTTTGTAAGGGGAAAAAGTGTTTTGTTTTCTTTTCACTTTTTTTTTTTTTATTAAACTTTTTTTTACTTTTTTACTAGTCCCACTAGGGGACTTTAATATGCGATTCTCCGATCGCTATTATAATACATTGCAATACTGTTATATTGCAGTGTATTACTGCCTGTTCGTTTAAAGCGGACAGGCATCTGCTAGGCCTCTGGCATGACCTAGCAGGCATTCACTACAGGCAGGCCTTTATTAGGCCCCCGGCTGCCATCGGATACACAGACACTCGGTGATCTTATCGCCGGGTGTCAGTGGGATGAGCGGGAGCTCCCTACCTCCCTCTCTCCAAAACCACTCAGATGCGGTGCACGCTATTGAGCACCGCATCTGAAGGGTTAAACGGGTGAGATCGATACTTATATCGATCTCACATGTTCGAGCAGGGACGCCTCCAGCTGTCACTAACGGGTTAAAGGTTTTTTGTTTTTTTCCTTCATGGCATATCCACTGCTCCCATCCCGTAAGGTTTGGCGCCCTCTACTTTGGGAAGAAGCTTTGAATGGAGAGGTTGCTGTGAATATCTGCGTTTTATCTCCATTCAATCTATGGGAGCTAGTGGAGAATTTCTGTGGGAATTTGTGACCATTCAGCCAAAAGAGAATTTGTGAGGTCAGACCCTGATGTTGGATGAGAAGGTCTAGCTTGCAATTTGGCTTTACAATTCATCCCAAAGTCGTTCAATAGGGTTGAGGTCAAAACTCTGCAGATTACTCGAGTTCCTCCACAACAAACTCCTCACACCATGTCTTTATGGACCTCGCTTTGTACACTGGGGCACAGTCATGCAGGAAAGGGCCTTCTCTAAACTGTAGCCAGAAAGTTGGACGCATACATATGTCTACAATGTCTTTGTATGCTAATGCATTAATTTTACCCTTTACTGGAAATAGACGCCTAGTCCAAACCCTGAAAAACAACCTCACAGCATTATCTCTCCTCCACCATGTTTTACAGTAGGCACTATGCATTCCAAGTAGCGTTCTCCTGGCGGGGCATTCATTTAGGTAATAAAGATGCTGGATGGGCAAGCAGAAAGACTGCAGGAGTGACTCGAGTTGGCTACTTATTCTATGCAGTTATTTTTTGCATTTTTATTAGAGATCTTTGTATTGACCCAATTATTCCACGTATATTATTTCGGTAGTTGTACATAATGTTAATTTTTCCCTTTCAGATGAGAAGTTAATCACAGATGACACTATTGTAACTGCTGAGGAGGCAACAGAAGATGATTTATTGGTTGTTCATACTAGACGCTACTTAAATAAACTAAAGGTAGTGTATTTTTAACGTAAATCAGACTCATGGGGAAGAGTTATTAATACCGCTGCACCATACGAACGGTGCGCCTGTTCTCCCCCTCAATGCAGTATGCAACAGGTTCATCAACAGGGTGTGAGGTATTCTGATGTGGCAACACAAAGTGCTTGCAATTACTTCATAAATATGGGGTTCTGCCCGATTACCATATTTTTCAATGTATTTACTTTAATTTAAAGGTATTTTCTCTGTATGAACGAATAGATTGGACTACTGGATGTATCTACACCAACTAAATGGACTTCAAATTTTTAATTTTATTTAAATGAGAGGACTATTTGCATCATATAACATGGGGCACAGCGCTTAACAGAACACGTGTTCCCCTAGTGGTCAGTGTGGATCTCATAACTTGTTAACATTATTTGGGCATCTTATACTTGTCACCTCTCTTCTAGAGTAAGGTCATCTTTTGAAAAGCACGTAATAAGTAAATTAACTCCTCACTGCCATTTTTCTATATTCTAGTGGTCATTTGTAGTTGCCACCATAACGGAGATCCCACCACTCTTCCTGCTTCCCAACTTCCTTGTTCAAAGAAGAGTATTGAAACCATTGAGGACTCAGACAGGAGGTACCATAATGGTATGTACACATGAAATTTAGAATATTTATCACATGACCTGATATGGTCTAAACTGAAATCACTGGTGTTTTGAAGGCTGTCATGGTACAGTGCCCAGTCAATCTTCTTGGTAACTTAATACAATGCTATGTAACAGGACTGGGCAAAGAAGCGCCTTTTGGGAGCCTAAATCAAATAAGCATACACTGCAGCAATTCTAAAGATTTAAAGGGGTTGTCCCACAAAGGATGTTTATCACTAGAGATGAGCAAATTGATTCTACACAAATTAAATTCAGTCCAAATTTCCCCAAAGTTTCGGATTCTGCAAATTCTGAAAGTTTTGGGGTTTGTGGCGCATGAGTCGCAGCAAAATGGCAGCCAATGTTTAACACCGGCAGCTATTTTACAGATTACTCAAAGGATCAGATGACCTTGGATGGACTTAAACTTAATGCCTGGCAGGCAGCCTTCCCAAAATTCACTTCTCTTATTCCTCCCTCTACCCATATATGTTGCTGTCACTTTCCCATTATATGCTGGCTTGGCATTAAAGAGATTTAAAAGAGGTTGGATTTAACTTGGATACAGTCCTAGAAGACAAAGAGTCAGACATGAATTTTCAGGGTAATCGGGGTACTTTCAATTTGAGACAAATTTTATTTCGATTGAATTGGACGGCCAATTCGACGGAATGCAACCAGAAACAAATTTTAGGACATTTGCTCTCTAATTATCATCTATTCACAGGAAAAATGTTGCTGTACTCAGCTGTTTCTGTCAGCTCCACAGATATAGAGTGACAGGACGCATGTGTAAACTCTGCTCCCTTTAAATTCAGCCTCAGTGTGTGCAGTAAGGAGGAACGGGTAGCTGGGGACCCTCATCTTAGTTATCTGTGGGGGTATCATTGGAGGGGTCCCAGCAATCAGGGGACAACCACTTTAAGCCCAACCCTTGTCCCACCCACTATTACCCTGGTTACGCATCCAACCTTGGTTTTTATGTCCAGAATATTTTCTCTGTCCAGGCCTTGAGTTACTAATAGCGCTCCTGAATTATTTCAAATTGTAGATCTTACAGCAGACTCCCCCATACTAGGACCACACAGTATCTGCACAGTGGTGCCTCTTTGCAAATATTTCACTTCAGTTAACATACACTAGTGTCGCCAAACAGCAGTATCAACACAATAATGACATCCACATGGAATTGGCCAAACCGCTGTGCCACACAGTATTTCCCATAAAATAATCGCATAGTAGTGCCCACAAGGTAGTTACAGCATTGCCTATCCAAATATAGAAGACATAGCTCCACTATAACATAAGACATTTGTTTCTCATATGTTCCGAAACGACTTCACTAACAGGAACTTACATGCAGAATTCAAGACTATTTTACGGAGTGCTGGCACTTGTTTACCTTGCTGTTGGGAAGTCAGTACCCAAAACAAAGACGCCTGCAAGCCATGTGCAGCTCCCTCGACACACACTGGCCACACAAGTAGCATATATAAATGGAAAACTTCATATTGGAAAATTTAAAATTGGGTCATACAAATAGAACTTGACTGTAATCTGCCTGGATTACGATAAAATCTGAAAGCTATAATTGAGAAGTAGTAATGCATGTTTCCATGTTTAGAGATCGCTGATGTATGCTTTTATTTTTAAGTGCGCTATAAATTAAGTTTACAAAAGACCTCCTTGGGCAGAACAGTTGTTGTAAATCTAAATCAAACATATGTTTCCCGTCGGGTTGAGCCCATACAATAGGACAACCGGATCGGCTGAAAACTATCTAATGTCTATTGTCAGCATAACTAGCAAACACATAGATCCACAAGTAATTATGTACTTTTCTTACAGGCTGGAAAACTGGCTATTGAAAGAGGTTGGGCAATCAATGTTGGCAAGTATAAGTATATTATTTATCTTTTATAACGCTCATGTGTTAAAATAACATGATAGACGTCTCTTTTATTGGAGATTAATGTAGACTTTTCCGGGTCTATGTTTTAATAGTTTTAACAACTTAATTGTTTGTCAGAAAATTTTACTAAGTGTTATAGAGTTCAAGAATCAACATGCATTCTTTTCTCTAGTAAAATAATAAAGGAATTATAATCCAGGGTTATATGTCATTCATCAAAGATTTAAACTCTAAATCCATAGGATGAAAGTGTTTGCTGTCACTTGTTTAGATAATGACTTGTTGCAGTATCTCTCCTGCCATACACAATGGAGATTTGTGGAATTTTTAATAATCAAATGGGTTGTCCCACCACTAAATATCGTAATTATTCTAGAGATCATAAAGAAAATGAACAATGTTTTCCATTTACATGCTGTTGAAAAAATAATCTAATCACCTGAGTGCTGGTCGACACATATGCTCCGTCACTATCTCTACAGTCAGTACTCTGTGCAGTCATCCCCTGTTTGCGGCAGTGCAGCCAATACAAATAGCTTTCTGCCCTGCTTGTCAGGGCGGGAGCAGAGCCTTGGCAGTAGCATGGCAGTATAGCTGAAGAGACTTCTTCTCAGCTTGTTAGGAGTGTAAAGCTTTGCATCCTGACAGCAGATCTGAATCCCTGCATATGCCCATTTAGGCTACATTCACACGACAGTGAAAAGCGGCCATGTGACGGCCGTTTTTGTAACTGCCGTCACATGGCCGTTGTCAGAACAATAGAGTTCTATGGGTGTATTCACACGGACGTTTTTTTAACGGCCCGTGAATATTGGCCGTCAAAAAATAGGACGTCCTATTTTTAGCCGTTTACAGAGCTCCCATAGAAGTCAGGAAACAATACTTGTAATGGCCGGTAAAAACTGATCCTGGCCGAGGATCCCCGCACACAGCGCTACTTTTGAGCGCTGAGCCCGGGGAGGCCCTTGACAGCACTGTCCATATATGGACAGTAATGTTGGGCTTTCAACTATGGAGTTCCCGGCCATAGCATCGCAAGATCCCGGTGTCACTATCCATATATGGACCGTGATGTCAAGGGGTTGCTCCTGGCCCCATTGAATTGAATGTGTCAGGGTGCTATCCGTTAAAACAACGGATAGCACCCTGACGAAAAAACTGAAGTGGGCATGAGGCAGTGGCATGCAGAAGTGATATTTTTTTTATTTTTTTGCTCGCATTTTGTTAATGCGGATAAAAAGTAAAACCCATTCATATCCAAGCCCGCTCTGTTAATATGAATCACAAAGTGGTGCACGGAAGCAAACAATTCTTTTTGAAGAAACTACTTAACAAATAAAGCTCACACACTTTACATAATTATTTTAACTGAAAATGTATACAAAAAAAAAAAAAAAAGTAGCGCACAGAGCTTAGTACATGTGGGCCAATGCGTTGCAATACTTGTTCAAAACCTCAGCAGACAGTTGTACGTTCATGAGAATAAGGCTGGGTTCACACGAGCACATTAATGTCCGTAATGGACGGACGTATTTCGGCCGGAAGTCCCGGACCGAACTCAGTGCAGGGAGCCGGGCTCCTAGCATCGTAGTTATGTACGACGCTAGGAGTCCCTGCCTCTCAGTGGAACTACTGTCCCGTACTGAAAACATGATTACAGTACGGGACAGTTGTCCTGCAGAGAGGCAGGGACTCCTAGCATCGTACATAACTATGATGCTAGGAGCCCGGCTCCCTGCACTGAGTTCGGTCCGGGACTTCCGGCCGAAATACGTCCGTCCATTACGGACGTTAATGTGCTCGTGTGAACCCAGCCTTAAAGAGGCTCTGTCACCAGATTTTGCAACCCCTATCTGCTATTGCAGCAGATCGGCGCTGCAATGTAGATTACAGTAACGTTTTTATTTTTAAAAAACGAGCATTTTTGGCCAAGTTATGACCATTTTTGTATTTATGCAAATGAGGCTTGCAAAAGTCCAAGTGGGCGTGTTTAAAGTAAAAGTCCAAGTGGGCGTGTATTATGTGCGTACATCGGGGCGTTTTTACTACTTTTACTAGCTGGGCGTTCTGACGAGAAGTATCATCCACTTCTCTTCAGAACGCCCAGCTTCTGGCAGTGCAGACACAGCCGTGTTCTCCAGAGATCACGCTGTGACGTCACTCACTTCCTGCCCCAGGTCCTGCATCGTGTCGGCCACATCGGCACCAGAGGCTACAGTTGATTCTGCTGCAGCATCAGCGTTTGCAGGTAAGTAGCTACATCGACTTACCTGCAAACGCCGATGCTGCTGCAGAATCAACTGTAGCCTCTGGTGCCGATGTGTCCTCCCTCGTCCGACACGATGCAGGACCTGTGAGTGACGACACAGCGTGATCTCTCGAGAACACGGCTGTGTCTGCACTGCCAGAAGCTGGGCGTTCTGAAGAGAAGTGGATGATACTTCTCGTCAGAACGCCCAGCTAGTAAAAGTAGTAAAAACGCCCCGATGTACGCACATAATACACGCCCACTTGGACTTTTACTTTAAACACGCCTACTTGGACTTTTGCAAGCCTCATTTGCATAAATACAAAAATGGTCATAACTTGGCCAAAAATGCTTGTTTTTTAAAAATAAAAACGTTACTGTAATCTACATTGCAGCACCTATCTGCTACAATAGCAGATAGGGGTTGCAAAATCTGGTGACAGAGCCTCTTTAAGCTACATAATACAAAGTTCTCAAATTGCCCGTTTTTTTTTTTTTAAATTAATGAGCCATATGTTTGTTTGTTTTTTGTACGTGCAACATGAAACCTTAATCATTCAATGACCGTCCCCCATACAGGCATCCCCTAAAATTTTAATTGCATATTTCTCTATTCCACAGCACTGTTTTACCTATATTACAATTCTGCATTCCTTATACATTCCTTATAATAGTGTCTAAAGTGATATATAGGTTTGTAAAGAAAATATAGTGTGTAGGTTAACATTTAAATAAAGAATTCTAAAATTATAGAAAAACAATATTATGTGAGCCTCCATTGCGGGTTCCATCACTTCTGACAGGAAGAGTTTCGGAGCATGCATCACTATTCTTATTGTTAAAATGACGAAACCTCAACTGGTCCCCCCCCAATGGACCCTTTTATAAGTCGGTTAGGTCCGTTGTACACTATTTGGACCTATTGAACAGGTCCATCACAATGTCATATTTTCTGTTATAAACGGAACACAAGATGTTAGTGTGAGCAGAGCCCTTAACATTTTACATTGCTTCCAAGCTGCTTTAGAAGTCATAGAAACCCCATGACACCTACTCCTGTATTTCTGCATGGTTGAGGTATCGCTATTGTTCAACATAATACTTTGTTGCTGATGTGTAGCTTTGTTTACAGGCATCAATGATCCCAGTAGTGAATCCTGTACAGGTACTATGTCTACCATGTGCTCTTCAGAATTTGTATCTATTTTAGAAATTTATTTCACTAATTCTGGTATTTAATTTTTTTTAAGGTGGAGGCTTCCATCATTGTTGCAGTGACAAAGGTGGAGGATTTTGTGCGTATGCTGACATAACATTAGCTATCAAGGTATAATTCAGGAGGTATTACATTGAAATGTTAGTTTATTCTAAAACCTAAAGCAAGACAAACAACATGTCTAATAGATGATAAGCTCAAAGTACCTGTTTGGTTCATTTGGTGAAGAGGGGCCGGACTGCTCTCAAGAGTACAAACTGGCATACATACATTGGAACATATAAACGAGGAATTTGGTGTTCAGTCTGATCACTATATCATTAGGGGACACAGCATCGTGGGTATAGGCCCCTGCCGCTTGCAATTTAGTCACCAGGTAGGAAGTAGTCTGGGCTTTTCCCATGCCCTTTCCACAGACACTGACTAAATTAGTTTTAGCCTAGTGTCCATAAGAGGCAGACATAACCTGATTCTCAAATCTTAATTTAAGTTTAATTAATTTCCGTTTCCTCTTTTAGCTGCAGGTAATTTGTCAGCCTGCTCACAGCCTTGTAAACCCCCTGTGGGTGGTGGGAAAAAAAGGCAATTTTCTACACTTCAGCCTCTCCATCCATTTCTGCTGGGTGGTGTACATCACCAGCTGGTAGGCCAGCCTTAGGGCTGTTTTTTCGTTTTGTTATAAGAAGTCACTTTTTTTTTTTTAAGGTGCAGCTCTTCCCAGTGGTCACTTAATTTTTTTTATTGGTGTCCCTACTCCCCTGCAACATGTTCTCATCTCGTGTTGCCCTCGTTACTTACTTTAATTGTGGCTGGTGTAATAGTAAGTTTACATGCAGTCAACCTACCCTATTCTGCCCACAGTGACTGCAGCCCAGGACCCCCCCCCCCAGATCCTAAACTTTCCTCAGGACGTATAATTCCCTGAATGGGCCAGGTCCTTTGCCTTAGGTGACACTTCCAGACCCTGACAAAAAATGGTTGAGTCTTTGGAGCTCAATTCTCTGATTTGGATTCGGAACCGGAACAGGACTCACAATTGGCAGCCACCATGCAGCCGCTGATACGCACTGTCAGGTATACACTTTTCATTTAAAGAGTGATCCTATCTTCCTTCTCAGGAAGAGGCACACTTATGGCGCCAAAGGCTATATTTTCCAAACCATAGCGAGTTTGAGGAGATTTTGTGCAGGAAATGGAAGCATTCTGACAGGCGTCTGACTGTCTCTCCTTTACAGGAAGAATTGATCTCTAAATGATCTATTTCTCCCTCTGTGGATCCACCTATCTCATGGCTGACTAAGAGCACTACCATTCCACTGTTAGATGCGGATTCACTCAGAGACCCACTTGACAAGAAGTCTGATACACAGACGAAGTCCTCATTCGTGGCCACAGGTTCTGCACTGCACCCAGTCTTTGCATCCAACTGAGTGAGTAAGTCTTGTTTGTTTTGGAGTAATTGCTGCACTGTGGTATCTTAAAGGTGTGCCGCAACGGGACATGGCTGATCTTGCATCTCAGGTAATTCAAGCTTCTACATTTCCTTTTGTTTCTCTTGAGCCCGCTTCAATGCCCGCTCATCAGCTCATCTGATTGCGGTGCAGCATTCTTTCTGGCTAAAGTTTTGGTTGGCCGACCCGCTTCCAAATAAACTCTTTTTGACCTTTTCTTTGCTGGTGGAAGACTTTTTGGCAAACTGGACTATATTTTTTGGGAGGCTACTGGCAGTTAGAGTTCTCTTTTGCCCCAGAACCGCCCCTGCCATATGCAGCCTTCTCTTTGATCTCGGAGGTTTCGGTCCATTCCTAACTCCTTCTCCCAGGGGTTGTTCTCTTCCCAGAGACTAAACAAGAGGACTGCTCACCCCACCAAGCCTAGACTCCCTTTGTTCAAGCTCAGACCTGCCTGGTAACCACGCAAAAAGATCCACAAGTTATGGCTAGACATCTTCGGCATGAAAGTGAATCCCACTCATATGGGATGTCCTAATGTGGGGTCAACTACTTTTCGTTCAGGGGACATGGCTCACTCAAGTGACCGATGCCTGGGTTCAAGTGGAGATGTCGACAAGTTACAAGATTGAGTTCCCCACCTTTGCCGCTGGAAGGTTCATTTGCATGTAATCCCTGTGGTAGATGGGCATCAGCTAGAACATCCTCTCGCCAATCGACATTCGTAATGCAGACACCCCATTCCACTTCCTTGATAGGCTTTCGCCTTTTACAATTTGTCTCCCTCCCCCCTTGGGTTTACCACGGGTCTTCACCAAGGTCCTGGCGACTCTCGGGACACTTCTCCGCGCCAGGGGAGCTGCTGTCATTCCTTACCAGGACAACTTCTTGGTGAAAATCCCCTCCAGACAGGAAAATCTTAAGTTTCCACATCACTCTGGACATGTTGACTTTGTTTGGCTGGATCATCAACACGTAGAGATCAACTCTGGTCCCATTTCAGAACATGGCATTTCTGGGAATGAATTTCAGCGCCAGATCTGTAAGATTCCATCTCCCAGAAGCCAAGATCCAGACCTCTTACTTCCGCTTTTGTATGCGAGTGCAGGATGGTCTCAACCTTCAAGGCAGTTCCATATGCCCAATTCCACTTCAGAACCCTCCAGGGGGGCGAGCCTGTTGTGCTGGGACAAGTCTTCGACTTTCTGGACAAGTTGGTCCACCTCCTCTCTTGGATCTGTCAAGAGCTGTGGTGGTGGACCTCACTGCCAATCTCAATCGGATGGTGTTTCCTTTCCCTTCAATGGCTGGTTATCTCAATAGATGCCAGTCTGTCCAGGTGGAGTGCAGTCTTTGGCCTCCACACAGTCTAGGGCCCCTGGACGTTAACTTATATGCACCTAATAATAATGGCTAAAAGATACAACTCCATCTGCAAAAAAGGCCACCATTAACTCCTAAGCCATAACCTCTTTAGTGTCCTGTATTCTAGACGCTGTTACCATTAGATCTCCAGTCTCATCCCAGGCATATTACTTGGCAGAGCCAGTGGGGAGTATAGAATGATTTTACACGGCCAGAATTCCTGGACGATAATAAGTGTCGATCGACTGTCTAGCACGCCTATCGGCTCTTGTTTGGCTCCATTTACATGGAGCAATGGTCGGAATGTATGGGGACGAACGATCGTTAATTGTTCGGCCTCTTACATTTTGGTTTCAACTGTATTTTTATTGAAAGGTTTTTCAAAATACACACAAGACATAAAGACGCATGGGCAGGCCATACGATCTATTTGACATTGTTCGACATAGAAAACAACTGAAATTCACATTTCAAAAATTCAATCAGTACCAATAAGAAATTATTACATTTCAAAACATTATTAGAAAATCCAATCAGACAAGACAAGACAGATAAGATGCAGGGAGAAAGACATAGGGAAGGGGAGAAGAAAACAAAAAAGATCAGTCAAAGGTCTAACTCCGAGATATCGTCAGCCAATATTTATCCCAAGGGTCCCAAACTACTTTAAATCTGTCCAGCGTGTTGTGAAGTGAGGCGGTCATATGTTCCATAGTGCGAATGTCCCTAATCCTAGTCAGTAAGTCAGTGTTAGAGGGAGGTGTAGTTTGTCTCCATTTCCAAGCAATCAAAGTTTTAGCAGCAGTAAGAAAGGGATGGAAAAGTCGAGCTGAAGGCTTCTCCAATGACCTAGGAGGGACATTCAATAGATAATGAAGAGGGTCTATGGGAATATCCTTCTGCAACACCGCCACCGCTAAATTTTTAACCTCCAGCCAAAACTGTGGCACCAGGGAGCAGCTCCAAATGATATGGAACAGATCTCCCCTCTGATCTCGACATCGCCTACAATCCGACGGGATACCCGGATTGAAGCTATGCAAGAGGGCAGAGGTATGATACCAGAACATAAGGATTTTATATTGATTTTCTTTGTATGTTGTACAAAGGGAAGTTTTAGCTGCTTGTGACCAGATGATCTGCCATAGCGAGAAAGGGATGGATTTATCCAACAGGGTTTCCCATTTTGACATATATCTATACATAGGAGGAAAGGAATTATCTGGAGAGAATAGTATTGTGTAAATGGCGGATCTAAGCCCCTTAGTAGTGGCAGTATGGCGACAAAATTTTTCAAAGCTGGTAGGTTTGGTGACCCGAGTGGATCCGAAGGTTTGTTGCATGTAATGCCTAATTTGAAGATAGTGGAAAAATGCAGAAGAGGGGATGTTATGATGCTGTTGGAAATATGAAAACGGGTGAAGATCTAGCATATGAGGATCAACCATATCGGCCAAGTGGAACACCTCTGCCCCAGTCCACAATCAGACCATTCGGGAAGTAGTACCCCCTGGAAGAGTAGGAGTATAGAACCGTGGTCAATGGCGGACAATCTGACGCCAAGTGAAAGCGTCTTTTACAAGCTTCACAAACGTCTCTCTGAAAGCGCATGGGACCCAGCAGAGATGAAGAAGGCAAGGCCAGTGGGTCGCCACATAACAGAGTTAGGATGAACAGGTGCCATCCACAATTTCTCTATTTCAGTCCACTTGGTGTATGCCCAAAGGGACACCCAACAGGGAATGCGACGGAGATGGGACGCCCAGTAATACTTCACAACGTCAGGGACAGACAACCCCCCCCCCCCCCCGCCGGCTCTGAGGAAATCCCGTTCACGGATGAAACGCGTCAGCTGATCTAATCAAACTGGGCGGGTAGTGACGTCTAAACCCTGCCTTGCAAATTCCTGACTATGCTGGAGACGTCACATGGAAAAGGATACCATATGGTTTGGAACTTACCCTTTTGCCGGCGTGTGCCCTCACCCTTTTCAGATCTTATGCTTCTTGGTGTACGACGTGGAGTGATCCAATATACTGGCAAAGAAAGAATCACTTGATGTGACGGTGGAAGTTTGGAGGCTTTAAGAAATATATGACCATACAAATCGGAACTTACCTGGTGAAGGCCTTCCGTGCCGCCCGTCGGGCTGACTGTTCCTCCACACGGCTCCCCGATGCTCGCTGGATGATCAGAGGTAAAACCTGTATGACCAATGGAAATTGGGCTTGCCGTATAAAAATCTTGAAAAAACGTCCCTCTCCAAGAGTAGAGATAGGGAGGGCTACATATTGACCCAAGGGTCTATGAATAGACTGCCAGTCACCATTGATCCCTATATAAATAAGGATTTAATTATTGAAAGCGAAGAGTGAAACAAACGCTGTAAAATTTGTCTCTTTACTATATGATGGCTATTTTCCTATGATGGGAACTACACTATACAGAAAGTTTCTTTCCAATAAAAAAATCATTACCAACTATCTGGAATAGGAACTTTGGCCATTCTTAGGATAAAAAATATATATTGTCAAAAACCGCAAGTATGAACACAACCCAGCGGTTGTTCAGAATCATTCGTCTGATATTGTACTTAGGAAATATATATATATATATATATATATATATATATATATATATAATGTTGTTTATCCTTTAAGGGACTTAATTTATGTATAGAAGATCAATCCCGATTGTATGTTACCTTTTCCTGGCCAGGAGATTTTTTTAAATTTGTGTGTATATATTTATATTCCCGAAAATATTCGGAGTTCAAAATAAAATATTTTTCATAAATTTCTATTAACCCAAGAGTGCCTAGTCATATTTCTGTAATATTTTTTCTTTTCTTTTTGTTTTTTATATATCCTTTATCAGAAATTGCACCGTGCTATATTTATATTGCATTTTTGGGTATTTCTATCAGGTATGGTTTAGCAATAACCACATCTTGTTCTATACATGGGGAGAGAACCCTGGCCATAAGTCTATGCAGTTCTACGAAGAGAGGAGGGAAATTGGCCTTGTAAACTGATTTATACGAGGGGGTGTGTTGGACTCCTAAATAAGTCAGGGAGACTTCTTTCCAATTGTAAGTGTAGTTTTGTTTGAGGAGCAAAAGAGTGTGCTGTGGGACATTAATAGAGAGTCCTTCCGTTTTAGAGGTGTTCGTTTTATAACCTGAAAGCCTCCCATATCTATGGATAACGTTAGTAAGGGTGGGTAGAGAGGTATGAGGTTTAGTGATAGTCAAGAGAACGTCCTCTGCAAATAATGAGACCTTGAACTCTTTATCTTGTATTTTGACCCCCGCTATATCTATGGATTGTCGTATTTGAGCTGCAAGGGGTTCAATACAGAGCACAGACAGAAGAGGCGATAATGGACAACCCTGACACGTGCCATTCCAAATCTCGAACGGAGGGGAGGTGGAATGCGGAAGATTAATTGCTGCCGTTAGATTGGAATAAAGACCACGCAGAGCCGTCAAGAAAGGACCCGAAATCCCATACGAACCCAGAGTTTCAAACCTGAACGGCCACCCCAAGCGATCAAACGCCTTCTCCGCATCCAGGCTAAGAAGGATCTCTGATTCCTCTTGTTTGTGAAGGGCATCAATAATATCAAGGGTCCTGAGAAGTGTTAGGGGAATAGACATTACACAAGACAATGGGCTGGCCAGATAGTCCCTTCCAAAATAACATATCTACCCCCAGGATCTAAGTGCGATGTATGGACCTGGAGAGGACACGTACTGGATATCATAATGGCAACCCCTGCCCTCTTACGGCCAGAAGTGGCAGAATATACAACCAGATATGCTCCCCGGGCAAAACTAAATGAACCAGAAGAATCCAAATGAGTCTCCTGCAGAAAGGCAACCTCCGCTCCAAGAGATTTCAGCTCCCTAAGAACTAAGTGCCTCTTCACATTGGAGTTGAGCCCCTTCACGTTGAGTGTGACAAATTTAACCATGGTTATATATGTAGGGAAGAAAAATAAGTAGTGGTAATAGTGCAGGTGTATACAGCTCACAGTTACGTAGAAGTTGTTCTCTGTCGAGTCCCGTGCCAAGTAGGTCCCCGCTATATTGTCTTCCAGTAAGGTCCGCGGGAGATATAAAGTCAGCTCATCCATTAATGTGGAAAGTAGCATAAAGGGGGGAGAAACACTGGGAGAGAGACAAACCAGGGAAGCAAGACAAATATCATCAAAATTAAATGAAAATACATGTAGTCAATGCACATCAGTTATAAAAGTATAAAGTACTATCAGGGGAAGTAAGTTACCCTGAGGTGGGCGAGCCAATGAAAGCTTGGAATATAGTATTACACTTTGCAACTCTCTCCGAAAACCGAGGGAGAACTTCAAAAATTATACCCAAGCAAGATAGGGGTCAGGCTACAGTAATCAAGTCACCACAGTTGAGGAGTTGTAAAAGCATGTTATTACCCAAATAAAGAGCAGATGAACTAAGTTACCTATGGCCTAACCGGCCCTGCCACAATTTACTTTAAAGATAAGAAAGAAAAGCACATAAAAAAAAAAAAAAATTAAACAGGAAATATAAGCTTAAATCAGCCTAAATATTTCAGCTTATGGAGAGAATGCCGGGCATAGGATGTCCAGAATCCCTCTCAAAGGTCGCACAGGTGCCAGTAGACGTTTCAGCGTCCATCAGGTCGGAGCAGATCTTGGGGAGCGGCGGTTTGGTGAACGTCGTGGAGAGAGTCTCCTCTTATTGCGTACAGACTGCCAAACTGGCGGTGGAGGAGAGGGCGGCAAAGGAGTCTCCCAATTCTGTAGTTTGGGTGTAGGTATACCAAGGGTATCGCAGAAGTGAGGTAAATCCCCCGAATATCTCCGGATCGCCGAAGCACCATCTCTCCTAGCAGTGAGGGAGAACGGGAAACCCCAACGATAGACAATATCGTGATCCCGTAGGGTAGCAAGAAGGGGACGAAGCATTCATCTTTTCTGAAGAGTGATTCAAGAGAGGTCCGGGAACAACTGAATCGGGGCACCCTCATAAGCCAAATTCTTATGTTGTCTGGCTTTGAGCATAATGTCCTCTTTGGTACGGAAGTCCTGTACACAGCAAATTATATCCCTAGGTTGGGAAGTGATCGATTTTGGCTTCAGTGCCCGATGAGCTCTATACAGGGGTATTTTATGAGAGGGAGGTTCTCCCAGAATGTCGTTAAAGATAGTCTCTAACATGGGATGGAGGTATTCCAACCCTGAGGATTCAGGAATACCTCTAACCCTGATATTGTGACGACGTCCCCTATTATCCAAGTCCTCTAAGTGCAATTGCATGTATCTAATTGAGGCGAGTTGAGAGGACAGAGTAGTTTGAAGGACAGATACATGACGTCTGGTAGTATCATGGTCGTCTTCCAGAGTTTCCACTCTGGTGGCGATTTGATGCATATCCTGATGTATCGCTGCTAACTCCGAGTGAAATGTTTCATTCACCTCTTGTATCAAATTTTTTTGAAGTCCCCTTTGGTAGGCAATTGTGAAAAGCATTCTCACCATATTTGCGGCATGTAAGAGGGAGGTGCATCAGGTTCATTATGATCAGAGTCTGAGGCAGACCGGAGGGGATTCTGTACAAATGCTGATAGAGATGGCGTACCCCCTAGCTCATCTTCCACAGTAGACTGCAGGGAAGGGGTATGGGAGGAACCACAGGGTATCTCCTTGTGCTTAGGCCTCTGGGGTTTAGGAGCAGCATTGGGATGATGGGCTGCCATATCAGAGGATTGGGATAGAGATGCTGTAGTCAGCATGGATGCAGTGTCCCCATCAGGATCCATTGCCACGTGTGACATGGCCGCAGCCACTGCTCCCTGAGGCCTTTCCTTCAACAGGGTGCCAGGTGAAGGCATCGTCATAAGAAAGCTATGGAGGATCGTTGGAGCCCGCGGACTCTGAGGCTTGCCTAAGGCTAGGGAGCCGTGGTGTATGCCAGCTGCAGGAGCGTCTCCGGCTGCTGAGGCGAGGAGGCCAAAGATGGCGTCTCATGCGGCCTGGGGAGCGGAGTGAGCGATCTCCTAAGAAAATATATGTCCAGCATTGGTGGAGCAGGATAGACCAGAGGAGCCTGTGCAGGGGTGACTCCAGACCTTTGCGGTCTCCTCCTACACATAGATGGGCTCCTGTCGATGCTATTGTCTGCTGCTCTAAGGTGGCAGGGCACGGAGGTCACAGATTATGCGACTGGCGCCATGAGCTGTAGGCCACGCCCCGGTCTCTTACATTTTTCATCTTGTCGGTAGCACATTCCGTTTACTGGGGAAGATGTGCTGTCGACAAGCAACCATATTTTTGGCGACATAAAAGATGCAATCTGTCGATCGCTGCCCTGTTTACAGGACTATGATTTTGAACAGGTATTCGTACGAGCGCTCAGTCACCTGATCGTTGGCCCGTTTAAAAGGGCCTTCGTTCTCCTTGTGAAAGATAGAAGCAGCGTGTAAAGAAAACCAGTATATAGTTGCCATTTTTTTAAGTGATTCTTGTGCCTGTGTTCTGTGGGGAAATCTGGGCTGCATTATGGGAATTGCTGCTGTCACTGTTATTGGGCACTACACCTGTGTTATGAGGAATGTGGTTGTGTTATTATACATTGTAGGCGGTATTGTTATGAAGACTATGTGACTTGATTATGAGGCACTATAGATTTTTTTTATGCACTACTGTTGCTATTTCGTGAGGTTCTTTAGCTGTTATATAGAGCATTGTTGCTATAGTGAGGTACTGTAGCTGTTTTATGGTGCACTGTGGTTATGGTATTGGGTGCTGTAGCTTTTATATGGCGCACTGGCTATACGTAGCTTTAAGTGCTATAGCTGTTTTATGGAGCACTGTGGCTGTAGTGTTAGTACTCTAGTACATGGAACACGGAGTGTGTATTATGCATTTATAGGCACCCGCCAAATTGTAGTAATTCTTCTAGGGGAGAATATCTGTGTAACATGGCATGCGATGGAGCTTTTATAACAAGTCTTTAATTTCTTTAACTGACATAATTGGGTTCTTTTAACTCAGCGAGAGCCAACGGCTCTATTCATATGTGTTGATTTTCTGACGAAAAAGCTGCAGCCTATTATAGAAAGCGTAAATTTTCCGCTTTTAGAATTTTTGTCTGATTCCATTTTTTATACTTTGCCTTCCTTTACGATCCACACATGACTTTGTCTAAAAATCAAAACTGCATTTGTGATTCCAGCCTTGGGCTTCTTTCACACGTTAGTATTTTGGTCCGTATTTTGCATCCGTATTTGGAAGCCAAAACTAGGAGTGGGTCCAAAACACCCAAGAGTTACAAATCTATCCATTATACTTTTTCTATTTATGTTCCTCTCCTATTTTTTTGCTTCCAATTTTGGCTTCTATTCTTATTTTCCCAAGTAACAAGTTATCAGATAAATTCCAATTCATTTAAAGATTTCACAGCGCTCAAATGAATAGACATGGAGTTATTAGTGGTTTATATTTGTTAGATTTAAATAAAAACAATTTTTATATATATGTATTTTTTTTTTATATTTAGTTTTTATTTGAGCGTATGGAAGGTGTTTCCAAGGCCACCATAATAGACCTGGATGCCCATCAGGTACTGAACTTATACATATTTATGTCATCTCATATTTCATAGAGTAGGTCATAAAGTGGTTTAAAAATCTGTAAATTTATACATACAAAAAAATAAAAAACGTCAGATCATATCACTGATATAAGTGTAAAATATTACCCATAGTAGAGTAATGAAAGAGGCGCAACCAATCCTGTTA
This sequence comes from Rhinoderma darwinii, assembly GCF_050947455.1. Taxonomy (NCBI): domain Eukaryota; kingdom Metazoa; phylum Chordata; class Amphibia; order Anura; family Rhinodermatidae; genus Rhinoderma; species Rhinoderma darwinii. The sequence continues at coordinate 108,653,397 of NC_134693.1, read as the reverse complement.
GCTAATAACAATGGACAGTACACATTGTGGCCATATAGGACAGTGATATTAATTCTGGTTATGGATCTGTAAATGCTTTACATGGTTTATGTCTAGAAATCCCCAATTTTCTTTTCATTAGGGTAATGGGCATGCAAGAGATTTCTTGGATGATCAAAGGGTGTACATTATGGACATGTATAATCGGCACATATACCCTGGAGATACATTTGCAAAACGTATGTAAAGTATTTCTTATAGTATAACCTTTCTAATGCTATTAGTGCGTAATAAATGCTTTTTGTTCTATTGTCATCATGGAAGATGTGTGATAAAGCAGTGTTAGATCATGTTCGCACTGTTTAGTACAGGTGTCCTAGAAGTGACTGTGTGCCGCATAGTGTAAATGGGATTTTTATAACATCCGTCCACTGCAGTTAAAATGTTAAGTACACATTCCACTGTAAGGTGCACAATCCCTATTATTCTCACTAAAGTTCTAAAAGTAATATTAAATCTAGCTATGCTGACGTTGGGTGAAAAAAAAATCCCAAAAACATTTAGGGCACAAGTGTTTTTATACAACACAACGGTTTAGTAAAAAATTGGTCCGGAAAACTATTTCAGGTGGGGTGTGCCACATTTATGAAACATTTGTGCCATGTTTTGACCCCTAAAATTGTCCCTACCCATTAGATAAATGTTTGCTGACCCCAAAAATGTTGGTGGGATCCTCTGACAATCTAAACTGCCACCAGGTTAAGCAAGGTTCAGGCATGTTGGCTTTTGACATGCCCATTTCTTTACCCTCCTAGGTGATAAGCGATGCCAGATGTGTCTCAGAGCATCTTATCCCCCTTTTCCCTATTGAAATAAACATGCACATTTCGCTGACCGCTATCTTACTGTATGTATATGGCCACCAGCATAAGACATTTTTGGCTGTACTCCGCCCTGAGGAAACTGCGGCTGCTAAATTAAAAATGGATGTATGGTTGAACTGAACAGTGTAGATATCCAAGGAGGGCCAAAAAGGAAGGCTGCAGAGGGCAATAGATGTTGTGGGAATGCTCCGTCTTATTTTAGAAAAGCAGACAAATTTTTTTAAAGCCATTCAAGATTTAAGGTGTGGCCTATTTGATGGGCGGAGTCTAAGGAGCGAGACAATGTGTGCCTTGAAGCTCCTGAGATGTAAATCTTGTACGGTTAATAGTTAAAGAATTTTGTCGTATTTAACTAGAGGTCACACGTCACGGGTTTATTGCAGATTTTAAACTTTGCAATGCATGAGGGTGAGATCTGCATCAAATCCGCAACAAAATCCGCGACGTGTGATTTCGTCGATGTACGAGCTTGTGCCTGTTTCAGAAAATTCTTTGTATTCTATTAACGTGAGCCGTGTAGCATTAAAAGTAAAGCATTAAGTTTATTAAATGTTATTAATATATCTGCCCCTGTGTATTCTTCTCCTGATAATGTATTCATGAGAATTCAGGAAAGTTAGGTAAATATGTATCGGCAAATGAAAAATTTTATATTACAGTTTCTTAGAATACAAGCCTTTTATATGAGCTTAAGATGGAAACTGTCAGTAAAAGATATTAATTGAATGTGGATGTTGGATTATTCTATATACAATATATAGGTGCAATAAAGAGGAGAATAGAGCTTGACTGGGGAACGGAAGACAAAGAATATTTGGAAAAAGTAGATACTCATGTGAAAGGGGCACTGAATGAGGTCACTCCAGATGTGATCATCTACAACGCAGGGACAGATATACTGGATGGAGATCCACTCGGAGGGCTCTCAATTTCCCCTCAAGTGAGTAGCAAATGTTCATTATAGAGAAATAACACAGATGTACGAAACCCATATAAACCATCGCGAGTTTACACCTTTGTTGGAAACAAAAAACGAATTGAAATGCTTCTATGGAAAACTGTACTGCATTGATCAAGGTAAAGACTGTGGTAGTGTTTACAATTTTTACATGCAGTTTTCCTGATCTACATTTTTTTCCCCCCAATTTTAGCCAATGTGCTAGAACCACAATAAAAGCGTGATGGTAATAGTGCTTAATGTGGTTTGAAATAATAACCGTAACCTAAAAATGTGGGTTTTCTGAAGCATTGGGTAAATGAGATCTCATTCATTATTATAAAATAATTTAATGTCATGTAAGCTGAACATTAAAGTTATTCCACGGCTAAAAATAATGTGGAGAAAATGCTGTGCTTGAACCTAGTTATTCTAAACATGACTAATGAATGACACCACTTCTGCAATGCGAAAACCCGTTTTAAAAAAAAAAAAACATGCCATGCCATGAAAACCAGTTTTTGGGCATTAGGTTGGGGAGTTTTGGGATGTGTGACCTATAAAAAAAAAAATAGGGGGGGGGGGGGGGCACATGTCTGTGAAAAGTTCATACTAATGATATATCACTTGGCTATGTTGGGTATTTGAGGACCAAAGGGGTGAAGTTATCATGGACGGCATGACTACCAAGCTCTGTTTCTGCTTTGTGGCCGCCAGGCCTAAGGAAACTTGAAAGCCACTGATTTAGGCCGTTATTGATGGTCTCTGCTTTATTATTTATTATGACGGAAAATAACTAAATCCTTTTCTCAGTGGCTTATTCCACAGTATATATCAGGGGTCTCAAACCCATGGGTGCATGCGGCCCCTGAGGCTGTCATCTGCGGCCCACGGGGCACCGTAGCTCCCTCATGACGTCCCAGAGCAGAGCTTATACTATCGCTCTGTTCCGGGACTCCTGCTCTGAGGAAGCCCCTGATGTCAGGAGCAGAGCTGGGGTCCCAGTCAGAGTGCTAGAAGCGGCTCTGCTCCTGACATCACTGTCTATATATGGACAGTGATGTCAGGAGCAGAGATGGCACTTTGGCATTATCTACAGAGGGCACTGTGGCATTTTCTAGGGGGGGGGGGGGGGGTGGAACTGTCTACAGAGGGCACTGTGGCACTATCTAGGAGGGGTGGCATTATCGACAGACGGCACTGTGGCATTATCTACAGGTGGTGTGGCAGTATCTACAGTGGGCAGTGTGGCAATATCTGCCTAAAAAGGGGCTGCCCAATCTTGACATTCTTGTGTCTACCAAACGCTGCCAACTGAGCAGGCAGACTGAATTTAGCGACCTTTAGGGTAGAAACACACACCGCATAAACACTTTGGATTTTCCACAACGGATAAATTGCGGAAAATCCATAGCGTATTACAGTAGCAGCAGAGTGGGTGAGATTTCAAAAAAATCTCATCCCCACTCTGCGGTAAATATCCGCCCAAAAAACTAACATAAATTGACCTGCGGTGCGGTTACTTCAACTGCAGCATTTCAAATAATTCTGCGGATACTATTCTGTTGCGGGTTTAGCCATTGAATTCAATGGGGTGCTTAAACCCGCAACAAAGCATTGTGTGTTGCGATATTTGCGACGGAATCACAAGTAAGAAAAAAATAATAATAAAGTTCTATTTACCCAGAGTTATCTGCTTCTTCTCCAATCCGGCCTCAATGAATGACGTTGCAGGCCTTGTGACCACTTCAGCCAATCACATGGTCCTGCAACGTCATCCAGCGAGACCGGAACGGTCTTCAGAGGAGGGAGGGGGTAAGTATGTGCGATCATTTATGCAGCGGAACGTACACCCGAAATAACGCACCACAGTGTGGTGCGGGATTTCGGACGGCATTCCCTGCGGTGTTCAGGGCGAATACGCTGCGCAGCTTGTGTCTGTTCCTACCCTTAAACTGAAACTGGATTGTTAAAATAAACGCGTGGAGTAAACTAGCAAATCTTACATATATAAATATTGTTATAGTAATTTAGTATTATAGTAATGTAGTATTGTTATAGTAATGTAGTATTGTTATAGTAGTTCGAATAACTAATTGATTAACAATACTTTTGTATTGTATCAAATTTGAAAGTAATGCGACCCGTCAACGTCCCATTTTTTCTATGTGAGGCCAATTTCCCCGGCCGAGTTTGAGACCTCTGGTATATATCATAATGTGCTGTTATTAGTTTTGTACTGTCAATAATCTTCTTGTATGGTTTTCATTATTAGGGAATTATAAAGAGAGATGAAATTGTGTTCAGCATTGCCAGGAGCCGTTCCATCCCAATTCTGATGGTCACCTCAGGAGGATACCAGAAGAGGACAGCACGGATAATTGCAGATTCTATACTCAATTTGTACAATCTTGGTCTTATTTCCAATTCTCTGTCCAACGAACCCAGGATATGAGCATTAACTTTAAATCTGAACTGACATTACAAAGAACTTGCAATAATTTACATTTTGTTTAAAAAATGTAATATGTGAAACTAAAATACTAATACTGTATTTATTTCAGTGGAAAAAAAATTCTTAGGGCACTTTAATTTTCATTATTCATTTATTTCTCTATTATAGCGGAAATCCACCTTAGTCGCATCTACTTAGTGCGGTATTGCAGAAACTGTGTAAGGGGTTTCCAATTCCAAGAACGTCAACATTTTTCTGAAGGGGTAGTCAACAAGGCACCTCAGCCCCTTTAACTGCTGCTTCAAAAGCATCTTCTGACATTGCAATGTGACTTGTCAGAAGACGCTTTTAAAATTAACCTGTCAATGACTTTATGCTGCCCTCTCTGATGTCCCATTTTAATGATATATGGCTTATCCACAGGATAATCTATGAATGTTTAACAGGTGTGAATCCCACTTCTGGGTTCCTGCAGCTATCGGGTAAACGAGTCTGAGTACAACCTTTTTGCCGATTTTTGGCTGTCCAATGCTCCATAGAGTCTAATGGAATAGGTGGCCACACTTATACGTGGCCCTCTCCATTGAAGTGTATGGGACTTGCAGAAAGAGCTGAGCAGACAGTGTGGTCACTTCTTCATTGAACTTTATAGTCTACTGCAACTGGAAATTAGTGAATTAGACATACCAGACCCCTATTCACCCGATAAATGGGAGTCCCAATGGTGAGACCTGCGCCTATCAGGCATTTGGCATATTCTGTAGATATGCCATGAATGTGTAAGATAGGAATACTTCTTTGAGTATGTCATCACATTTATTGGAGCTGACGGGATTCTTTAATCTGACACTAAAAGCTTCCAGTAAAGAGGGGAATTTATTAAGAACGGGTGTTTCATACGCCAGTCTTAAACTGAACTGTGCTGGAGTGAAATGCACCAAATGTATTAAGAGGTGCACGCTTCTTAATTAATTTGTTGCATCTTTGCATGTCTGTGTGCAAGAAAATCAAATCTACGCCTTCTATGAACAGGCTTAGATTTGTGCTATTATTTACACTAATTGATGGCGTAATTTATAGTAAATCTGTCGATCTACGGGAGGCCATGCCCTCTCCGACTAAAGTAAACCCACATTCTTCAAAACTTTTAAAAAGTATCGAGAGGAATGGAAAACTGCAAAAATCACAAATAATTACGCAATTTCCTAATTTTTAATTCCACAAAAGTATTGTACAGCCGCAATGAAATTTCCACCATAATGTCTACACGCCATGTTTCTCATTACTTTTTCATTACTACCTGTTTGAGATTTTTTTTGTCTGATGGTGTCAAATTTTACTTCTAGCAATAGTTGTTTGGTGTCCTTAATTACCTTTGTGAAGAGACCACAACATATTTGGAAAAAAAGATTGCTGGACAGCCAGTATACATTTGCAAGCCTTTCACTACACTGTGGCAGACACTGGATTGTATAAAGTATTCTTTCAGCTTCTTTGGCGCACTAATGGAGAGGGCACTGACTGGGATCCGGAAGACTGAGAAATAGGGAGTAGCGTGGTGTAGTCCTTACACTGTAGAACGTTTTAAGTTGTCTTTGTGCCTAACTGTGACATAACAGGGACTAGGTAGTCTGTCACCAATGTATTTATGTCCCTAAATGACAATATAGCGCTCCACATATGCAATATATTTATCAAACCAAATTTTCTGGCGCAAGTGCATTGATAAATGTGGTCTTTAGGGAATTTTTTTCCAACACCTAAAAGTGGAAGTGAGCTATAACAGGTGAAACCTTGTAACAGTGCCACACTGTGCCCAGTTCATAGAAAAGGAATACCGGTGCAACAGTATTACTAAATATGATCTATTAAGTTAGGCCCCATGCACACGAACGTAAAAACGGGCGTAATTACGGCCCGTAATTATGGGCCCATAGACTTCTATTGGCTACGGGTACCTTCCTGTATGCTTACACGAAGGTGCCCGTGCCGTTGAATAATATAGAACATGTCCTATTTCAGGCCGTAATTATGGCACAGGCAGGCCCATAGAAGTCTATGGGGCTCCCGTAATTACGGGTGACTACGTGTGTGCACCCGTAATTACGGGAGTGATGCTAGGCGACGTCAGTGGATAGTCACTGTCCAGTGTGCTGAAAGAGTTAAACGATCAGTAGTAACTCTTTCAGCACCCTGGACAGTGACTTCATACTTACCCAGAACTCCCTGCTTCTTCCTCCAGTCCGGCCTCCCAGGATGACGTTTCAGCCCATGTGACCGCTGCAGCTAATCACAGGCTGCATCGGTCACATGGACTGCCGCGTCATCCAGGGAGGTCGGGCTGGATGCCGAAAGAGGGACACGTCACAAAGACAACGGCCGGGTAAGCATGAATTTCTTTTACTTTTACTACGGAAAGGACTGCCCCTTCTCTTTATCCTGCACTGATAGAGAGAAGGGGCTGCCGATTAGTGCAGTGCAATTTTGCAGCGAAAATGTGCCCGTAAATACGGGTGGAATACTGGTGACACCGGACCCGTATTTACGGGCATGGGTCCGTAAATACTGGTGCAATACAGGTCGAATACGTGTAACCAAGGACCCGTATTTACGGGAGGAAAAAAATACGTTCGTGTGCATGAGGCCTCAAAGTGGAAGTGAGCTACAACAAGTGAGACCTTGTAACTGCGCCCAGTGCATAGAAAATGAATACCGGCGCAACAGTATTACTAAATATGATCTATTAAGTTAGTCACTGAGGAAGTTTACTGGTGGCCGCCTTATTTCTTCTGTGACACAGGCAGCCACAGGGACAGCTAAACAGGCTCCACAGGTAGGTCCTTGCAAACAGTAGAATAGATTTCAGCTCTGCCGCCGCCTGTAATGGGGAAATAGGTTGTGCTGCTGAGTTTTTAGATTTTGAGCAGTTATTCTGAATATTTTACCACCAGCAAAATGGTCACTGCATCTGTCACTGATGCAATTTTCTGATGTAGTAGATTTATATTAGACAAGTGTTAATTTGTTATTGTTGATTTGTTAATAAATTGTTATTACACTTAACTAATTCATGGATCTGTCTTTTTTGACCTGATTTTGTTTGAGAGAGCGTCCAATTTTTAATATACATAAATGAGATGTAGTTACACACAAGAATCATTGCTCTGCCAGCTGAGAACAAAATAGGAATAATATTGTATGCGTTGTTTATATAATTGTGTGCATTGTATGCATATTGTATACACAGTGTATATTATTTTTTGGTTCCTTTATAAAACAGTTTTGTCATGTCTCCATTATAAACAGAAATCATGACGCGAGTGTGAAAAGAATGTTATATTTTGTTTTCCATATAGGACTTTTCATTTTGGAGTTGACGGAGAGGTGTAGATAGAAGAATTTTGTAAACCAGACTATTTTGTGCTGCTTACATTGTCTTTTAGATAATGTTTGTCCTAAAGAGGCTCTGTCACCACATTATAAGTGCCCTATCTCCTATATAAGGAGATGGGTGCTATAATGCAGGTGACAACAGTGCTTTTTATTTAGAAAAACTATCTATTTTTACCACTTTATGAGCTATTTTTAGCTTTATGCTAATTCGTTTCTTAATGTCCAAGTGTGCGTGTTTTTACTTTAGACCAAGTGGGCGTTGTACAGAGGAGTGTATGACGCTGACCAATCAGTGACCAATCAGCGTCATGCACTTCTCTGCATTCATTTACACTGCACTAGCGATATAGCTATCTCGCTATTTGCAGCTACATACACACGTTTGCCTTGCTGGAAATCTCACAGAAAAGATTCAGGCGTGTTTGGATTCTGAATAGACATCACGTCCTGGCTGGAGGTAATGTATATTCATTGTCAGGACACTGCAGTAATGTTATAGTGTGTGTATGTAGCTGCACATAGCGATATAGCTATATCGCTAGTGCAGTGTAAATGAATGGAGAGAAGTGTGTGACGCTGATTGGTCACTGATTGGTCAGCGTCATACACTCCTCTGTACAACGCCCACTTGGTCTAAAGTATAAACACGCCCACTTGTGCATTAAGAAACTAATTAGCATAAAGCTAAAAATCGCTCATAAAGTGGTAAAAATAGATTGTTTTTCTAAATAAAAAGCACTGCTGTCACCTACATTATAGCGCAAATCTCATTATTTAGGAGATAGGGCACTTATAATGTGGGGACAGAGCCTCTTTAACCCGTTAGTGACCGGCCCATCGTGTTTCTACGTCGGTCACTAACGGGCCTTATTCCGATGCCATAGACTTTTTACGTCGCCGCATCGGAATAAGTAAACAGAGCAGGGAACTGTCAGATCTCCCTGCTCTCAGCTGCCAGACGTAGCTGAGGGCTGGGAGCGTCCCTGCTCTGCCGTGTGAGCTCGATATTAGTATCGATCTCACACGTTTAACCCCTCAGATGCGGTGCTCAATAGCGAGCACCACATCTGAGTGGTTTTGGAGAGAGGGAGGGAGCTCCCTCTCTCCCCCACCGACACCCGGCGATACGATCGCCGAGTGTCTGTGTCTCTAATGGCAGCCGGGGGTCTAATAAAGGCCCCCAGGTCTGCCTGTAATGAATGCTTGCTAGATCATGCCGCAGGCATGACCTAGCAGATGCCTGTCCGTGTTAAACGGCCAGGCAGTAATACACTGCAATACAAAAGTATTGCAGTGTATTATAAATGCGATCGCGGAATCGCTTATTATAGTCCCCTAATGGGACTAGTAAAAAAGTGAAAAAAAAGTTTAATAAAGTTAATTAAAAAAAATTTGAAAAAAAATAAAAAACCCAGCTTTTCCCCTTACAAACTGCTTTGCTTTACTATTAAAAAAACAAAATAAAGTTAAAAAGTTGCACATATTTGGTATCGCCGCGTCCGTAACGACCCCGACTATAAATCTATTACATTATTTAACCCGCACGGTGAACACCGTAAAAAAAATAATAAACTATGGAAAAATTGCAGTTTTCTGTGAATACTGACTTTAAAAAAATGTAATAAAAAGTGATCAAAAAGTCGCATCTACTCCAAAATGGTACCAATAAAAACTACAAGTCGCCCCGCAAAAAAAAAGCCCTCATACAACCGCATCGGCGAAAAAATGAAAACGTTACGGCTCTTCAAATATGGAGACACAAAAACAAATAATTTTGAAAAAAAAGCGTTTTTACTGTGTAAAAGTAGTAAAACATACAAAAACGATACAAATTTGGTATCGTTGCAATCGTAACAACCCGCTGAATAAAGTTATTGTGTTATTTATATCACACGGTAAACGGCGTAGATTTAGGACGCAAAAAAGTGGCGAAATTTCAGATTTTTTTCTATTCCCCCCCCCCCAAAAAAAGTTAATCAATAAATAATATGTACCTAAAAATGGTGCTATTAAAAAATACAACTTGTCCCGCAAAAAACAAGACCTTATACAGCTATGTAGACGCAAAAATAAGAAGGTTATAGCTCTTGGAATGCGACGATTGAAAAACGTAAAAAATAGCTTGGTCATTAAAGAGGCTCTGTCAGCAGATTTTGCAACCCCTATCTGCTATTGCAGCAGATAGGCGCTGCAATGTAGATTACAGTAACGTTTTTATTTTTAAAAAACGAGCATTTTTGGCCAAGTTATGACCATTTTTGTAGTTATGCAAATGAGGCTTGCAAAAGTCAAAGTGGGCGTGTATTATGTGCGTACATCGGGGCGTTTTTACTACTTTTACTAACTGGGCGTTCTGATGAGAAGTATCATCCACTTCTCTTCAGAACGCCCAGCTTCTGCCAGATCACGCTGTGACGTCACTCACAGGTCCTGCATCGTGTCAGACGAGCGAGGACACATCGGCACCAGAGGCTACAGTTGATTCTGCAGCAGCATCGGCGTTAGCAGGTAAGTCGATGTAGCTACTTACCTGCAAACGCTGATGCTGCTGCAGAATCAACTGTAGCCTCTGGTGCCGATGTGTCCTCGCTCGTCTGACACGATGCAGGACCTGTGAGTGACGTCACAGCGTGATCTGGCAGAAGCTGGGCGTTCTGAAGAGAAGTGGATGATACTTCTCATCAAAACGCCCAGCTAGCAAAAGTATTAAAAACGCCCCGATGTACGCACATAATACACGCCCACTTGGACTTTTACTTTTAAACACACCCACTTGGACTTTTGCAAGCCTCATTTGCATAACTACAAAAATGGTCATAACTTGGCCAAAAATGCTCGTTTTTTAAAAATAAAAACGTTACTGTAATCTACATTGCAGCGCCTATCTGCTGCAATAGCAGATAGGGGTTGCAAAATCTGGTGACAGAGCCTCTTTAAGGTCCGAAATAGGCTGGTCATTAAGGGGTTAAGCAATATATGTAGAAGATGTCTAGACTTGCTTCAATCAACCCCTCTACATTAGAAATAACAAACCAACAGGGAACCTTACTGCCATATGTACAGTCTCTCTGCACTCCCCTGAAATTATACATACGTTTATATTACAGCAGAATGTAAATGCACCAATTTTAATATTAGCTTGACTCATAACATAAAATGTGCCCAGACTTCTGAATAAAAAAAATAATAATAATACATCGGTCTATTAGAAATTATGGCAGCATGGGTGGCTCAGTTCTGAGTGCTGTTTCAAGTCAGTGCCAGGGTGTTGGGTCTGAATTTGACTACGGACAATATCTATGGATTTTGTATGTTCTCCCTGTGTATGTGTGGGTTTCTTAACATTTAGCAACAACATTGTCACAAAACAATGCTCAGTCCGTATTTACCTGGGCAGACGGTTTCAGAGACGTGGCAGGAGCTCCCTCTAATGGCTGGAATGCGAGATTACATGCCGGAGCTTCCTCTAATGGCTGGAATGTGAGATTTAATGCCGGGGCTCCTAGTGGCTGGAATGCAAAAATACAATCTGGAGCTCCCTCTAGTGGCTAGTACATGCCTTTAAATAAAAGTAGAAATGTCAGCTCACGCTTCCAGGTGCACGAAGAAAACAGCAATCTCCACGCTACAGGAACAATATTCAGGAGGAAAAGATCAGCACTCCTTGTGGAATTTGAAAGTAAATCTTCTTTATTTAAATAGCCAGCGGAAAAGCTGAAGGGCTTGAAGTGGACAAATTACATAAAGCGTCCGTCCCCTCTGACGCGTTTCTTGCTCTCAAGAGCCATTACTCATAGATCAGTTGACAAAGCCGTATGAGAGCTTGTTTTTTGTGGGACCGGTTGTTATTTTCAATGGCACTGTTAAATGTACCATATAATGTACTTGAAAATTAACATGACTTAATAATAGATCATAGAAGGCAGATGTGTAGGCCTTCAATAGGCCTCAGGCTGCTATGGCATGCAATCGGCACTCCACAATTTCAGGGGAGAGGACAGTCAGGGGACATAGGGAGCCCCCTCCTTCTGCCTAATCACTCAGATTCAGCGGTCGCTATTAACCTCGGGATCTGAGGGATTAAACGTCCGGAATCAGAATTATCTCTGACCCAGGCCGTTGCAGGCGGGTGTCAACTATTTGATACCGCAGGCATTTGCTGCGCAAGGTGCGAACTCTGCTCCTGAGCGCATGCCATATTGTGATGGCATACATCTAACGTAATAGTACAAACTGGATATCGCCGAAGGTTAAGCAGAAAAGCCAAGGACCACATGGAAAAATTACTACAATGTTTACATATGATGAGAAGATGCGGTATGTTATAGAAACAGGTGTTCCTGGAATCCTTACTATATTATATACCATCCACACTATACATTGTGTAACGGTAGTTATCTTATATCAGGCAATGAGGAATAAAGCTGCACAGTGACATCAGACAACCAATCAAAACTGTGCTTTTATTTTAGGTTGAGGGAAAAAATGCAATCTGATTAGACTCAAGAGGTCTCTGCTGGAACTTATAGTTCTGCATACATCACAGCACAGACTAGTTAAGTGTGTCCATTAGGCCTTATTTACACGAGCGTATTTCACGTCTGTGATACGCGCATGAAAATCACGCACGCCGCACGGACGTATGCAAGTCAATGGGGCCATTCAGACATTCCAGGTTTTTCACGCAGTGTGTGTCCGCTGCGTGAAACTCACTGTATGTCCTATACTTGAGCGTTTTTTGCGCATCACCATCCATAAAAGTCAATGGGTGCGTGAAAATCACGGACAGCACACGGACGCACATCCGTGTTCTGTACGTGATTCGCGCAACAGTTGCTCAAGAAATGATGAGAAAAAGAAAACCACCTCATTTCATTTTGTAAACGTCAAAACCGCGTGACACAAGGATGGCATACGTGCGAAAATAACACAGACACGCACCAAACACCGATGACACACGGAACTGCAAAACGCAGCGGTTTTTACGTGCGCAAAACGCACACATTCGTGTAAATAAGGCTTTACTAAGAGAAATTATCTGGATATCAACAGGCTCTGCCTTCTCTCTTCTTCCAGCTCACGCAGGGATCCTCGTTCAGCAGCTCAGTCTCCTCCTCACTGTTTAAAACCAAAAGTCCCCTAACGTGACTAAAACAAAATTTTTACAAATAAATAAGTTAACGATTAAATACAATTGCCCCTGAAAAGAAAAAAATACTGTAAACACAATTATTAGTGTCTGCATTTTGCTATTTAAATTTTTTTTTATATACATGTGTGATATCACCATCTCCTAGCATTGAAAAAAACTAGCAAAATCTTAACCCTTTTCTGCAGTAAAAACAGCAGGAAATGGTGCGTTTTTCCGCAGCGGAATGTCTGCTAGCATTAACGGAAATGCTGCAGATATTTTCTCTAGCAATTCCGTTAACGTGTGGACAAGCCCTTAGAAGAAATAACTTGGTCCGATGCAGCCAGCTTCAAACTTCCAGGTGCTGTTTATAGGCACAATTATGTTTATTACTCAACAGAAAACCCCCTTCCAACAATTGAAGAACAGTTGAATCAACCCGGGGTTACAGTTTGGGCAGCCCTTTCATGTAACCTATAATGGACCTATCTTCTAAAATACAACGGTTACCTCAGGCCTGTACCTTAACAAGGACTTCTATTTTCAGCAAGACGGCGCCCCTCCTCACTATGCTTTAGCGGTGCAGCATTTTCGTGACAAAAAATGATCCAAGGTGGATAGGTAGACAAAGCCCAGTTGAATGGCCACCACGATCACCAGACTACCCTGGTGGACTTTTTATTTTGGGGAGTTCTCTAGATAAGGTATATTCAAGAAAACCATGCACGGTTGATAACATGATTCAGTTGATAAAAGAAGCATGTCAAGAAGTTAATGCCAACAGGGCCGGACCGGAACTTAAAATCAGCCCTGGCATTTTTAAGCACACAAGCCCACCGCAGGCCATACGCAGCTACCAGGGTTGGGCTGGTGTACACAGGACCACCTTTCAGCTATACAAGACCTGGGGAGATTTATTAAAACAGGTCTAAATTAAGAGAGGAATAGCTCCAACTCCAACGAATCCACTGCTTTTCCACAAGAATAATGAACATGCTCATTATTCTAGAGGATTTTTTTTTTTTGCAGAGCAGAACAAAATTAAAGCAGACTTATTTCCGCTGCATGTGAATGGGGTATAAAATAGCCCATTCACTTGTAATGGATGTAGAATGTTAGTCGATTTGAAAGGGATTTAGGTGAGGAATCAGGGTCTTAGTCCTAATCAAATCCTGATTGCGTGATCATGGCCTAATACTCATGTATAAATATTGCAAATTATAGCATTATACAATGCTAAAATATCACTATACTGTAACTAAATAGTATGATTTCAATTTTATATTCAGTCATATACACACGTACTCACATGCTGGACACATTCTGCATTCATGCCACTCACAACTAGGACACATGTGCACGCACACCTCTTATACCTAGAACACATCCCCCACTCACACCTATGACATATGCCACACATGCACCACTCACACCTAGGACACATGCGCATGCACACCACTCACCTAGGATATATCCTCCACTCTCGCCACTCACACCTAAGACATATGCCACACGTTGTCTACCCACACCAAGGACACATGTTGAACATGCACTACTCACACCTGGCGCAGATGCTACACATACCACTCACACACTAGACACATACCACACACCAGGCACATACCGCACACACTACTTGCACTAGACACATACCGCACACACCACACAAAAGCTAATCACATACCTCACATAACACTTACACGCTAGACCTATACCACAATCACATTGAAAACAACACACACACAAATGCCACTAGTACATGAGAAGACACAAAACTGACACAAATTTCCGTTCGATATTTGAGAAACCGGGGAGTGTTTCTTCTGCTGCTGTATCCCTGCTGACCCTACATCAGGGAGACCTCTCCGTGGGCGAGTCTGCCATTCAGTTTCGTACACTGGCTGCAGAACTAACCTGGAGCAACAAGGCCTTGATGGCCACATTCTGGCAGGGACTGTCTTCTGGGATTAAAGACGAGCCGGCCGCTCGCGATCTGCCACCTACCCTGGACAATCTCATCCTACTAGCCACCCGGGTTGACATGAGGATCCGGGAGCGTTCCTAAGAGGTTCTCCGGGAGAGAGAATTTCCTAGGCTAGCTTCTACTTTCCAGCAATCCCTACTGTCCTCTTCAGTCGTCCCACCAGAGGAGCCTATGCAGATGAAAGGGGCCAAATTGTCTTCCCAGGAGAGACAACGCAGACGCACTTCAGGACTTTGTCTGACCTCAGAGGCCATGTTGTGCTTTTCTGTCCCCAGAGGCCAGAGAGACTCCATTACCTAGGATTGGTTGGAGAGAGACGAGAGAACCCTATGCGGAACGGTACCGAATAAAAAATTCAATTCCAAGCTGACCATTCCTGTGACCATAGTGTCCGGTGAGAAGACGCACCGGGTTTCTGTCTATATGGACTCTGGGTCCGTGGCAAACTTCATCCAAAAGGATCTAGTGGATCATCTCCAGTTACCCACAGTTCCCCTGGAGACATCTTTGGCTGTTGCCTCGGTGAATGGACTGCCTCTGCCCGATCTCATTGTATCTAAGACCAAGCCGCTGAGGCTCCAAGTTGGAGCCCTTCATTCGGAACTAATTCCGTTTCTTGTTTTGCCCAAAGCCATCAATCCTGTTCTGCTGGGCCTGGTTTGGCTTCGACTACATGCCCCAGTCCTGGAATGGAATTCCGGAGAGGTTCTCCAATGGGGCTCCAAATGTCTCAGTCGATGTCTGTTGCAGATCCATCCTGTCCAGCCTCCTCTGCCTCAGTCATTGGTAGGATTACCCCCTCATTTTGCTCAGTTTGCGGATGTCTTCAGCAAGAGGGAGGCTGAGACACTGCCCCCACATCGGACTTATGACTGCCCCATTGAACTGGTTCCAAATGCTTCTCTTCCCCGTGGACGGGTATATCCTCTCTCCTTGCCAGAGACTCTATCCATGTCGGCCTATATCAAGGAGAATTTGGAGAGGGGTTTCATACGAAAGTCTTCCTCCCAGGTCGTGGCCGGGTTCTTCGTCGTTAAACAGAAAGACGGATCTCATTGACCCTGCATTGACAACCAGATCACGGTCAAGAACAAATACCCGTTGCCACTTATATCTGAACTGTTTGACCGTAAACGAGGAGCCAGGATTTTTTTCAAAATTAGACTTGGGGCTTATAATTTGATCTGAATCTGTCAAGGTGACGAGTGGAAGACGGCGTTCAACACCCGAGAGGGGCACTACGAATACCTGGTGATGCCCTTCGTGCTGTGTAACTCTCCCGCAATCTTCCAGAAATTTGTCAATGATATCTTCTGAGATCTCCTCTATGTCTGTGTTGTAGTTTACCTCGATGGTATTTTTATTTTCTCCCCAGATCTGACGACTTATCGGAGGCATGTCCGTCAGGTTCTACTGTTATTAAGGGAGAATCGTCTATATGCCAAGCTGGAGAAATGTGTCTTTGAAAAGAGTTCTCTGCCCTTCCTGGGCTACATCATCTCGGATCAAGGTCTGAAGATGGATCCTGAGAAAGTAAAGTCCGTTCTGTATTGGCCACGTCCTCAAGGCTTGAGGTCCATACAGCGTTTTTTGGGATTCACCAATTTCTACCGGCAGTTTATCCCAAACTACTCATCACTGACGGCTCCCATCTCTACCCTTACCTCGAAGGGTGTGAACGCCAAGTTGTGGACTCCAGAGGCAGAATCTGCATTTATTAGCCTCAAGAAAGCCTTCACTTCAGCCTCGATCCTCCATCATCCTGACGTGTCTCGGCAGTTCTCATTGGAGGTGGACGCTTCTTCTGTTGGTGCAGGTGCACTTCTGTTCCAGAGGAGTTCCAAAGGAAAGGCAGTAGTATGTGGCTATTACTCGAGACTTTAGATTGTGCCCCACATATAGCTCTCCCTGTATATAGTGTCCCACATATAGCCCCACTTAATGCCCCACATATAGCCTCCCCTGTAGATAGTGTCCCACATATAGCTCCCCCTGTAGATAATGCCACTCACACTTTTAAGTGGAAAAAAAAACAACTTTACATACTCACGTTGATCCCGTTTTCACGCGGTCCTGTGTCAATGCAGGCCTGCTCTCTTCTAAGCAGGTCTGCTGGGGCTGAACGACGGCGCTGATTGGCAAGGCAGAATGAATTGCCCCGCCAATCAGCTCCTTTCAACAATGGAGACAACCGAGAAGCAATGAAGCACGGGGGATAACACACCCCAATGAATGATATTCAAAATATAATAGTCACGTATTGTAAAAGAATATATAGATCTTTATTAATAAATAACAATACATGGTATCACATAAAATACAATAAACATACAAACAAACATATGGAGAGCAGCAGCACGGTAGACTGATAAGTATACCAAGGGGTTAAGCAAACCTGACCCAGCTCAGAGTCTATCATCCAAAGTCAAATCCCAAAATAGAAGATAAATAATAGATATGTGTTGTAGGAATGAATATATCAAGAGATGCTATGGAGACTGCATAATATGTACGAACAATAATCTGCTATATAGCTCTGGAGATATGTAACGAAAAATATGAAGAGAACCAAGCAGGAAAATGGCAGTAACAGCAACATCAAATGATATCCTAATATTAAAAGAAAACACACATACCTAGGGACATGATGGGAGAGCTGAGATGGAACACAGGAGCAAAAACGCCTCGACGCGCGTTTCGCCACGGACTGGCTTCGTCAGGAGGCTAACGATATTAAAATAAGGGGGACTATATAAAGGGTAGCTGTCACTAATAATGATACACACCTGTGGATGCTGCGCAGATCGACGCTCACACCGCATGTTGCGAGACACCTCATCCCCAAGAGCGCCAGAGTGTTCGCATGGTGATGACGCATTACGTCAAATGACGCAAGGCGCACATCACCAAGGTGATGCGAACAAACAAAGTTGGCACCATGGAATGAGATAATCACAGCGCATGCGTGGAGTAGCGTACATACACACAAACACTAGGTGAAATCAGAGGGCAGAAAGGATATATGCCGAGCAGCTCAAATAGGTAAAGAGCTCAAATGGGGACGATTTGATCAGACTATAATACGGATGACAGATATCAATGTTCAATTTATGCAAGATATATTAAAAAATAATAATAATAATGATAAACATGAGTGATCTATATGCGACTCAAATTAGACATAATAGCAAAAAAAAAACAATAATGATATGTGTTATATACATGAAAGATATAAATATATAAACAATATATTCCTTCCTTGTCTTTTTACAGTGTCAACATTTATTGATTAATAATGCCTACGATTTCATTATAAATGATACCTATATACACTCTATCAAATAATAATAAATAATGGTGAAAAAACTTGAAAAATAAAAAATACGTGAAATAAATGTGAAAATATAAAAATGTGAGAATTTATTATATGAATTTTTTATAAAACAAAAAATTGAATACAATAAGAGGTGTTTGTATAAGTAATTAGGTGAGTGAAAATAAATATGTATACACTATACAACCAAAAACACAGTTAGTGTTTAAAGAAATATATATCTATATGTATAATTTAAAGAAATAGTGCAGAGAAAGTATATTGTGAAAAGGAATATGGACAGAGAATACACAATGATATCACAATAGGCATGAACATTCAGATCACATGCATGTAAAGACATCTAAATGACAGATATATACGAAGGATAGTAGTGACATGAAATAAAGAATGTAAATCATTAAAATAAAATAAAAATATAAATAATGAATACAAGTGAATAGTAAATAGTGAAAAAATCATTAAATGTGTAACAAAAATAAGGATAAAAAATATATAAATAAAATATAAAAAATAAATAAAAAATAAAAAATATAAAATAAAATAAATAATAAAAAATAAAAATTATGAAAACTAATAATAATTAGTAAATAAGTATAACAATAAAAATAAAAAATGTGTAAACAAAGTACAAAAATATAAAAATAGAAAATATATTTCTCTTTCCCCTTCCTTTATTGAAATAATGCATAGGAATATGAGAATAAAAAGAAAAAGAAAATATACAACTAAACAGTATATGTATAGACAACTATACAGCAGAATAGATAGAAGCTATATATTCTAACTTGATTGAAGAAATCATCCCCCGATGCTCAATAATTCATGATATATAATATATTCATGAACTAGATATTCGGCCCAAAGGAACATCACAATAGAATAGGCCAACAGAACTATGGACATAGAACATAAAGAACAAAAATTAGAACAATTAAACAGACAAAGTCCCCCCAAAGAACATTATTGATGAAGAATAAATAATGAAGAAAAAATTAAAATTCGCGCAAAAGGTGACAGTTACAGAAAGGGTTTGAAGCTAGTGGCCTCATTCAGGCCAAAAGGTGTGGTGGTGTTTAAAAGTGTGATCCACTTCATTTCTTTTTTCAAGAGGGCCTTACGGATGTCACCACCCCTACATCCCAAATGGACCCTGTCAATACCCCGAACTCTTAGGCCTCTGGGGTCGCAAGCGTGGAATTCTCGAAAATGACGAGGAACAGGTTGGAGTTGGTCAAACTCCTGGGCATTCCGAGCCGACTGAATCTTACTTGCATGTTCAAGTACACGTATCTTCAATGGTCTACTGGTCATTCCGATATAGATCAAGTCACAAGGGCATGTGGCAAAATATATTACAGCTTCCGTTTTACAAGTGATGTTAAAAACTATCTTGTATTCCTTATCCCTTTTAGAATTAAAAAAGGAAGGAACTCGCAGAATATATTTACAAGCTGCACAACTACCACAGTTGAAAGAGCCCCATGGAGGGCCACGACTACCAAAGGGATTACTTGGGGTCTTGGAGATATAATGGCTAGCTGTCAAAAGATCGCGTAGATTCTTAGATCTCCTCCACGTAATGGAGGGATTTTTGGGTAAACAAATAGACAGATCCTGATCCGTAAGAAGTACATTCCAATGTTTCTGTACAATGTTACGGATTTCGGACCATTGGGAATTAAAGGTGGTAATAAATCTTACGTTCTGATCCGAAAATTGTTTCAATTTGGGTTTACTTACCAAGAGTGCCTCTCTTGATGCTTGCTTGGCTCTCAAATAGCCACGTCTAATATCTTTATGATTATAGCCACGGTCACGAAAGCGTTTTGACATATCGGAGGCTTGATGTTCAAAATTGCTGATGTTAGAACAGATACGTTGAGCCCTTAAAAACTGTCCCGTCGGGATTGATTTCTTGACTAATGGATAATGAAAAGAGGAGGCATGTAACAGAGAATTTGTCGAGGTCGCTTTTCTGAAAATGTCTGTAGAGATAGCATTACTACACTCTCTAGAGATCAAAATGTCAAGAAATTCTACACATGATTTACTGAATTTCCATGTCAGTTTGATGTTCAGATCATTGACATTTAAGGCAGATAAGAAAGTCTCCAGATCTTGCAAAGAACCCTGCCAAATAAACAATATATCGTCTATGTATCGAGACCATAGGAGTACGGCGTCATGACCAGGGGTATTCAAAACTATATCTCTCTCCCACAGCCCCAGGAACAGATTGGCATAGGAAGGGGCACAGGAGGCCCCCATAGCCGTGCCCTGGAGCTGTAGGAAGAGGCGGTCCTTAAAGGTAAAGAAATTATGAGTGAGAGAAAACTCGAGCAGAGTTACAATCAACTCGATGAAATCAGGATCATAATTGGTCATCTCCAAAAAATATTTAGACGCACGTATTCCATGGTCATGATGAATAGACGTATAAAGAGATTCGACGTCACAAGTGACTAGGAACATATTGTCTTCCAAATATACGCCATCTAATCGTCTCAGGACATCAGTGGTATCCTTGACGAATGATGGCAGGGTCTCTACACACTTCTGGAGAAAGAAATCAGAATGAATTGCCCCACCAATCAGCTCCTTTCAACAATGGAAGCAGTGCGATGACGTCATCGTGCCGCTAGCATCGTTGAAAGGCGCTGATTGGTGGAGACAAGTCATTCTGCCCTGCCAATCAGCGTCATTGTAAGGCAGGTACAATTAGTGCAGGAGGGGGTGGCGGCGGCTGGTTTCAGTGGCACCACCGCCCCCTCAGAGAGGCAGCAGGCCGCCGACACTGCCCGACGCTGATTGTTTGGTCGGTCAGCAGGTGGCCCACTGTTCACCGGCCCATCTGGCATTTGCCAGAACTGCCAGATGGCCAGTCCGGCCCTGATTGCCAATAGAGAACCTTGTAAAAACTAGATTACAGCAATGTGTAAAAAGAAGGGTACGCCAATTTGAGCATATAAGAGATTTTACTTAACTGATTTGTTATTCTATAAAATACTATTTAAACTGTATACCTGTTAGTGTATTATACAGTTGTGTCTGTTGGCGTCTCTGAGGAGGGAGACAACGGCATGAAGATGCGGTCGCGGCTGCTGGCAAGTGGGACGTGCCGGTGGGCAGTGACCACAGGCATAACAGTACCCCCCCCCATACATCCCCTCTTCTTAGGTACAGAGCGTAAGAGGAACTTTTGGATGAGAGCTGGGGCATTGATGTTCTCCTCTGGAACCAAACCCTTTCCAGTCCACAAGATAGAATGTCTTTCCTGCTACCCTCTTATAGTCCAGAATATTTCACCACAAAGATGTCAGGAGAACCGCTGGAAGCAACTGCAGAATGAGGAGATTTACTGTAGCGGTTCAGAATGACACATGAAATGAGTTGGGTATTCTGAGGGTAGCAGGTAGCCGAAGCTTAAAGGACACAGGTTTTATTTGTTGCAGGGCTCCGAAAGGTCCGAGGAACCTAGGAGCAAATTTGTAAGAGGGAATTTAAGCGGATGTTTTTAGAAGATAACCAGACTTTGGTTCCAGGCAGAAACTGAGGAGGTTCTCTTCTTTGCCTATCAGCATTCCTCTTCATGCGGTCAACCACCTGTAGGAAAGATGACCTGGTCAGCTGCCAGATGTGAAGAAAGTCCCCAAACGTATATGAAACGTCTATTGCTGCGGTCCGTCTTTCTATCTTACCCCTCGACGACCGCGGCCATGGACATCCTGCCGCTGTGCTGCGTCGTCCCCCTGTGAGGCGCCGGCACTCACTTCCGTGCATCGAGACTGTCTCCCGGAGGGTGCATGTGCATGAAAATCATCATCATCATCAACTCACATGATTTCCTGGACTATAAGAAGGCCACCGCCCTTTTGATCATCGCCTGAGCGTTGCTGTTGTTTCCAAAAGTCTGTCTTGCAAATGGTCTCCTAAGTGTCTTCCAGCTTCCAGTGTTCCCCGTACCTGTATCCTGTATCCCGTGCTGTCCAGTACTATCCTGGTCTACTGCCGTGCTGAGCTGTTGTTGTGCTGTGCCGCATTTCCACGCCTGTTCTGCTACTCCACGCGTGACGTCTACCTGCCGCCTGGTCCCAGTCGAGCCTGCCTTGCTACTGTCTACATTGCCTCAGGTAACCTTTCTGGACTATAGACTCTCTACCATACCTGTTTCGCCAGCTGCCATCCCGCCACGCGGTACGGCCCAGTGGGTCCACACCCCGCATTGTGACAGTACACTCAGGCCATGGACCCCGCTGGTCAATTTAAGGGCATGTCACCCTCCCAAGCCATGCAGGCGGACCTGCAGGATCTCCGAGCAAGACAGGAGCAACTTCTTGTGGCAGTGGACTCCATGGCGCAGCAGCTAGGGGTGCTAGCTGCTTCCCTTCCTGCCTCTATGCAAGCTCCTCCGACCGACCCTCCTACTACACCGCAGTTCGGATCCTCGGTTCTCGGTACCATTACCTTCTCGGTTCTATGGAGACGCAAGTACGTGCAGGGGATTTCTGAACCAATGCTATATCCATTTTACCCTGCACGCCCGAGCATTTCCGTCGGACGGAACCAAGATCACCTTCATTGTGTCTCTACTTGCTGGCAAGGCCCTGGCATGGGCAAACCCAATCTTGGGACATCAGGGACCGGAGACTCAAGACTTCCAAGGGTTCATGCGGTTGTTCCGTACGGTTTTTGAGGAGCCAGGACGAGTCTCGTCGGCAGCCACTGCTATCTTCAACCTGCGCCAAGAGGACACCTGCGTGGGTGAATACACAATCCAGTTCCGAACCCTGGCAGGAGAGCTGTCCTGGAACAATGAGGCCTTGGTAGCATCCTTCTGGCATGGTCTATCGCCCGAGATCAAGGACGAACTTGCTGCCCGAGATCTACCACCTGCCTTGGACAACCTGATTCTGCTGGTTACCCGAGTGGATATAAGGCTCAGAGAGAGATCTCATGAGGTTCGACAGGAGAGACGGCTTCCTAGATTGGCGCCCAACTTCCAGCAACCCCTCATGCAGTGCTCTACTGCCTTGCCTGAGGTTCCAATGCAGGTGGATCGCCTAAAATTGTCTGTATAAGAGAAACAGCGCAGGCGCACCTCTGGACTCTGTCTATATTTTGGCCTCGCTGGCCATGCCGTGCGTCTGTGTCCACAAAAGCCAAAAAACCCCAAACGCCTAGGTTTGGTTGGAGAGACAACCCTGGGCGCCACTGCATTTAATCGTGAACTCTCCTCCAAACTGTTTATTCCCGTGACCATCATTGTTGGCAAAAACCCCATCTGGTCTCTGCCTACCTGGACTCTGGCTCTGCAGCTAATTTCATCTGTCAAGACCTTGTGGATCTTCTCCAGTTGCCCCCTGTCCGTCTGGAAAGGCCGTTGATTGTCGCCTTGGTAGATGGAGTGCCATTGCCTGACCCAGTTTTGTCTGTGACCAAGCCATTGAGACTTCAAGTGGGAGCTCTTCACACTGAGCTAATCTCCCTGTTTGTCCTGCCCAAGGACATCAACCCCGTGCTGCTGGGTTTGCCTTGGCTTCGTTTGCATGCCCCAGTCCTGGATTGGAACTCTGGAGAGGTTCTCCAGTGAGGTCCCAAGTGTCTCGACCGCTGTCTGGGTCATATCCATCCACCGCAGTCTTCGCCGCATCAGTCATTGGCAGGGTTGCCATCTTGTTTCTCTATGTTCTTTGATGTCTTCAATAAAAGGGAAGTGGAGACCTTGCCGCCACATCGAGCATATGATTGTCCGATTGACTTGGTTCCTGATTCATCTCCTCCTCGCGGTAGAGTATACCCCCCTCCCTGCCAGAGACTCAGTCTATGTCGACCTACATCAAGGAGAATCTGGAGAGGGGCTTCATTCATAAGTCCTCATCCCCGGCCGGGGCTGGGTTCTTCTTTGTCAAGAAGAATTAATCCCTCCGACCCTGCATTGTCTACCGAGGCCTCAATCGGATCATGGTGAAGAACAGGTACCCATTGCCTTTGATTTCGGAACTGTTTGATCGCATACTGGGGACATATTTTTTTCTAAACTGGACTTGCGGGGGACCTACAACCTGATTCGGATTTGTCAGGGTAATGAGTGGAAGATCGCATTTAATACACGTGATGGGCACTATGAATACCTAGTTATGCCCTTTGGCCTGTGTAACGCCCCCGAAGGGCATAACTGCCAAAATGTGGACTCCGGGGGCAGAAGCCACATTTGAGACCTTAAAAAAAAGCCTTCAAGTCAGCCTCTATTCTTCACCACCCTGATGTGTCCCTACAGTTTTCTTTGGAGGTGGAGGCTTCCTCTGTTGGTGCAGGTGCACTATTGTTCCAGAGAGGTTCTAAAGGCAAGACTGTGGTATGTGGCTACTATTCCAGGCTGTTTTCTTCCTCAGAGCGCAACTACTCGATTGGGGATCGGGAGTTACTGGCCATCAGGCTTTCCCTGCAGGAGTGGAGACATCTACTGGAAGGCGCAGTCCATCCTATCCTGGTCTTCACGAGTCACAAGAATCTGAACTATTTACAGACGGCTCAACGGTTGAACCCTCGTCAAGCCAGGTGGTCGTTGTTCTTTGCTCGGTTCCGGTCAGAACTCCACTACCGACCTGCCGACAAGAATGTGAGGGCCGATGCCTTATCTAGGTCATTTGAAACTGAGGACACTGTGGAGTCCCCACAGAATATTATTGATCCTTCCTACATCTTCTCTGTGAACCCTCTGCAGGTTAGTGACATTGCTCCAGGAAGAACTTTTGTACGTCTGGCAGACAGAGGAAGAATCCTTCGCTGGGGTCACAGTTCCAAGCTGGCAGGTCACGCGGGTGCCCATAAGACCCGAGACCCAATCGCCCGTCAGTTCTGGTGGCCCACGCTGCCCAAAGACGTCACAGACTTTGTCTCCTCCTGTACGGTGTGTGCAGCAAACAAAGTTGCCCACTCCAGACCAGCCGGTCTGCTCCAACCCCTGCCTGTGCCCGATGACCCCTGGCGGCATGTTGCTATGGTCTTTGTCACAGATCTGCCTCTCTCTGCGGGATGCAGTGTGATCTGGGTGGTGGTGGATCGATTCTCTAAAATGGCTCATTTTGTTCCCCTGACTGGCCTGCCTTCTGCTGCTCGACTGGCTGACCTCTTCATACAACACATCTTCTGTCTGCATGGCTTGCCTCTGCATATTGTCTCGGATCAAGGGGTCCAGTTCACCTCGAAGTTTTGGGGAGCACTCTGCGGCCTCCTCGGTGTAAAGTTGGACTTCTCTTTGGCCTATCATCCCCAGTCCAATGGGCAAGTCGAGAGGAGTAACCAAATTATGGAGAACTAACTACGTTACTTTCTTTCCAGGCGACGTGATGACTGGTTGCAGCTGCTCCCGTGGGCAGAATTCTCCTATAATAACTATACTAGTGAGTCCACCACCTCCAGCCCATTCTTCATAGTCTACGGCCAACATCCTCGAATACCTCTTCACGTCTCTACTATGTCCCAGGTGCCTGCAGCTGACTCGACCTTCAGGGACTTTCTGCAAATATGGCAACAGACCCGATCTTCTATTCTGCTGGCAGTTGACCGCATGAAGAAAAAAGCAGATACTAGAAGACGGGATCCTCCTCTGTTTCTTCCAGGTACGAGGGTCTGGTTGTCCTCAAAGAATATCCGGCTGAGGGTTCCGTCCTGAAAATTTGCTCCCAGGTTCCTTGGACCCTTCGAGATCCTGCTACAAGCTAACCTGGTCTCTTACAAACTGCGGCTGCCTCCTAACTCCTTCAATGTCTCCTTGCTGAAGCCCGTGGTCCTGAACTGCTACTCTAGATCTCCTAGTTCCGCAGTGGCTCCTGGTGGCTTGTCAGGGACTTTCGAGGTAAGGGAGATTCTAGCCACCAAGAAGGTGGGAGGAAGGACGTTTTATTTGGTGGATTGGAGGGAATTCGGTCCAGAAGAGAGGTCTTGGGAGCTAGAGGAGAACATCGATGCCCCTGTCCTCATGAGGAAGTTTCTCTCCCGCTCTGGTCCCAAGAATAGGGGGTGTAAGAGGGGGGATACTGTAACATCTATGGCCGCGGTCCATCGTTCTAACTTATCCTTCGACAACCGCGGCCATGGACATCCTGCTGCTGTGCTGCGTCGTCCCCCTGTGAGGCGCCGGCACTCACTTCCGGGCATCGAGACTGTCTCCCGGAGGGTACGCGCGCTCGTGCCTGCTCTTAAAGGGCCAGCGCGTGCGCATGAAAATCATCATCATCAACTCACATGATTTCCTGGACTATAAGAAGGCCACCGCCCTTCTGATTCTCGCCTGAGCGTTGTTGTTGTTTCCCAAAATCTGTCTTGCAAATGGTCTCCTAAGTGTCTTCCAGCTTCCCAGTGTTCCCCGTACCTGTATCCCATGCTATCCAGTACTATCCTGGTCTACTGCCGTGCTGAGCTATTGTCGTGCTGTGCTGCATTTCCACGCCTGTTCTGCTACTTCACGCCTGACGTCTACCTGCCGCCTGGTCCCAGCCGAGCCTGCCTTGCTACTGTCTAAGGGTAGTATATTTCAGTGAAATATATAAATAAAACTGGATATACCGATTTCTTTGCATGTCCTGCGTTGAAACGCGTTGCATAATAAATCAACTCATGATTACTCATCTGCCTTTTCTTCATATCAAGTAGCGCTCTCCAAAAAATATCCAGTTTTATTTATATATTTCACTGAAATATACTACCCTTACTCTCCTGCGGCTCAATCACATTGATGCCGGTACCTGGATACGGAAAGCTGCAACCTGGCTTCATCTAACGGACTTTTACATTAAGCTGTACCTGCCAGTACTAGCTTTTATGGTTTATCTTGCACCATGTGGCGCTGTGTACGTTTTTCTCTCTTCAGATATTGCTACTGTCTACATTGCCTCAGGTAACCTTTCTGGACTATAGACTTTGTACCATAACTGTTTGGCCAGCTTCTATCCCGCCACGCAGTACGGCCCAGTGGGTCCACACCCCACATCGTGACAGTAGAGTTAGCTGTGGGTACCTGAGATGTAGCAGGAACTGGAAGAGGGACCCGTGGATGTTGGCTGTAAACAATGAAGAATGGAGTAGAGGCAGTAGATTCACTTGTGTGGTTGTTGCTCAAGGAAGAAGCTTCCTGAACAGAAATGAAGTGACTAAGGTAATTCTCAAATTTTTGGTTAATTCTCTCGACTTGGCCGTTAGTCTGAGGATGATAGGCAGAAGAAAAGTACAATTGTACATCAAGGAGTTTACAGAGGGTTCTCCAGAATTTTGAGGTGAATTGAACCCCCGATTGGACACGATATGGAGAGGCAAGCCATGCAGACGAAAGATATGTTGTATGGAGAGGTTAGCCAAATGAGGAGCAGAGGGAAGACCAGTTAGTGGTATGAAATGCGTTACCTTAGAAAAACGGTCCAGCACCACCTAGACAGTAGTGCATCCAGCCGAAGGAGGAAGGTCTATAATAAAGTCCATTGCAATATGCTGCCAGGGAGCTTCAGGCACTGGTAGAGGTTGGAGCAGGCGAGAAGTTCTGGAATGAGAAGCTTTATTAGAGGCACAAACAGTGCAGGAGGAGACAAAGTCCAAAATATCTTTAGGCAGCGTGGGCCATCAGTATTGGCATGCAATTAGGTCTCGAGTTTGAGGACGCCAGAGTGCCCGGCCAGTTTGGGACTGTGTCCCCAGCGGAGAATCTTTCTTCTATCGGCAAGACGGACGAAGTTGTTCCCAGGAGGAATGTCTCTTATTTGCAGCGGATTGATGGGAATAACACTGGAAGGGTCTATAATATACTGAGGGGTCTCTTCAAAGTCTTCTGTCTCAAATGACCGGGACAGAGCATCAGCCCTTACATTCTTGTCAGCGGGACGGAAGTGGAGCACAAACTGGAATTGACCAAAGAACAGCGACCACCTGGCTTGACGAGGATTTAACCGTTGAGCAGACTGGAGATAGGTAAGATTCTTATGGTCGGTAAAGACAAAGATAGGATGTATGGCTCCCTCCAGCAAATGTCTCCATTCCTCCAAGGCCAATTTGATGGCCAGTATCTCCCGATCCCCAATGGAGTAATTGCGATCAGTGGGGGAAAGAAAGTCTTGAGTAGTAGCCACACACCACTGCCTTACCCTTGGAGTTTCTCTAGATCAGAAGTGCACCTGCACCAACAGAGGAAGCGTCAACCTTCAAAGAGAACTGTCGGGATATGTCCGGATGATGGGGAATCGAGGCTAAAGTGAAGGCACTCTTGAGGCTGTTAAATGCTAACTCTGCCTCTGGGGTCCACACTTTAGTTTGGGATAAACTGCTGTAAGAAATTTGCGAATCCCAGAATTTGCTGTATGGCCCGAATGCCCTGAGGACGCGGCCACTCTAAGACGGACTTCACCTACTCTAGATCCATTTTGAGACCTCAAGCGGAGACCATGTAGCTCAGGAAAGGCAGAGAATTTTTCTCAAAGAATCATTTCTCTAGTTTAGCATATAGAAGATTCGCCCTTAGCTGCAACAGGACTTGACAAACATTCTTCCAATGCGTTGTCGGATCTGGTGAGTAGATCAGGATGCCATCGAAATACACCACCACACAGACATAGAGGACATCCCGGAAGATGTCATTCACACATCCTGGAATACTGCTGGAGCATTACACAGACCAAAGGGCATCACAAGATACTTGTAGTGTTCGTCTCGGGTGTTAAATGCGGTCTTCCACTCGTCACCCTAATGAATCCGTACCAGGTTGTAAGCCCCACGTAAGTCCAGCTTAGCAAAAATCTGTGCTCCACGTATGCGATCAAAGAATTCCGAGATTAGTGGAAAGGGATACTTGTTCTTGACCGTGATCTGGTTAAGACCGCGGTAATCGATACAGGGTGGAGGAGATCCGTCTTTTCTCTTTACGAAAAATAACCCGGCTCCGGCCGGAGAAGTAGCCTTCCGAATGAACCCCTTCTCAAAGTTCTCCTTCACATAAGCCAACATGGCCTAGGTCTCCGGTAAGGAGAGAGGATATACCCATCCATGAGGAGGTGAGGCGTCTGGAAGCAGTTCTATTGGGCAATCGTGGGATCGGTGAGGAGGAAGAACCCCAGCTTCCTTTTTGCTGAGGACGTTCCTGAAGCCATCATAATGTAAAGGTAGTTCAGAGTCTGACTGAGGCAGAAAAGGCTGTTTAGGAAGAACCTTAGCAGGCAGCAGTGAAGACACTTGGAGCCCCATTGGAGGAACTCTACGGAATTCCAGTCGAGAACCGGAGCATCTAAACTAAGTCAAGGCAGGCAGAGCAAAATAGGGTTTACAGCTTTAGGCAGGACAAAGAACACAATTTGTTCCGCATGGAGAATTCCAACTTGAAGTCTCAGTAGTTTAGTCCTGAACAATATATACGATCGGGCAGAGGTTGCCTATTTATGGAGGCAACAGCCAGGGGTCTCTCTAGAGTAGGGGTCTCAAACTCGGCCGGGTAAGTTGGCCGCATATAGAAAAAATGGGAAGTTGACGGGCCGCATTACTTTCAAATTTGATACAATACACAATTATTGTTAATCAATTAGTTATTTGAACTACTATAACACTATATTACTATAATAATACTACATTACTATAATAATAGCGCTAGGTTTAAAATTTGAGATATTTCTCCACGTGCTTATTTCAACAATCCAGTTTTCCAGTTTAAGTGTCGCTAAATGCAGTCCGACAGCTCAGTTGGCAGTGTTTGGCAAACACACATGTCAAGATTGGGCAGGCCCTCTTTAGATAGTGCCACAGTGCCCTCTGTGGATGCTGCCACAGTGCCCTCTGTGGATGCTGCCACAGTGCCCTCTGTAGATGCTGCCACAGTGCCCTCTGTAGATGCTGCCACAGTGCCCTCTGTAGATGCTGCCACAGTGCGCTCTGTAGATGCTGCCACAGTGCCCTCTGTAGATGCTGCCACAGTGCCCTCTGTAGATGCTGCCACAGTGCCCTCTGTAGAAAATGCCACAGTGCCCTCTGTAGATAATGCTACACACCCCTAGATAATGCCACAGTGCCCTCTGTATATAATGCCACAGTGCCCTCTGTAGATAATGCAACACACCCCTAGATAATGCCACAGTGTCCTCTGTACATACTGCCACAGTGCCCTCTGTAGATGCTGCCTTAGTGCCCTCTGTGGATGCTGCCACAGTGCCCTCTGTGGATGCTGCCACAGTGCCCTCTGTAGATGCTGCCACAGTGCCCTCTGTAGATGCTGCCACAGTGCCCTCTGTAGATGCTTCCACAGTGCGCTCTGTAGATGCTGCCACAGTGCCGTCTGTAGATGCTGCCACAGTGCCCTCTGTAGATGCTGCCACAGTGCCCTCTGTAGAAAATGCCACAGTGCCCTCTGTAGATAATGCAACACACCCCTAGATAATGCCACAGTGCCCTCCGTATATAATGCCACAGTGCCCTCTGTAGATGCTGCCGGAGTGCCCTCTGTAGATGCTGCCGCAGTGCCCGCTGTAGATGCTGCCGCAGTGCCCTCAGTGGATGATGCCACAGTGCCCTCTGTAGAAAATGTCACAGTGCCCTCTGTAGATAATGCAACACACCCCTAGATAATGCCACAGTGCCATCTGTAGATGCTCCCACAGTGCCCTCTGTAGATGCTGTCACAGTGCCCTCTGTAAATGCTGCCACAGTGCCCTCTGTAGATGCTGCCACAGTGCCCTCCGCAGATGCTGCCACAGTGTCCTCCGCAGATGCTGCCATGACATGGTGCCTAAAATATTAGGCTGACAGTACTGACATGGTGCCTAAAATATATTCTAATAAAAAGGAGGCCCCAAGATCCACTTGGTGCTCCTTTGCTTGTGAGGCCAGTGCTTCAGTCCATTACCATACTAGGGCCACATGTGAGATATTTCTAAAAACTGCAGACTCCGGGCAATAAATATTGAGTTGCATTTCTCTGGTATAACCTTCTGTGTTACAAAAAAAATTGATTAAAAATGAATTTCTGCAACAAAAAAAAAGGAAATTTGTAAATGTCACCTCTACTTTGCTTTAATTCCTGTGAAACATCTAAAGGGTTAAGAAACTTTCTAAATGCTGTTTTGAATACTTTGAGTGGTGAAGTTTTTAAAATGGAGTAACTAATTTGGTGTTTCTAATATATTAAGCCCTCAAAGCCACTTCACACCTGAACTGCCCTCTGTAAAAATAGCCTTTTGAAATTTTCTTGAAAATGTTAGAAATTGCAGCTAAAGTTCTAAGCCTTGTGACATCCTAGAAAAATAAAACAATATTCAAAAAGCAATGCAGATCTAAAATAGACATATGGGTGATGTTAATTAGCAACAATTTTGTGTTGTATAACTGCCTGTCTTATAAGCAGATACATTAAAATTTAGAAAAATCATAATTTTTGCAATTTTCCCTAAATTTTGGTGTTTTTCACAATTAAATACTGAATGTATCGAACAATTTTTGCCAGTATCATAAAGTCCAATGTGTCACGAGAAAATAGTCTCAGAATCGCTTGGATAGGTAAAAGCATTCCGAAGTTATTACCACATAAAGTGAAACATGTCAGATTTGAAAAATTATAAACTCAAGCACTCCTTCGGTTGAAATATGCAAAATAGGTTTATTTAAATAAGGCAATATAAGAGAAAAGGTGTAAAGTTTCGGCCACAATCCGGCCTTTATCAAACTCTACTGTCCATGGTACAAGCTACCCATCTTCACAGCGTCATTTCCTACAAGGATTTTTCTATTGACCAGCGGCAATAGAGTTTGATAAAGGCCGGGTTGTGGCCGAAACGTTACACCTTTTCTCTTATAATGAATTATTTAAATAAACCTATTTTGCATATTTCAACCGGAGTGCTTGAGTTTATCTTTGCAAGTATCTACAGGGTGGGAACCCTACCCACAGCAGTCAGACAACCTGCAGAGTGCAAACAGATTTGATCTACATAGATTTGAAAAATGGGGTACTGTCAGGAAGGTCAAAAAAGGCTAAAGCGGGAAGGGTTTAAACTCTACTATTATTCCCAAATCCTATTCCTTTCTTTAGTATTTCTTATTTTTTGGATAGGTTGGTGCGACTATATCATTTATTATTCTTGGTCTTTTTAGGATCTGCGGGGCCCTTCTTACTTCATCTTTCAAAAACAGATCGCTTAATAGTATTTCCCAATTTTTCTTTAGGATTCTTTTAATTTCTTCAATATTACCATTATATTTAGCAAAATAATGCTAGTCCAAATTTATCTTTATCTTTTTTCCATTTTGCTTTTTTACAGGGTATAAGTTTTCCCTGTTCCTTGTTATCTAGGCAGTTTTTCTGTTCCATTTTTGACACTTTTCTTTTTTTTGCTCCATCTACTGTATAATATTTTTTTTTGCTATTTTTTATCCGTCTGCCTGCCTGATATAAGCTCCATTTGACTTATACAATATCAGCATCCCCTGATATGCTGAGAGCATATTTTCAAGTTTCCATACCATTTATTTGTGAAAAAAAAGTAAACCATTATATATGAGTCTATAGGGGTGAATGGACAAGATTGTGGTATGCGACGCGAGGATTTACCGATGCATATGACGAATGGGAATAGACCTTTAGACAACTTTTTTACACAACCCCTCAGTTGGCTAAAGCAGAAATCCAGTGTAAGGAGCAGCTCTACCTTTGCAGGATTTTTCATATTTGTGTCTTACACTGACGGCCCATTTGCTGTCTGATTCCCCCATTGATAACAGCAGATTGTGGTAGGAGCTCAACAGAAGGCCCGCTGTGGTTAGCACATTGCTGAGGCTGTCCTTAACCCCTTCCCGCTCCGCTCATTACTATTACGTCTAGCTGAGCGCATCGTTCGCGCTCAGCTCAGTAATGGTACGGTGCGGCTGAAACCCGGCACCATTCCCAGCCCCCAACACATTAATGAGCTGTGATAACTGCTGTATCGTACAGCAGTTATCACAGCTTATACCTCGGGGACCGATCGCAGTGGTTTACACCGATTGACCCCTTAAATGCGGCGGTCAATACCGATCACCACACTTAAGGGGTTACAACGCCATCGGCGACCTTGCGACACAATTGCGGGGTGCCGATGGTTGATATAGTAACCGGAGGCCTAACAATAGCCTCCGGGTCTGCCATCTATGGAAGGCAATTACATAAGTATTGCAGGATATTATAACAGCGATCGGACAGTTGGACCTTTGGGGTCCTGTGGTGGTGGTGGTTACTTGTTGTTGCTGTATCTTGGACCGTTTATGGGTCTGTTTAGTGGTGCTTTTAACTCTATGTGTCCTTAGGACATGTTTATTATGTCATCACGATCTTCAGGTTTGTGTCCCATATTTTTTGTGAAGGTTTTTTCATTAGTAGTATATCTAGCCTTATAGGGGATCTTTTTCCCAGTAAAATATGTTTTTGTCCCGCTTGGGAAATCTCTCTACTGTGTGACTTTTGCCTGATCAAACCGAGTTGTGATACATTGTTTGCACCATATAAATAACTATATATTTGATGTTGTGTATTTTCTGACCACCACTGCAATCCTTTGTTTTAGATGATTTTAACTGTTTTTATGAGATTATATTATATTGTCTGTATTTACTGCACTAATAAAGATATTTTGTTATTGACCATGTGTGGTTTTGCTATATGGTTTTGTGGTATACATTTGTAGGGATTTGACAGGTATAATACCCTGCAATACATAAGTATTGTAGGCAGGGGCGTAGCTAAAGGCTCATGGGCCCCGATGCAAAAGTTCTTATTGGCCCCCCCCCCCCGCAAACTTCTCATGGCCGACGGTCCGCAGCTTTCAGCTACATCGCTGGGTCTCCTAAGTGACCCAACAATGCAGCACTAGCAGCCGGGGCGTCACTAAGGCTGGGTTCACACACCCTATCTACGGATGTAATTCGGGCGTTTTAGCATTGAATTACGTCCGAAAATGCGGCTCAAAAGCGTCGGCAAACATCTGCCCATTCATTTGAATGGGTCTTATGATGTTCTGTGCCGACGATCATTTTTTTTACGCGCCGCTGTCAAAAGGCGGCGCGTAAAAAAGACGCCCGCGTCAAAGAAGTGCCTGTCACTTCTTCAGACGTAAATGGAGCCGTTTTCCATGGACTCCATGGAAAAACAGCTCCAATTACGTCCGTAATGGACGCCGCGAAAAACGCCTGCACATGCCTTTACGGCTGAAATTATGGAGCTGTTTTCTCCTGAAAACAGCACCGTAATTTCAGCCGTAACGGACGCTGCCGTGTGAACATACCCTCAGGGCTTAAAATGTCAGGGGAAATAGCTCCAATACATACGTGTCCGCCCAAAAAAAAAGTGTGTATAGGAGACAGCATGGCATATCTATAGCACTACGACCCTATAAACTATGGATAGGATTAGATACATTGGCTCAGCAGACAGTATCACACATGATAGGATTAGATACAGTGGCTGAGCAGACAGTATCACACATGATAGGATTAGATACAGTGGCTCAGCAGACAGTATCACACATGATAGGATTAGATACACTGGCTCAGCAGACAGTATCACACATGATAGGCTTATATACAGGGACCAGCAGACAGTGTCACACATGATAGGATTAGATACAATGACTCAGCAGACAGTATCACACATGATAGGATTAGATACAGTGGCTCAGCAGACAGTATCACACATGATAGGATTAGATACAGTGGCTCAGCAGACAGTATCACACATGATAGGATTAGATACAGTGGCTGAGCAGACAGTATCACACATGATCGGATTAGATACAGTGGCTCGGAAGGCAGTATCACACATGATAGGATTAGATACAGCGGCTCAGCAGACAGTATCACACATGATAGGATTAGAGATAGGGCCCAGCAGACAGTATCACACATGATAGGATTAGATATAGGGCCCAGCAGAAAGTATCACACATGATAGGATTAGATACAGTGGCTCAGCAGACAGTATCACACATGATTGGATTAGATATAGGGCCCAGCAGACAGTATCACACATGATAGGATTATATATAGGGCCCAGCAGAAAGTATCACACATGATACGATTAGATACAGGGCCCAGCAGACAGTATCACACATGATTGGATTAGATACAGTGGCTCAGCAGACAGTATCACACATGATCGGATTAGATACAGGGCTCAGCTCGCTGACATTGCGGCTCCAGCGCTGGACCCAGGAAAGGTAAGAATAATAATTTTGCTTCTTTATGTGTTACTGATTATTTTTGTGTGTTTGTGTTTTTTTACAGGTTCGGTTGTTGGACTTCGGATTCGAGGACTTCAATGACAGCGTTTTTTTATTCTCAATAAAATGGTTAATGAGGGTTGTGTTTTTTTATTTCAATAAAATATTTTTTCTATGTGCTTGTATCTTTTTAAACTTTATTATCACCGCCTTAGTAATGGCCGCCGGCTGATTGACAACCTCCATTACTAAGGAAGGGCTTAATGTTAGCCGCTGCAGAGACCAACACTAACCCCCATTATTACCCCGGTACCCACCGCCACCAGGGGTACTGGGAAGAGCCGGGTACGAACCAGTACCCGACCATCTGCAGTGACGGTCAGGCACCGGGGCGGCCACAGGCTGGTAGTATTAGGCTGGGAAAGGCCAAAAACAGTGGCCCTTCCCACCCTGGTAATGCTGCCTGCTGCTGCTGTGTTGTATCTGGCTGGTTATGAAAATTGGGGGGAACCCCACATCGTTCTTTCCAATTATTTATTTTTTTGTTTTTTTCAAAATGACGTGAGGTCCCCCCCATTTTTCATAACCAGCCAGATACAATAAAGCAGCAGCAGCCTAGCATTACCAGGGTGGGAAGGGCCACTGTATCTGGCCTTTCCCCTCCTGATAATACCAGCCTGCGGCCACCCCAGTGGCCGACCATCACTACAGATGGTCAGGTACTGGATGGTACCCGGCTCTTCCCAGCACCCCTGGTGGCGGTGGGTACCGGGGTAATAAAGGGGGTTAGTGTTAGCCTCTGCACCGGCTAACACTAAGCCCCGCCTTAGCAATGGATACTGTCAATCAGCCGGCGGCCATTACTAAGGCGGTAGTAATATAGTTTAAAAAAAACCACAAAGACATAGAAAAAATATTTTATTGAAATAAAAAAAAAAAACACACAACCATCATTAACCATTTTATTGATAATAAAAAAAAGCCTGTAATCCGCCGTAGTCCAACGACCGAACCTGTAAGAAAACACACAAGAAAAACGATTAGTAACACATGTCTTAGGCTTAGATACAGGGCCCATGTGTGATACTGTCTGTGGGACCCTGTATCTAAGCCTACCACAACGTAGGCTTAGATACAAGGTCCAGCAGACAGTAATCTTATACAGTATAAGATTACTGTGTGCTGGGGCCCTGTATCTAAACCTACAGTGTGGTAGGCTTATATACAGGGCCCAGCAGACAGGATCACACATGGGCCATGTATCTAAGCCTACCATGTGATTGGCTTATATACAGGGCCCAGCAGACAGGATCACGCATGGGCCATGTATCTAAGCCTACCATGTGATTGGCTTAGATACAGGGCCCAGCAGACAGCATCACACAATCTGTGATCCTGTCTCATGGGCCCCCTAAGCCTGCTACATCGAAGGCTTAGGGGTTGTGCAGTCCCTAAACATTGATGGCCTATCCACAGCACAGGATAGGCCACCAATAGCTGATGTGTCTCCCGGGACCCGCAAATCAGCTGTTTTGAAGGGGCCGCAGCACTCGTACGAGAGCTGCTTCCCTTCATTTCACTACTCACTCACACTGTGAATCGCCGACACCGATTCACAGTGTGACCGGAAAGAAGGGGAGCAGCTCTCGTACGAGTGCTGCGGCCCCTTCAAAACAGCTGATTGGCGGGTCCCGGGAGTCGGACCCCGCCAGTCAGGGCTAATCTTACCTTCCTCTTCAGCCGCGGCGGTAGTTCTGTCGTCTCGATGCTGTGCGCGGCGCATAGCGCTGTGACGTCATGCGCAGCGCACAGCGCTTGACGTCAGGACCTCCGCTGCGATCCGGAACCAGGAAGCTAAGTAAAGTCTGTTACTATAGTAACAGGAGCCCGCGGCCCGAGTTACTATAGTAACTTTTTATTGATGTGGTGCGGGGGGCTGTGGGCCCCCCTGGCTTCGGGGCCCGGTCGCAATTGCGACCGCTGCGACCCCTATAGCTACGCCAGCGATTGTAGGATATTATAACAGCGATCGGACAGTTGGACCTTCAAGTCCCTAGTGAGACTAACAAAAAAAAGTTTAAAAAAGTTAGAATTTTTTTTATACAAAAATAAAAAAGTAAGAATATAAAGTAATACATTTAAAACTCACCCTTTTTCCATTATCAAGAACTTCATTATTAGAAAAAAAACAATAAACTATACAGAATTGATATCGCCGCATCCGTAATGGCCTGAACTATAAAAATATAAGTAATTTATCCAATGCAGTGAACGCCATAAAAAGAAATAATAAAAAACAATACCAGAATTTCTATATTTTGGTCACCTTAGAATAAAAAGTGATCAAAACGTTGCATGTATCAAAAAATGTTACCAATAAAAAAATATAGCTCGTCTTGCAAAAAACAAGCCCTCATACAGCTCTGTCGAAGAAAAAAAAATTAAAAAGTTATGGTTCTCAGAATGTGGCAACAGAAAAAATATATTCTTTTTACAAAATAAATGTTATTGCGCAAATAGTTGTAAAAACATAAATAAAAAAGCAATATAAATTTGGTATCAAGAGAATCGTACTGACCCACAGAATAAAGTAAATATGTAAATTATAGTGCACGGTGAACGCTGTAAAAAAAAGAATAAAAAACAATAGCCAATTGCTGTTTTTTGGTCACCACGCTTCTCAAAAAATAGAATAAAAGGTGATCAAAAAGTTGCATGTATCCAAAAATAATGCAAATAAAATCTACAGATTGTCCCGCAAAATATAAGCCCTCACACCGCTCTGTCACAAAAAAAAAGCTATGGCTCTCAGAATATGGTGACACAAAATTTGCACAGTGCGATCCAAAAGGGGGATAAGATCGGGCACCATTTATCAGTGCGACACAGGCCACAGAACTGCGGATTATTATTTATTTACTGCATTATAATACCATCTTATTATGCCCTGATGTATTCTGCACAGCTTACATATACCCTGATGTATTCCGCACTGCTTACAGATACCCTGATGTACTCCGCACAGCTTACATATACCCTGATGTACTCCGCACAGCTTACATATACCCTGATGTACTCTGCACAGCTTACATATACCCTGATGTACTCCGCACAGCTTACATATACCCTGATGTACTCCGCACAGCTTACATATACCCTGATGTACTCCGCACAGCTTACATATGCCCCCCACATTATAAACTGAAATACCAGCAAAACCCCAAACAGAAAAATTACCAAGCAAAATCTGTGCTTCATAAGCCAAATGGCGCTACCTCCCTTCTGAACTGTTCAGTGTGCCCAAATAGCAGTTTACGTACACATATATGACATCGCCATACACGGGAGAACCCGCTTAACAGTTTATGATGTATTTGTCTTCAGGGGCACAAACTGGGTATAACATATTGTGCACTAAAATGGCATATCAGCGGAAAATACACTGCACATTTTTCTAGTAAAAATAGTAGTATTGGGTCATACTCACTGCACCCCTTAATAAATGCCTTGAGGCGTATATTTATATAAAAAAATGGGGTCACTTCTTGGAAGTTTGTTTTATAATTTGACCTCAGAGCCCTGCAATTGGGGGCAAATGCTATGGAAAAATCACTAAAATAGACCTCTAATGTGCATGGTGCTCTTTCACTCCTATCATCTAACAGCCATCCAGCAAAATCTGCGCTCCTACAGCCAAATGGCGGTCCTTCTCTTCTGAGCGCTGCCGTGTGCCCAAACAGCTGTTTAGGGCCACATATGGGGTATTGCTATACTCAGGAGAAATTGAGTAACAAATTGTGTGATGTTTTTTTCTCCAATTACCCCTTGTTAAAAAAAAACATTTATAGCTAAAACAGCATAGTTTTGGGAAAAAAATAATTTTTAATTTTCACTGCCTAATTCTAATAAAAATCTATGAAACAGCTGTGGTGTCAAAATATTCACTACCCCCCTAACTGAATGCCTTGAGGGTTTTATTTCCCAAAATGAAATCACTTCTCAAGAGGTTTTTACTCTACTGGTACCTCAGGGACTCTGCAAATACGATGTCACGAAGGGTCTGTGGACCTACTGGGCCGTACTGCCTTGGCGGTAAGGCAGCTGGCCAACAGGGAGCAGGTGAAAGTCTATAGTTCATATAGGTACCTGTGGCAGCTCAGAAAGCAGCAGGGCAGGCTCGGCTGGGACTAGGCAGCAGGCAGACATCAGGCGAGGTGAAGTAGGTCAGACGTGGATACAGCACTACACGACATTGGCACAGCACAGTGCTAGACCAGGAAGGTATGGAATGCTAGGAACAGGAACAGGTACAGGTACAGGAACTGGAACAGGTACAGGTAACACACTAGGAGGCCATCATATAAACAAACTAGGGAACAACAACAACGCTCAGGCATAGAAGCAGGGGGCTGGACCCCTCTTATAGTCCAGAGTACTCACGGGTCAAAGTTCGTCAAGAGGAACGGTGTGCGCACTGCCCCTTTAAGACCCTACGGGATCCGGCTGAGGTGAGTGGACGCGAGCGCTGGCGTCTCCTGAGGAGGAGGCTGGGGCCAGTGCTTGCCGACTCATGGCTGCAGCTGTCAGGAGGGGTACGGAGCTGACAGCCCGCAGCCACGAACATTACAGTATCCCCCCTCTTACGCCCACTCTTCTTGGGACCAGAGCAAGAGAGAAACTTCTTCAGAAGAGCAGGAGCATTGAGGTTCTCCTCTGGCTCCCAAGACCTTTCTTCAGGACAAAACCCCCTCCAATCCACCAAATAAAAGGTCTTTCCTCTCACTTTTTTGGTGTCCAGGATCTCTGGAACCTCAAAGGTGTCGAAAGGGCCACTGGAGGCAACCACAGGGCTAGGAGTCTTGGTGTAGCGGTTCAGGACCACCGGCTTCAGGAGGGATACATGGAAGGAGTTGAAGATCTTGAGGGTAGGAGGCAGCCGAAGCTTATAGGCGACAGGTTTGATCTGTTGTAGGATCTCAAAGGGTCCGAGGAACCTGGGAGAAAATATGCATGATGGCGCCCTTAATCGGATATTCCTGTAAGACAGCCAGACCCTCGTGCCAGGAAGAAACTGAGGAGGTTCTCTTCTCCTTGTGTGAGCCTTCCGTTTCTTGTGGTCGACTGCCATTAGGATGGAGGATTGAGTCTGCTGCCAGATCTGCAGAAAGTCTCTAAATGTGGAGTCAGCCGCTGGTACCTCGGAAGTATCGGGCACCGGGAGAGGAATTAGTTGGTGCTGGCCGTAAACAATGAAGAACTGCGTATTCCTTGTGGACTCGCTGATGTGATTATTATAGGAGAATTCTGCCCATGGGAGCAACTGCACCCAGTCATCATGTTGCTTGGAAATTAAGTGGCGTAGGTAGTTCTCCAAAATCTGATTAATCCTCTCGACCTGACCATTGGACTGAGGATGGTAGGCTGATGAGAATTCCAACTTCACACCGAGGAGTCCGCAGAGGGCTCTCCAGAACTTCGAGGTAAACTGAACCCCCCGATCAGATACAATATTCTGCGGCAAGCCGTGCAGGCGAAAGATGTGTTGGATGAACAGCTTGGCCAACTGAGGAGCAGAAGGAAGACCGGTCAGAGGAACGAAGTGGACCATCTTCGAAAATCGATCCACCACCACCCAGACAGCACTGCATCCAGCAGAGAGAGGCAGGTCCTTAACAAAGTCCATAGCTATATGCTGCCAGGGAGCATTGGGCACAGGCAATGGCAATGGCAATGGCTGGAGCAGACGAGCAGGTCTGGAGTGAGCGGCCTTGTTGGCTGCACATACAGAACAGGCAGAAACTAAGTCCATAATGTCCTTGGGCGGCGTGGGCCACCAGAAAATGACGAGCAATAAGATCCTGGGTCTTACGGACCCCAGCGTGACCTGCCAGTCTAGAGGAGTGTCCCCAGCGGAGGATTCTTCTACGATCAGCAAGATGCACAAAAGTCCTCCCTGGAGGAATGTCCCCAACTTGCAGGGGATTGACAGAGATAATGCAAGACGGGTCAATAATATTCTGTGGAGTCTCCAAGGTGTCTTCCGTCTCGAAAGACCTGGACAAGGCATCGGCCCTCACATTCTTGTCGGCCGGGCGATAATGGAGCTCAAACTGGAACCTTGTAAAGAACAGTGACCACCTGGCCTGACGAGGGTTCAGCCGTTGGGCCGTCTGGAGGTAGGTCAGATGCTTGTGGTCTGTAAAAATCAGGATCGGATGAGCTGCGCCCTCTAATAGATGTCTCCATTCTTCCAGGGCCAGTTTGATGGCCAGTAACTCCCGATCCTCAATCGAGTAGTTGCGTTCTGCGGAAGAGAAGAGCTTGGAGAAATATCCACATACCCATGACTTGCCCTTGGTACCTCTCTGGAACAAGAGTGCACCAGCACCGACAGAGGATGCGTCCACCTCCAACGAGAACTGCAGAGAGACATCCGGATGATGGAGGATAGAGGCTGACGTGAAGGCACTCTTCAGGCTATTGAATGCCTCGGGAGTCCACACCTTGGCGTTCATACCCTTCTTAGTAAGGTTAGGGTTGGGAGAAGTCAGTGAAGAGAAGTTTGGAATAAACTGCCTGTAAAAATTAGCGAATGCCAGAAAGCGCTGTATGGCCCTCAAGCCTTGAAGACATGACCATTCCAGAACAGACTTTACCTTCTCAGGATCCATCTCGAGACGTCGATTCGAGACGATGTA
Organism: Rhinoderma darwinii; assembly: GCF_050947455.1. Lineage (NCBI taxonomy): Eukaryota > Metazoa > Chordata > Amphibia > Anura > Rhinodermatidae > Rhinoderma > Rhinoderma darwinii. The sequence goes on along the minus strand of NC_134693.1, from coordinate 108,611,389 downwards.
GACCTGGAAGGGTAGAGCATCTCTGTCAAACACGCACTTCTCCTGCTTGGCGTACAGACGATTCTCCCTTAATCGTAGCAGAACTTGACGGACATGTCTCTGGTGCGTTATAGGATCTGCAGAAAAAAATCAAGATGTCATCCAGGTAGACTACTACACAAACATAGAGGCGGTCACGGAAAATGTAATTCACAAACTCCTGGAAGACCGCGGGAGCATTACACAGGCCGAAGGGCATTACTAGATACTCATAGTGTCCATCACGGGTGTTAAATGCAGTCTTCCATTCATCACCCTGGCAAATCCGGACTAGGTTGTAAGCACCACGCAGGTCTAGTTTAGAAAAAATCCTGGCACCACGTATACGATCAAACAGTTCAGAGATCAGTGGCAACGGATATTTATTCTTCACCGTGATTTGGTTGAGACCTCTGTAGTCAATACAAGGACGAAGAGAGCCATCTTTCTTTTTGACAAAGAAGAACCCGGCTCTAGCCGGGGAGGAAGACTTCCGTATGAAGTCCCTCTCCAAGTTCTCTTTCACATAGGCGGACATAGACATAGTCTCTGGCAAAGAGAGAGGATATACCCTACCACGGGGAAGGGATGCACCAGGAATCAGCTCGATAGGACAATCATATGCCCGATGTGGAGGCAATGTCTCCGCCTCCCTCTTGCTGAAGACGTCCAAAAATGCTGCATAATGACTCGGCAATCCTGCCAATGACCGAGGCAGCGAAGGCTGGGCGACCGAATCTGCACCAGGCAACGACCTTGACATTCAGGGTCCCACTGGAGAATCTCTTCAGAATTCCAGTCCAGAACTGGGGCATGCAGTCGGAGCCAAGGCAGGTCCAGCAACACAGGGTTAACAGCTTTGGATAGCGCATAGAAAGGCAGAAGTTCGGAGTGAAGGGCTCCCACTTGGAGCCTCAGCGGCTTGGTCACAGCTATAACTGGGTCTGGCAAAGGTAGTCAATTCACTGAAGCAACTGTCAACGGGTTCTCCAGAGGGGTGGTGGGTAATTGCAGAAGATCCACCAGGTCTCTCTACGGATGAAATTAGCAACGGATCCAGAGTCTAGATATGCAGAGACCTGATGCATTTTCTCGCTGGACACTATGGTCACAGGTATGGGCAATCTAGATGGAAGTCCATTCTTACCCAAGGTTGTCTTTTATAATATATTATGGGATTTAATTCTATTCCTGAGCTGTAATCTTGGCAGTACTGGGTGAGAGTCTGACCACAGACAAACATTATGAATATAGAAACTGCATTAAAAATGTACATAAAAATCAAACAATAAAATCAATGGTAAAGCCATACTGATATATGCAAATTATAACTGTGGTCATAAAAGCAGGTCACACCAGGTATATCTATTGTGATGTCACTACTATAAAAAATCATAGTAAATCCATATTGAAATATGCAAATTATTGGTGTGGTCATAAAAGCACATATCTATTGTGATGTCACAGAGCTTGGGTATAAACAATAATGTTGGTCACAGAGCTGTCACTATCAGTTGGATGTGACCGGTAAGTAATCTATCAATGCTACATCTGTACTTCACGCTAATCAATTTGTTTTATTAGGAACATTGAATTATTCCATGTCTAGAAGATATTGTGTGATAGTGGTAGTAATATGGTATTAGTATTGGTGTGCAATTAAATTGCTCAAGTATCTTAGATTTGCAGGGTAAATGGCCAAAATGTTAGTTCCCTTATTATCATTATGTCTACCACTTGTAAAGGAGACATTTCAATTTGGTCATATTAGGGGACTGTATATTTTCGGGACTATATTTCCTTATATTAGTGTAGGTTCACCAGAAATAATTATAAACAATTTAATTAAATTCTGAATTTTGATCAAATGATATAAAAATTATTTAGTGGGGAATTGAAACTGGTCTGGGGATATTTGTCATGGTTTGGGCTAGGCCCCTTATTCCCAGTGAATGGTAAAGTAAAGACTATTTAGACCATTGCATGCTTCTGACTTTGTGGTACTAGTTTGGTAAAGACCCTTCCCTGTTCCTGTATGACGTTGCCCCTTTGCACAAAGCAAGTTCCATAAAGACATGGAGTGATAAGTTTGGTGTGGAGGAACTTGACTCTCTGCACAGAGCCCTGACCCCAACATCAGAGCCTGAACTCACAAATGCTCTTTTAATTAAATGGGCAAAAATTGCAACAAGCACAGTAGGGGGCCCAACTTCATATTAAAGCTTATATAGGTGTGAAGGTCAGCTGTCCACATCCTTTTGGCCATATAGTGTACCTTGGGTGTATCTATTGTGATGTCACTACTATTAAAAATAATGATAAATCCATATTGAAATATGCAAATTATTGTTGTGGTCATAAAAGCAACTCACCCCGGGTATAGCTATTGTGATGTCACAATGCCTCGGTATATACTATGGTGCTTGCCACAGAGCTGTCACTCATCAGTTGGATGTGACCGGTAAGTACTCTATCAGCGCTACGTCTCTAGATGAGTCTCATCTATCAGTTTCATAATGAATATTTTATTCTTAGGTATAATTCTGCTGTGCATGCCATTTAAAGTTTAGTTTATATTTGGAATACTTATACTAATATACTAAGAAATTGCTAAGTGGCAATATGGCGGCCTGTGACTTCTGCTCCAGAGACAGAATGCAGCTTGCAGACAAAAATTGGCATCTGTATTCTGCTGGTAAATTGATAAAGCAACCACAAAGAAAGGGAATGTGAATGTCCTGCAGCCCTGAGAACTTATCATAGGAACCCTTCAGTTTATAACAGGAGTAATTCACGTAATAAATATTTACTAGGGAATTACTGATTATGCATTTTAGGTTCTCTATTTATGTAAAATACACAATTATTATTATTATTATTATTATTATTATTAATAATTACTAGTATAAAAATTACATAAACCCCGGAAATGTCATACTGTATGGTCAATTTAACAACCAATACATTGTTGGAACATCCAAACACCAAGCAATGTCATTCACAGGGGGTACAAGCCCCAAGACCCCAAGCAATGTGATCTTCAAATACTTCTGATTGACCAGATCCTGTACTTGGAATACCCCTTTTATAACTAATTTCTCCAGCTGGTTTGCTTAGAGTTTTTTCGCTAACTATTTCTTTCTATGGTCATTCTAGATCTTGCTGTTGGATTGACACTGTTGGATTACTGTGTTGCATTTACGGTCAGCGATTTGTCCTATTTTCAGAGAACTAGAGGCGATTAGTTAAATTCAATCTTTACTGTCTCCTGGTTTTCTACCACGGACATTGGTGCAGTTTTGCACCCGGGTTATTAACCAACCATGCCGTTTTGGAAAAAAACAAAAAAATATCATGTCTCTCAGATTCCTGATAATGGAAATCTGATGAAAGAGATACCAACTATGGAGGAGCCTAACATCTCGCTCCAGAAGTTTTCTAACATCAAAGATATGTCAGCCGAAAAATCCAGCGATCCAAGTCACAGCAAACCTTGTGACATTGACTCAAAGAACACCAAGAAGAGCGCAATCAGGAGCTTGGGTAGCAGCGCTGTGATTGGCGCTAAAGAACTGGATCGCTGTTTCCCAAATAGACGGCTGCGATTATACGTTGCCACCTGGAATATGGAGGGAAAGGTGAGAAGTACTGTACATTATCTATTGTGACCCATCAGTGTGTTTGATCTAAAGTTGGATAAATTGGGTCAGTAATCATGTCTCTTCAGTTTGCAGTTGGATATCACATAGACTTATTATATCCTACCCTAGGCCCAAATTTTCTAAACATTTGGGCCAATCAATGTTGCTGCACACACTGCAAACTGTCAAACTAGTAACCTATGTCTTTGGAATGGCAATTCCTCCGATCCTAAGACTGCAGCCCTAGCCATAGTCTATAAAGACTAAAATCCAATTCGATCAGATATAATTTTTTGTAGGTGATATAGAAGATGTCAGTTTGGTTGGTGCTCTGTGTATACATTATTAATATCTTCATATTTTGAGCAGGAGTTCCCAGAAAATCTAGAGGATCTGCTGTTGCCATCAGATGACACCAAAGACATTTACGTAATTGGCGTTCAGGAAGGATGTCCAAACAGGTAAGTCTTCTCAGGTTGTCTTACACCAGCCTATGTCTGCAGATGGACTACAGGTCGGCTGATTGAAATTCTCTCTCGACCTTGTACTTATTGTAGGATCACTCATAAATTTTCCTATTTAACCTCAGAGGTTATAATATTGATTGTTTAATAGATGAGTTGAGTATTTTAATCTGGTGTCATTTATTAATATGTAAACTTGAAATTGTGTCTTCTTGTAGACGGGAATGGGAGATAAAATTACAGGAGACGCTTGGTCCGCACTACGTGCTATACCATTCATCTGGGCTCGGAGTCCTGTATCTTACCATCTTTATTCGACGGGAACTGATCTGGTTCTGCTCAGGTAAGATTTACTTTCCTACATTTACATAATAAGTTCTAGTTGAAGTCATTAGTTGGAACATCTTATTTAGTCATTAGAACTAGATGTCTGCGATCTCGACTCTCAGATTCTTGACTGTGGAATATTGGAGATCTTGGAGATCAATCCACAGTTACAAAGTGTGAAATGGTGTTGTAGTAATATTTCCAGCGTTTAAGAGGAAACTATCTCTGTTTCATTGTTGCATGTTGTACTATTAACCACTGACCCTTCTTCTTGTGTTTCATTTCCTATACAGAGGTAGAGCACACCCATGTAACAACCAGGCTATTCCACCATGTCAAAACTAAAGGAGCCTTGGGTGTTGCCTTCACCGTCTTTGGGACATCATTCTTGTTTATTAATTCCCATATGAGATGTAAGTATGTCTGTTATTAATATATGACTATGTACAGTTTTACTGGGTATAAAAAAAATCTGCTGTTTAATAATAAACTGGAATATATGAAATGATATGAAAAGATCTGTACTATTAATGTTTTGGTGTAAAATTAAAAGTTCTTCCTCATTCCTCAAACTTCTTCTAATCCATCAAATTTATTCTATGTAATGAGAGACAAGTAATAGTGGAAGGATTAACGGCCTAATGTCCTCTACAGACCGCTATAGAAATACATTATCCTCTGTCAAGAAAATGAATGTGTCTTAGATTTACAGTAACAGAAATATCAGTGCGTCTGGTGTACAGAGTGCGGACCCACATCATGGAACTCCACCAGTCACATCTTCTAAAATGTCAATAGATATCCTAAAATAAACACTATTTGCAGAAAATTAATTATTGAGGGAACATTCAGACTACACAGCCCAAGAAGTAGATATGATACTTAGATAATATAAGATAAAGAAACCTATTGTCAAAGAAAACTTAAATATAGTGGTTGTACTAAATTCCAGGAGGTCACATTTACTGATATGTATATTTTTGTTGGCAGTTGGGGCAGTCCACAAGAGGATCCAGGACTATAAAACCATCACTGAGGGTCTCCGTCTGCCTCAAATTATTCCGGAAAGAATAAACTCCAATGCCTGTGAATATCACTTATGTGGTTGAACCTATCGATTCCTTTATCTCTCTATTTATCTCCATTGAGTCTAATGCAGTCACGTGGTCTAATTGTCTCCTGTGTTTATTTCATTCTACAGTGGACGTCACCAGCCGCTTTGATCGAGTTTTTTGGTTTGGGGACCTTAATTTTCAACTGAAAGAGGATAGAAAAAACGTGGAATCTCTTCTGAAGAACATTAAAGGAAGAGATATGTCCAGTCTCCTCAAACACGACCATCTGAATGAAGCCAAGAACAACGGTACATTTACTAGTAGACAGATCTCTATCACTCCTCAGCCTGTATTATTACCACATACACCTCGACAGATCAATACAAATCACTGTCATGATGGTTGATATGTTCCCCAAATTCTTATATAGACCTACATCTCTTGCACGTTTTTAATACTGACATGTTTTTTTTTCTTTTAACTTAAGGGTCCATATTTGTAGGGTTTAAGGAGCACACCATTGAATTCCTTCCCACTTATAAGTTCGACATTGGCACAGACACCTACGATACATCAGAAAAGCAGAGAATTCCATCATATACGGTAAGATATCTTATTTCCAGGTCTACAGAGCTAAAGAAACAATAGATTTCATGCATAGATTTTCATATAATAACTCCCCTCGCCCAAGGTAAGGAATTGTTATTATAGATGGAGGAATAATTCTTACGAACATCCAGTCCATTTTACTTGTAGTGAGTTTGTCATCACAGTCTCCCAGTGTAATATGTCTTCGCCTAGCATGGCTCAAAGATACTTATTTCATTAAATCTGTGTGACGAAGTCAAACCTAAAATGCAAGAAAATTTATATTACTTAAATAAAATAAGCCGAAATGTTCAGTCTATGATGCTATAAGTTTTATAAATAAATTATAATATGATTGCACTGATGATATTTGTTATTTTCATGACCTCTACAGGACAGGGTGTTGTTTAAAAGCCAATACGAGGGAGATGTGCGAGTCCTGAGATACGACTCTTGCCCTGATTTGAAGACCTCAGACCACCGACCCGTTTTTGGCATATTTGAAGTAAAGCTCAGCCCTGGTTCAGATAAGTAAGTCATGTCCATGTTGTTGGTATGATCCTTTCAGTAGCCGCCATTACTACATGGACCTTATAGCCAGAGCTCACACTTTGGGGCAGGTGCCTGTATACCTGGGTGACAGTACTGGAGTAATATAGGATGTGAAACTAAACAATTATTGTGTGGTTACCTGCTAACATTATCATATGTCTTACATCAATATATTTCTTATTCCAGCATCCCCTTGGCTGGTGGACGCTTTGACCGCAAGATCTATTTGAAGGGCATTAGGAGGTTAGGACAAAAAAAGTAGCTGCGTCTGTTCATGTCCTTACAGCACATAAGGTGAGAGCATTGTACTTGTCTATTATGTTTGCTGTGAGAATGTTCTTCCATCTCTTAAGTCTTCCTCTGTATCAGTAATTTATTTTATCAACCAACATAATCAAATTGTAAATAAGTAACTCTATCTTCTAGTTCAATTTTCTTGTATTCAGATATTTCTTTAATTTCTAAATGAAGGTTATGGGTTTTAGAAAAAAAACTGTAAGCATGTATGTAGTATAAATAGATTGGTGGGAATTCATTAAGACTGACGTTTCATACACCGGTCTTAATATAAAAAAACTTGGAGTAAAATGTGCCTAATTTATTAAAACGCCCACACCATAAAAACTAATAATACATGTTATTATGATAAATTTGTCGGCTGCTGGTGGCTCTGCTCCTTCAGCTACTCTCTGTCCACTTTTTAGAAAAGTGCGGAAGCGCAGAAACTACACAGGTCAAAATTTTTACCGCAAATTGTGACTTTTGTTCCGTTTATAACTTTTCTACGTAAAAAAACTGGCATAGAAAAGTAAAAAAATGTCCTCATTTGAAGTGTCTTAAAGAATCCTGCCACTAGGATGGATGGATAAACTGTATTATATGGTGCATTAGCTTCTAAGCAAACATGATAGATACAAGGAACATTGTTACTGATGTAAGACATTACTTGGCATCTTGCAGGACTCCTAAAGAACATTCAGCATCTCAGGTGCATAAAACAATGATTCCACCCTTGTGAACATCATAAAGTTCCTGTAACATCCTGAACAGCGCAGCTTTAGATCAAACCCACCGCTTGGATCAACCATCTTCAAGGTATGTAGTGTATATTTTGTGCCTGCTAAGAAACACACATTAGTAGAGCATTAATAGCAAATATTTCTCTTGCAGCATAAGCATCAATTCCGCAGTATATCTGGCGAGAACTGCGCTCCCTGTCACCGGAGGAGCCGCCATCGTTGCTGATAGAAAGGTAAGTTCCTCTAGATATGTCCTCTCTATATTTCTTAAGCAGCCTGAATGATGAATATTTAATAGGGTTGTGTGTTTCTCCCCCCAGAACAAGTCAGCAGATACAAACAGACCATCAATATCAATGCCAATAAAAACCAAGTTCAGAACCCGCCATCTTACAAGTATCCTAATGGCGAGACTTAAAATTTTCTACATCTGTCACAGAAGAGACATCAGTGTGGTTACCGGTGCATCAATGTTACCCAGAAGACCAGGCCCAGAACAGGAGAACATGTCATCTCTTCCTGTGTTTCTGGAATACAGATTTACCACCCCCTACTGATACTACATTATATACTGTGACATATTCCATAGTTTTTGCTGGATCTTGTATAACATCATCTTTACCACCATATATTTTGATCCACAAAAATCATAAATAAATCTTTAACATCAATCCATAAGTGTGACTGGTATTTATTAGTGTGTTCAGTGCCCGGCTGCAACTTACCACAGTGTATACAATTCACTTATCCGACCCTTCACAGCGCTATTTGTGTGACATCGCGTTTAATCCAGTGGTAGGTGACAGGACATTGTATGGTAGTGGGTAAAAAATAATTTCTATATAACCTATAATTGTCTTCTTAGTCGGCTCTGTAGCTTTAGTATTCAGTCTTTTAGTGTTCCCACACCATATGCTAATGAGCATAAAAGAGTCAAATCTTCATTTGCTGAACAGAGTGATATCTTCATTCCTCAAGTCTTTCAGAGTTTACTCCGCCTTCTTACTTTTGATTGACAGCTCCTCGCCTTCCCCCAGCACACAAAATCCCGCACTTGTGCATTGATGTCCTCTTCTGGGGTGTGCGCACAAAGGGACACCGGATTATTATGATAAAAGCCGCAAAATGTTTGCAGACCGTTATTTACAGTCGGAGGAGGTATTTAGGAGAGGGGATAACGGCAATGAACTTTTGATAGCAGCGGGGCCAGTGAGGGATAAGTAAAGTTTAATAGGTGAAATGCTGGGGACAGGTTCCCTTTAAGTTTCTAGTGACTCACTACCAGTATCTGTCAGAAACCCACGTATCAACATCAGGTAGGTAATTGGAAGTCCCTTGTCGCCGACTTCTTGCGTTTTGGAGATTTAGGTTTACGCACTACAGTCCAAAGTGCAAATCCCGGAAGGGAAGGTAGAGTCTCTACGTCTGGAGTCGGTAACCAAGAAGCCACTTCAACCGGCGGTATATCCAAGATCGGCCAGATCCCGTCTAGACCAGACGGAGTATGAATCGTAAGCCGTCTACCATCGTGTAGAATAGCCAGGCCAAAAGGTAAGAGCCAGGTGTATTGAATATTGCATGCTCGCAAGGCCTCTAGAAGTGGTTTCAATTGGCGCCTTTTTGCCAGCATTGTAGGTGTCAAGTCCTGGTAGAACTAAAGCTCTACTTCCTGGTATATAATAGAGCGACGCTCCCTCGCAGCAGAGAGAATAGCTGCTGTATCCACATAGGAGAGTAGGCCACAAATCACGTACTATTTGTATTTTTAAATCATGTCTCAATAAAAAAAAACATTTTATTTGAAATGTTTGGGTCATTTAACACTAGAGGTTCGCATTGGTGTTTAAGTCTGGGTTCTATGCCGCCAAATCCAACCTGCCTTGCAGTGGGCTCTGGTGAAGACCATAGAGTGGCCTTAGACTCTGCTGATCAGAGTAGTGACGGACTTGAGGTAGTGGATTACCTGCACGCTTTCTGCAGACAGTCTCCAGCTGCCTTTGGGGAATCGCTTGCAGAGCAATTCCATAACTTGCACTCTGGGGAATTGCTCAAATAGTGATTCCATTACACTACAGCACGTCTATGTGTGTCTTTCACTCTGCTCTCTCCTCATGCTCCACCATGCCCTCTCCATAGACTTCTATGGGCATAGTCTGTATCTACTCTTAGCCCCTGCTCCCTATTCCTGTTCCCCCTAACGAGATGGAATTTGCTTGACAACAGGGGGTGGACACAGACGACACCTAGAGGCTGTAACTTCACACAGAATACTACACTATAATATCTGTCTGCTACAGAAAATGACCACTGGGGCCAATATGCAAATGCAGGCAATGTTTAACAACGGAAGCCGCAACGGTCTACTGGATGCGCTGTACAACTGACCCAATTGACTTATAACAGAGCCTCCAATGCAGATGTGAACAGAGACAAAACTGTAGATGTGAACTGATCCTGACAGCAATAAGTTTCCGGGCTTGTCTATTCCAATCTGCAGAAGTACCTGACTGAGAGATGTTTAAAGAGGGATCTAGTCCTGAATAAAGTGCCAGGATGTCTTCATTAATGGTAGTGTTTCCCAAAGCGAATATATTTTACACGGCTTTTACTACAATGTAATATTACAGACACTGGATTGTCTGTAACAATCTCCCCCACCCGCCATGTTATACTGACACAGGTCCAGAAGGAGTATGGGGAGTAGTATGGGGAAAGTCCTTACTCTGTCGAGCTCCATTAGTTGTCTTTGTGCCTTACTGTGACATAATGGAAAGAAGGAAGGCACAAAGTTAATTCTGGTCTCTGTGACATATTCCATAGTTTTTGCTGGATCTTGTATAACATCATCTTTACCACCATATATTTTGATCCACAAAAATCATAAATAAATCTTTAACATCAATCCATAAGTGTGACTGGTATTCATTAGTGTGTTCAGTGCCCGGCTGCAACTTACAACAGTGTATACAATTCACTTATCCGACCCTTCACAGCGCTATTTGTGTGACATCGCGTTTAATCCAGTGGTAGGTGACAGGACATTGTATGGTAGTGGGTAAAAAATAATTTCTATATAACCTATAATTGTCTTCTTAGTCGGCTCTGTAGCTTTAGTATTCAGTCTTTTAGTGTTCTCACACCATATGCTAATGAGCATAAAAGAGTCAAATCTTCATTTGCTGAACAGAGTGATATCTTCATTCCTCAAGTCTTTCAGAGTTTACTCCGCCTTCTTACTTTTGATTGACAGCTCCTCGCCTTCCCCCAGCACACAAAATCCCGCACTTGTGCATTGATGTCCTCTTCTGGGGTGTGCGCACAAAGGGACACCGGATTATTATGATAAAAGCCGCAAAATGTTTGCAGACCGTTATTTACAGTCGGAGGAGGTATTTAGGAGAGGGGATAACGGCAATGAACTTTTGATAGCAGCGGGGCCAGTGAGGGATAAGTAAAGTTTAATAGGTGAAATGCTGGGGACAGGTTCCCTTTAAGTTTCTAGTGACTCACTACCAGTATCTATCAGAAACCCACGTATCAACATCAGGTAGGTAATTGGAAGTCCCTTGTCGCCGACTTCTTGCGTTTTGGAGATTTAGGTTTACGCACTACAGTCCAAAGTGCAAATCCCGGAAGGGAAGGTAGAGTCTCTACGTCTGGAGTCGGTAACCAAGAAGCCACTTCAACCGGTGGTATATCCAAGATCGGCCAGATCCCGTCTAGACCAGACGGAGTATGAATCGTAAGCCGTCTACCATCGTGTAGAATAGCCAGGCCAAAAGGTAAGAGCAAGGTGTATTGAATATTGCATGCCCGCAAGGCCTCTAGAAGTGGTTTCAATTGGCGCCTTTTTGCCAGCGTTGTAGGTGTCAAGTCCTGGTAGAACTAAAGCTCTACTTCCTGGTATATAATAGAGCGACGCTCCCTCGCAGCAGAGAGAATAGCTGCTGTATCCACATAGGAGAGTAGGCCACAAATCACGTACTATTTGTATTTTTAAATCATGTCTCAATAAAAAAAAACATTTTATTTGAAATGTTTGGGTCATTTAACACTAGACGTTCGCATTGGTGTTTAAGTCTGGGTTCTATGCAGCCAAATCCAACCTGCCTTGCAGTGGGCTCTGGTGAAGACCATAGAGTGGCCTTAGACTCTGCTGATCAGAGTAGTGACGGACTTGAGGTAGTGGATTACCTGCACGCTTTCTGCAGACAGTCTCCAGCTGCCTTTGGGGAATCGCTTACAGAGCAATTCCATAACTTGCACTCTGGGGAATTGCTCAAATAGTGATTCCATTACACTACAGCACGTCTATGTGTGTCTTTCACTCTGCTCTCTCCTCATGCTCCACCATGCCCTCTCCATAGACTTCTATGGGCATAGTCTGTATCTACTCTTAGCCCCTGCTCCCTATTCCTGTTCCCCTTAACGAGATGGAATTTGCTTGACAACAGGGGGTGGACACAGACGACACCTAGAGGCTGTAACTTCACACAGAATACTACACTATAATATCTGTCTGCTACAGAAAATGACCACTGCGGCCAATATGCAAATGCAGGCAATGTTTAACAACGGAAGCCGCAACGGTCTACTGGATGCGCTGTACAACTGACCCAATTGACTTATAACAGAGCCTCCAATGCAGATGTGAACAGAGACAAAACTGTAGATGTGAACTGATCCTGACAGCAATAGGTTTCCGGGCTTGTCTATTCCAATCTGCAGAAGTACCTGACTGAGAGATGTTTAAAGAGGGATCTAGTCCTGAATAAAGTGCCAGGATGTCTTCATTAATGGTAGTGTTTCCCAAAGCGAATATATTTTACACAGCTTTTACTACAATGTAATATTACAGACACTGGATTGTCTGTAACAATCTCCCCCACCCGCCATGTTATACTGACACAGGTCCAGAAGGGGTATGGGGAGTAGTATAGGGAAAGTCCTTACTCTGTCGAGCTCCATTAGTTGTCTTTGTGTCTTACTGTGACATAATGGAAAGAAGGAAGGCACAACGTTAATTCTGGTCTCTGAATAACAATATAAAAGCTCCAATTGGTAAAAAAAAATTATGTTGCTAGTCAGGAAAATAAATTTACTGGTGGCTACCTTGTTCTCTCTGTAACACAAGTAGCCACAGGGACAGCTATGATAACTCCAGTGAGGTCTGTGCAAACAGTAGAGTAGATCTCAGTTTCCCAAGCAACTATGATTGTAACATATGAGGAATGAGCGTGTGTACTGAGTTTTCAGCAGTTATTCTGTAATATTTTACCACCAGCAAAATGATTACTGAATCTGTCACTGATACAATTCTCTGATGTTGTAGATTTATATTTGTGAAGTGTTCATTTTTTTTTAGTCATTTCACTCTTGCTTTACTAAGACTTTACTAATTCATAGATCTGTCTTCTTTGACCCGGTTTTGTTTATGAGAGAATGTCCAATTTATAATATGCATGAAGGAGATGTAGTTACATACAAAATTTCAAAAACATGTTTATTCAGCATTATTAAATTATTAAATCATTGCTCAGCCAGCTGAGAACAGGACAGGAATAATATTGTATACATTGTCTGGATACATTCATTATTAAAAGGGTTGTTGTACTTTATACAACCCATAATAGTTAAGGCTCTGTTCACATTACCATTCTGGGGTTCTGCCCAGGTCAATCTTTTCTGTAATTTTGACGGCTCTTTTCTTCCTGTCAAAAATACTGGATCCTGATGGATCACATTAAAGTCAGTAGGGTCGATAACTGTCCGCTTTGATCCGTTAGAAAACTGATTTTAAATGAAGCCATAACTCTAGTGTGAACAGAGTCTTATATTTTTCTGAATCTAGGAATTTCCTAATCGATGTAGATAGGGGAATTGTGTAAACCAGACTGCTTTCTGCTACCTAATAATGTGGGTTAGATAAATTCAAGTATAACTTGACTAAGTCAAGCTGATAAAAAAGCAAAAATTGCATCATAAGTTTTTCTTTTAAACCATATTGAAGATGTCTTGCACAATGTAATCTGTGTGACTTCCGTCAATCAACCCCTCTCCGTTGGAATGAACAAACCAGCAAGGTACTTTACTGCTATCTGTGCTGCCATATATATATTCTCTCTGCATGCCCCTAAAATGAAAAATACAATTATATTACATCAGAATGTACTAGACTTGCACCAACTTTAATATTAGAATGACATATAACATAAAATGTGCAATTTTTTTCATACAGCCCAATCTGCAAAAAATAAAAAAATATAAATCTGTCTACTAGAAATGGGGGCAATATGGTCGTTCAGTGGTTAGCAGTTGCCTTGTAATGCCAGGGTCTTGGGTCATTGAAATCATTTGAGATTTTATCAACCGTTGAAACCAATATGTAAAGACTGGCCGCCTACCTCTACCATGGTAAAAAAAAAAGTACTAGGAAGCATTGATGTTACTGGTAAATAAATAAGTACTAGGTAGCATTGATGTTACTGAGAGCTGGTCATCTTTTTTTCATGGAAGAAACAGGAGATCACAAGTAAAACATAATTTACCTTGTTACTGTTAGCAATTTATCCTTCACTTTCATGGTTGCATCTGGTTTATCAGGGTCAGACGTTTTGTGAATATTGGAAATTTCATAGTCAATACCATGGAAAAATTGTCCTTAAGGCAAAAAATAATAGGATTTTTACTGTTTAATATATAATTAAACATGGCAGCAATGTTAGGTTACATATTACAGACTCCTATTATCAAGGCTACCGATAACATGCAGTGCCCACTTTGGACGTCTAGATTTTCTCTATTACATAATTAGTTTATGTGCTGGTTATTAATGTACAGGGTGGGCCATTTATATGGATTCACCTAAATAAAATGAGAATGGTTGGTGATATTAACTTCCTGTTTGTGGCACATTAGTATATGGGAGGGGGGAAACTTTTCAAGCTGGGTGTTGACCATGGCGGCCATTTTGAAGTCGGCCATTTTGTATCCAACTTTAGTTTTTTCAATGGGAGGAGGGTCATGTGACACATCAAACTTATCGAGAATTTCACAAGAAAAACAATGGTGTGCTTGGTTTTAACGTTACTTTATTCTTTCATGAGTTATTTACAAGTTTCTGACCACTTATAAAATGTGTTCAAAGTGCTGCCCATTGTGTTGGATTGTCAATGCAACCCTCTTCTCCCACTCTTCACACACTGATAGCAACACCGCAGAAGATACTGCTAGCACAGGCTTCCAGTATCCGTAGTTTCAGTTGCTGCACATCTCGTATCTTCACAGCATAGACAATTGCCTTCAGATGACCCCAAAGATAAAAGTCTAAGGGGGTCAGATCGGGAGACCTAGGGGGCCATTCAACTGGCCCACGACGACCAATCCACTTTCCAGGAAACTGTTCATCTAGGAATGCTCGGACCTGACACCCATAATGACATAAATAACTCATGAAAGAATAAAGTAATGTTAAAACCAAGCACACCATTGATTTTCTTGTGAAATTCTCGATAATTTTGATGTGTCACATGACCCTCTTCCCATTGAGAAAACTAAAGTTGGATACAGAATGGCAGACTTCAAAATGTCCACCATGGTTAACACCCAGCTTGAAAAGTTTCCCCCCTCCCATATACTAATGTGCCACAAACAGAAAGTTAATATCACCAACCATTCCCATTTTATTTAGGTGTATCCATATAAATGGCCCACCCTGTATAATGTAGTTGGCATAATATATTGGCGCATAAAAGTATACGTTTATCTCAGATTGAGGTTGGAGCTGGCAGAATTTGGTCAGAATATTAATCTGTGCAAACTTTACGTGCCTAGACTACCACTATGACTAAGACTTGATACCTTGCTTAGCCCTAATGCCTGCTTTTTAGCTAAAGCCAAAAAGAACCGTGTCTATATAAACTACTACTACATGGTTGTACATCCCCGGCCTGTAGCCCCTATCCACAGATCTATTTCAGCATAATAAATATGCAAATTTAGCGCACCGTTACTTGATGCTCATTCAGAAATGAATGCTATAAAACCTTTTCAATGAAACCAAAGAAAGAAACATATTAAAAAAAGAAAAAGATTAACAAAACATAAAATCCATAGTGGAACATAAATCTCTTACCTAGCAGTCCATGAACTCCTTTAGAGAATTTATGATCGGCTAAAGTGTAAAAGCCTAAGAAATCCCTGTGTAGAGGGTGATCTTTCCAAACTTTATGCAGAATAATAATAAATGTTGCTCCCTCTTCAAATGAAAACTTCAACTGCTTATTCTCATCAATTATCAGGTTGAATCTACAAAAGAAAACCAAACATAGGATGGCCCTTAATGTAATGGTACGTGTAACACGAATATAAATAACCTATAGAGGACAAAAACACAAACTTTTTGTATACGTTTAAAAATAAATATTTTATGAAATAACCAAGCTAAAATATACAAGCATGTATAAATAAAATAAAACAGTGTACGCAACCTTCACAATGGGACAGAGAAAGAAAAAAAATTGCGGCGGATATGACAAGAGTAAAGACTGCGTCAAGGTCCTGTATGGGGCCAGTAAACAACCAATCAGTCATAATATCATAAAATCATGAAAAAGCCCAACGTAGTACAACAGAGTATGGCACTCTCAGGGTGGAAACGTAGAATAACTGACATAGTTAATCATAAGAACTACCTAACTTTGACACAAGATAATATGAAATTAATTATTCCTGATGTAGAGGATGCCTACGTAGTGCATCTAGGCAGAGACTGAGGAGAACACAAAGGCAGGACAGATCCCAAACCACCGCCGCGCTGCCGATGCGCGTTTCACCGTAGCTTCGTCATTCCCTGACGAAGCTACGGCGAAACGTGCATCGGGAGCGCGGCGGTGGTGTGGGATCTGTCCTGCCTCTGTGTTCTCCTCAGTCTCAGCCTAGTTGCACTATGTAGGTATCCTCTACATTAGGAATAATTAATTTCATATTATCTTGTGTCAACGTTAGGTAGTTCTTATGATTATGTCAGTTATTCTACGTCTCCACTGTGAGAGTGCCATACTCTGTTCTACTACGTTGGGCTTTTTCATGATTTTATGATATTATGACTGATTGGTTGTTTACTGGCCCCATACAGGACCTTGACAGTCTTTACTCTTGTCATATCCAGCGCACTTTTTTTCTTTCTCTGTCCCATTGTGAAGGTTGCTTACCCTGTTTTATTTTTTTTATACATGCTTGTATTTTTTAGCTTGTTGTTTAATAAAATATTTATTTTTAAACGTATACAATAAGGTCATGTTTTTTTCCTCTATAGGTTATTTTTTATTTTTTTTAGTCTTCAAAAAGAAAAGTTTTGTCTTACGGTATCGTGGTGACAGTGTGAGTTTGGGGGAAAATTGGTTTTACTGTAGTAAAGTAATTTTAAAAAGAGATGTAGAATTTGCTGAATATGTAAATATCTTATGGGTATAATGGGCCTATTTATAGCCGTAGCAGTCTTAGCAGCTGCTATGGGGCCAATCGGTTGTGGGGGCCCCCTTAGGTGCAAGAGCAATATTCTTTTTTGTGGGGAAATAAGAAGTCGGTGGCTTTCTGCTGTCTAGCACTACTATGTGGGTTCTCTAATATATGGTGCCATTATCGATACATTTAATGTTTGCTACTTATGGTGCTCTTTCAGTTACCTGTCACTAGGTGGTGGGGGCCCACCTCATATTTGCATGGGGCCCCAATTAATTCTAGTTACACCCCAGGGTGTTGTCTAATCTTGCCAATCAACTGTTTTTGCCAAAACGAAGCTCCACCTGGCCATACATTTCCCTTGCAAGAGCTGCTGCAAGGTAAATGTATATGCTGGCCATTTTAAAATAATGGATCCATCTGACTCAGAAGGGGGTTTGGTCAATTTACTAGTAGTTTAGTAGTAGTAGAAAAATTGTTTTGTTTTCTCAGGAATAACTTGTATACCCATCACTGCTTATAGATGCCATGTCCAACCAGGAGAATGTTGTCTTGTTGTGATCATCTTGGATGGTGATTGTGTCAGTGGTCACTTCAATTTGCAGATTCATTACTTTATTTACAACGCCCAATCTTCCAAAATAAGTTTCATTTGATATCACGTTGTCTTCAGTTGTCTTATCGCCAATAAGTTCTCCATTCAACGCAATGCCTAGCAAATCACAGAGGTACAAATAGAAATAGCCATTTATATTTGTGATATAAGAAAAGTAATAATGACAGGACCATATTCTACCCCTGATTTACCAGGAATGTAACATTCTTACAGTCAGTGGTTAACCAAATTTGGAATAAAGTGATTGGTGGAACATCTAAGTTTGTGTCTAATCTCCATGGAAGTCAGGTCACAATACATATCCGTAGACATCTATGGACTGGCTATATGCCAAAAGTGTGTACTTTTCTGATATATTCAGACGGTATGCATCGGCATACCTTTTTTTTTAACTGTATTGGAAAGTGTAGTAAACTGTGCTTTCCAATACATGGGTATCCTTAAAATAAAAATACTATATACCATGTGGTATATATATTTTTGCTGGATGACATATAGTTGCATTCATCCAAGCTATATATCCAGCATATACACCAGGTGACATCCCAAATGTGGTATGAACAGTACCTAAGTGAGTCACTTGTGACAATTCATTATTCCACTTGTAATATGCAATGTGGACATGCTTTTACTGTGTCAACCCCAATTGGAAACTCTTCCTTTGGGTCAAAAAGAGCTGAACAATCGGCCTCTAGCGCACAATAATGGACATGCTATACTTTTCTGTCCATCACAAGAAAATTGGCACAGTAAATACCATTGGGCCATAAAGAATTTGGTACAGTATATTTAGCTGAAGCACAATATAGATAATGCAGAATATGGCAACGGATTACCAGGAACTAGCCCTGAGTTTGTACACAGTCATTGAGCTTTGAAAGTCATGTAAGCTCACTGGCGTGAAGTGCACATTATTCCGGCTTTACATTGTGGCTACTTTATAGATAAAGAGCAATAGATTACCTAGTTCCCGGTCCTTAATAAGATTTAGTATCACACCGGGACCCTCTTGTATATTAAAACACAAAGCATCATCCTTGCTTGGAACCCTTATCACAAAATGTGGGTCTGAATCAACTGTAATGAACAAAATATAATGGGTTAAAATATTTCCTCCATACGTGACTGAGAAATTTGCATGTTCTTATGAGTTTCATGCTGAACCATTGTACTTTACAACCATGTAACAACATTGTAACTTTACAACTATGAAAATATATCGTTCAATGAAATCAAACTAAATTTATTGCTAGGGGTGGGGTAACTTAAACAATAAGTAGTTCAACGATGGAACGTGTAAATATTACCCCGCAAAAAAAACAAAACAGCAAGATTCAAAGTCTGCATGGTTGCTACTGCATCACCATCATTATTACTTTACCCTTTAATAAGCACTCCGCAAATATTACATGTTTATAGATTTGAAGATTACACCTATTATATGTGAATTTCTACTAGAGTGCCAATTCTTACCCCAGTTTCTTGGAAGATAGGATGGAATGTGCTGAGCTGTAAATACAAATATAATACAATTTCAGAAGACATGCATTGTAATTATTACTGTTCACACCTCCGTAACGTTATTAAAGTAGTTGCCCAGTTTTTTAATCCCTTTTTGTTAGAACTACTGCCCCAATAATGAGCTGATAACAGGGTGTACTGCTGCTGGGCCCCCCAAAGATCAGCTGTTATCTGTGTGGGAACTCGGCACTAAATATCCAATTCCCTTTCAGTGCCACCACAGTGGAAATGAAGCATTACACACTTTTAATTGAAACTAATAAGCTGTCTTTGTAATGCATTGACGAGCAGAGTCCTCCAGAGTGAGATGCTCTTTGTAGCTGCTCTCTGCTCTGGATAATAGCTGGGAGTCCTGAGTAGTAGCCCCCCTTCTATTAATTAAGAGTTCTATAATATATATTTAAATTAAATATATAGAAATAAATTAGATTTTTAATTTCCTTTGCCCATAAACAGCCCAAATTCAGAATGAGAGCAGAATATCCTTGTTTAAAGCAATCTATTGGCAACAGTAGCGTAGCTAGCGGGGGGCAGGAGGGGCAGTGGCCCCGGGCCCACTGAGATCATGGGACCCAGGGTCGGTCCCCCAGCGGTGGTGCATCCTCAGGACACAGATACAGTTGAATCCAATGCTGGAGAAAAGAGCTGCCAGCTCCAGCTGTGAGCGGCCACACACTGCACAGAGCGGAGGAGCAGACGGATCTCCTCCACTCGTCGTGGGAACGGGGATAGGTAAATATTTATTTTGAGAGAAAGAAAGGTAGGATCCAGCCAGATATAGTGATAAAAGGAAACTTGGTTTCCGCTTTATTGAACGTGAACGATAAAATAACGAACACAGGAAATGGAACGCAGTACAAGGTGGTCAAAACATGGCCACCTCTATTTGCCATGTTTTGACCACCTTTTACTGCGTTCCTTTTCCTGTGTTCGTTATTTTATCGTTCACGTTCAATAAAGCGGAAACCAAGTTTCCTTTTATCACTATATCTCACTGGATCCTATCTTTCTTTCTCTCATGTTGCCTGCCGTGTGCCGTCGCGGAGATCCGGGCAATACCTGAACACAGAACGCAGAACTGGTGAGCTGGAGGTTTCCTCCTACCCCTTCTTTCCAACTTTTTGTACAAATATTTATTTTAAGGCACTATGGGGCATTATACTGTGTGGTGGCAGCTAAGGGGGAATTATACATTATAAGTGGCCTATCTTGTACATAATGTGATCGGCGCTGTAATGTAGATTACAGCAGTGTTTTTTTATTTAGAAAAATTATCATTTTTCATGGAGTTATGACCTATTTTAGCTTTATGCTAATGAATTTCTTAATGGACAACTGGGCGTGTTTTACTTTTTGACCAAGTGGGCGTTGTGGAGAGAAGTGTATGACGCTGACCAATCAGCGTCGTACACTTCTCTCCATTCATTTACACAGCACATAGTAATCTTACTAGATCACTATGTGCAGCCACATACTTACACATTAACGTTACTCAAGTGTCTTGACAGTGAATAGACATCACCTCCAGCCAGGATGTGATGTCTATTCAGAATCCTGACACGTCGCTAAAGTTTGTGTGAGATTTACAGCAAGGCAAGCGTAATCTAGTTTTAAATGACAGTTTACAGCTTGCCTTGCTGTAAATGTCACACAAACGTTACTAAAGTGTCAGGATTCTGAATAGACATCCCGTCCTGGCTGGAGGTGATGCCTATTCATTGTCAGCACACTTCAGTAACGTTAGTGTGTGTGTATGTGGCTGCACATAGTGATCTAGCAAGATTACTATGTGCTGTGCAAATGAATGGGGAGAAGTGTATGACGCTAATTGGTCAGCGTCATACACTCCTCTGTACAATGCCCACTTGGTCAAAAAGTAAAATACGCCCAGTTGTCCATTAAGAAAGTCATTAGCATAAAGCTAAAATAGGTCATAACTCCATCAAAAATGATCGTTTTCCTAAATAGAAAACACTGCTGTAATCTACATTACAGCGCCGATCACACCATGTACAATATAGGGCACTTATAATGTGGTGACAGAGCTTTAACACTTAGTTCATAGCATCTAGACCACACCAGTACTACTTTAACCCCCAACCCCACTGTTTTTCCACTATTTTTAATACTTATCCCAAGTACTAATATTCTTAAACCATACTGTAAAGGATCTGCCAGGCACAGCGGGGTTAACGCCCATAGGTAATCAGTCGGCACCTGAGTCTATGCCTCTGAGACTGACTCCAGCTTCCACCACTCAGGCTGGCAGGCTTAGGAGTGGGAGAGCCTATCGCAGCCTGGCCAGACTCAGCTAGCTCCCGCCCTCTGTCTATTTATACCTGCCTTTCCTGTTCCTCCAGTGCTTGTGATTCTTCTCGTGTGGTTTCCTGGCCCAGCTACAGCTTCTGACTTTTTGATCCTGCTCCATACTGACCCTGGCTTACTGACTACTCTTCTGCTCTGCGTTTGGTACCTCGTACACTCCTGGTTTGACTCGGCTCGTTCACCTCTCTTGTTGCTCACGGTGTTGCCGTGGGCAACTACCCCATTTCCCTTAGCTTTGTGTACCCTTGTCTGTTTGTCTCGTGCACTTACTGAGCGTAGGGACCACCGCCCAGTTGTACCCTGTCGCCTAGGGCGGGCCGTTGCAAGTTGGCAGGGACAGAGTGGCGGGTAGATTAGGGCTCACTTGTCCGTTTCCCTACCCCTATCATTACACATACAGTAGGTGCTACAAAATCAGTCATGTGACTGTCACTGAGGACTGAATATTTTGGTTCTGTATGTACAGGAATTCAGACAGTATTGTGAAAGTATTAGAATCCCATCATACCAGGTATTACTGGAGCAGATGCATAACTTCCAACTGCAAACAAAACACAATATAATTATTATTAATAAATGTAATAATCAGACACAGCAGAATTTACAGTACAGAACATGTAGATGGGCTTTCAAACCCCAACCATGTGTAGCGGAATAATTTTGAGCAGAATTCAGAGCACATTATGGATTTTCAAATTTTACAGCATACTCATTGTGTTGTGAATATGTGCCACATCTGGCCTCGGCCTTGGTCCATGAAGTGACTAAGCTTTAGCAGTCATTTTTAACAGCTATAGAGCTATGTTTGTGTCACAGAGACTTCATACAAATGCATAGCTCCAGTTCTTTCCGCTCTTCTTCTAGTTTGCACAGTAAATTCAATGCAATGCCTGACCTATAGCCGCCTGGGAGTTAAAAATAGTAAAATATCAGGTATTTTAATACAACACCTTAAGGCTTTATTCACACGAACGTGGTGTTTTTGCGGACGCAAAAACGCAGCGTTTTGTGTGCGCAAAAGCCACTTAACAGCTCCGTGGGGCAGCAGCATATGATGCGCGGCTGCGTGATTTTCGCGCAGCCGCCATCATTATGACACTCCGTTTGGATGTTTGTAAACAGACAAGCACATGGTGCTTTTCTGTTTTCATTCATCCTTTTGACAGCTGTTGCGCGAATCACGCAGTTCGCACGGAAGAGCTTCCGTGCGGCATGCGTTGTTTTCACGCACCCATTGACTTCAATGGTGCGTGATTCGCGCAAAACGCCCAAAGAACGGACATGAAGTGACTTTTTTTCAGCGCACTCACGCTGAGTAAAAATCACGGACATGTCTGCACGGCCCCATAGACTAATATAGGTCCGGTCAACGCACGTGAAAATCACGCGCGTTGTACGCGCGTATTTTACGTTCGTCTGAATAAAGCCTAAGAAACCTCTCCACATGAATTTTCTTAATAATAATATTAGATCTGCTTTAACATTTAGTTCATAACACCTAGGCCACACCATAGTGCTTTAAGCCCCATCCCCACTTTTTTTTTAAACTCCAATTATTGAATAAAGTTTGGTACAATGTATACAGGAATTAAATAAAACAGCGCAAACAATTCAAACAGTTCTGCACAATTAGAAGTGAGATTAGGACAGAATCATTTGTCAAGTATGAGATAAGTAGTCATGCAAAAATGCACGACCCAGTATTCGCCCTCACCCCAGTCTCCCTAAACGAGAATAGAGTCCAGCTCTCAGATACCCCGGAGAGTAAAGAGTCAATGGGGGCTCGCACCATGCATTCCAGACATTCAAGAATTTTTTACGGCAACCTCTATTTTTGTACACCACCTTTTCAAATGGAATAATAGAATTAACCAATTTCCCCCACTGATAGACAAACGGGGGCTGACCCCCAACCATCTAATCGCAGTCGACTTCCTGGCAAAGTGACTCGCATAGGAAGATGTGCATGTGGTATGGCCAGGTTGATTCGTCTAGGATACCCAGCAGGCATACCTTGGGGATATTCGGTACTGGAATAATGAAGATAGTAGACAGCAGAGAAACTACCTCACTCCAGAATGAACTAATATATGAACACTTCCACGCCATATGCCAGAGAGGCCTGGCACACCGGTGGCATCTGTTGTGTGGGGTCTGTCTTATTTTTTGCATACGCACTGGGGATAAATAACACTGGCGTAAGAAATACAATTGTGTGATGCAGTTGTTCACTGCCGGGTAGACATTCAGTGCAAATTCTAAAGCTTCTTTTCAGTCATCTGCAGACAGATCGTGACATCCCCACTATGTTGCCACTATTTTTAATACTAATCCCAAGTACTAATATTCTTATACTATACATTAGGTGTTACAGAATCACACATGTAACTATCTCTTAGGACGGACTACTTTGGTTCTGTAGGTAATCTTTAAGTACAACTAGGAATTCAGGCAGTATTATGAAAATATTAGAGTCCCATCGTACCAGGTATTACTGGAGCAGATACATAACTTCCAACTGCAAACAAAACAAAATATAATTTTTGATAAATGTAAAAAATCTGGCATGTCAGAATTTGCAATACAGTACACGTAGATGGGGTTTTCAAAACGACATCCACGTGAAGCAGAAAAAATCTGTGTGGAATTAAGAGCATTTTATGGATTTTCCAATCTTCAGCATACTCATTGTGTTGTGAATATCTGCCATGTCAGCTCTTATCTGCTTTTCCTTTCCCTAGCTGTTCCCGTAGTCGCGATAGGTTGGGGTACCACCTGCGGGACCTCCTTGACATATCCTACAGACTTGCCATAAATTTCATTTATTTCAATACCCCTTCAAAAAGGTAGTCCCATGAGGATAACCTCCGTCCATATGCCCTATTAGGGACCCCCCGTCTATGAGTCAATTCAGAGAGCTGCTCTTTAAGAGCAGATCCTGCTATACTGGGGTTGGCATATCCATGCAGTACATGATTGCCCATTTGTTTAAATTGCTGCCAGGTAATGATGTTGCTGTGGGGGAAATGAGCAGACATGGCTTTCCTTTACATATTGTGAGCCAATAATAACGGGACTGATATCTCAAGATTGGTGGGGGCTACACAGCTAATTCATAGTGTCCCTGGGTCTGTGCAGCAGCACCTATAAGATGGTCCACTCGGCTGCACAGGTCTGGGGTAGTGAAAAGTTCTCTTTAAGAAGTGATTGTAATGGCTCCTGTGCGTAATTTATTAATACTGGGAAAAACAGGAATGAAACCAACAATCAATTTAAATATAAACACATAATCTATAAACCAGGGATTCCCAAACTTCTTAGTGCCATGGGGGAACCGCTTAAAAAAAAAATTACAATTTCTACAAAAAAGAGTTGGGTGAAGGGGTGGATAAAGCATTATATAATTCTAGGTGCTGTAAAAGTGACCGCTCATGCTGCTGCTGTATCTTGGGGAAACCCCGACCAAGTTCTGTGGATCTCTGGCTGGGAAACACTGCTATAGGCTAATATAGTTAACCCCCCAAAAATGTTGTCCTTCAGTAGCAGCATCTAAAATATAACTTTTATTTGGTATCTTAAAAATAAGTGTACATACCGGTCAGATTAAGTGAACTTTACAATAACGTGTAACCTTTTGCTTTGATTTTACTTCAATTGAAGTGGTATTGGCATATTGGTGCTATTTCACTACCCAATGGGAATAGTAAATAAAACCAGATGTAGTATTACACTAATCTATCACCAACAATTTTTGTGAGCGTTCCTATAATACTAGTCATATACTATATAGAAAGTTAGAAAGTGATAGATGCATTACAGAGGGTCTGGAATACTCTTCAATATAATCGTTACAGCAGCAGGCCAGCATCGAACTGGCCCACCAAAGGATCAGAGTATCCTCTGTTGGGCCCAGGCACTGAGCAGCTTCTCTCTGGCAGCGGAGGAGAGAGCTATTGGCTCCCTACCCCGCCGCTTAGGGTATGTTCACACGGCCTATTTACGGACGTAAATCGGGCGTTTTTGCCCCGAATTACGCCCGAAAATAGCGCCTCAATAGCGCTGACAAACATCTGCCCATTGAAAGCAATGGGCAGACGTTTGTCTGTTCACACGAGGCGTATATTTACGCGCCGCTGTCAAATGACGGCGCGTAAATAGACGCCCGCGTAGAAGAAGTGACCTGTCACTTCTTTGGCCGTAATTGGAGCCGCTATTCATTGACTCCAATGAATAGCAGCGCTATTTACGGCCGTAATTGACGCGGCGTTCAAGCGCCTGCACATGCCGGTACGGCTGAAATTACGGGGATATTTTCAGCCTGAAACATCCCCGTAATTTCAGCTGTTACGGACCCCCGCCGTGTGAACATACCCTTACTCGTGTAGGCCACAGGCTGTTTAAGGCTGGTGACCCAGTGCAAGTGACGCTCGTTGTGGGAACTGGGTCAGGTGAGTTTTTTTTAATTGGTGCAATAGAGAACCAAACTTTATGTGGTGGCAGAGGGGGCTTAACTATTATATCGGCGGCACAAGTGGGGCCTATCAAGAATATTGGCAGCACAAAGGGGACCTAAATTCTATATAGGAACACAAAGTTGCCCTAACTACTATAGAGGTGGCACAAAGGGGACCTAACTACTATATGGGGGACAAAAAGGGGGCCTAACTACTATATGGGGGCCTAACTACTATATGGGAGCACAAAGGGGGCCTAACTACTATATGGGAGCACAAAGGGAACCTAACTATTATACGTGAAAGTCCTAACTACTATATGGGGGTGCAAAGGGGAACCGAACAACTATATAGGTGCACAAAGGGGTACTAACTACTATATGGGGTCACAAAAGAGGACCTAACAATCACTAGGGGGACACAAAAGGGACCTAACTACTGTATGGGGGCAAAAAGGGGGACATAAGCTACTGTGGGGGAGCACATATGGAGGTATTACTATGTAGGGAGTACAAAGGGGCACCATTACTGTGTGAGGCCTAAAGGGCGCACTATTACTGTTTGGGGCCCCTATAACTGTGTGGGGCCCAAAGGGGGGCACTATTACTCTTTGGTGTGCACTATAACTGTGTGGGGTACTAAGAGGAGCACTATTTCTATGTTGTGTTCCATAACAGGGCGCACCTTTCTCCAAGAGGTTGCATCATTGTGGAGCAGACACTAAACACAGATAAAGAAGGGGTTCTGACTATACTAGGAAACATCTAGGAAAGTAATTTTTTTTTTTTTTTCGTTTCCTGTTCCTGCTATGAAGTGCAATGGAAAGCAGCAAAAACAAATAAATAGAATACATTGCAAAAGTCTTAAACTGCTACTATTGTGTTAAGCGTAAAGTCGCACTGGACGGGCTTATAAATATAATGGTGGTTTCTCTTGGCTCAAATACCCACAAAATCTCTCTCAGACCGGAGCAGGCAAAACTAAATTGGGTATGATCCAACAAATACCCTAAATAGAATATATATAAAGTACAGTGAAGTTTACCGCTCAGACGGCACTGGTAACAGTCCAATATCATTCAGTATAGACACTCTCTCCCAGAAAAATGCAGTGGACAGTCCGCAATCCAATGAGGGTGTGGATGGTAATTCTTATCCTTGTAGTTCCACCAAGCTCCTTATCGTCTCCCTCCACATTCAAAGAACTCCTGGTAGGAAAAAGATCTTATGTCTAGAAGTAACAAGAAATAAAAGCATCAAGGTAAGTAAAAATCTTTAAAATTTCTAGGCGGCACGCCAAACACTCTCGCCCGACCCTGGGTTTCGCCCTTCCGGCTTCCTCTGGGGCATGTGTGACGTGTCTAATTAACAGGTTTATATAGCCGCATATCATTTAAATTTACATAAATTTACATACATAAAAAATGGTTAAAAAAAAAAACATATACACCCACAATGATCTCTGCAATATATAGAGATAATCTGATCTTACCATCATAATCGTATACATATATATACACTTTTATTATTTTTATATAAATGCCTAATCTCTTTAAAAAGTAAAAAAATATATATAATATATTATGCTAAACAAGCCTATTTGCCACCTTTATAGTTGGTTAGATTCCACATATCATCCCATATCCATTATATTGATTTTTATTTATATTTTATCAGTTGTTTTATATTTTTTCTGTCTCTAATTTTCCACTTAGTCTGAACTGTGGCCAATCTCTAAGGCCCCATGCACACGACCGTGTTCGGTCCGTGATATACGGTCCGCATGTCGGCTGCATGTCCCGGACCGAACACAGTGCAGGGAGTCGGGCTCCTAGCATCACACTTATCTATGACGATAGGGGTCACTGCCTGTCCGCGGAACTACTGTCCCGTACTGTAATCATGTTTTAGTGTGTGACAGTAGTTACGTGGATAGGCAGTGACACCTAGCGTCATAGATAAGTATGATGCTAGGAGCCCGGCTCCCTGTACTTTGTACGGTCCGGGACAAGCGGCCGACATGCGGACCGTATATCACGGACCGAACACGGTCGTGTGCATCAGGCCTTAAACTTCCAGAGCTTCAGTGAGCTGCAGCTAATCAGAACAATTAAGTTCTGCTGAGACAAGATCCCTTGGTCATAATGCTATGTGTGAACAAGTCTCTTACTAATACTATACATAGGGCATTTTTTTGCATAATTGTTTTCATAACATGGAACTACAAATATGGACCAGAATATCTATCAGATGGTATCTCACCAATATTAATAAATACTTGTATAAACAAAACAAAAAAAAACAAAACATTTTTATAAAATGGACTTTATAAAGAGGACTTTGATGTACAGTCACAAGTTATTAAATCTCGTTTGATAGAAAGGAATTATGAGGAACAGAGGGTGTCGTCAGCATTGAAGGAGGTTAGAGAAGAAATCGCAGTCCATTCTGGCGATAACATCAAAAAAATTGATAATTTTCATACAAAGAGAATTGATGATAATGATAAAACATTAAGGGTTCCGTTTATTACCACATATTCCACAAGTTCTTCATTGATACGAAATATTATTAGAAAAAATTGGCATATTGTAAGGAACGATCCTGTAATAGGATCTAGGTTGCCCAAAAATCCTAGTATTGTACATCGTAGGGCACCTAATATAAAGGATAAAATTACTCATAGTTTTATAAAAGCTCCTACAAAACCAATTAAGGGTATGTTCACACGGCGGGGGTCCGTAACGGCTGAAATTACGGGGATGTTTCAGCCTGAAAACATCCCCGTAATTTCAGCCGTACCGGCATGTGCAGGCGCTTGAACGCCGCGTCAATTACGGCCGTAATTAGCGCTGCTATTCATTGGAGTCAATGAATAGCGGCTCCAATTACGGCCAAAGAAGTGACAGGTCACTTCTTCTACGCGGGCGTCTATTTACGCGCCGTCATTTGACAGCGGCGCGTAAATATACGCCTCGTGTGAACAGACAAACGTCTGCCCATTGCTTTCAATGGGCAGATGTTTGTCAGCGCTATTGAGGCGCTATTTTCAGACGTAATTCGGGGCAAAAACGCCCGATTTACGTCCGTAAATAGGCCGTGTGAACATACCCTTATTGCGACAAAAGGATTTTTTTCCTGTAACAAGTGTAAAGCTTGTAAAGAAGTGGGGTATAATAAAAGAAAGGGGAATGTTACCTTTTTCATGGATGCCGAAAATAAAAGAAAATATGAGATCAAACATTTTACAACGTGTAATACTAAAGGGGTTATATACTTATTGCAGTGTCCCTGTGGGCAGTTATATGTAGGACGTACAGCCCGCAAATTGAAAACTCGAATAGCACAACACTGTAATAACATCAGAAAAGGCAAGATGGACCATAGTGTATCAGCACACTATTGTAAATTCCACCATAAAGATCCCAAGGACACTAAATTCTTTGCTATTGAGACAATTGATAATCATTGGAGGGGGGAGGATTTTATTAAAAAAATGAGCAAGCAAGAAAGTTTTTGGATCTATCAATTAAAAACGCTTCAGCCCTTAGGACTCAATTCAGACTTCGAATTGAAGTGTTTTTTATAAAAATGTTTTTTTTTTGTTTTTTGTTTTTTGTTTTTTTTGTTTTTTTTTTGTTTTTGTTTTGTTTATACAAGTATTTATTAATATTGGTGAGATACCATCTGATAGATATTCTGGTCCATATTTGTAGTTCCATGTTATGAAAACAATTATGCAAAAAAATGCCCTATGTATAGTATTAGTAAGAGACTTGTTCACACATAGCATTATGACCAAGGGATCTTGTCTCAGCAGAACTTAATTGTTCTGATTAGCTGCAGCTCACTGAAGCTCTGGAAGCTTTAGAGATTGGCCACAGTTCAGACTAAGTGGAAAATTAGAGACAGAAAAAATATAAAACAACTGATAAAATATAAATAAAAATCAATATAATGGATATGGGATGATATGTGGAATCTAACCAACTATAAAGGTGGCAAATAGGCTTGTTTAGCATAATATATTATATATATTTTTTTACTTTTTAAAGAGATTAGGCATTTATATAAAAATAATAAAAGTGTATATATATGTATACGATTATGATGGTAAGATCAGATTATCTCTATATATTGCAGAGATCATTGTGGGTGTATATGTTTTTTTTTTTAACCATTTTTTATGTATGTAAATTTATGTAAATTTAAATGATATGCGGCTATATAAACCTGTTAATTAGACACGTCACACATGCCCCAGAGGAAGCCGGAAGGGCGAAACCCAGGGTCGGGCGAGAGTGTTTGGCGTGCCGCCTAGAAATTTTAAAGATTTTTACTTACCTTGATGCTTTTATTTCTTGTTACTTCTAGACATAAGATCCTTTTCCTACCAGGAGTTCTTTGAATGTGGAGGGAGACGATAAGGAGCTTGGTGGAACTACAAGGATAAGAATTACCATCCACACCCTCATTGGATTGCGGACTGTCCACTGCATTTTTCTGGGAGAGAGTGTCTATACTGAATGATATTGGACTGTAAGGGTATGTTCACACGGCCTATTTACGGACGTAAATCGGGCGTTTTTGCCCCGAATTACGCCCGAAAATAGCGCCTCAATAGCGCTGACAAACATCTGCCCATTGAAAGCAATGGGCAGACGTTTGTCTGTTCACACGAGGCGTATATTTACGCGCCGCTGTCAAATGACGGCGCGTAAATTGACGCCCGCGTAGAAGAAGTGACCTGTCACTTCTTTGGCCGTAATTGGAGCCGCTATTCATTGACTCCAATGAATAGCAGCGCTAATTACGGCCGTAATTGACGCGGCGTTCAAGCGCCTGCACATGCCGGTACGGCTGAAATTACGGGGATGTTTTCAGGCTGAAACATCCCCGTAATTTCAGCCGTTACGGACCCCCGCCGTGTGAACATACCCTTACCAGTGCCGTCTGAGCGGTAAACTTCACTGTACTTTATTTATGGACGGGCTTATAAGTCTGAACACTAAAATATCATGGTAAAAAAAAGATTAAAAAGGCTTAGTAAAGGCTTATGAAATTAGCAAATAAACAAGATGTACATCATATTATTTAAATTATATATATATATATATATATATATATATATATATATATATATACACACAGAAATTATATTTATTTCTACAATTTCCAATAATAATAAATAATAAATACCATACCAGGAGCTGATAATGCAAAGTTAGCATTATGACCTGAAAAGATAAAAAAGCCATTAGGTAGTATAATGGTTGAGTTACAAATAATGGAGACATATGCTATGTGTTTTTTTCAGCAAAGCTGTAACAAAATGGCAAATTTTGCATGGCAAACGATGAATTCCTTAATATATAATATTCTTGGTTTATCCTAGTATGTATATGAAAATTAAATAATTTGCAAATGTGTATAAAAAAATATTACAATGTATGGAATATGCTTCCCAGCAATCCACAATGTATGAATATAAGGGGAGATTCACACGAACGTTGCGTTTTTGCGCGCGCAAACAACGCAGCGTTTTGCGAGCGTGTCAGCAGCGTGGGCAATGCGTTTTTGAACGATGTATGCGTGTAATACGCGCGTAAGACATGCGTTTTTCCCGCGCGTGGAAAAAACGCACTCAGCTGTTCTGTTTACGCCAGGCTTCAAAAGGGCCATTAATGCAATACCCCTGCTTCATGTGTGCACCTGTGTTAATTCATTTGTGTGCTTTGGATGCAACCCACTGTTTCTACCAGTATTTTAGTGAAGTTTGTCTGCCAGACTGCATTGATGCCACCTAGCTCTCTGGCCCGTGTGCTATTAGCATGGATGATATCCCGGAGGTTTGGGCAACGAGGTAGCCCTCTACGGCCACACCGGCGGAGATCAGGTAGGATGTGGGTTCACCCAATAGTGGCCCAACGCACCTCGAAAGGGCATTTTCATATCCTCTTTGCTGACCTCCGTCGTCACCCTGAGAAATTTCGGGCCTTTTGCCGCCTGTCTGTGCATGCCTTTGATATGCTGCTGGAGCTGGTTCGGCCTGGAATAACCTATCAGAACACAAACATGCGACGCTGTATTTCCCCCGAGGAGCGTCTCCTTCTGACGTTACGGTATGTGCAGTTTTGTGAGCCAGGTTACACCTTATTTTATGTCCTTAATGTCCTAAACTAACATGTTTTCTTTGTGCTTTGCTTGTATGAATTTCTGTAGTTTTTTGGCGACCGGCATTAGCTACCATGCCCTTCATTTTGAATTCCTAATTGGAGTCTCCACTATTTGCGGCATTGTCCCAGCAACCTGTGTGGTCCTGTGGCAGAGATTGAAGAGCAGCGTGATCCCTCAGCCTACGGCCCAACACTGGCTTCGCATAGCGCAGCAGTTTGAACGCGACACACAATTTCCTAACTGTATTGGTGCACTCGATGGGAAGCACATCCGTGTGCAGAAACCGCCCCACTCTGGCTCTCGCTACTTCAATTACAAGCAGTATTTTTCAATAGTTTTGCTTGCCTTGTCGGACTGTAATTTCTGCTTTTCCATCGTGGACATCGGGTCCTATGGCAGCTCGGCGGATGCACGCATTTTTCGCTCATCTAGAATGGCACAGCGTCTAATGTCCAACCAACTTGATGTCCCCGAGCCTAGCATCCTCCCTGGCACCAGCGGGCCACCCCTTCCTTATGTTATGGTTGCAGATGAAGGTTTTGCCCTCAGCAAACACGTAATGCGGCCATTTGCGCGGAGGGGCATGGATAACCGTAGGCGCATTTTCAATCAGCGACTATGCAGAGCACGGAAAGTCGTGGAATGTGCCTTTGGCATCATGACCAGCAAGTGGAGGGTCCTGATGACATCAATGCAATTGTCGCCGTCAAATGTCACATGCGTCATCAAAGCCTGTGTTGTGCTGCACAACTTTACCCGCATCAATGATGCCGCTCATGATGTGGAATATATGGGAACATCTGCACCCACCACCAGCCTGAGCCAGGCTGCTCGGCCTGGCCGGCCACCGACATGTGGGCAGCGAGTGCGCCACCAATTTGCCGAGTATTTTGCCAGGCAGGCTTGAGAAGTAACCTGCCAGAACGCTGCCATTTGAGTTGTGGTGAAGTTAATCTTATTTGAGAGAACGTCTGTTTATCCCTCAAGGCCTTTTTTGGTGGGGGGGGGGTGTGGGGGAGGGTTAGGGACTCGCAAAACTTGAGGCCCCTTGACGTGGGTTGCGAGCTTAAAGCTCGGTAGGCGCTTGGAATACCCTTTTTAGACGGCAGGAATGCATGGACATCACATCCTCTTGTGGAAACTATGTATTTCCTGGCCTATATGTATGTGAGCGTTTCGGGGGGAGTAAAGTTAGTTCTGGCCAAACACTAACTATACTAATTACAGCTGAGTTCCTGGTATTCCAAACCCCTTCCGAACAACGAAGACCTCAAAGATGTGGTGGAGAAATCTAATACCGTCACAACCTCTAAGGCAACAGCACCTCCTAGCGGTAGAGGCAGTAGAAAAGGTGTGCAAGGTAACAAAAGGATTGTCCACACAGAACTTCAAAATATCGAACTTTAGTAGCAGTCATGTTTGTGGCACATACTCGCCATATCAGCCAAATAAATACAGAGGCGGGAAAACATACCCGAACAAAAAAGTGCACCAACATGATGCATATACAACAAATTCCTAGCATGTCATCGATTTCTAACATGTGTCGGTAGAAAAAAAGAGCCCCTAAAGATTCTGATAGGCATGGGTCGGCGAGCTGTAACCCGACCGTTCCGCACCACTCTGCTGTCCCCGGCCCTGAGGAGCCTGTTCCTGCACAGCATATTGGGGTTGATACTGCGGGTGGTAACCCTGAGGCTGCATGTGAGCCTGTAAACTTGGCCCAGGTATGGAGTATTGAGGAAAGTGATGGACTGGCCCAGGCATTGGGGCAGGGGAGAGGTATCTTGGGGCAGGAGGGTATTGCGCCATCTGCGAGAAGACGGGGGCAGGTTGGGAGGGCCTTGGCACATGGGCACGCGCTGAGGGCATATATACACTACGCCAGTGCTCCAGAGAAGTAAAGCACCGGCCTGGACTTAGCGGGGGTGTCGCACAGTCGATTAGCGACAGCATATTTATTTGCAGCCGCACCAACCTATCCTCTGGTACCCGCCGCATCAAAGGTGCCATGCTCCGGCAAAAAAAATCATGCTGGTCCTCATCGGCTGCACGGCGCAGGTACTCAAGAACACGGGCGTCCACCTGTGCAGCTGCGGGTGGGTTACCAGGACGTCTGCGGCGGGGTGCTGCTTGTCTAGGTGCCACTTGGTCCGGTTGTCCTGCTTCAGGCGCTGAGGCGACTGGACCAGGATCCTCTCTAGTGGCCTCCGGGGTGAGGGCGACCAGGGGAGCAGCGGATTCGGACGCCTGGCTACACTGGGGCCGTGCCTCCTCTTCTGAAGCATCCAGAGTGTCGCTAGTTCTATAATATAGGGGACACGTCAGTTGAGGAAACAAATGTCATGTGCAAACACAAAGGCGTTTTGGGGTATGTAACATGTTTGGAGGGTGACGTGGCCACAAAGGGACAACAACGAGTACTTACGGTCGCATGTCCATTATTTCCCGCAGGAACAACAGCTGGTCGTAGTACATGTAGCGCCGTTTTTGGGGACCACCATCTCCGCTACGGGCGCCGGATCCATGTTCTCGACGGAACTGGTCCCTCGAGCTGCGCCACCGTCTCTTTACATCGTCCACTGTATGATGAATAAGAACACATCATTGATTAAACTCAGCAGATGTGAGTGCGCACACAGACAGTGCATGTATAAACTGGTGTTATTAAACACACGTCTACACAAGAACAAGCCTAAGTTGATGATACTATATATAAAGATGGCACTGAACCGAAACGTTGGCAATGACAGGCAATTATTCAGCAGGGACGCAATATCCAATATGGATGTTATTATACACATCAATGGCGACACACAGATATCCACTCACCAATTTGTAGCCGGTCACGGGTGCGGCTGTCGGCCCACTCCTGCTCAAATAGCGCCTCTGCTATCTGCTCCCATGCTGCCTCCTTCAATGTGCGGTCATGGTACGACTCCGCATGGGTGTTCCAGACCTCCGGCCGCTCCTGAACTAGCCTAATGAGCTTCCCAACATCCATCTGCCGAGGCATGCCTGCAAGGTGCTTGTGGTGCTTTTGCAAACGGTGTGGCCTCTTTTGCAAAACCTGCTGTCTAACCAACTTCCTGCTTTTCTGCTGGTTTCAACTAGTTAGTTCAAACTCATTTGCATTGAGACAACGTGTCCTGCGTGAAAAACGCGCGTTCGCAGCTGCTGCCAGCGTATGACATGCGTGATTTTCACGCACCCATTGACTTCAATGGGTGCGTGATGCGTGAAATACGCAGAGTTTTTGAACCTGTCGCGTATAGTACGCAGCGAACAAACGCTGCGCAAGAATCACGCACTGTTTGAACTGCCTCATTGACTTCTATAGTGCTGTGCGTGATGCGCAGAAAATACGCGGCCTGCACGCGCGCAAATCGCGCTCGTCTGAATCCCCCCTAAACCAATGAACAGATAAAAATATATAAGAATGTCTCACCATCCTCAAACTTATCAGCCACTATGGTTTGTTCCTTTTCCATTTTATCTTCAGGTTTGGTAACCACCATTGATGTCAGTGAAGTGACAAACTTAAACTTCAGGGACAACTCAAGGGCCTGAGCTTTTAGGCTTTCCTTTTGCTTTGGTTCAGCATAAACCCTGTGATAGATAGCAATATTATAAGTTACAATATCTTTAATCAGAATTGTTGGGCATCATGCACATGGTCGCATTTTTGCTCCATACAACCTTCGAATTGTACAAAGCTTTAAGAGGTCACCCATAGACTTCTAAGGGGCCCTACAGTACCTGGTGGCATGTTTAATCACATGCAGTATTTCAAGCTATTAATATATATATTGTATATATACTGTAAGTATATACAGTGGATATAAAAAGTTTACACACATCTGTTAAAATGACAGTTTTTGTCATGTTACAAAATCAGTACAAGATGAATAATTTCAGAACTTTTTCCACCTTTAATGTGACCCATAATCTGTACAATTGCATTGAAAAACACCCTGAAATCCTTTATAGAGGAAAAATAAAAATACAAAACAAAATTAATGTAGCTGCATAAGTGTGGACACCCTCTTATCTGTTCAGAATTAGCCGTTCACATTTAAACTCATGTTAAATAGTAGTCAGTACACAGCTGCCATTTTTTAAAGTGATTCGGAGTAATCCCATATAAAGTACAGCTATTCTATTAGGATTTTCCTGATATTTTCTTTGTTGCATGTGACAGCAAAAGCCATGGTCCGTAAAGAGCTTACAACACATAAAAGGGATCTGATTGTTGAAAGGCATCAGTCAGGAGAAGGGTACCAAAGAATTTCCAAGGCATTAGATATATCATGGAACACAGCGAATACGGTCATCAAGAAGTGGATGGATTACATTTGCCACAACAGTGACATTACCAAGAACTGGATGTCCTTTAAAACTTCATGAAAAAACAAGACGAAATTTGGTCCGGGAGGCTACCAAGAGGCCTACAGCAACATTAAAGGAACTGGAGGACTTTCTGGCTGATACTGGTTGTGTAGTGCATGTGACAATAATCCCCGTATCCTTCATATGCCTGGGCTGTGGGGTAGGGTGGCAAGACGGTAGCCTTTTCTAACAAAGAAAAACATCCAAGCCCGGGTATGTTTTGCAAAGACCTACATCAAGTCTACCAAATGCATGTGGGAAAACGTGTTATGGTCTGATAAGACCAAAGTTGAACTTTTTGGCCATAATTCCAAAAGGTATGTTTGGCGCAAAGCCAACACTGCACATCACCAAAAGAACACCATACCCACAGTGAAGCATGGTGGAGGCAGCATTATTCTTTGGGGCTGTTTTTCTGCAGCTGGAACTGGGGCTTTAGTCAAGGTGGAGGGAATTATGAGCAGTTACAAATATCAGTCAATATTGGCACATAACCTAAAAAGCTAAAGATGAAGAGGAATTTCACCTTTCAGCACAATAATGACCTAAAGCAGAACCTCCATATCAACAAAAGAATGGCTTCACCAGAAGAAACTCAAAGTTTGGGAATGGCCCAGTCAGAGCTCAGACCTTAATCCCATTGAAAATCTGTGGGGTGACCTGAAGAGGGCTGTACACAGGAGATGCCCTCTCAATCTGACAGATTTGGAGCGCTTTTGCAAGGGAGAGTGGGCAACAATTGCCAAGTCAAGATGTGCCATGCTGATAGACTTCTACCCAAAAAGACTGCATGCTGTCATAAAGTAAAAGGGTAATTCAACAAAGTATTAGTTTAAGGGTGTGCATATTTATGTAACCACATTAATTTTGTTTTTTTATTTTTATTTTTCACACGGCGGGGGTCCGTAACGGCTGAAATTACGGGGATGTTTCAGCCTGAAAACATCCCCGTAAATTCAGCCGTACCGGCATGTGCAGGCGCTTGAACGCCGCGTCAATTACGGCCGTAATTAGCGCTGCTATTCATTGGAGTCAATGAATAGCGGCTCCAATTACGGCCAAAGAAGTGACAGGTCACTTCTTTGACGCGGGCGTCTATTTGCGCGCCGACATTTGACAGCGGCGCGTAAATATACGCCTCGTGTGAACAGACAAACGTCTGCCCATTGCTTTCAATGGGCAGATGTTTGTCAGCGCTATTGAGGCGCTATTTTCAGACGTAATTCGGGGGAAAAACGCCCGATTTACGTCCGTAAATAGGCCGTGTGAACATACCCTAACAGATTTCAGTTTGTTTTTCAATATAATTGTACAGATTATGGGTCACATTAAGGGTATGTTCACATGTAGTCAACCAAAATGTCTGAAAATCCAGAGCTGTTTTCAAGGGAAAACAGACCCTGCTTTTCAGACGTTTTTTTACCAACTCGAATTTTTCGCGGCGTTTTTCGCGCCGTTTTCGCGGCGTTTTTTACGTCCGTTTTTGGAGCTGTTTGCATTGGAGTCTATGAGAAAACAGCTCCAAAAACGTCTGAAAGAAGTGTCCTGCACTTCTTTTGACGAGGCTGTATTTTTACGAGTCGTCGTTTGACAGCTGTCAAACGACGACGCGTAAATAACATGTCGTCTGCACAGTACGTCGGCAAACCCATTCAAATGAATGGGCAGATGTTTGCCGACGTATTGGAGCCGTATTTTCAGACGTAAAACGAGGCATAATACGCCTCGTATACGTCTGAAATTTGGCCGTGTGAACATACCCTAAAGGTGGAAAAAGTGCTGAAATGATTCATCTTGTACTGATTTTGTAACATGACAAAAACTGTAATTTTAACAGGCGTGTGTAGACTTTTTACATCCACTATATATGCAGTGAAGAAACCTGTAGGATGAAGCAATATTATCTGTTCTTTCCATATCTCTCTCATGATTAAATCACATATGTGACAATCTGCATGTGGTTTTGCCATTTTTAAGATGTTGAGCACGATCATTCTTCTACTTGTCAGGCATAGATGGCCCTTAAATAATTATTCAGATACAGCTGCTTTGTATATTGTATACAGAGCATCTGTATCTTGCGCTGAGAACTGTATCTGTCAGGTCAGTGGCACTGACAGCATTAGTGACAGCGGGTCATGCATGATATTTGCACATAAAATTTGTGAGAACACTGGAAATGTGATCATAGATTGTCATACCGTTTTTCCAGCAATTGTTGTATGGTGAGATAAGCCCATAGTCTCTCTATAAAATCACCAAAGATGTATTCTTGCTGTCTGCTTACACTGTCCTTTTTCTGGAGTTGCACATTCTCACTGTAGTTTAGTGATTTTTCAGCCTGTTCAAATAATAGAAAATAATATAGCATCAACATAGTAACATAAGTTGTTCAACGACACAGCTACTTGGTGCAGCGGAAGACAAAACAAAACTTTTGGGGCAACTGTGGAAATTCTGTCCGTCAAGATATGTAGGTTGAAGTTACTCCATACCACTCACTTATTAGTTCTAACTCTCAATATGTTAGAAAATCGTTGTAGCAACTTTAGAAACCACTATATATTGATATAACTGAGAGGTTTCATGAAACATTCAATTGAATTGTCTGGTTTAACTCTGGAGGGAAAAGTGCTTTACATGGACATGATGTCTACATGGGAATCTAAGGCCCTGTTCGCCCGAAGATAGAGCATGTCACTTCTTTTTCCCACAAGCGTTTTTTACCGCAGTTTCCGCGTCAAAAAACATGTCAAAAAACTCTGTGTGAACAGGGCCTACTCATGCAGGAGATCCATTGAGACTGCTATATGGACATACTCAGGGGCGTAGCTAGAGGCTCATGGGCCCCGATGCAAAAATTCTTACTGGGCCCCCCCCCCCGCAAACTTCTCATGGCTGACGGTCCGCTTTCAGCTGCATCGCTGGGTCTCCTAAGTGACCCAACAATGCAGCACTAGCATCCGGGGCGTCACTAAGGCTGGGTTCACACACACTATTTACGGACGTAATTCGGGCGTTTTAGCATTGAATTACGTCCGAAAATGCGGCTCAAAAGCGTCGCCAAACATCTGCCCATTCATTTGAATGGGTCTTACGATGTTCTGTGCCGACGGTCATTTTTTTTTACGCGCCGCTGTCAAAAGGCGGCGCGTAAAAAAGTGCCTGTCACTTCTTCAGACGTGAATGGAGCCGTTTTCCATGGACTCCATGGAAAACCAGCTTCAATTACTTCCGTAATGGACGCAGCGAAAGACGCCTGCACATGCCATTACGGCTGAAATTACGGTGCTGTTTTCTCCTGAAAACAGCACAGTAATTTCAGCTGTAACGGACTCTGCCGTGTGAACATACCCTCAGGGCTTAAAATGTCCGGGAAATAGCCCCAATACATATGTGTCCGCCCCAAAAAAAAGTGTGTATGAGACAGCATAGCATATCTATAGCACTACGACCCTATAAACTATGGATAGGATTAGATACAGTGGCTCAGCAGACAGTATCACACATGATAGGATTAGATACAGTGGCTCAGAAGGCAGTATCACACATGATAGGATTAGATACACAGCTCAGCAGACAGTATCACACATGATAGGATTAGATACAGTGGCCCAGCAGACAGTGTCACACATGATAGGATTAGATACAGTGGCTCAGCAGACAGTACCACAC
The DNA here is from genome assembly GCF_050947455.1 of Rhinoderma darwinii. NCBI lineage: Eukaryota > Metazoa > Chordata > Amphibia > Anura > Rhinodermatidae > Rhinoderma > Rhinoderma darwinii. Next base: position 108,571,107 of record NC_134693.1, on the reverse strand, counting down.
ATGATAGGATTAGATACAGTGGCTCAGCAGACAGTACCACACATGATAGGATTAGATACAGTGGCTCAGCAGACAGTATCACACATGATAGGATTAGATACAGTGGCTCAGCAGACAGTACCACACATGATAGGATTAGATACAGTGGCTCAGCAGACAGTATCACACATGATAGGATTAGATACAGTGGCTCAGCAGACAGTACCACACATGATAGGATTAGATACAGTGGCTCAGCAGACAGTATCACACATGATAGGATTAGATACAGTGGCTCAGCAGACAGTATCACACATGATTGGATTAGATACAGTGGCTCAGAAGGCAGTATCACACATGATAGGATTAGATACACAGCTCAGCAGACAGTATCACACATGATAGGATTAGATACAGGGCCCAGCTCGCTGACATTGCATCTCCAGCGCTGGACCCAGGACAGGTAAGAATAATAATTTTGCTTCTTTATGTGTTACTGATTATTTTTGTGTGTTTGTGTTTTTTTACAGGTTCGGTTGTTGGACTTCGGATACGAGGACTTCAATGACGGCGTTTTTTTTATTCTCAATAAAATGGTTAATGAGGGTTGTGTTTTTTTATTTCAATAAAATATTTTTTCTATGTGCTTGTATCTTTTTAAACTTTATTATCACCGCCTTAGTAATGGCCGCTGGCTGATTGACAACCTCCATTACTAAGGCGGGGCTTAATGTTAGCCGGTGCAGAGGCTACACTAACCCCCATTATTACCCCGGTACCCACTGCCACCAGGAGTACTGGGAAGAGCCGGGTACAAACCAGTACCCGACCATCTGTAGTGACGGGCAGGCACCGGGGTGGCCGCACGCTGGTAGTATTAGGCTGAGGAAGGCCAAAAACAGTGGCCCTTCCCACCCTTGTAATGCTGCCTGCTGCTGCTGTGTTGTATCTGGCTGGTTATGAAAATTGGGGGGGGACCTGACATCGTTCTTTCCAATTATTATTATTTTTTTTTAAATGACGTGGGGTCCCCCCCATTTTCATAACCAGCCAGATACAATAAAGCAGCAGCAGGCAGCATTACCAGGATGGGAAGGGCCACTGTTTTTGGCCTTTCCCCTCCTGATAATACCAGCCTGCGGCCACCCCAGTGGCCGACCATCACTACAGATGGTCAGGTACTGGATCGTACCCGGCTCTTCCCAGCACCCCTGGTGGCGGTGTATACCGGGGTAATAAAGGGGTTAGTATTCGCCTCTGCATCCGCTAACACTAAGCCCCGCCTTAGCAATGGATGCTGTCAATCAGCCGGCGGCCATTACTAAGGCGGTAGTAATATAGTTTAAAAAAAAAACCACAAAGACATTGAAAAAATATTTTATTGAAATAAAAAAAAAACCCACACAACCCTCATTAACCATTTTATTGACAATAAAAAAAAAGCTGTCATCGAAGTAGTCCTGGAATCCGACGTAGTCCAACGACCGAACCTGTAAGAAAACACACAAAAAATGATTAGTAACACATGTGTTAGGGTATGTGCACACACACTAATTACGTCCGTAATTGACGGACGTATTTCGGCCGCAAGTACCGGACCGAACACAGTGCAGGGAGCCGGGCTCCTAGCGTCGTACTTATGTACGACGCTAGGAGTCCCTGCCTCGCTGCCGGACAACTGTCCCGTACTGAAAACATGATTACAGTACGGGACAGTTGTCCTGCAGCGAGGCAGGGACTCCTAGCATCGTACATAACTATAATGCTAGGAGCCCGGCTCCCTGCAGTGTGTTCGGTCCGGTACTTGCGGCCGAAATACGTCCGTCAATTACGGACGTAATTAGTGTCTGTGCACATACCCTAAGGCTTAGATACAGGGCCCATGTGTGATACTGTCTGTGGGACCCTGTATCTAAGCCTACCACAAGGTAGGCTTAGATACAGGGTCCAGCAGACAGTAATCTTATACAGTATAAGATTACTGTGTGCTGGGGCCCTGTATCTAAACCTACAGTGTGGTAGGCTTAGATACAGGGCCCAGCAGACAGGATCACACAATCTGTGATCCTGTCTCCTGGGCCCCCTAAGCCTGCTACATCGTAGGCTTAGGGGGTTGTGCAGTCCCTAAACATTGATGGCCTATCCACAGGATAGGCCATCAATAGCTGATGTGTCTCCCGGGACCCGCAAATCAGCTGTTTTGAAGGGGCCGCAGCACTCGTACGAGAGCTGCTTCCCCTTCATTTCACTACTCGCCCACACTGTGAATCGCCGACACCGATTCACAGTGTGACCGGAATGAAGGGGAGCAGCTCTCGTACGAGTGCTGCGGCCCCTTCAAAACAGCTGATTGGCGGGTCCCGGGAGTCGGACCCCGCCAGTCAGGGCTAACCTTACCTTCCTCTTCGGCCGCGGCGGGAGTTCTGTAGTCTCGATGCTGTGCGCGGCGGCATAGCGCTGTGACGTCATGCGCTGCGCACAGCGCTTGACGTCAGGACCTCCGCTGCGATCCGGAACCAGGAAGGTAAGTAAAGTCTGTTACTATAGTAACAGGGGCCCGCGGCCCGAGTTACTATAGTAACTTTTTATTGATGTGGTGCAGGGGGCCGTGGGCCCCCCTGGCTTCGGGGCCCGGTCGCAATTGCGACCGCTGCGACCCCTATAGCTACGCCAGTGGACATACTTATGTGGGGTGATTTCAACAAGACTTCTATGGGAAATGTGTCTCAGGTCCGGGTTGCCACTTCTACCATAAATAAAATACCATCTGGATTAAAAAGGGGGTATGATTTTGGGGACTGAAATATTGAATGCACTTCAAACATTGCATATTTTCGGTGACTTTTTTTGTCTATTGTCTTGAGTTTTTTGGGTTAATTGCTTTTTTTTGCAAATCGTAGTAAGGGGTTGGTTTTGCATTTTTTTCCTGTAGTTAGTAGCACTTTCACCCATAGACCTTCATTGACTTTTCTTCCTTTTCCAAAAAATGCTTGTGTCAATGTGTATTTTTTTTTAAAGAATAAGTTATGTGTTGCAAAGAGGATTCAAATGATTTGCAAAGTGAAAAATGCAACTTTTAAAAAAAACGTAGGTAGTAAAACAGACTATTTGAAAAAACGCCCAAAAAACACCCTAAAAAACCGCATTTACTATTTAATAAAATAATTTTAAAAAGAGCTTTTTTAGACGTGTTTTTTTTGCCACAAAATGTGTGTTTGAAGGAAGCCTCACAGAGATATTGCGGTGAGAAAATGACAGCTGATTGTTTCTACACTAATTCGAAACTAACAACTAATATGGCTGCATTTCCTGTCGTCACGCTAATAAAATATAAAACAGCTACGGCCTAGTTCACATCTGTGTTCCATTGCACCATGGACACCACCAATGGTGGCCGACGGTACCCATTAACTTTAATAGGTTCAGTCGGCTATCCATCGGGGTGTCTGTGGTTTTAGCGGGAACAACAGCATGCTGCGCTATTGTTTCCGGTATTTTCTGCGGAATCTGTGATGTCGGCCCATAACGGATTAAGGACTTAATTACCAAACTTTGACAGCAGCTTTGCTTTAGGCCTCTTTTAGAGGACTTATTACGGATGAAATTGCATCAGTATGTCATCAGTATGTCATCAGTATTTCATCAGTATTACGGATCCGTATTATTGATGGGCTGCCTTATAGGGAGATAATTGAATGACATAAGACATCCCCTTTGACAAAGGGATGTCATACGAATAATATACGGACCAAATACAGATGCATCCATATTTTAATCACTCTTCATAGACTTCAATAGTGTTTATATCCGCAACACGGATGAAAGTAGTGCATGCTGCGTTCTTAAAATATGCACTTATTTTACATACCCATGTGAATAGCATCATTCATTAACATTAGCTCCGTATTACAGTCCGCAAAAAACGGATAGGGTACTGTTGTGAAATAAGCTCGTCTGAAAGAGGCCTTAGTAATATAGGGACATTTTTTAGGTTGAATTTGTTATTAGAATTTTTAGAACTTGCTATTAGTTGTTATTCAAAGAATCAGAACTATTAGGATTTCAGGTAACTCACCCCTTCTGCTTTCACATCTGCAGTAAATGAATTTAGCTTGTTATCTGTTATACGTCCAGCGACCACAATTTCACTTCCATCAAAGTAGTGCTTGAAGTTATTCTGAGTGACATTGGAGGTGACATTCTCAGGGTATTTTATATCAATGTCCACTAAGGTTGGATTTGCTATTTCATGGTAAAATCCCTGAAAAACATAAATAAGTGGCATAAACTTCAACTGCTCAACCTAGATTCTATCTATCTATCTATCTATCTATCTATCTATCTATCTATCTATCTATCTATCTATCTATCTATCTATCTATCTATCTATCTATCTATCTATCTATCTATCTAATATCTATCTATCTATCTCATATCTATCTATCTATCTATCTATCTATCTATCTATCTATCTATCTATCTATCTATCTATCTATCTATCTATCTATCTATCTATCTATTATCTATCTATCTATCTATCTATCTATCTATCTATCTATCTATCTATCTATCTATCTATCTATCTATCTAATATCTATCTATCTATCTATCTATCTATCTATCTATCTATCTATCTATCTATCTATCTATCTATCTATCTATCTATCTATCTATCTATCTATCTATCTATCTATCTATCTATCTATCTATCTATCATCTGTCTCCTTACTTGTCAAATAATTAAAAAAAAAAATACAAATACTAAGGGCACGGCCAGACTTGGCGGAATTGCTGTGGAATTCTGCTGCAACCGGTTTTGATCAGTCTTTCAGGAGATTCCCCATGCAAATTCACTGATTCAACTTTTTCATCTGCTAATGATGACAACTGCTCGAATCTCTAATAAGAAGAAGTTCATATCAGGTTTTTCCTCTACATTCAGCATATATGCCAAGAAATTCTCCCAACATATATCTCTACCTTGGACATAGGCTAGACAGATGTTTACAAAACAAGTGTCCTTTTGGCATACATTTGGCCAGTATACCTTTGCCTCAACTGTGATAAATCATGTAATGAGTAGTTTCACATGTCTGCGGCATACACTTGGCAAAACGTATATAATCACTGTGTATATATCACTGGTTGGGACAAAGAATCAATAACAACACATTCACATTTCTAGTTCTAATTCACATTCACAGCTAATTATTAATCTGTTTCTCTCAGTCTTGTTGCACTTTTTAAAATGGATTTTCCAACTCCTAAAAATAAACCTCAACGGGCTCCAAATGATAACAAGTCACAATAAGGGTATGTTCACACGCTTAACAAAAAACGTCTGAAAATATGGAGCTGTTTTCAGAGAAAACAGCTGCTGATTTTCAGGCGTTTTTGAAGCTGAAAATGAAGTTTCTTTTAATTTGGAGCTTCTTTTGAGGCTTCTTTTAAGGCGTTTTTTGAGGCGTTTTTCATAGTGTTCAATGGAAAATCAGCTCCAAAAAATGCCTCAAGAAGTGACATGCTACTTCTTTTTAGGGTATGTTCACACGGCCTATTTTCAGATGTAATTCGGGAGTTTTACGCCTCGAATTACGCCTGAAAAGACGGCTTCATTACGCCTGCAAACATCTGCCAATTGCTTGCAATGGGTTTTACGATGTTCTATTCAGACGAGGTGTAATTTTACACGTCGCTGTCCAAAGACGACGCGTAAAAAGACGCCTGCGTCAAAGAGGTGCATGTCACTTCTTTGGACATTTTTCATTGACTCCATTGAAAAACAACTCCAATTACGTCCGTAATGGACGCCGCGAAAAACGTGAGTACTTGCAAAAACGTCTGAAATTCAGGAGCTGTTTTCGCCTGAAAAAAGCTCCGTAATTTCAGACGTAATTTGTTAAGATGTGTGGGCATACCCTCACAGAGCGTCTTTTTATGCTCCGTTTTTTTTTAAACAGCGGCGTAAAAGCTGTTTTTCCCATTGATTTCAATCGGCAGATGTTTGTAGGCGTTCAGCTTCCGTTTCTTCAGGTGTTTTTCGAGGCGTAAATGCCCCAAAATACGCCTGAAAACACTGAGTGTTCACATCTACGTCCAAAATACTGGAAAATACCAGTCTTTCTTGATAAAACGACAGTCACCCTGGCGGAAACGCAATGAAACCCATTAAAGTCAATGGGATCCATCGGGCGCCATTGGTTTCCGCCATGCAACGGATCCAGCAGTTACAGGTTTTTTTTTCCGTTGTTCTGCTTCTATGTGGGATCATAACTACGGAAAAACCTAACGCAGGTGTGAACACAGCCTTAAAGATCAACTTATTGATAATTACTCATTGTTAATTCCCATTGACAAGGGAAGATACATCTTTTACAGTAAACTGTCCTGTCCAAACTCAGCTTTTGAGTCACTAACCAGATTTCTGAAATTTCCCACATATCCACTGATAAAGTCACTATTTACCTTACGTATTTCTTATTCAATTCTATCAATAAATAATAATGCACTTTCCTCAGAATGGATGGAGATCGACCAGTACAATGTCTTATTGTAAATAAGACTAAGGCCTCATTTACACGAGCGTAATATACGCGCGTGCTTTTCACGCGTGTCGTACGCACCTATATTACTCTATGGGGCAGTGCAGACGATGCGTGAATTTTGCGCAGCGCGAGTGCGTTGCGTAAAACTCACGACATGTTCTATAATCGTGCGTTTTTCGCGCATCACGCACCCATTGAAGTCAATGGGTGCGTGAAAACCACGAAGGTCGCACGGAAGCACTTTCGTGCGAACTGCGTGATTCGCGCAAGAGCTGTCAAACTGAATGTAAACAGAAAAGCACCACGTGCTTTTCTGTTTACAAACATCCGAACGGAGTGTCTTAGACATGAGCGAACCGAACTTTACCGGGTTCGGCCGAACTCGTTTTGACCGAACCCGGCAGGAGACAGTCACTGTGCAGGGTGCTGAAAGAGTTTAAACTGGTTCAGCACCCTGGACAGTGACTTCCGATTCCAATATACGTTAACGTGTAAAAAAAAAAAAAGTTCTGACTTACCGATAACTCCCGGCTTCTTCCTCCAGTCTGACCTCCCGGGATGACAATTCAGTCCAAGTGACAGCTGCAGCCAATCACAAGCCAAGCACAGGCTGCAGCGGTCACATGGACTGCCGCGTCATCCAGGGAGGTGGCGCCAGATGTCAAGAGAGGCGCGTCACCAAGGACGCGTCACCAAGGACGCGTCACCAAGGCAACGGCCGGGAAGTTCTCGGTAAGTACGAACCTCTTTTTTTTTAAACAGGTTACTCGATATGGTGATCGGAATTCACTGTCGAGGGTGCTGAAAGAGTTACTGCCGATCAGTTAGCTCTTTCAGCACCATGGACAGTGACTGACGTCGACTAGCCTTATCTCTATGATGGCGGCTGCGCGAAAATCACGCAGCCGCGCATCATACACGGATGACACACGGAGCTGTCAAGTGCCTTTTGCGCACGCAAAACGCTGCGTTTTTTGCACGCGCAAAACGCACACGCTCGTGTAAATGAGGCCTAATACTGATATTTCACTATGGAAGCTTATGGAGAAAAAAATGTTAATAGCAGCAGAAGCATCATTTCACTCTCAGAATCTGTAGTTGCATTTTTATTGGATGCAGAAACAGTGAGATAGCACAGAAAATCTGGTAGAAAACTAGTATCCCAAATGTAATTCTACTATATTAATGTTTACTGAAAATGACAGAGTCAAAAACACAGCGGCAAATGATGTCACCATAATGAAAAAAAACATTCCAATTATTAAAAAAGACTATTCTTTTATTAACAACCACATTTTGCATAGGGACAAGTTCTAACCTGGATTTGTAAGACCGCATCCGAGTCCTCATATATGCGACGAGCAACTCCTGAATTTTCCAATGCTAACTTCTCCAGAAAAGTATAATCAACTCCATAGCCAAAACCAAGACTGTACAGGGTGTATTTGCCTTGAATGGCATTCTTTGCATTCTCCTGGATTCTCCTTGGGTTTGATTCACCTTATTGGAGGAACGGGACAGATTTAAGCTAAAGTACATACAGTAGATTTGGGAAGCTTCACACTTACCAAACACCTGCTGTGGATTACAGAGTAACTGTTTTCCCAAATTCTACAAAAATATATTAAGCATTTGATTGGTTCTTCACGGCTTTCCTCGGGAAGTCGAGTGAGCAGTGTACAGGCTCAATAAAAAGTTTATGAGTCCGTACACCGCTTGCTCGGCATTCCGAGGAAAGCCGAGCAGAGACAATTAGAAACTAAGCGGGACACCGCTCACCTAGGAATGCATTGAGAGCCTGAGTTACGGTTTTCTGAAAAGCACAGTGATTCCAGACAGGTCAGAGTAAAGATCACATGGGCAGCGCTGGGCCCGAAAATGACATGATGCAGGGATTGGTAATTATTTCTGCACACAGCAACACACTAAAACACCAACGTACAAATGGAGGAGGCAATAAAAGTAAAACGTTGAGTGCTTCTTTAACCCCTTGAGTACCCAGCACATTTTGGCCTTGAGGACCAGACCCATTTTTTCAAATCTGACATGTGTCACTTTATGTGGTAATAACTCTGGAATGCTTTTACCTATCCAATTGATTCTGAGATTGTTTTCTCGTGACATATGGTCTTTATGTTAGTGAAAAAATTTGGTCGATAAATTCATTGCTTATTTGTGAAAACACGAACATGTAGAGAAAATTTGAAGAAATTATGATTTTTCCAATTTTAAATGTATTTGCTTGTAAAACAGATAGTAATACCACACAAAATAGTTACTAATTAACATTTCCCATATGTCTATATTATGTTTGCATCGTTTTTTGAACATCCTTTTATTTTTCTATGACCTCACAAGGCTTAGAACTTTAGCAGCAATTTCTCATATTTTTAAGAAAATGTCAAAAAGCAGTTTTTTTCAGGGATGGGTTCAGTTCTGAAGTGGTTTTGAGTGCCCTATATATTAGAAACCCCCATAAAACACCCCATTTTGAAAACTGCACCCCTCAAAGTATCCAAAAAAGCATTCAGAAAGTGTTTCAACCCTTTAGGCGTTTTACAGGAATTTAAGGAAAGTAGAGCTGAAATGTTCAAATTTCATTTTTTTTTTACAAAATTCATATGTAATACATTTTTTTCTGTACCACAGAAGGTTTTACCTGAGAAACGCATCTCAATTTTTATTGCCCAGGTTCTGCAGTTTTTAGAAATATCCCACATGTGGCCCTAGTGTGCTAATGGACTGAAACACAGGCCTCAGAAGCAAAGGAGCACCTCGTGGATTTTGGGGCCTCCTTTTTTCAGAATATATTTTAGGCACCATGTCAGGTTTGAAGAGGTCTTGTGGTGCCAAAACAGTGGAAACCCCCAAAAGTGACCCCCATTTTTTAAACTACACCCCTCAGGGAATTTATCTAGGGGTATAGTTAGTATTTTGACCCCACAGGTATTTTGCTATATTTATTGGAGTTAGTCTGTGAAAATGAAAATCAACTTTTTTTCTGGAAAAACGTAAAAATTTCTAATTTTTGCAAGAAATAAAGGAGAGAAAGCACCCCAACATTTGTAAAGCAATTTCTCCCGATTACGGAAATACCCCATATGTGGTAATAAACTGCTGTTTGGACCCACAGCAGGGCTCAGATGGGAAGGAGCGCCATTTGGATTTTAGAGCTCTGATTTTACTGGAATGGTTTTCGGTGCCGTGTCACGTTTGCAACGCCCTGGAGGGACCTAAACAGTGGAATCCCCCCAAAAGTGACCTCATTTTGGAAACTATACCCCTCAAGGAATTTTTCTAGTGGTATAGTTAGCATTTTCACTCCACAGGTTTTTTTGCTGAATTTATTGGAATTAGTCTGTGAAGATGAAAAGAGACTTTTCTAATTTTTATAAGGAATAAAGGAGAAAAAGCACCTCAACATTTGTAAAGCAATTTCTCCTGATTACGGCAATACTCCATATGTGGTAATAAACTGCTGTTTGGACCCACGGCAGTTCTCAGAAGGGACGGAGCACCATTTGGATTTTGCAGCTCATTTTGCTGAATTGGTTTCTGGGGGCCATGTCACATTTGCAGAGTCCCTGAAGTACCAGTACAGTAGAAATTCCCCAGGTGTGATCCCAATTTGGAGACTATACCCTTGAAAGAATTAAATTAGAGGTGTAGTGAGCATTTTGAGCCCTCAGGTGTTTTATAGATTTTATTAGAATTGGTCCATGAAAATGAAAAAAATATTTTTTTCCAATAACCTGTAGATTTAGCTCATAATTTTTCATTTCCACAAGGAATACAGGAGAAAGGACACCCCAAAATGTGTTACACAATTTCTCCTGAGTAGGAAAATACCCCATATGTGGTTGTAAACGGCTATTTGGACATATGGCAAGGGTCTAAACGGAAACAGTGCAATTTCGTTTTTGGAGTGGAGATTTTACAAAATTTGTTTTTGACGCCATGTTGCATTGCGCTGAGGTACCAGTACAGTGAAAACTCCCGAGAAGTGACCCCATTTAGGAAACTACACCCCTCAAGGAATTCATCTAGAAGTGTAGTGAGCATTTTAACCCCCAAAGGTTTTGCAGAAATTAGTACACAGTAGATGTTGCAGATTGAAAATTGCCATTTTCCACATATATGCTATTTCAGTGCCCAATGTGTTGTGCCCAGCTTGTACCACTGGAGACACACGCCCCATAAATTCTTAAGCAGTTCTCCAGAGTACAGTAATACCCCATATGTGGTCATAAACTGCTGTTTGGGCACACTGCCAGGCCCAGAAGGAGCGCCATTTGGCTTTTGGAGCGCAGATTTTGCTTGGTAGTAGTTTTGTTTAGTGTTTTACTGGTGTTTCAGTTTAAAATGTGGGAAAAGATTCAGAAGTGTCAGGATTCTGAATACACATGACGTCCAGGCTGGAGGTCATTTGTATTCATTATCAGGACACTTGTGTATGTGGCTGCACATCGTTCTAGTAAGAACACTATGTGCTGTGTAAATGAACGGAGAGGAGTGCATGATGCTGATTGGTCACTGATTGGTCAGCATCATACACTTCTATTCACAACGCCCAGTTAGTAAAACAAGTAAACACGCCCAGTTAAAAACACAATACACGCCCAGTTGGACATACGAAAAAAAACACGCCCAGTTGCTCATGTGCATATATATAAAATAGCTCATAACTTGGCCAAAAATGAACGTTTTTCAAAAAAAAAAAAAAGTTACTGTTCTCTACATTGCAGCGCCGATCACATGCAATAGGAGATAGGGATTTGAGAATCTGGTGACAGAGCCTCTTTAAATGCCGCCGTCGCTATTGACAGCTGCATTTAAGGGGTTAAACTACAGCGATCAGAGAGGACAGTGATCGCTGTTGTTGGAGTGGGATGTCGGCTGTATATTACAGCCGACGCCCGATGAAGATGGAGCGAGCACAGCTCCTGTGCCCGCTTCATCCTCAGGGCGTTACTATGCGCCCATTTTCGGGAAGGGGTTAATAAAAATAGTGGTTTGTTTTTTTTACACAGCTTTCTCTGATCTCCTCATGGATCTCACAGAAATGAGGAGATCAGAGAAAGTGACAGGAGCTCTCTCCTGTAGACGACGTCTTCAGAGACTGAGCAATCACAGCAATCGCCGGCATTGGGGACTGCTAATTGGTCCCCAGGCCGGTAACAGAGACGGTTAGCTGTCAATGACAGCTGCCGCCGCTGTTATATCACTATGTGATTTCACATAGTGACAGTTTATTCCTTCTCCGCAATAGTACGGCGAAGGTCCGCTACAATGAGGGGCCTGCGACGTACTATTGCGGAGAAGGTACGCAAGGGGTTAAGGCACTTTTACACGGGCCAATCATTGGGCAAACGAGCGTACATATGAACGGTCATTCCCGATCATTGACCTGTGTAAACAGAGCAATGATCAGCCGATCGTTCATCAGCTGATCGTATCGTTTAGGCAGCAATAACTATTATTGTTGTTGGCAGCACATTTCCCTGTGTAAACAGGAAGATGTGTTTCCGATATGATGGAAATGCATGGGAACAAACGATCGTAGTAACGATCGCTCGTCCTCAAACATTATCAAGCATTGCTCCTTGTGAAAGGAGCAAACGAGCCTCGATCAACGAGCTGTCTTGTTGATCGGCACTCACTAACACGGCCAATATCGGACCATGCAAAAGGACCCTTACTCCTTTGGATTTCAGTGGAGACGTGGTTGAGTATTTATGAATGCTTTTAGCACTTTAGCAATAAAATACATCTACAGTACCTCTGTTAGCTTCGCCATCTGTCAACAATACGATTAAAGACACACTTCTCTCTGGAACCTCTTTTAGGTTATGTGCTTTGTTCAGTAGCTCCACTGCCTTCAGGAGAGGATCATTAATGTTTGTTGCTGGAACAAAATTAGATGCTTGTAGTTATTCATTTATTATGTTGCATGAGTTTAATGTCTAGTATTCCTTAATTCATACCCTTCTGTTCCTTATGCTGTACTGCCTCAATTCTGCTAATCAGGGGCATAGCTATAGTGGGTGCAGAGGTAGTGATTGCAACAAGACCCTGGTGACTTATGGGTCCAAAGTACCCTCTGTCACATCAGACACACTAGTATTATAAATGCCATATTGCAAGTTAAGGGGTTCGGTTACAATTTTACATTGGGGCCCAGGACATTTAGGTTTTGCCTCTGCTGTAATCAGTGTATAATAGCGTTTTTCTCAAGTATTCACCAATACTGCCTTGTTAAAACAAGAATATAGTAGACAAGAAATAATGACCCCCCCCATCAAACATCTATCTCAGTCCCCAAAGTGCTGATAAAAAGTAACCCCATACGTTTCTTCCCTCCTCATCCTTAGTGTCTTGTTTCTCCATGCTGCTCGCTGTTAACACCTCACTGCTCTGGCTCATAGAGAGGTGTCCTAAACTGGGGACCCCGTCTATTACATCCAACATCTATTTTCTTCCTTATTGCTCCTCATATTTCTCTTATATCTTTGATTATTAAAGGGGCTCTGTCACCACATTATAAGTGGTCTATATTGTACATGATGTGATCGGCGCTGTAATGTAGATTACAGCAGTGTTTTTTATTTACAAAAACTATCATTTTTGACAGAGTTATGACCTATTTTAGCTTTATGCTAATGAGTTTCTTAATAGACAACTGGGCATGTTTTACTATATGGCCAAGTGGGCGTTGTGGAGAGAAGTGTATGACGCTGACCAATCAGTGACCAATCAGCGTCATACACTTCTCTCCATTAATTTACACAGCACATAGCGATATAGCTATATGGCTATGTGCAGCCACATAAACACACTATAATGTTACTGCAGTGTCCTGACAATGAATATACATTACCTCCAGCCGGGATCGTTTTTCTAAATAAAAAACACTGCTGTAATCTACATTACAGCGCCGATCACATCATGTACAAGATAGGCCACTTATAATGTGGTGACAGAGCCCCTTTAAGCTATGGTCTTCACGTTGTAATGCTAGTTGTTTCATTGTTTATGCATTAGCTTTTTGCTTTGCTTTCCAGACTTCCAGAACCTAATGCCATAAAAATATGTTCTCTGATTGCAAGTTTTTACATAAGTCTCAGTCTTTTCATCCTACGACCAAGCATCAAAAACGTCTAAAGCATATACTAATGGATTGTAAAGATTCTCACCAGCATTGGGACACCACTTTTTCATCCCCCTCATTTTATCAATGTTGCTGCTTTAATGTTAATTCTTAACACATTTTTAAGATGCCATCATTGTATATGATTTTTTGTGCTCATAGCGCAAAATAGGTAACTTACCACCATGCGGCAAAATAGATCCAACATATTTCCGGGCTGCAGACAAATTCTTTGGAGTTGCTTTCACTAATGTATCCCTCCATACTTCAATCCAGGAGTCAAACAATATGAAGTTAAAATAGTCATGCTCTGCTGTGTCGTCCAAGATTTGCAGAAGGGCTTGTCTTGTCTATATGTTGTTAAAAGTTATAATCAGTATGTTATAATTAGTATAAATATCTACACAAGCTAGTCATATCTTGTAACTTACCTGCTCAATTTTTTGACCATGCATTGAGCTGCTTCGGTCTATTACATAAATTACATTTTTGGGTACACCATCCAATTTGGGTGCAAAGAAGTGCACAAAGTATCCATTGACAATCTAAAAGACATGAATAATCACACATAAAGCATACATAAAAAAAATGAGAAGCATAGCCATTGCACGTACTGTACGTAGGGTTGCACTGATATTGGGACCAGTTTAAAGTGAACCTCTGGTTTGGAGGTACACAGGGTACAATATTAGTACAATAGAAGCAATTGCATCATTTTATTAGCTTACGCTGCCTGGTGCAAGCAGGACCTAGTGTGAACTAGTAAAAGGAATCAGTGGAAAATCAATGCAGAAGTCTATAAATTGCCTAAAATAATGTGAAATCGGCACAGTGAGTATATTCATATATTTGTATTAATTTATTTGCAAACAGAATTGGAAGTACGTTCATATCTTACACCTCACCTGTATATTTCCAGGGGATTCTCTGTTAACGTCATAGGTCACAATAAAATCTCCATCCAGTAAAGTGGTATCACAGTCAGCACATGAACGTTGCTGATCTAACAAAGGCTTAAAAAGGACATGGCCCTGGTGATAGAAAGAAAAAAAGAAAAGAAAGGTGGTCCATTAAAGAAACAATGGGATTTTAAAGCACAGGTATACATCATGATGGTAGAATCTGCTTCACTTAGGATCACCAAGCAAGGTAAACAACACTGTACGTTTTTTGGCACGTTTTTGACACGGAAATCACGTCGGAAGATCCTTAAAAACCGCTCACGGGAAAAAAAAGCGACATGCGCTGTCTTCAGGCGTTTACGTCTCTGACCTCAATGAGATGCAGAGAAAGCATTTTTTCACTGTGGTTTTCGGCCGCGGCCATTGAACGCCGCGGGTAAAATACGCAGCGAGAGATGCGGCAAACGACATGCAGGCATGTCAAAATCAGCTTTTTCTGCCTGCAAAAAAACTCTGTGTGAACAGGGCCGAATTCTCTGTAAAAACATAAACCTGACCAAAGTAACAGAGCAATGGACATACTGTTACTTTCCAATATATTAGCTGCTATAATGCAGTCTTTGGAAAAGTCCTTTAAGAATATAAAAGCGCAATAGAAAAATAGATTTCATTTTACCACAGCAGTTTAATTAAAGGAAAACTGAGCTCTGATTGGTTGCTATGGGCAGGACAACCATCTGTAAACAGACAGCAATGTAATACGAGTACATACACAGTGAATCATCTGTTCAATAATAACAATACATACACCATTATTCCTATTCAGTTAGCCTATGCATGGTGTGTGTGTGTTTGTGTGTGTGTGGTAAATGCACTGCAGACAACATTAGGCCTTATTCACACGTGTTATACATCCGTGATCCGTGGTCGCATGGACCTATGTTAGTGAATAGGGTCGTTCAGACTTTCAGTGATTTTTACGCAGCGTATGTGCACTACGTAAAACTCACAACATGTCCTATACTTGCCCGTGTTTCGCGCAGCACGCACCCATTGTAGTCAATGGGTGCGTGCAAATCACGCTCGGCACACGGAAGCACTTCTGGGTACCGCGCGTGATTCGCGCAATAGTAGTAAAAACAATGAATGAAAACAGAAAAGCACCTCGTGCTTTTCTGTTTGTAAACATAAAAACAGAGTGTCATAATGATGCCGGCTGTGCGAAAATCATGCAGCCACGCACCATATGCTGATGACACACGGACCTTTTGCGGGCCCAAAACGGACACGTCCGTGTGAATAAGGCCTTACTTTACTTCTATAATCAATGACATGTTCAAAAAGGCAGTTAACGGCAGAAGAACAAGCTGGTTCTAAACGCCGCAAAGCCAATTATGACAGAACAAGGCGATAACAACAAACTGCAGATGAAAGAAATGCTGAGCTTTAGCGTTTGCGTGATCATCATAATAGTTAAGGCTGCACATCAGCGTTGGTTTCCGTTCATGGTTTCCGTTGCATCTTTCTGTCGGAGGACCCCATGAACAGAAGCCAAAAAACGAAAACCAAAGCTTCCGTTTGCAACACCATTGATTTCAATGGTAATGGTTCAGTTTCAAATGGTTTCCATTTGTCTTCGTTCCGTAGAGTTTCCGTTTTTATTGGAACAATAGCTTAGTCGACTTACAGAGCAGAGACCATTTGCAACAGAAGCATTACCATTGAAATAAATAGAAATGCAAAAGGAAGCTATGGTTTCAGCTTGCCTTTCCGTTCATGGGTTCAGCTGAAGGAGAGCTGCAACGGAACCCAACGCTGATGTGAACAGGCCCTTATAATTAGTAAATTTGCCCCTGTAACTCTGAAGCCATTTTGCCTTGTGCAGATTGTAAATAGTAAATTCTCTATTAGCAACTTAAAACACAGGTTTGCGTTTAGAATAAGCATATATAATGTTAACTTAACCCCTTCCTGACATCTGCCATATATATACGGCGCACATTGGGTGGGGGAGTATGGAGCGGGCTCGCGGGCTGAGCCTGCTCCATAAAATGAGCGTGTCGGCTGTGTTACAGCTGAAACTTCCGGATCCTGCTCGTTTAACCCGTTAAATACCGCGGTCAATAGCAACCGCAGCATTTAAATGACTAAAAACAGGGGGCGACCCACTATAACGTTCCTATGGGCCCTCCCACTGCACGATCGTGGGGTGCCGTTGGTTGGCATGGCAGCCTGGGGGCCAGATAAAGCCCCCCAGGTCCGCCATCTTTGTACTCCTATGAAGTTTCACGATTCTGAAATACAGTCTGTCAGTATCACCATATACTGCAATCCAATAGTATTGCCGTTTATCATGCAAGCAATCCAGCGATTGCTCGTTCAAATCCCCTAGGACGACAAGTAAACAAAGTAAAAAATATAATAAAGTTTGTTTTTTTAATAAAAAATATTTTTTTTTAAATTAAATGCTAAAAAAAAAAAACAGTTTCCCATTTTCCCTCAATCACAATTTTAAAAAATAAAAAATTAACATAACTGGTATTGATGCGTCCTTAAAAGTCTGAACTATCACAATATATCATTTAGTCCGCAAATTAGTAAACGCCATAAAAAATAACTAAATTAAAATCATGTACCCCAAAATTATACAAATAGAAACTACAGCTCGCCCCGCAAAAAATAAGCCCTCATATCGCTAAATCAACGGAAAAAGAAAAAGTTATGGCTCTCAGAAAATTTTATTTTTAACAATCAGTTTTTTCCTTGTAAAAGTAGTAAAACATAAAAAAACGCTATAAATTTGGTATCACTGTAATCGTATTGATCCGCAGAATAAAGTTAACATGCCGTTTTTACCGCATGGTGAATGCCGAAAAACAAAACCGCCCAATAGATTGAGGAATCGCAGTTTTTTTCCTATTCTACTCCCTATTCTTTCCCACTACATTATATGGTACAATAAATAGTACTGTGAAAATCTACAACTGGTCCAACAAAAAACAAGCCCTCATACGGAAATATTGATGGAAAAATAAAAAAGTTACAGCTTTTGGAAGGTCGGGAGCAGGGGCGTAGCTAAAGGCTCATGGGCCCGGGTGCAAGAATTCAGCTTGGGCCCCCCTACCACTCCCCAACACCACCATCATCATTATCATCAGACCCCTGTGCGTGCCTATGCCCAGACGCTTTGCCCAACAGCCCCCATAGTATAATGCCCCCACACAGTATAATGCTCCCATCGCTGCCCCCACACAGTATAATGCCCCATAACGTATAATGCCCCCCCATAAAAGCCCCATACGGTATAATGCTCCCCATATCAGCCCCCATACAGTATAATTCCCCCATATCAGCCCCCATTCAGTATAATGCCCCCCATCTTATCAGCCCCCATGCCATATCTGCCCCCATGCAGTATAATGCCCCCCACACAATATCAGCCCCCCCATACAGTATAATGCCCCCATATGTGCATAATAAAAAAAATAGCATAATTACTTAGCTATCCCCGTTCCCACGCCGGGTGCAGGATCCTTCGCCTCCTCCGGTCTGTGCTATGAGTGACTCAGCGCAGACAGGCGCGATGATGTCGCTACATCCCGCCTGCCTGCGTCGAGCCGCTCAGGGCACAGTGAATGCTTGACCTGCCTAGGTAGAGTCGTGTGTTAACCTTAAACCATACTATCCCCCACCCCCATTTAGTAACGACACATGACACCGAGGTTGGATGTGAAATGGCCACAGCAGCCGTTTATTAATTTCACAGTTTTATAAAAACAATTTAAATCCGAAACATTCGGATAACTAGTTAGGAATCCACCAGAGAATTCCTCCTAATAATTCACATGACCCAACATGGGTCAGAATCATAAATAACCATTAAACGTTAACATTAACCCGAGCAGAGGAAGTCCTTGAAGCCCCTTCAGATGTTCCTTTCAAGAACACACCGAATTAGCCATCTGCAAACCACTAATTACCTCCAGCCGTAAACCAGCTCGGAAGCACCGTTCACCTCCGCAGATGGCTCCACCCACTAGAAGTCCACTTCAAGGGGATAACACCCGTTGAAGCCCTCAAGTGATATACCGACCACTAGAAGTCCACTTCAAAGGGATAACACCCGATGAAGCCTTCAAGTGACATACCTTCTACCAGAAGACCACTTCAAAGGGATAACACCCGATGAAGTCTTCAACCATGTACCTTTTTTGGGGGACGCATACCCCCGATGCGACCCCCCCACCATTTTGTACTGACTGGCCTCAAGGACTCCCCCCGCCAGCTGCCATGACAACAGAACCTACTCCGGAAAAAAGAAAAACATGTTAAATAAACACACAAAATAAAACACAACGCTCATATACGGACGTACAGAAGACCTAAGGAGTAACAAAACAAGGGTGGGAGGGTGGGAGCTTTGCTTCTTGTGTACTACTCCTCCCGCTGCTTCCGGCTCAATGCCGAGAAACAGCGGGAAGCGCAGCAACGGCCCCCCCGTCCCCCCTAGCTCCTCCCCGTCCCTCCTTCAGCTTCTTCACCTTTCCCTCACCTCTTAACATTAACCCTTTCCCTACCAGGACGGTCATGTCGGCTTCCCTCAAGCCTGCAGCTGCGTCCAGCCTCTTCTGGATCAAGGAGATGTCAGCTCCTTGCTCCAGGATTGAATGGAACCGGGACCTCGGTGAGTGACTCGCGACCCCCGGAGGTCTTCACACGAACCCCCAGGGGGACGCGACCCACAGTGTAGGGATGTCACGATACCAAAATTTGAACTTCGATACCGATACTTCGTTTACAGTAATAAAAAAAAAAAGTTCTTTCGTTTTCTAATGTGAGGCACGAAGTGTGATGATGAATTTTGAATGCGCCTCACGTTAATAGTAATTAATCCCGTCATGTTTCTCAGTCATAATGGGTTAATGTGTGAGGTACATGATGGGGTTAATTACTATTAATGTGAGGCACATGGAGGTTAAATTCATCACACCTCGTGCCTCACAATAAGTGATAGAAAGCAGTTTATTTTATTTTTTTACAGAGTACACATCACAAATAATGCAAAAAATATAGTTGTGCAGGTTATTACGGCCGCGCCAATACCGAATATGTGTATATTTTATGTATTGAGACCTATTTTAACGTTTATTGTAAAAAAGATGAATGTGTGTTTTTTTTATTTAACATACTTTGTTTTTACTTTATTTTTAAACTTTAATATACTGGCATATATCAGATATATGCCAGTACATTACCCTGTGGACAGATAGCACACAGGCAGTTGTTAGGACATACCTCAGTATGCCCTAACAGGAAATATGGTAAGACAGCCCTGGGGTCCTTCAATAGACCCCAGGGGTGTCTGCCCATATATGGTATGGCCCTCGATCGCGTCACAGGAATTCCCTGTGACACGATCCAGGGGCATCCCCCTCTTCTCATTTTCCCCTGAATGCTGCAGTCGGCTTTGATTGCAGAATTCAGGAGAATAGCGGCGGAGATGAGAGGTTCCTCTGATCTCCGCCGTTATAGAGCGGGGCTGCGGCTGTGTAATACAGTCATTGCCCCGCTCCTGACAGTAAGTGCGTGCGCGGTCAGCATGAGGAGATGCTGCCGGCGCTGCACTAATGAGCGGTGGTTCAGGCACTGAAGACAGAACATGGGGGTGCCATGTTCTGTCTTCAGTGCCGCAGATCATTAGTGCAGCGCCGGCCGCATCACATCATGCTGACGGCGCGCACATGTCAGGACTCAGGAGCGGGGCAATGGCTGTATTACACAGCTGCCGCCCCACTCTCATAGTCATGTGTACTATACTGTATTGTGTTGTATTGTGAAGTTTGCGGTGGAGAGAGGAGGGGGGGCTGTGATTTAACGCCTCCACCGCAAACAGCACAATACATTACAAGGCATCACAACACAACACATTACATCACAATACATTACAACACAACACAGACTGCAGCTCACCTGGAGTCCTCGGCACCCACTCTTCCACTCCACTGTCAGGAAGACGTGTCACGTGACAACACGGTCACATGGTACACCAAGTGTACCATGTGACCGTAACCAGGAAGTGCCGGCTTTACGGCACAGAAGATTTTTTTTGGAAGTGTACAGTATGGCAACGGGGGCCCGTGGGCCCCCCAAGCTTAGGGGCCCGGTCGCAAGTGCGACCGCTGCGACCCCTATAGCTACGCCACTGGTCGGGAGAAAAAAATGAGTAAAAATTCTAAAAGTGGTTGCGGCGGGAAGGACTTAAATTAACATAATGTTTATTTTTTATTAGAGCTAAATAGAAAAACACATCAAAATAAAATTCCAATTTATGTGTTAAGTAAAAATAAAGCAATTATTATTATGCTTGTTATTTTTATTCTTCTTCTTCTTCTTATTATTATTATTATTATTATTATTATCATAATCATCAACACTACATACTCTAGAAATGTTACCTTTACGCCTGAGAATTTTTTTTCGATGTTTGGTAGTAGATCATTCGTTATGAAAGATGCTTCCGCATCTAGGAAGCTGATGCCCTGTGGCTCATGGATATCTATTTCGATCTGAAACAGGAGTTTAATGTGAGAGAGAATCTACAAGATGAATCTATACCTGAAATAAAATTTAGATATTACAAAACATAATGCAGACAGAGAAAGTTAAAGGATATGTACACAGAATTTTATTTTTAAATTATTTTTAATAAAACAATGTATTATAGTGTTTAATGCAACATTGTAATTGTTGTTATTAAAAAAACAAAACAACTTTTTGAGATACAGCTGCTTTGTATCCTGGATACATAGAAGCTGTTTCTTGCGCTGAAACCCGAATCCGTCAGTTCAGAGGGACTTACGGTTTGGTGGCAGCGGGTCCTGAGTGTCTCTGACTGTCTCTGAGTGTCTATGTTCATAACTTAGATGTCAGAGACACTCAGGACCCGCTGTAACCGAAGCCGTATCCCCGCTGACCTGACGGATTCAGGTTTCAGCGCAAGATACAGCGTCTATGTATACAGGATACATAGAAGCTGCATCTCATAAAGTTACTTTAAAAAAAAAAAAAAAAAAACAATTACAAAGTTGTATTCAACACTACAATACATTATTAAGAAAAAATCTGAATCTAAATTTATTTTGGGGTCTAGTGTTTGGGGGCATGGCCTATTTAAATGGGCAAGCATATGTTAAAAAGAAATACAGCATTTGGCTAGTTTCTTCTTAAGATGACCAGGAGGTACCTAGTACCTCAGTGCATTCTGTATCTTTTTACAGATACGTACCTACACGTATGATTATGGTTCATGACACATTGAAAGATCACTGCATATAGAGACCCGAATGGACGTAAAATAATAGGAACAGCATATCAGTTTATCATTAGGTGAAAACCAAAACATAAAGAAACATGTGACATATACTACCTGAAAGTGTTTAACAAGTCTTTTGGGCTGAACTTTGATGAACATCTCATATTTCCCAAGCTGGCGTTTCAGCAGTTCCTCATAGACCAATTCAAAAGTAACTTTGCTTTGTGCCGCTACATTCACTGATACAGTAAACTTTTCAGTTTTTCTGCCAGACGAGGCCCTACAAACAGATTTAATAATTTATGAATACATTCAATGACGTGTCAAAAAAACTTATTGGCACAATGGTATTATTGATTTTATCACCAATAAAAAAAAAAAGAGCCTAATTTAAGACAATTTCCTAACAGGATGGGTAGATGATAAGTTGAAAAGGTGTTAAGAATATCAGAATACATGTCTGACTTTTCCACTGAAAAAAATCAATTATCGCCTGAGATTTTTTTTCTATACCGTAATCAATATCTTATCAAGCTTCATAGGATTCTGAACGTCTGGATTATTGTGAATTATTATGAAAGTTCAATAAAAATGTATTGATTCAAAAAAATAAAAAATCTTATCAAGTGATTTTCAAGGGGTTT
The DNA here is from genome assembly GCF_050947455.1 of Rhinoderma darwinii. Lineage (NCBI taxonomy): Eukaryota > Metazoa > Chordata > Amphibia > Anura > Rhinodermatidae > Rhinoderma > Rhinoderma darwinii. The sequence continues at coordinate 108,548,578 of NC_134693.1, read as the reverse complement.
ACTAATGATTTTTAGATTACTCTATGAAGGAAAAAAATGGCTACTATGTTTTAAAATCGATTACAAAAGCTAAAATGTAGCAATTAAATAAAGAAATCGCAAGCTTGACTGAAGCGATTGTGAAGGTCTTTTCAAGCTGTTCAATCCATTTCTGTGGACAACGATTTCTGAGAGAATTTTTTTGTAGTGAGCAATAAAAAGTCTAGATGTAGCCCTATCCTAAGCCTTTAAATACATTAAACTGTGGAAGACCTAATAGAAATAATGTTGGTTAATGGTAAATAACAGCGGCTAAATTAACAAATCGATATGTCGTTAACCCCTTTAGGACACAGCCTGTTTTGGCCTTGTGGACACAGATGATTTTTTCAAATCTGACATGTGTCACTTTATGTGGTAAGAACTCCGGAATGCTTTTACCTATCAAAGCGATTCTGAGATTGTTTTCTCGTGACATATTGTACTTTATGTTAGTGAAAAAATTTGGTCAATAAATTCAATATTTATTTGTGAAAAACTTCAAATTTTAGTAAAAATGTGCACAAATTAGCATTTTTCTAAATTTAAATGTATTTGCTTGTAAAACAGATAGCAATACCACCCAAAATAGTTACTAGTTAACATCCCCCATATGTCTACTTTATGTTTGCATCATTTTTTTTCACGTACTTTTATTTTTCTAGGACGTTACAAGGCTTAGAACTTTAGCAGCAATTTCTCATATTTTCAAGAAAATTTAAATAGGCCATTTTTTCAGGGACCAGTTCAGTTCTGAAGTGGCTTTGAGGGCCTTCTATTTTAGAAAGTCCCCATAAATCATTTTGAAAACTGTACCCCTCGAGGTATTCAAAACCACATTCAGAAAGTATTTTAACCCTTTAGGCCTTTCACAGGAATTAAGGCAAAGTAGAGGTGAAATTTACAAATTTCATTTTTTTTGCCGAAATTCATTTGTAATAAAAAAATATCTGTAACACAGAAGGTTTTACCAGAGAAACGCAACTCACTATTTATTGCCCAGATTCTGCAGATTTTAGAAATATCCAACATGTGGCCCTAGTGTCCTAATGGACTGAAACACCGGCCTCAGAAGCAAAGGAGCACCTAATGTATTTTGGGGCTTCCTTTTTTTAGGAATATATTTTAGGCACCATGTCAGGTTTAAAGAGGTCTTGTGATACCTAAACAGTCGAAACCCCCAAAAAGTAACCCCATTTTGGAAACGACACCCCCAAGGCATTTTTCTAGGGGTATAGTTAGCATTTTGACCCCACGTTTTTTTGGCAGAATTTAGTGGAATTAGTCTGTGAAGATGAAAATCACCTATTTTTCTGTGGAAACATAGAATTTTTTAATTTTTACAAGGAATAAAGGAGAAAAAGCACCCCAACATTTGTAAAGCAATTTCTCCCGATTACGGCAATACCCAATATGTGGTCATAAACTGATGTTTGGACCCACAGCAAGACTCAGGACGGAAGGAGCGCCTTTTGGATTTTGGAGCGCGGATTCTGCTAGATTGGTTTTCAGTGCCATGTTGGGTTTGCAACGCCCCGGAGGGACCAAAACAGTGGAAACCCCCCAAAAGTGACCCTATTTTGGAATCTACACCCCTCAAGGAATTTTTCTAGGGGTATAGCGAGAATTTTGACCCCACAGGATCTTTTTTAGAGCTAAGGTGACCAAAAAACAGCGATTTTGGCGCTTTAAATTCTTTATTTCTTACAGCGTTCACCGTGCGCAATAAATTACGTTTTACTTTATTCTGCCGGTCGGTACGATTACGCCGATACCATATGTGTATAGTTTTTTTTTACGTTTTGCAGCGTTTGCACAATAAAATTACGTTTCTATAAAAGAATTTATTTTCTGAGACACGCTATTCTGAGCCGTAACTTTTTATTTTTTCGTCAAAAAAGCTGTGGGAGGTCTTGTTTTTTCCGGGACGGGTTGTAGTTTTTATTGGTACCATTTTGGGGTAAATGCGACTTTTTGATCACTTTTTATTTTATATCTTGGGAAGGGTAGCGATGCTCACAGTTTTCCGTTTATTTTGCTTGCGGCGTTCACCGTGCGGAAAAATTAACATTATAGTTTCATAGTTTGGGTCGTTACGAACACGGTGATACCAAATATGTGCACTTTTTTTTAACGTTTTCATTTTTTCCCTATAATAAATGACTTATTATAGGAAAACAAAACCTTTTATTTTTACAATTTTATAAAACATTTGTATTAACATTTTTTTACTTTTTACACTTTATTTTTTTGTTTATTAACTTTTTTTTAACTTTTTACACTTTATTTTTTTGACCTGCAGCTCTGATCGCTGCTAGAATACATTACACTACCTAGGTAGTGTAACGTATTCCAACTGTCAGTGTGACGTCACAGTCACTCTGACAGTTAGTCTACGAGGGCCAGCCAGAGGCTGGTCCTCCTAGGCTTCCATACATGGCATTCCCGGAGGCCCGTTGCCTGGCCTCCGGGTGCCATCACAAGCATCAGCAGCCCCCACAATTGCATGGGGACTGCTGATGTGCTACAAACCCCCTACATGCGGAGATCGCAATCGAGCTCCGCATGTAACGGGTTAATTGCCGAAATCAGCGGCGATGAGCCGCTGATCGGCAACACTGGAGTGTCAGCTGTCGGGGACAGCTGATCTCCAAGTTCCCGATGCACACTGTCGCCGACAGTGTGCATCGGGAACGACACAGTGACTTCCTGTCACTCTGACGGGAAGCCTATCAGGACCAGCCGAAGGTTGGTCCTGATGGACTTCCGTCCATGGCAGACACGGAAGCCATTGTTTGGCTTCCGTTTGCCATACTAACTATCGGCAAACCCCGCGATTTCGGACCGGGGTCTGCCGATATGTGAGAAACCCCAAAAATTCGGCGATTGCAACCGATCGCCAAATTTAAGGGGTTAATTCGCCGAAATCAGCGGCAAAGGACCGCATATATGGATAGTGATGTCAGGAGAAGAGCTGCAATCCCAGGCAGAGTGCTAGATGTGGCTCTGCCCGGTACTCCGGCTCTGGGGTTGCCCCTGACATCACTGTCCATATATGGACAGTGATGTCAAGAACTTCCCTAGAGTTCCAGAGCAGAGCCTATACTAGTGCTCTGCTCTGGGATATCGGCTCTGGGGTTGCCCCTGACATCACATTCCAGTCCAGGAGGATCCCCTGACATCACTGTCTATGGAGCGTCAGGCAAAGCTCTGGCTGGGGATTCCACTCCAAGAGGGAGCCCCAATGGAGCAATCTACTGGGTGGCACTGTGGCAGTATATACATAGGGCACTGTGGCATTATCTATAGAAGGCACTGTAACATTATCTACAGAGGGCACTGTGGCAATATCTACAGAGGGCACTGTGGCATTATTTATGGGTGGGTGTGTGGCATTATCTACAGAGGGCACTGTGGCATTAACTACAGAGGGCACTGTGGCATTATCTAGGGGGGTGGCATTATCTACAAAGAGCAATGTGGCATTATCTACAGAGGGCACTGTGGCATTATCTACAGAGGGCACTGTGCCATTATGTATGGGTGGGTATGTGGCAGTATATGCAGAGGGCACTGTGGAATTATCTACAGAGGGCATTGTGGCATTATCTACAGAGGGCACTGTGGCATTATCTTTGGGTGGGTGTGTGGCAGTATCTACAGAGGGCACTGTAGCATTATTTACGGGTGGGTGTGTGGCAGTATCTACAAAGGGCTCTCTGGCACTATCTAAAAAGTGACTGCCCAATCTTGACATTCTTGTGTCTGCCAAACGCTGCCAACTGAGCGCCAGACTGCATTTAGCGACACTTAAACAGGAAAACTGGATTGTTAAAATAAGCACGTGGAGTAAACTCGCAAATTTCCATTAAGGTTAAACAAAGCGATATTATTATAGTAATGTAGTATTGTTATAGTAATGTAGTATCATTCTTATTATTATCATTCTTCTTCTTCTTATTATTATTATTATTATTATAGTAATGTAGTATTGTTATAGTAATGTAGTATTATAGTAATGTAGTATTGTTATAGTAGTTCAAATAACTAATTGATTAACAATTATTTTGTATTGTATCAAATTTGAAAGTAATGTGGGCCGTCAACTTCAAATTTTTTCTATGTGTGGCCCATTTACCTGGCCGAGTTTGGGACCCCTGCTGTATACAGAGCAGCTGCATCTAGCGCTGAGACATGAATCAGTCAGGTCAGAGGGACTGGCGGGTCCTGCGTGTCTCTGATCCACCTGTAATCTATCTCATCTAAGTTATGAACTTGGATGTGATCGGTAAGGCTGGGTTCACACGACCTATTTTCAGACGTAAACGAGGCGTATTATGCCTCGTTTTACGTCTGAAAATAGGCCTACAATACGTCGGCAAACATCTGCCCATTCATTTGAATGGGTTTGCCGACGTACTGTGCAGACGACCTGTCATTTACGCGTCGTCGTTTGGCAGCTGTCAAACGACGACGCGTAAAAATACAGCCTCGTCAAAAGAAGTGCAGGACACTTCTTTCAGACGTAATTTGAGCCGTACTTCATTGAACTCAATGAAGCACAGCTCAAAATTTACGGCTGTCAGAGAAGCCTCGCAAAATGCGAGGAGGAGCAATTACGGCTGAAACGAGGCAGCTGTTTTCTCCTGAAAACAGTCTGTCATTTCAGCCGTAAAAGCCTGCTACCGTGTGCACATACCCTAACAGTTCGATCCTGTGTGTCAGAGACACGCAGGACCCGTTGACACTGAACCCGTCAGTCCCACGGACCTGACAGATACAGGTATCAGATACAGCTGCTCTGTTTACAGGATACAAAGCAGCTGTATCTCAAAAAGTAAAAATAATTTTTAATAAAAATCAATTAAAAAGTTGAACCAAATACACATTTTTATTTAAAAAATAAATAAAAAATAATGTGTTTTCAAAGCTTTACATAGCCTTAAAAAAATACTATTTTTTTATTGTTCATTTTGTGAACATTATTTCAACAATTCTCAGGACTCTCTCATTCCTTGATCAAAATCCTTTTTTTTACTTCAAGCATATAAAAACAATAATTCGCTTACGCATTTCGAGCTGTGCCGTTTTTAGGTTGTGATCCTGTTAAAAGTACCTGACAATTCCAGCCGTCTGTCCTCTTGAGACAGCTGTCTCATATTGTTTCCTGGCAACTTCTTTTTCTTTAATTACCCCAGGATAACTTACTCCATCAATTGTCCTGTAGCATAATGCACCAAAATTTTTTATTGATGGTTAAATTACTCTTTATTCATATTTAGTACTTTATTCAGTTCTATGTAAATTAGAGTATCCATTGAATAATGAGATGCTAAGCAAGTTTTTATACTTTGCGTTTAAATTTCTCAAAGTTTTCAAGATTTCTGTTTGCTGTCAGTGAATGGAAACATTAATTAAAAAGCTGAAAACCTGTCATGATTATGTCCTACAGGCTTAATAGAAGAGACTGGACAAATACACTTAAAGGGGTATTCTCATCATTTATAGCATATCCAGAGGATATACTGTACCATAAATGTCTGCTAGATGCGGGTCCCAATTACTTGATTCAAAACATTTATGTGAATCTTGTATATTTGCATAATCGTTTGCTGATTGACCCATCTTAGCTTATTGAGAGGTAGCTTACAAGATGAGGTAATACTTACAAGCTGAAATTAGTTATAAAAGCTGTTTTTGGTAGATCCACATCAAAGATGGCTTCTTTTGATATGTTGGCGCGATTGATAGCTTTGCTTGTTATGACATTATGGGCAAAGCGAGACGTCACTTTACTGATTATTTCTATACTGTTGACTTCTATACCATTCACGGGCTAAATAACAGAGAAGTTAACAAGTTATTGACAACAGTAGAGTAAGCAGGATAGTATTTTTTGGTCTTTATTCACACGAAGGTGTCCGTTTTGCGCGCGCAAAAGTTCAGTGTGGCATCTGTATATGGTGCGCGGCTGCGTGATTTTCGTGCAGCCGGCATCATTATGGCACTCTGTTTTTATGTTTACAAATATAAAAGCAGGAGGTGCTTTACTTATTTCATTCATTTTTTTTACTACTGTAGCGCGAATCACACGCGTCACCCGGAAGTGCTTCCGTGTGCCGTGCGCGATTTGCACGCACCCATTGACTTCAGTGGGTGCGTGCTGCGCGAAACACGGGCAAGTATAGGACATGTCGTGAGTTTTACGCAGCTGCCTGAAAATCACTGACTGTCTGAATCACTAACATGGGTTCGTGCGACGCGCGTGATTTTCACGCGCGTATCACGGACGTAATACACTTTCGTGTGAATAAGACCTTAATGTGGGTGTGTGCAATGTTTTCAACATATTTATTGTATTTACAATTATTTATGTATATGCAAGGGGCATTACAAGTAACCACAGGGACTCCATACCAAATAACCAGCTTCAGCAGTGAATTCAGAACATGAAAAGCTTATGATTATTTTGGTGTATAGTCTGTGCCCTTTGTTTTTCCCTAATGCAAAGGGATAATACAGTCTTAGTACAGTAATAACGATGTCACAATTTCCAGAGAGAAATTCACATAGTGATGTCACAGTACATGGATAATGCCCACGCTGACGTCACGGTACAGGAATTATGCACACAGTGAAGTAACCCTACAGTGATGACTCACGGAGTGATGCCACAGTCATTGTTTCCTTTAAGCTGTTCACTCTGGAAATTATAGAGTTAAAAATGCTACATCCTGCAGAGATGTAAATCTATTATTGGGCTTGTTGGGCATTTCATAACCTATTACAAGAAGTGATGGAGTAACTGCTCCACCCCCCGGGAGAATAGGGACTGAGAGGGGAGTTGCATACAGAGAATTTTTTTTTAACATGCACACATTGGTATTGCAGCGCAGGAAAAAGGCAAATAATGATGTCACCATGCAGGTATAATGCACACAATGATGTCACAGTACAGGGATAACGCAATGATGTCACAGCATAAATTGACCAAAAATAGCTTTACTTAGTGTCCAAAATGAATTACAATGGTTGGAAATCGCTATTCTACTGCGTAAAATAACTTTAACTTTTTAAAAATTCCATTTACACCTCAGTGATTGAAAACTACACGATGTGCAGAATTATTTTTTTAATGTAAACATGCCTTTTTTTCAAGGTTTTGCTGTATTTTTTTTCTGTTGAAATCAATAGGGAAAAATCTGTAGTAGTGGAAAACCCCTTGTAAAAACTGATTTTTAAGGGCTTATTCAGACGAACGGGATATACGTCCGTGCAACGCACATGATTTTCACGCGCGTCGCACGGACCTATATTAGTCTATGGGGCCGTGCAGACAGTTGCATGATTTTTATGCAGCGTGAGTCCGCTGCGAAAAACTCACGACATGTCCGTTCTTTGAGCGTATTTTGCGCATCACGCACCCATTGAAGTCAATGGGTGCGTGAAAATCACGCATTCCAGACGGAAGCACTTCCGTGGGACGCGCGTGATTCGCGCAACAGCTGTAAAATTATGAATGTAAACAGAAAAGCACGTGGTGCTTTTCTGTTTACAAACATCCAGAGTGTCATAATGATGGCGGCTGCGCGAAAATCACGCAGCCGCGCATCATACGGGGCTAACACACGGAGCTGTTAAGTGCCTTTTGCGCATGCAAAAGTCGCGTTTTTTGCATGCGCAAAACGCACGCGCTCGTGTGAATCCGGCCTTAATGTGGTATCGGCTTCCAATTAAAGCAGTTCTCAGAAAATGTTTTATTTTCGTTTTCGCAGCAAAGTGGATGAGATTTTTTAAATCTCATGCCCACTCTACGGAAATAAACTGAAGAGAAAATGTTAATAACTTGACCTCCGGAGCGGACATCAGAGGAGGGAGGGGGTAAGTACGAACGGCTTTCTTCCACAGCGAATATTCAGTTCGAAGAAACGCACCGCAATTGGTGCGATTTTTTGGACAGAATGTACTGCGGGTTCCAGGTCGGACATGCTGTGAGATTTTTACGCAGCGTATCTGCCCCATGGGAACCCGGCGTAAAAACTACAAAACTGCCATCACTACTAATTCTATACACACATTTGCACATTAGTTTTAAACTTTTTACTAAATGAAATGATACATGATACCCCTTTGGCAATAGGCACCTAGAAACATCCTGTTGCCAATTTATGCATTCATTTTTATACAGGGCAGGAAAGTTGATGGCAGCCATAATGATGGAACAGCGGAATAAAGGGAAAAAAAAAGTGGCATTAGTGGGACATAAGGAAAAGAGGAACGGATTCAATGAGAGCTGTGAGATGACCTGATATGTCCCTTGTAAGTGTTATCGCTTTTCAATTGTTTTGCTTACCTTGCTAGTAGCCCTTTTCTGTTAAAGAACACAAAAAATACAAAAATTAAATTAAAGTCAAGTTCACTTATACAATACATAACACTACATTAAAATGATCTTGATATGCAAGAAACTCATTGTCTTATGTATTTTACAGTACTTTGAGTTTAAGGGTAACTATATTAGTAAACATTTTTTAAATAATTTTTTTTTTTCTTCAATCTAGTAGGTCGACAAACTCCCCCAATAATACTTATCTAGTTGGTGCCAAAATACCCTGTGATTTTTATAGACGACCAAAAAACCTACACTGGAAACTCCCTGCGTACATGAATATGCAGAGAATTATTTCCTGTTCCTCTGTTCCCAGCAGAAAAAAAACCTGCAGCTCCTGGGCTCCAATACAAAATCTGTAACGAGGCCCCAATATTCACATGACTTTGTAGTACTAGTCTCTTAATATGAGAAAGAGCTGCAGCTAGTACTGTGGCTCAACCACATTCACTTAAGTGGGAATGAGCTGCAATACCAGCTACAGCCCATGGCGAAGTGTGGCAGTGTTTTGGGGGCAAAGAGAAGCAGACCTTTTTTCGAAGTCTGGACAACCCCTTTTATTTGGTGGTATAGAAAAATCCTGGTGCTATAGATGCAATGATTATTATGATTACCAAGGTTCCTAATTGGTTATATTAGATTGTTATGTTTCAGCTATCTTTAACAAAAACTTTAGGTTTACAATTTATAACAGTTTATTATACATGTTATTATATATTATGTACTTTTATAGCACCCTTAAAACAGAAAGATTAAACTGACCTGCATGTTTCTTAGTCCTTCAATTAGAAAGTCACTCTTTACAGGCGAAAGTATACAAAATTACAAAGTGTAGACCAGCACAAGACAAACCATGTTGGACAGGAGACTTGTCAAGATGACACAGGGATATTCTAGTTAGGATTGGAAGAAATTATACAAAACAAAATACAGAAATTATAGATAAATCGTGCAGATTACCTACAAAAACTAAGTAATATATGGCTTTTCGGACTGCAGCAAAACATATTGGTTGATAGCCGTAATGTACATCTAAGAAATCAGGTTAATAAATATATTGAACTTTGAAAGTATTGGTCTAAGATCCCATGGAGCCACCAGAGTGCCCACTCTACAGTTCTACATTGCTCCAAAATTTTCTTTAAATGGAGCTTTCTACTGTTGGACCTGTTCTGTTTGCACAGACAACCCATTGATTTGAGTGGGCAGTGTAATGCTTAATTTCCGCTGTGGTGCTGCAGATTAGAGCTGATTACTGTGGGCAGGGCTGGCGTCAGCACCCAGCAAACCCACGCAAGTGCCGGGGCCCACTCCACTTGGGGAGGACCCACTCGGTCGCCGGACGCTTTACGCTGCAGCTGTGGCTCATCCAGGAGCAGAATCTCCTAGAGGGAGCCCCTGTCTAGGAGCGGAACCCCCCAAGAGCATTGCTGATGCTCTCGTCTGAGATTTCGCTCCTAGAAGGAGCCCCTGACGTCCTTGTCCATATATGGACAGGGAGGTCAGGGGCTCCTCCAGGAGAGGAATTCCCGGCCAGAGCGTTGGCAAAGCTCTGGCTGGGGATTCCATTCCTAGAGGGAGCCCCAATGGTGCTATCTACAGGGAGGGGGTGTAGCGGTATCTACGAGGGGGTGTGTGGGACGATCTAAATGGGGTGTGTGTGTGTGTGTGTTTGGGGCATTAGCTTCCGGGGGTGTGTGTGGCACTATCTACAGGGGCCACTGTGTCACTATCTACAGGGGGTTTGTGTGGAACTATCTACAGTGGGGCTGTGTGGCACTGAGGCACTAGCTACAGAGGGCACTGTATATATGGGGGCACAAACTGAGGGCCTAACTTCTATATGGGTGCATAAACTACCGTTTTCTGACGTTTTACTGCCGGTGTGAGTTCCCCCGCAAAAGGGCTCACTAGGTCTGTGTCGCCCAAGGACCCACATAAACCTAGAGCTGGCCCAGGCTAGGGCTACCAATTTGTGATTAGCTTATTGTCAAGGGAATGATCTAACAAGTAAGTATTGTCCAAAGTGGATAACATTTTTAAAGGGGTTGGCCACTTTCGATGTACTTGTGCAAAAGAGCCTAAGATGGGAAGTTATGTAACTAATTCATCTTCATTTCCCATTTGGCTCTAATTCTTCTACTGGAGAAGTGCTGCCTCTGATGTAAACAAAGCAGAATTAAGAAGTGGTCATGTGATATACACACGTAACTGCTTTGTCCATTGTCTCCGGCTGTGGTTTCATGTGCACAGGAACTGAACAGTACAGGCCGGACACCGGCCATAGGACTTAGAGGTAGGCCAGTATGACCAGGAGTGTAGGTAGGAAGGGGTTAAAGAAGCGTAGGGGAGGAGTAGGAGTTATGTAGGGGAGGGGGAATAACAGGGCGAGGCAGACTTATAAAGGGGAGGCAGGGGAGTCGGTGCCCTTAACTAATCAGATAGCTTTGTGAGTTGCCACGGCTGACTACTTACCTGATGGAGGCCTTGTTGGTGCAGCTCCGTTCTGCAGTTGCTGAGCGGGGGATGGCATGGTTGGCGGAAGGGCTGGGGCTGGCCAGCCCTTTGGAGATGGAGCCGGTTGCAGCAGCGGTCGTTGGGAGTGGTGAGCTGATGGGACTTTCTGCTCCGGCAGCGTTGGGCAGTGTGGATTCTCGCTCCTCTGGGGCTCAGATGGTGACGTTATCCCCTGTGAGGCAGCGGTCTCGTCAGACGCGGTCTCCAGAACGCCTGAGCCCTGAGGCACTGTCAAAAGTTGGGCGCCATGTATGGAGCGCCTCAAGGGACCCTCCAGACCCCGCTAGGTGTTGGCGGGCTCGGTCTGAGAGGAATCCGCTCAGCCGCCCTGACTCTGCGGAGATGGTGAGACCTCTGGGACCACCCCTCGTCTCCCGTCCTGATGAGTATGGAGCTGCGGCGGGCTGCCCTGGCGATGCTCCAGTCGGACAGCCCGTCAGACACATGGAGGTCAAAGGGCCTGGACACAGGCGTGTCCCGCGATCGGCGGTGACACAACGGTATACTGGTGGGAGACGTCCAGCTGGCTGTGTGGAGGTGGCAGCCCCGATCCGTCGGGCGGAGAGGCCCAGACGAGGCGCACAGGGTTTACGGCCTAACTTCTGTGTATATAAACAGAGTCCCAAAGAGGGTACCATAAGCAAAGTGTCTTACCCATTTTATTAGTATGTGGTCAAGTGGTCCAAAAGACGGAAGCGCTCAGACGCGCATTTCGCGTAAATAGCTTTTTCAAGGGGTACTAGAGGTATGTTCATGCCCAGTTTAAGTAACAAACTGAAACATTCAGGTGATGTGCTTTCTACCAATGGGAGACCTGGTCAACGGCGTATTTGCGTGATTTCGTTGAGATAAGAATACCGCAAGAAGACGCAAGAATACCGTCCCGGGCCATCAACCGCTTTTACGGTGCGTCACTAGGATGATGGCCCAGGCACAGAGCATTAAGCCCGTCGCAGAGACTCTGTAAATCGAATCACCACGCATGCGCAACCCCAGGAAACACATGGATCACTAGTGTAAGTGAGTATTAGTATATAAAAGGTTTAGACAGTAATGTAAAGAGAGCTGTAGATAAATCCTCCCTCCCAAATTGTCCCTTTCCTCTGTGAATATACAAATGCAATCAAATATATAATGGTGGAAGATACATATAAATATAATGTGCATCCCTATAACGAACAAATGAAGTAATCAGTGAATAATTGATATAGTTTAAGGTATGGAAAAAAGTGAATACAAGAAGTTACAATAATATATTATGAATCTGTAAAGACCAGATATATTTTAATAATGTGCATAGGTGGGGCAAAACACATGTATGCAGTGTATAGAAGACATTAGAGCAGACTAGCAGTTGTCTAGGGATTGTATGTATGACACAATTCCTTAACCCTTTCACAACCAAGGGTCATTAATGCCCCTGTGTCCAGGTCAAATTTTCCATTTCCGATATTGAACTTTTTAAACGATAATATCTTTGCAACCGCTTTGAATATCCCAACTATTTTTACTTTGTTTTTTACAAGACTTATGAGGCTTTCATTTTCTAGATTAGTTGAGTTAACTCCATGTGTTAATTTTTTATTATGAGCAGACAAATCACTAAAAATGTAAAAAAAAAACACTTTTGGATTTTTGTTATATATTTATTTGTTTATGTGTGTGTGTGTGTGTGTGTGTGTGTGTGTGTGTCTCTGTGTGTCTGTCTGTGTCTGTGTGTGTGTGTGTGTGTGTGTGTGTGTGTGTCTGTGTCTGTGTCTGTGTCTGTGTCTGTCTGTGTCTGTGGCTGTCTAGCGGTATGGCAGTCGTGAAGGGGTTAAAGTACTTTTGTAATATCAACAGAGATGGATTCCCTAAGTTAGATCAAAATTGATCATTTTAAAAATATTGGTAAAGTGTCTTTTCATATGCACTGGAGAAGAAGACCCGGGACCAAAAACAAGTCAAGAAATGTACCCAGGGCTGTATTTACTACTAGGCACTGGAGTTCCCATGCCTAGGACAGCACCTTGTGGGGGACGGCGCCAAATGAGAGTAATAAAATTTTTATACAACATTTTTTTTTTTACAACCCCTTTCCCTGATCCCTGCCAGACTGACAAATAAAAAAAGGGGGGGGGGCGTGGAAGGGGGTTTATGTGCGGCTGCACGACAGAGTAAAGAAATGTTCCTTCCTCTCCTTGCAATGTGAAGTGAGCGCTGATTGGTGGAGCAGCAGTCAGCAGGGGCTTCTGCGCGCTCCACTAAGGCTTCGTTGACATCTGCGTTCGGGGTTCCATTCATGGGTTCCGTTAGACCTTTCTGTCAGAGGGACCCATGAATGGAAACCATATCCATCCGTTTGCATTAACATTGATTTCAATGGTAATGCTTCCGTTGCAAATGGTTTCCGTTTTTTTGGCAGAAACAATAGCGCAGTCGACTACGCTATTGATCCCTTGCTCCCTGCCAGACTGACAAGTAAAAAAGGGGAGGCGCGGGAGGGGGTTTACGTACGGCCGCATGACACAGAGGATAAATGTTCCTTCGTCTCCTTGCAGTGTGAAGTGAGCGCTGATTAGTGGAGCAGCAGTCAGAAGGAGCTTCTGTCTGCTCCACTAAGGTTTCGTTCACATGGGTTTCGTTAGATCTGTCTGTTGAGTACGCTATTGATTTCGACAAAAAAACTGAAACCTTACTGAACGGAGACAAATGGAAACCATTTGCAACGGAAGCATTACCATTCAAATCAATGGTAATGCAAGCGGAAAGCTATGGTATCCATTTGGTTTCTGTTCATGGGCTTCCCTGATGGAAAGGTTTAACGGAACCCATTAAGAGAAGCCTGACGCAGATGTGAACGAAGCCTAATCAGCACAGCCTGGTCTGCAAAAAGACTCAGCACCTGCAGGGCCTCCCATAGGTCTCCTCTGCTGCTGCCACAATGAAGACTCCTCCAGAGTTTAGTAAGAGCAGCAGCTTTAGTTTAATCTATGTTAATTTATGTGCTCTGTGAGGGAGGAGGAAAGAAGGAACTATAAATGATATCTGTAAGAGGATGGGGGCTTCTGTATAGATCGATTTTGTGGGGGCGGGTAGACTTGGTTATAGGTGCTTTATGGTGATTGTTTATAGATCGATTTTGTGGGGGAGGAAACATTGCTCTAAATGTCATAGACGTTTGGGGGGATTTTTATAAATCTTTTTTTGTGGGGAATGGGGACTTCTTTATAGTTTATTTTGTGGTGTAAGCCCCCATGCACACGACCGTAAAAATCGTCTGTAATTGCGATCCGCAATTACGGACCCATTCACTTCTATTATCCACGGACACCTTCACGTTTATTTACGGAAAGGTGTCCGGGCTGTAGAAGGGTAAGACATTTCCTATCTTTTGCTTTCTACGGACCGTGCTCTCATACTTTGTATGGGAGCATGGGCCGAAAATGCAGGCGGCTGCTCGCGGCCGGCCGTGCCCGCAAACACGGGCCGTGATTACGGGTATGGCCATGTGCATGAGGCTTTAGAGCTTCTTATAAATCATATGTGGGAGAGGGGGACTTAACTGCACATGTTGTGTGAGGGAGAAAGGATTCTTTAGAGATAAGTTTTGTGGGGGAGAGCAACTTGACTATAATGGTAGGAACACACAGAGCAGATACGCTGCGTAAAACTACACAGAATATCCATCCTGTAAACCGCAGGGAATTCCGCCTGAAAAAACACATCAAATTGTCGTGCAGTTTTTTGTGCGGCATGTTCGCTGCGGAACGAGATCAGGAATAAAATAAATTCAAAAAAGCTTATACTTACCCCGACCGTAGTCATAGCGATGTAGTCATAGAGGTATGTTCATGCCCAGTTTAATTAGCAAACTGAAACGTTCAGGTGATGTGCTTTCTACCAATGGAAGACCTCGTCAACCGCACATTCGCGTGATTTAGTTGAGATAGCGCAAGAATACTGTCCCGGGCCATCAAACGCTCTTAGGTTGCGTCACTTGGGAGATGGCACAAGCACAGAGCATAAAGCCCGGAGCAGAGACTCCGTAAATCAAACGAATCATCGCACATGCGCAACCCCAGGAAACACATGGATCACTAGTGTATGTGAATATTAGTATACAAAAGGTTTAGACGGTAATGTAAAGAGAGCTGTAGATAAATCCTCCCTCCCAAATTGTCCCTTTCCTCTGAATATACAAATTCAATCAAATATATAATGGTGGAAGATACATATAAATATTATGTGCCCATAACGAACAAATGAAGTAATCAGTGAATAATTTATATATTTTAAGGTATGAAAAAAAGTGAATACAAAAAGTTACAATACTATATTCCGAATCTGTATAGACAAGATATATTTTAATAATGTGCATAGGTGGGGCAAAACATATGTATGCAGTGTATAGAAGACATTAGAGCAGACTAGCAGTTAGCTAGGGTTTGTATGTACGACACAATTCCTTATAGTACTTTTGTAATATCAACAGAGATGGATTCCCTAAGTTGGATCAAAATGTATCATTTTAAAAATATTGTGCCTTTTCATAAGCACTGGAGAAGGGGACCCGTGATCAAAAACAACTCAAGTTTTTTAAAGAAATGTACCATGGGCCGTATTTATCACTAGGCACTGGAGGTCCAATGCCTAGGACGGAAAATTGCGGGGGACGTTGCCAAATGAGAGTAATAAAAATTTGATAACATTTTTTTTTTTTTTTACAACCCCTTCTCTTGATCCCCGCCGGACTGACAAGTAAAAAGGGGGGGGGCACGGGAAGGATTTCACATACGGCCGCACAACAGAGAGGAGAAATGTTCCTTCCACTCCTTGCAGTGTGAAGTGTGCGCTGATTGGTGGAGTAGCAGTCAGCAGGGGCTTCTGCCTGCTCCACTAAATCTTCGTTCACATCTGCATTGGGGTTCCGTTCATGGGTTCCGTTAGACCTTTCCATCAGAGGAACCCATGAATGGAAACCAAACAGAAACCATAGCTTTCCATTTGCATTAACATTGATTTCAATGGTAACGCTTCCGTTGCAAATAAGAAGACAGGCCGAAAATGCGGGCAGCAGCCAGCAATCGCGTCCCGTGATTACGGGCACGGCCGTGTGCATGAGGCCTAAGCACCTCTAGTATTAACACTTCAGCATATATCTACATTGCATATATATTCTGAACTCATAAACTGCAGCTATTGAGGAGCCGCTTTTATATACATAACATACACATTTATGTGGCTGTAAGGACAGAGATCCACACTGATTTCTATGTACAGAGCTCTTTACTTATAACCTTCTAACATGCAAGGATGTGGCAGGTAAACATGCACAGCCCCTCTTCAGTCTCATGTTCAGCATTTAGGGACCAAATTTGCAGTACATATGTATTAGAAAGGAGCTCCGTCTTCTATTTCCTATTTATTAAATGAATTTCCTGAAGAAGGAGCCTGTGTGCTCTGAAAGCCGCATATAGAACTTTTATGGTTAGCCAATAAAGGTATCATACCTATTATACTTTTGTCTTTTTTGACACAAAAGTATTTAACATTTCACTTTAAGGAGGCAATTCAAAAATAAAAGCTACAATGGTAAATGACTGTCCGACTTGCTAATGTTTCCAGTGACTGCTTTTAATTAGCTTTTAACGCTATAGCTCATTAATGAAAAGTAAAGACATGCTATGAGAGAAATACAATAAAGTAATATAATACACGTATAATAACGTTTTTTTAAATAATTTAAAACATCTTTACAGACAATTTTGAATCTATTGCTTTATTCCTATATAGTGCCACCTCTGATAGAAAGCAATGCAATGTATCCACCACGTGTGGTAGAGATTCCATTAATATCCTTAATATCATTTTGTATCCCTTTTCTCTAATTACGAGCAAACTAAGTATCAAGAAAGCATATATACATATACCTTAATGTTGATGGCAGCTCTGACATACGATATCACAGCACAGACAAGTCAACTTATAAGGCTGAGCAATTTATAGAGCACCTCTTATAAATATGATGATGATTAGGGTCACGCCGATGCCGGCTAATAGTTCCTATTGGATGGACTCGGCTAGTTCTGCAGCCAATAATTGTTAGATGCCTATCAGTAAATTGTTCATGAACTGGATTAAATAAAAGGAGGGTGAATAGTTCCATTAAAAGTGTGAGGGTAAACAGGATACACGCAAGTAAGAAGGAATAAATGCTTCACAGTTTGGTTGGCTAAGGGCATAGGTGGGAACAGAGCAGGAGGGTGAATATGTTCTTTTCACCGTTTAACACTCCTGGATTTATTCGATGTATACATTCAGGGAGTATCCCATAGGTGCTATTTATCCAAGAATATTGGATTTCTAAAATTTAGTCATATATATTCTACTGTAACAAATATAGCTGGCATGGTTTATAGCTGTATAGTTGACGGAAACCTAGTTTAATAACATTCATTACTAAGCTACTTGAAGTGAATACACAGACGAAAAGTTTAGCTCAAACTGACTTTATCCAGTTCTAAACCATTTGATGGAATACATTTTATAGTGTTTCAGAGAATGTTCCTATTTAGTAATGTTGGCACTGAGTGACTATTCACTCTTCATATACAGTATACAGTATAATTCATGCTGAAAACAACTCAAGTTTTATTTGAAAAAAACCGAAACCTAGATAGATTGCAATCTTAAAGGGGTTTTTCGATGTTTAAAAATTATGTGCAAATGCTTTAAATGGATTAAGATTAGTCACTTACTATTATACTTGTAAATCGGGTGTACACGGGTACCCCCTTTTACTATGTAGAAGTAGAGTTATGGATAAATATCAGTAGATGATCACAGTACATGAGATGATCACGGTAGAGGAGGCAGTTTCACAAGAACTTTTATTTGCTACCCCACATTACAGTACTTTTCTTAAAAGGGTTCTATTGAGGTAGTACAAACAGTAGCCAATGGATGGTATTATTAGTTGATTGTTTACCTGGGTAGAGGATAATGGAATGTGTCACTGATCCATCACAGAAGTGTTATGCTCTAAGTGACTGTCGGCTGACGTCTGTCCTACATTGCCGCAGCTTTGCGTCAGCTACAGGGTTGCCACAGTCACTTCGTTTGGATGTGCTCTGCGTCTTCGTAGTTCCTTGTGGTTGATATGCTTCTATCTTTCACAAAAAGCCCAACCACCCATGGCTGTGCAACATACACGACACACAACACTTCGTGTAGCAAGAGTGTTACAGTGTATGGTACCTGACCTCTAGGTGTTATACGCAGTCCAGTACAAGTCCATGTTAGAAAAGGAGTATGATCTCTTTAAGGATCATTTAACTTTACTTGCAATAGTGACACTTCAATAATAATACCAGTAGTATCAATAAAGTGACTTGATTGTAGAATACATGTAGAGTTCGCTCAGTCTTAGGAAAAATTATGTAAATACTAAAGCTACCCTCCTGGTGGCCAGGCCTCCTATTTAAACCCTTTCCTATAAAAAACACGGACAGCTTTGGTTTGGATACATTTTGGCCACAGCAGCCATTGTATTGACAAAGATACATAATAAAAAAAACACTTTACATATGGTATAACAATGGAAGGGGAGTCCTTGGAGCTACAAAAGTCTGGCACCAACCAGCCCATCTGCATTCTATTTTTACTCCCAGCCGTCTCCCCACAGGCTCAGGGGCACCATCATACCTTCAGTTGGCTGACCTAAAGTGCAACCACTCCCCGGGACACCACCCAGCAGGAGACCAAATTGACCAGACCACTAGTCAATAATAAATTCGGAAGGGACCATACCCCCGATGAATCCGCCCCACAACAATTTACCACCAATTCCAAGGTCCCCCAATCCGCCAAATGAACATACTTAGACAACATTTAAGCAAGAGAGCCCCCCCCCCCCCCCAGTAATAGGGCACGTTCTATGCCTTCCTTAATTCGAAGGGCCGAAAGGTCAATTCCCACCGCGGTAAGGTGAACGCCGTCCCCCAACCAAAATTTTTCTTGCCCATCTTCAAAGTCTCTAATGACGAACAAAGATGCCCCCATTCCTGAACACGAAACCCGAAACTGCCCTATTAACTTTTACCTGTGCCTTATTAAAGAGGCTCTGCCACCACATTATAAGTGGCCTATCTTCTACATAATGTGATCGGCGCTGTAATGTAGATTACAGCAGTGTTTTTTATTTTGACAACTGGGCGTGTTTTATTTTTTGACCAAGTGGGTGTTGTAAAGAGGAGTGTATGACGCTGACCAATCAGTGACCAATCAGCGTCAAACACTTCTCTCCATTCATTTACTCTGCACATAGTGATCTTACTAGATCACTATGTGCAGTCACATACACACACACTAACGTTACTTAAGTGTCTTGGGAGTTAATAGACATCGCGTCCAACCAGAACGCGATGTTTATTCACAATCCCGACACTTCGGTAACGTTTGTGTGGGACTTACAGCACAGCACAACAATGTTCTGCCTTTACATTTTTTGTTAATCAGTTTCCCCATATAAATAACAACACTAGAGATTGGCGGGGGAAAGGGGCAAAAGGGGACAATTAAATCAATGATTGTCCAGGTGATAACTATCATGCAGAACTTTTTTATTTTGGGCTAAATAGGTTAAAAATTCTGGGCTAATTAATTCCTTAATAATTCTTTATAGCAATCGGAGCTCCTCTTTCTGATACAGAACTTTAAATCCCCTGCATTTACATAGAGATTTAAAAGATAACATTCTGCCTGCCTGCAGCCACCACAAGAGGGAGCTCAGGAGCTTACATGATTATATGATGAACTCAATAATAACAGTACGCAGAAAGTTTCTAAGCTCCCTCTAGTGACAGGTGGTGAAAACCAGCATGTTATTTTTTATATATTTTATCTAAATCTTTGTTCATGCAAGGGATTTGTACTTCTGTATCAGAAAACAGTGCTCTGACTTTTTTTAATGATAAATTAAGAAATTAATGACCACATGCGTTTGGACCTAAAAATGACTTGATGATAAAAGGTGGAGAGTCACTTTATAAACTGTGCAACTTTTGCAACAATTTTATCATTGAAAAACAATAATTGAATTAATGAAATCCTAATCACATTACAAAACCATTTTTCTGTAACCTAATAACAAAAACCTGCATGCCCTGATGTGCCACCTTCTCCCAAGCTATCAATGATTTCCAATCTATACATAGTTACATAGTTACATAGTTTGTACGGTTGAAAAAAGACACATGTCCATCAAGTTCAACCAAGGGATGGGAAAGGGGAAGTAAAAAATTTCTACACATAGCAGTTAATATTTTTTTGTTCTAGGAAATTATCTAAGCCTTTTTTAAAGCCATCTACTGTCCCTGCTGTGACAGCTCCTGCGGTAGGCTATTCCATAGATTCACAGTTCTCACAGTAAAGAAGCCTTGTCGCCTCTGCAGCTTGAACCTTTTTTTCTCCAGACGGAGGGAGTGCCCCTTGTTTTTTGAGGGGGTTTTACATGGAACAGGATTTCACCATATTTTTTGTATGCGCCATTCATATATTTATATAAGTTAATCATGTCCCCCCTTAGTCGTCTTTTCTCAAGGCTAAATAGGTTTAGTTCTTTTAATCTTTCCTCATAACTTAGATTCTCCATGCCTCTTATTAGCTTCGTTGCTCTTCTTTGTATTTTTTCCAACTCCAGGGCATCCTTTCTATGAACTGGAGCCCAGAACTGGACTGCATATTCTAGATGAGGCCTCACTAATGCTTTGTAACATGTCATTACAGCTGTAAGTACCTCTGGCACAGGAAGAGGGAATTACCGACTGGCCACTCACAAGTAATGACTGTGCAAGGGTGCATGAAGGATGGAAGAATTTCTATATTTATTTGTAGCTGTGGAAAGCGGGCTGTGTCTGACTGTGAAGAGGACAGTGGTTCAGTAGATAGCATTGACTGGGGGCTCTGTATATGTCATCGGCTGGGGTATTTTGTGGTTGGCATTGTTTGGGGGCACTATAGATAATATTGGCTTGGAGTCACTTTGGCATCCTGGACAAGAAATGTTGCAATATGCCTACAGCAGCACTGTACATAGGCCTGTTCACATCAGTGTTTGCCTTCCGTTTTGGCTTTCCGTTCATCTGTACTGTCAGAGGAACAGATGAATGGAAAGACAGATGGAAAGTATCGTTTTCAATACCATTTATTTCAGTGGTATTTGTTTTGTTTCAGTTTGTGTTCGTTTCGCTAGGTTTCCGGGTTTTTTTCATGGAAACAATAGCGCAGCATAGTACGCTATTGTTTCCGTGAAAAAAATTAAAATATAGCGGAACGGATGAAAACTGAAAACCAAAGAATACCATTGAAAGCAATGGTATTGCAGACAGAAATGATACTTTCCGTTTGTATTTCCATTCATCTGTTCCTCTGACGGAACAGATGAATGGAAACTCCAAACGGAAGGCAAATGGTGATGTGAACAGGCCCTAATCCAAACCACAACTTCTGCAGAACCTTTTACAAAAGACAAGAGCTTT
The DNA here is from genome assembly GCF_050947455.1 of Rhinoderma darwinii. NCBI lineage: Eukaryota > Metazoa > Chordata > Amphibia > Anura > Rhinodermatidae > Rhinoderma > Rhinoderma darwinii. The sequence continues at coordinate 108,527,134 of NC_134693.1, read as the reverse complement.
GTATCACTGATTGACTGATCTGAAGTTTCCCCATTTAGGCTGGATTCGCTGCAGGACAACTGTCCCGTACTGTAATCATGTTTTCAGTACGGGACAGTAGTACCACGTTGAGGCAGGGACTCCTAGCATCGTACAAAACTATGATGCTAGGAGCCCGGCTCCCTGCAGTGTGTTCGGTCCGGGACTTGCGGCTGAAATACGTTCCGTCCATTACGGACGTAACATGCTCGTGTGAACCCAGCCTAACAAAGAGGTTTTGCAGCACCTGCATTGTATATTCTACAATATTGTGCCCAGTTGCTATAGACTCATAGAAATATAGATAAAAATACAATCATCAACTGCTGCAGACCCTCTTTTTGAAGAAGGTGTTTTATAAGAATAAATGTATATATTATATGATATATAATGTAATATATGTAATGTATGTTTTTGTTTTGTCGTAATGTATATGTACAGTTAGGTCCAGAATTATTTGGACAGTGACACAAGTTTTGGCATTTTAGCTTGTATTTATATTGAATATACAGTTATATAATCAATATGAGCTTAAATTGCTTTTAGTATGATATTAAAATAAATTTTATTTATTTGTGTTCTTGTGTTCTACTTTTTACTTTTTTCTTACTTTTACTTCTCTATGGGGCTGCCATTTTTTTTTTCATCTCTGTATGTGTCGATTAACGACACATACAGAGATGGAATACGGCACATACAACACCATAGAGAATGCGAACGGGAGCCGCTCCATTCACTGCAGCGTACGCCGTCTGTGTGGGAACGGCGCATGCGCTGCTCCCACACAGACCAAAAGGAAGGTCTTTGGCAGAGCGAAATCCGGCACCATTTTCATGTGGACCGGAAGCCGCTGCCGGACAGTAAGATGACGACTTCCGGCCGCGGCTTCCGGCCATATGTTCAAGGAAGCGAAGGCGCAAGGAATAGGAGCAAAGGCGGCAACGGCGGCAGGAGCAGGTAAGTTATGTTCGTGTATGTGATGTGTGTTTTATGTTCGTGTATGTTTGTGTTATACTGTCTGCTGAGCACTGTAACTAATCCTCCTACACTGTGCAGTCGCTCAGAAAATGGCGGCACACAGTGTAGGAGGTTTGAAGATTCAACCCCCTCCTTCTCCTGGCACTAGCCAGAATAAGAGAGGGGGGATTGTGTGTTTACCCCAAATTTGCAGCATAAAGCAATGAGGTTGCTTTACCACATTGACCATGCTGCAATTTTGGGAACTGCTCCCTCTAGTGACCAGCACATGGAAATGTTATAAATTAGAATCTAATTTATAATATTTCCTGACTTGTGAAAAAATTAAAAAAAATGAAAACAATGTGTAATCACTTAAATAATAATTATTTAACTACTAGAAAAAAATAATAATTTCTAGCGACACATTTCCTTTAAAGTGCAGACTCTCAGTTTTAATTTGAGGGTATTCACATCCTAATTTGAGGAAGGGTTTAGGAATTACAGCTCTTTAACATGTAGCTGCCTTTTTTTCAAGGGACCAAAGGCAATTGGCCAATTATCTCAAAGGCTATTTAATGGGCTGCATGGGCTATTCCCTCGTTAACCCATCATCAATTAAGCGGGTAAATGGTCTGGAGTTGATTCCAGGTGTGGCATTTGCATTTGGAAGCTGTTGCTGTGAGCCCACAACATTAAGTCAAAGGAGCTCTCAATGCAAGTGAAACAGACCATCGTTAGGCTGAAAAAAAAAGAAGAAATGCATCAGAGAGATAGCACAACTGTAAGGAGTGGCCAAATCAACAGTTTGGTACATTCTTGGGAAAAAAAATAGCGCACTGGTGATCTTGTGAACTCCAAAAGGCCTGGACGACCACGAAGACAATACTGGAGAATGATCGCAGAATCCTTTCCATGGTGAAGAAAAACCCCTTCACAACATCTACCCAAGTGAAGAACACTCTCCTGGAACTAGGTGTATCAGTATCTAAGTCTACCATAAGGGCGGATTTACATGAACGGGCAATACGTCCGTGCAACGCGCGTATTTTTCACGCACGTCGCACGGACCTATGCTAGTCTATGGGGCAGTGCAGACTGTCAGTGATTTTTGCGTCGCGTAAGTCCACTGTGTAAAACTCACGACAGGTCCTATATCTCTGAGTTTTTCGCGCATCACGCACCCATTGAAGTCAATGGGTGCGTGAAAATCACGCGCACCACACGGAAGCACTTCCGTGGGACGCGCGTGATTCGCGCAACAGCAGTCAAAAGTATGAATGAAAACAGAAAAGCACCACATGCTTTTCTGTTTACAAACATCCAAACAGAGTGTCATAATGATGGCGGCTGCACGAAAATCACGCAGCCGCACATCCTATGTGATGACATACGGAGCTGTTAAGTGCCTTTTGCGCACGCAAAACGCAGCGTTTTTTGCGTGCGCAAAACGCACACGCTCGTGTAAATCCGCCCTAAAGAGAAGACTTAATGAGAGCAAATACAGAGGGTTCACCACTAGGTGCAAACCATTAATCAGCCTAAAAAATAGAAGAGCCAGATTAGACTTTGCCAAACAACATGTAAAGAAGCTGCCCAGTTCTGGAACAGCATGAAACTAAGATCAACCTGTACCAGAATGATGGGAGGAGGAAAGTATGGAGAAGGCTTGGAACGGCTCATGATCCAAAGCACACTACATCCTCTGTAAAACATGGTGGAGGCAGTGTGATGGCATGGGCATGCATGGCTGCCAAAGGCACTGGGTCACTAGTGTTTATTGATGATGTGACTGTAGACAGAAGCAGCCGGATGAATTCTGAAGTGTTCAGGGATATACTTTCTGCTCAGATTCAACCAAACGCAGCAAGGTTGATTGGACGTTGCTTCCCAGTACAGATGGACAATGACCTAAAACATACTGCGAAAGCAACCCAGGAGTTTTTTAAGGCAAAGAAGTGGAATATTCTGCAATGGCCAAGTCAATCACCAGATCTCAACCCGATCGAGCATGCATTTCACTTGCTTAAGACAAAACTTGAGGCAGAAAGACCCACAAACATGCAACAACTGAAGACAGCTGCAGTTAAGACCAGGCAAAGCATCACAAAGGAGGAAACCCAGCGTTTGGTGATGTCCATGGGTTCCAGACTTCAGGCTGTCATGTCCGTGGCTGCGGTCTGTCAGCTCCGTTCTCCCTCTGACAGCCGCAGCCACGAGTCGGCAAGCACTAGCCCCAGCCTCCTCCTCAGGGGAAGCCAGCGCTTGCTTCTACTCACCACTGCTGGATCCCGTAGGGTGTGCGCGCAAGCTCGTGCCCGCTCTTAAAGGGGCAGCGCGCGCACCGGACCTAGTTCCTGAAATTTGACCCGTGAGTACTCTGGACTATAAGAGGGGTCCAGCCCCCTAATTCTATGCCTGAGCTTTGTTGTTGTATTCCTAGTCTGTCTTGCAAATGGTCCCCTAGTGTTTCCTGCTCCCAGTGTTTCCCGTTCCTGTAACCTGTATCCTGATCTAGTGCCGTGCTGAGCTGTAGCCGTGCTGTGCTGTATACCATGCCTGTCCTGCTTCTCCACACCTGACGTCCACCTGCTGCCAAGTTCCTGCCTAGCCTGCCTTGCTACTGTCCAAGCTGCCACAGGTACCCTATACGAACTATAGACTTTGACCTGCGTCCTGTTGGCCAGCTGCCTTACCGCCAAGACGGTATGGCCCAGTGGTTCCACGAACCCTTCGTGACACAGACAGTCATTGCCTGCAAAGGATTCTCTACAAAGTATTAAAAAAAACAAAAAACATTTTATTTATGGTAATGTTAATTTGTCCAATTACTTTTGAGCCCCTGAAATGAGGAGGTTGTGTAGAAAAATGGTTGCAATTCCTAAACGTTTCACATGATATTTTTGTTCAACCCCTTGAATTAAACCTGAAAGTCTACACTTCAATTGCATCTCAGTTGTTTCATTTCAAATCCATGTGGTGGCATGCAGAGCCCAAATCATGAAGATTGTGTCGCTGTCCAAATAATTCTGGACCTAACTGTATACCTTCACTCGTGACTGGTAATAAAGCATTGTAAAATATTTACATAGATCTAATAAAGTCTCAACATTATTTGTCTTGAGTTTTCCCTTTCATATTTGTATACTGAAATTATATTGAATCTCCTAGTTTAGGGGGCAGCAACCTATGGCACGCGTGCCACAGCTTGCACGCAGGGGCATGTTTGCCTGGTATCCTAACCACCGCAAGTGCTCTTCAGCCTAAACCTAGGCCAAAGCCGCGCCCCTTTGCTTGATTGATTGATGGCTCCAGCGTTCACCCACTGGTTTCTTCAGGGCCAGGGAATGCACAGGGCTTGCGTAAAACTTCACTCAAGAAGCCAGTGATGTCAGCACAAGGCGGTGGCGTTTGGCCAGGATTTAGACGTCAGTCTCATGTATGCAGTGCAATTCTATGAACAGTGGCTGTCACTCCTGGTACAACATGTCCCCTCTATTGTCATAAGCCACATAAGTCTTGCAAGGAACAATAAGGCTATGTTCACACGGGGTCTTTTGCCGAGTTTATTGACGCGGAAACCGCGTCGCAAAACTCGGCAGAAACTCCCCGAGAACGCCTCCCATTGATTTCAATGGGAGGCGTCGGCGTCTTTTTCCCGCGAGCAGTAAAACTGCCTCGCGGGAAAAAGAAGCGACATGCCCTATCTTCGGGCGCTTCCGCCTCCGACCTCCCATTGACTTCAATGGGAGGCAGGAGAAAGCGTGTTTTCTGCCCGCGGCGCTCAATGGCCGCGGGCGAAAAACGGCGCGATCATTGCTATTCACACGGAGTATTTTGGGGGAGGAATATCTGCCTCAAAATTCCGTTTGGAGCTTTGAGGCAGATATTCCTCCCCCAAAATACTCCGTGTGAACATAGCCTAAGTGAGCCTGTCTCTGAGCTGCTGTATCTTTTTTTTATATACTGTATCTGTGTGAGCGGATCTACTCATACATGAATTCCACTCAAAAAGCAGGCCACTGCGAGGCCTGTGTTCAGCTCAGTCACCTCATATGCACCAAAGAGGGTCATCTATGCAAAGAAAGTCAGGGACAAGGGTCACACTGAAATGTAAGTTTTATTAACTGATTGATTAGTTTACGTGATATACAAGAAACCAGTTTGTGTTTTATGAATTTTATGTTACATGGCATACTGAGTACTTCATCTTTGTTTTTTGTTTTTTAGTTGGCACAACACATAAAAAAGCTTCCCTACACCTGTTTCTAGTTAATTACTTCTATTACGCAATACTAAAAATATGAGGTACAATGTAATCTGTATGGGTTCCATCAATTAGGCCTTCTCCATTGAAATGCACAAACCAGCAGGGAATTTTAATGCCATTCTTGGGGTCTTTTCTGTAGTCTCTTTGTACACCCCTAAAAAAATACACAATAATAAATCAATAAACATTATATGAGACAAAATACTCCTATTCAAGTGAATAAAAGCAGAGCTGCAGTTCTGCAGCATGGCCGCTATGCAATGCACGGAGCAAACTGCTTCCAGCTCTGTACATTGCATACTATGTAATGACATCCGGTTCCCGCAGGCCACCGGAGCAGCTAATCGCTGCGGGGTCCGTGTGTCGAACCCCCACAGACCATACATATACTGATTACCTATCTGGTGGATAGGTCATCAGTTGTTCGGTAGTGGAAACCCCTTTAATGTCTGCCTGTTCCAGAACTGCATTGCCATCATTACCAGATTTTCAGTTAGGCACAAGAGGCCTGTGTCTTAGGGCAGTATTGGGTACTTAGATATTAGCGTCAGGGACAGTTTATAGTTTAAGCAGTGGGAGTTGGAGCAACAATCTATTCAATGTAGGACTATGCTGATAGGATAATACTTGTGTGTGTCTGATTGGATCCACTTCACTTACAGTACGATTTGCTGAACACTCTTAAAAGATTTGCCATTAAATTTACATAGAAAGCTGCGATGATTCGTAGAGGTTTTTTTCCTTCATACCACCCTCTTATCCGCTACTTAAACTAGATAAACATATATTTTTTTTTTTAACCATGCTAACAATGTAACTTGCCATAAAAAAGAGGATACAAATTAAATGGGTTATCCAGGATCCTGCTTGTTTTACTAAAACAGCACCACTCTTGTCCATGGTCTGTGGCTGGTATTGCAGCTGAGCCTCACTCACTTGAAGGGAGATGAGCCAATCATAGCTAATCCCCGAAGTTAGTTGGACGTTTACTCCATTACAGATATTGTATATTATACTAACAATTTCATTAGAATATGTTATATATTATAATACCGTACACTAGGATCAAGGTCTACGGTATCCATAAAGATGTAACAGTTCTGCTCAATCGATTTTTGTAAATTCTAAACTATCGTTTCAGTGCTCATTGCTGATCTTTTTGCACATTTACACTGAGTGATTATCAATGAGAACGTTGGAATTTTAGCAATAATTGCTCTGTGTAAATAAGCCCTTAATCCAACACTTTTGGCTATACTCCACTGTGATAAGAATCAGGACCATGGACTGGGGCCTCCTCATTGCTGGTCTAAAGCATCCATGATCAAGGCCACCAGTAGATCTGTATCTACTGGTTGCCCACCAAGGGTGTGGGCAATTAGAACAGCAAATATATCCTACCTTGTCACTGTCAGCAGCTTGTTCTTCACTTTCATTGTCGCATCCGGTTTGTCTAGATTATCAGTTTTGTGAACATTGGAAATTTCATAATTGATTCCATGAAAAAATTGTCCTTTAAAATGTAAGAAACATTAAGAATAAGTTTACCAACACAAGAATGAGAAGACAAATAACAGTAGTTTACACTAAAGTCTTAAAATATTTGACTTATTATACATATATACACACTCGTATATTACGTATTAACCCTTTTCCTTCCAATAACTTCTTTTTTTAAACATTGTTTTTATAGAATTTTCAAAACGATACATCAGTTCTTAAAGTGCATCACAGTAGAAGTGTCAAAACAATACAGATCAGGTATGGCACATGAGAGCTTGGTAAGGCAACGAGAAGCAAAATGTGATTGGTGAAACACAAGAACATGTTGTAGAAGTGCTACAAAAAAACAATCAGGTAACCAGTAAAGTGTTAAAAACCCGGAGCTACTCAGGGTCACTGGGAATGGTCAGTCCCTGAGGAAAGAATGTAAGTAGCCATAAGGTAAATGCATAGGAGGCCGTATGCCCAATGGAAAGAACAATTATAGAGAAAAAAAATGGAGGGGGAGTTCAAGTCTGCTGGGGAGAGAAAGAAAACAAGGTCCAGGGGTCCCAGATTTTCCAGCTTTACCTAGATGTCCGCTGTGTCAGTAAGCTTTTCCTTAACCATGTAGTAATTCCTCCTATGCTTGAGCTCCAAGATGTCAAGGGTCGGTTGTTTCCAAAAGAGAATTAAAGGCCTTAGACATATTAAGGAACAGGAACATTGCTGGAATTTTCCAGGTGTTATAGTGAAACCAGTTGGAGAAAAATCTGATATTTTCTACAACTTGTCAAGACGACTTGAAGACCACCTAGTTCTTTCCAATCAATGATACCGAGTCTCAGTTAAGGCTGGTCAAACGTTTGACAATTTAAGAATATTAAAGAGGGATATAGGCCTCCAGTTGGCCCATTGGGTAGTGTACTTCCCAAGCTTTGGGATCATCGAGAATGCTGCTAGTAATGTAGTACATTTAGAATGTGAGACTTTTTTTAAGACATTGAGTAATATGGAGAACAATTAAGTGATATGGACAACAAGTATTTCTCAGAATTTTTTATGTTGCTTGTTTGCTTTGAGAAACTTAATAGCTATTCTGAGTTCCCTACCACAAACTTATCTCTTACATCCAGACAAGGATAGACTTTTTTAGGCACAGATGTAGCAGTAACATCATGGCTAGAAAATCCTCTTTTCAAGACTTTGATCCTCAGAGAGAGAGTGCAGGATCAATGTATCGGTGATCATGATCCTATCCCTGTTTAGGCGCAGGGGTGAGTTAACATAATATTTTGTTCCAGTTATCACACCCCTTAACCAATAAGAAAGGATATGTCGTCTGCTTGAGTAAGCATTTTAGGTGAAAAATAATATTGCTTGCAAAATTGCATGAAGATTGTCATCATGATTAATGTCTAGGTAAATTTTTTGCAATGTTCATAGGGTCTGATTTCTTTAAAAAAAAAAAAAGTTGATTTTGATTGTACAACAGCTTTGGGTTGTATAATAAAAAATAAGATTTTTGGATTCCTGCGGTTTTGACGGATTTGTGGAGACATGCACGTGAAGACAAAGACACATGCAGACATTTTTTAAGGAACTCTTTTATTTGTTAGGGGTCTGCTAAGGTCAGTTTTGTAGCGCAAATTTGAAATTGTATGCAATTATTGGTAAAATTGTTACATTACTGAAAAGTTACATGAAGCTGGTTAAGAGTGTAAATGATTGAGTTGTATTTTTATAGATGGGATGTTATATGCTTTCAAAAACAATGTAGATTTTGGTAGCACACTAAGTCTTTGGTATATTTTCATGAAATTTGATGGTGAAGACCAGATATTGCATGGCTACTGTTTCAGCTTTTTGTGAGCACATGCTCTTGTAGATGTAGACATGTGATAAATATATATATATATATATATATATATATATATATATATATATATATGCTTTGCACACATTGATGTCATTTGGATGATTTAAGACAAACATTTTTTTTCACAAAGTTTAGTGAAGGTGGTCATGGTTGACAATATCTGGGCAAGACTAGGGCTGGCTCCAGGTGTACGTGAGCCCTTAAACACCAGATACATTGGGCCCCTTGTCTAGCCAACCTTCCAGTTTAACATATTCATCAAGATTGCCATAGATCACCTCCCTGAGCCCATTGGTCTCTGGCATCTTCATAGGTTTACCTGGCCATGGGCAAAATTATTGCAGTTGTCAGGTTGTCTGCTCTAAGGAAAAAAGGTGCACGGTGCTCAGCTGAGCAATTTTGCACCTTCGTTTCAGCATCCGGACCCCCACAGATCCAAACTTTTCATATGTCTCTGAGACATATCAATAGTTTGATGAAAGTTCTGTTACTCTTTAAAAGTAGAGCACAGATAAAAGCCATACACTGCAATACATAAGTATTGCAGTGTATTGCATGAGTAATCCAAAGATCACATGTTTAAGTCCGCTAGGGGGACTAAAAAAAAAAAAAGTTAAGATATGTTTAAAATTTGTCAAAATATAATAATTCACAATAAAGAAAAAAAAATATATCACAAATTTATGTAAGCAAAATATTGTAAACATAGTTGATATTGCTGCATCTGTAAAAGTCTGAACTAGGAAAATATCAAGTTTTTAAACCTGCTGGGTGAACGCCATAGAAAAAGATTTCACAATGCAAGCATTGCTGTTTTTTTGGTCCCTTCATTTCCCCTCGCCAAAATGGAATAAAATGGATTTGGAAAGTGGCATGTACCACAAAATGTAACTATTAAAAACGACATCTCATCCCACAAAATAAAAACCTCCTCCCCACTCAATCGACAAAAAAATTAAAAAGTTCTGACTTAGAATATGGCAACACCAACCAATTTTTTTTCTTTATAAAACCAAAAACAACTATTTAAATTTGGGATTGCTGTAATCGTATTGACGCGCAGAAAAGAATTAACAATAAGTTTTTACCACACAGTGAACCTCGTAAACACTTACCCAAAAAAACTATGGGGGAATCATATTTTTTTCCTTATTTCACCCCACAAAGAATTCTGTTCCAGTTTCCCAATACATTATATGGTACATTAAATGGTGTCATTAAAATCTACAACTTGTCCCACAAACAAGCCCTCATATGGCTATGTTGATGGAAAAATGAAAAGTCTATGGCTCTTGAAATGCGAGGGTAGAAACACAAAAATGAAAAAAAGAAAAATTGCCTATCTCCAAGGGGTTAATGTAAAAAAATGTCTCCATCCTTAACAGGCTAGTTCCATTTATATAGGAACGGCTGTGGATTTTACCTGTGGATTTGCTCGGGTAAAATTTGTAGCGGAATACAGTAGTGGATGAGATATTAACAAACCTTAACCACATGCTACTGAAATTTTCCTTGTAGAAATTGACCTGTGGTGCAAATTTTTAAATCTGCAGAATGTAAATTTCTGTTGCGGAATTTCATACTTTTAATATAACAGAGGTGAAATTCGCAGTGGATTAGCCGCAGATTAGTGGATGAATCCGTGAGTATAGCCACCGAATGTGGACCCACATAGTCATATAGTAAGTCGTAGGTATAAACTCTGCACATCTTCAACTTTTATTTTTAGAAGATTCATTTTTATGTATTTATTTAAAAAAATGTTACGCTTTGATGCAAATTTACATTAAACTGTGAGTGTAAAGTACTAGGTGGCACTTTTTTTATTTTATAATCCACGTTTTATTTGTACTTGTCAGAAATGTGAAAATCCTCCCATCTACTTGATGTGCAAAATGACCAGAAACTGTGGCAGCGATAGGGTTAAAAACAGGCATGCATTAATTGGAAGCTTAATACACTTTTGTCCAGTCCATTTTAAGGGAGCACGCTGAAAGACGATAAGCATTGAGGATTATAACACTTTATATTACAGGAACAAATGTTACCTAGCAGTCCATGGACTCCTTTAGAAAATGTATCATCATCCAGTGTATAAAATCCTAAGAAATCCCTGTGTAAAGGGTGATCTTTCCAAACTGTATGCAGAATAATAACAAATGTTGCTCCTTCTCCAAATGAAAATGTTACGTTACTTCTTTTGTTGACTATCAGATTAAACCTGGGAAAGTATAAATACAGAAATTATATTCATTCAGATTTTGATGATTTGATTTCAGACCCTACTCAATTTTACTTGTACTATATTTGAGAGTCACCTGAAATGTACAACTGGCATTATTTCTTCTATTTAAAAAAAAAAAAAAAAAAAAGTCTAGTTGTCCTATAACTTGTGTTGGGGATTCTAGAAAACTGAAGGATCCAGTAGATCATCTCACCTTACCTCAAATAAAAGTGAACATAAGTTCAGAGCAGCCTGACCATTAGGGTATGTTCACACTGCCTATTTTCGGAAGCAGAACGCCTCCAAACATCTGCCCATTGATTGCAATGAAAAAAACGGCTTTCTGTTCCGATGGGCTGTTTTTTTACGTGGCTGTTTGGAAAAACAGCCGCGTAAAAATAACGCCGCGAAAATGAAATGCATGACACTTCTTGGGACGTTTTTGGAGCCGTTTTTCATTGACTCTATCGAAAAAAGCTCCAAAAATGGCCGTGTGAACATACCATTACAGTTGACCAGATGACTTTGCAATGAAAGTCACATGTATTAAAATATGTGTGGCTGGTTAAAACTTTCCGGAACTGGACCCCCGCACTGGTCAGCTGATCACTGGGGCAGCTTACTTCACAAAAAGGTTGTAGTTTGGAGACTTTTCATAGGCATAGTACAGTATTCTAAGTTTCTTACCCTTCCTTGCTAATAGAGCCAGTTTTCTGCCACGAGAACATTCTCTTATTTTTATGGTTCAGGACAATGATTTTGTCAGTGGTCACCTCAATTCTTATCTTCATCTCTCTATTTACAATCCCAATTCTGCCAAAATAAGTTTCATTTGATCTGACATTATTGTCTGTTTTCTTGTTCCCGATAAGTTCCCCATTGACTGCAATACCTAAAGAAAACAAAAATTACTGGCTTTGGGATAAATTTTTTCTCAAAATAATGCAAACCTTTTTAACTATATATATAACTGAATTAGAATAGATAATGACATTTGTCTTTGATAGTTCATATAAACAGTGAAGGCGTTTACAAAGTCTCTAAGGCCTCATGCCCACGACCGTAGTCTAGTGCATGGTCCGTGATTATGGCACGGGTGGCCTGAGGAGTGCCATCCGCAATCACGGACCGTGCACGCAAGATGTGCATTGATTTTAAGGAGCCCGGACTGCAAATGTGGCCCGTAAAATTACTTGCTTTATTTTTTTGTGCTCAGGGCTCCCAGCCAATGCACGGACCATGGAAACCACGGTCGTGTGCATTGGCCCATAGGACAGAATGTGTCCTATACTATCCACAATTGCGGATAGTATGCGGACCGTAATTTATTGTTTATTCAATAGAGGTGTTACATAATATATATATTTTTTAATTAAAGTCTAAAACCTTTTAAAATTAAGATTAAAACCTTTTTACCTAGAAACATTTATGTAACTGTCTAACACAATGGTAGTCAACCTATCTGATTATATAATGTGGCCCTTGAATCTATCTGTGGCCACTGTGGTAGGTTATACCTAAGTGATCATGGGCAGCCCTCCACATATAGGAAACACTTAAATCATGAGTTTTACCTGGAATATCAGAGAGTCATTATTTTTTTTTAAGATAAGAGTATAGCTAGTGGCTACCAGTGAGGCACATGCCCTGGGTCCTTGGTGTGTGGCACAGACACTAGCAGAAAGAGTAATATTACAGTTTTAATAGAAACAGGGGTACATAGTATTTTGACAGCAGACTAACTTTACATAGTAGAGAAAACCGGGGACGTCACCCAGCAGTAGTAGTACTGGGGAAGGGCAGGCTGATAGAGTTATTGAACTACAAGTCCTTCTATACATTCTAAAATGCCAGTTTTCCAATGGAAAAGTGGAAGTGTGATCCGGCAGGTAAGAACAGCCATAGCTCAGAAGATGTGCTATATTTCCCAAATAGAGTGCACCTTGTTGAGGAATACAGTGCTCTCTGCTTTCAGATTAAATACTGGCTATTATATGTGTGTACATAAGGAATAGCACTATTTCTGGCTATTGTATGAATTGTGTTCTGCATTTTTTAGCAGTTTTTCCCTCTGCAGGCTCTATCTCTAATTCTCAGCAGTCTCTGAGCTAGTGGGCAGAGCCTAACAGCTATCATGTCCTCTATACACTTCACACATAGATATAGAAGAGCATGATTCTCCTCTACTACCTATCAAATATGTAGAAGCTGCCGAATAATGGAGGAGATCATACAGTCATCATGTGTGTCTGTGTCTCTATGTCCCTCTGCTCCCTCCTCCTGCTCCCCTCCTCTCCCCATAGACTTGTATTGACAGACAGTAAGGAGACACACCCACACCATCTGCAGTCCATCTGTAACTAGGGATGGATTTTGCTTGACAACAAAGGCTTGACAAAAGATTAGATAAGCGGAGACACCTAGTGGCCGTAAATTCACACAAAATTGGCATGGATAAAGCAACTACATTTTAACAGTAAGTAAATTACAAAGTGGACTATATCAGGTATACTATTAGATTAGCATAAATTGTTTGAAAAGTTAGTGTTCATTTAAGTGGACAAGTTCAATAACATACCCAGTTGTTTATCCTTGATAAGATTCAGGATTACACCTGGCTCCTCCTGAATATTGAAGCACAGCGTGTCATTCTTTTGTGGAACGTTTATCACAAAATGAGGGTCAGAATCCACTGTTAATAGAAATAATAAAGTTAATATCTATGTATACAAGGCATTGCTGGAAAATAGACTGCTGTTATAAAGCTCATGGACAATACTGTTTGATATATCACATGACCACATGAATGTGACATCACGATGAAATAGCTTAGCCGTGGCCATGGGTTTTCTACAGTGGGCATTACCGTGACTTTAAAGAGGCTCTGTCACCACATTATAAGTGCCCTATCTTGTACATAATGGGATTGGCACTGCAATGTAGATTACAGCAGTGTTTTTTATTTAGAAAAACGATAATTTTTGACGGAGTTATGACCTATATTAGCTTTATACTAATGACTTTCTTAATGGACAACTGGGCGTGTTTTACTTTTTGACCAAGTGGGCGTTGTGGAGAGAAGTGTATGACGCTAACCAATCAGTGTCATACACTTCTCGCCATTCATTTACACAGCACATAATGATTTAGCTAGATCACTATGTGCAGCCACATACACACACATTAACGTTACTCAAGTGTCCTGACAGTGAATAGAGACCACTACCAGCCGGGACGTGATGTCTATTCAGAATCCTGACACTTCGGTAACGTTTGTGTGAGATTTACAGCAAGGCACATGAATATGGATACTGTTTGTAGCAAATGCAGAGATGGTGTAAAGTTTCACGAGAGAGAACAGGGCAAGAGATAACATCGTATTCTTGCTTGAAAAATGGTTATGTCAAATTGCAGGTGTTAGGCTTCATTCACATCTGCGTCAGGACTCCGTTCCGACGTACCGTCTGAACTTTCCGTCGAAATGGAGCCCTGACTGACTGACGCAAACGGAAACCATCGCCATTGATTTCAATGGTGACGGATCCGGTGCCAATGGTTTACGTTTGTCTCCGTTGTGCAAGGGTTCCGTCATTTTGACGGAATTAAAAGCGTAGTCGAATTCAGAATTACAATTTTACATTTAAAATGTATTGTATGTCTGTGATTGGCTCAATATGAAATATTCTTGTTGTTTGCTATTGGCTGAAACAGTCATTGCCACATTTCCTCTGATTGGTTATTCCCCATTTGAAAAATATTATTGTAATGAGATTTTGGCAATAAACCTCAGAGAAGTATTTTTGGGTATAGAATGTCTCTTACTTCTCTCCGATATATCGATATAACCTATGATTTGGATCTGGATAACTTTCCTGGGAGGGTATCGGTTCACATACCCGTCTAAAACTTCAGTCTAATATATATTTTGGCCGTGATTGCATCAAAAACCACCATAAAATATATTGGCAATTTTTAAGCTCTTAAGATTATAGAATAACTTACCAAAAGCTGGAGGATGTGAAACTAGGAAAAAAGAAAAACGAAAACATTAATATAAACCTATATAAACCTACTGCTAATATAAACTGATTTTTTTATCTATTTTTTTAGTGAGCTCCGCCTTTGATTAGCTGGATCATTGGCTATTAATTCTTGAATAAAATCTTCATTAAATTTTTTGTTCATTTTCAATTTTTTCAGTTCCTTTGTAATCTGTGCAGTATATAAAAATAACATCCTTTTGCTTTATGAAAACTGTCAGAAGCAGGATAGTTGCTTTTGACTGATCTCATAATTCTAAAAGGGATATTCCTTAATAAATATAAATATGCCAAAACATTATGATCGATGGAGGTTCAAACTCTAGGATCCCTAGCGATACGGAGAACGAAGGGACTGGGGTTATTTCTGATTTTCTCCTGCACAGCGGCACTCCCGACCACCTGGTGTGTGGGTAACTGCAACACAGGCCTATTGAAGTGAGTGGCACTGTGGGACAGTGGGTGGTCGGAAATGCAGCTATGGAGGAAAAATTCAGTCATAAATCAGTTTATTTAGCGCTCTGAATGTACAAGATAGTAACCACATGTATTTATGTGTTAATGACCTGGACTGTAGGCGATAATTATCTGTTAATTAGCTGGCCTTTCATGGTTATTCATGTGTCAATAAGCTGGTGATGTTGGGTATTCCTGTATTAATGAACCAGTCTATGGGCTGGCATTAAGGTGTCTTCATGCTGGTTTCACATACTGGTCAATTAGAACACTGCACTCAAAGTTCCCTACAAAAACACATACAACCCATTGTAGGAACTGCTACCAGCAGCTAGACTGCTTGATGATGGGATCCAGATAGCAACATGATTTGTTTTTATATTGTTGCTGAATATACAACTTAATTTAAGGTATACATACATTCATAAAGTAACTGTGTATAAAACTAATTTAAAAATTGTAAATCCCAAATAGCCACAATGTACAAAAATGAAACAACAAATAAATAACAATGCGTCATCAATGTGTGATGTGCTCATGTGGGCTAATCCAGATGCATTCTGCAAGGTGTTGAGATGTTCAATATGCATGAATATATATAACGTATATGCTAAAGAGGAAAGACAATTTGTCTTCTATGTTAAACATATGTGTGGACAATCTGCCATTCTAATCAGTTGTGGTGGGAGTGGCGGTTGTAATGTTCAATCATAGGTATTTACAGAGCAAAACTCTGCTGGGAGACAAAAAGCCCTCTTCCCTCCTTCCCCTTCACTAAGACAGGGTCCAGGCCACAATCTCCCTCTGCCTGGCAGCCCAGAATAGAAGTACTAGTAACAAGGGATGTAACTAGAAAAGACTGGGCCCCATAGCAAACTTTTGACTGGACCCCCCCTCCCCTGGGTGCCACACAACCCCCCCCCTTGTAGATAGTGCCTCCCTGAAGATTCCGCCACACAGCTCCCCCTGTAGATAGCCCCATACAGCCCCCCTGTAGATAGCGCAATAAACAGCCCCCTCTATATAGCACCGTACAGCCCCCCTGTAGATAGCGCCATACAGCCCCCTCCCTGTATAAAGCGCCATACAGCCCCCCTGTAGATAGCGCCATACAGCCCAACTGTAGATAGCGCCATACAGCCCCCTCCCTGTATATAGCACCATACAGCTCCCTGTAGATAGCGCCATACAGCCCCCTCCCTGTATATAGTGCGATACAGCCCTCCTGTATATAGCACCATACAGCCCCTCTGTATATAGCACCATACAGCCCCCCTGTATATAGCACCATAAAGCCTCCTGTATATAGTGCCATACAGCCCCCTGTATATAGCGCCATACAGCCCCCTGTATATAGCGCCATACAGCCCCCCTGTATATAGCGCCATACAGACCCCTCCCTGTATATAGCACTATACAGCCCCCCTGTATATAGCAACATACATCCCCCCTGTATATAGCAACATACAGAGCTCCTGTATATAGCAACATACAGCCCCCCCTGTAGATAACGCCATACCGCCCCAACCCCCCCAAAAAAATACATGTGTGATTGCTGGGACCCCCAGCGATAAGGAGAACGGGGGACCGAATGTCCCCCGAAGTTCTCCATGAGAAGCCTCGGACTACCAGGGTCTGCGTCTGGTAGCGCAATTAAAATTAAAGGAGCGCTGGTCACGCATGCGCACAAGCGTGACCGGTTCTCTATTCATTTCTACGGAGCTGCAGACACAGACCCCGGTTTTTCATGGAGAACTTCGGGGGACTTTCGGTCCACCGTTGTCCTTATCGATGGGGGTCCCAGCGATCACACATGTCTCCCCTATCCTGTGTATAGGGGAGACATGTGTTTTGTAGGAACAACACCTTTAATGGCAGAGCGGGGAGATACCACCCTGCTCTGCCGTAGTGTTCAGTGGTGTCGCGCTGTAGGAGCCATAGAGGCTGCTAGCGGAACCTCCGGCCATGTGGCCCATAGCAGCCGCTATGGCTGCTACAGCGGTAGTTACAGTAGTTACGCCACTGCTAGTAACACATCAATGCGACCAACTTTTCCTTCTGAGTGACAATGCCGGATTTTTTCAAGAGTGTGGCATTGTCCTGTTTGTTGCGTGAACTAAAAACGAACTAATGAATAAATGCAAACAGAAACTCTGGTCCCTAATGAATAAATACAATGGGAAGCTCTGGTTTTATCTGTTTCCCTTTAAAAGAGATCTACAGTACCAGAAGAAAATTGAAGGACCTATTTTATTTAAAGGGAAGGTGTCATGAAATGTGTTTTTTTTTTATCATATTGCTTTTAATATGATATTAACATAAATTTTATTTATTTATATTCTCATGTTCTACTTTTTACTTTGTTCTTAGTTTTACTTCTCTATGGGGGCTGCCATTTTTTTTTCATCTCTGTATGTGTCGATTAACGACACATACAGAGATGGAATACGGCACATACAACCCCATAGAGAATGCGAACGGGAGCCATTCCATTCACAGCAGCATACGCCGTCTGTGTGGGAACGGCGCATGCGCCGCTCCCACACAGACCAACACGAAGCTCATTCGCAGAGCGAAATCCGGTGCCATTTTCATGTTCAAGGAAGCGAAGGCGCAAGGAATAGGAGCGGAGGCGGCAGCGGCGGCAGGAGCAGGTAATTTATGTTTGTGTATGTGATGTGTGTATTATGTTCGTGTTATACTGTCTGTTGAGAACTGTATCTAATCCTCCTACACTGTGCAGTCGCTCAGAAAATGGCGGCACACAGTGTAGGAGGTTTGAAGATTCAAACACCTCCTTCTCCTGGCACTAGCCAGAATAAGGGAGGGGGGATTGTGTGAGAGAGAGTGTGTCTACCCCAAATTTGCAGCATAAAGCAATCAAGTTGCTTTACCACATTGACCATGCTGCAATTTTGGGAACTGATCCCTTTAGTGGCCAGCACATGGAAATGTAATAAATTAGAATCTAATTTATAATATTTCCTGACTTGTGAAAACATTTAAAAAAAACTAAAACAATGTGTAATCACTTAAATAATAATTGTTTAACTAAAAAAAAATTAAAACAATTCTAGCGACACATTCCCTTTAAGTAGTGGCAAATATGTAGGAATATCAATAAATTTGGTGATTTGAATTCACTAACTTTCTCCATGGCAACACTGCACCTAACAGAAATCAGAAGGGGGCTTATTGGCATAAGAATCCCTCCAGTGGTGCAACTTCGGGCCATGTACACATGACAAATACTCCATAAATTTGTTTAGAAAATCCACAGCAAATATCTGTGGCTGAAACTCAGAGTTCTGCCGTGGATTGACCACCAGTTCTGCACACAGAATAGCCCCATTGTAATTCAATAAAGGTAATACGCAGATATTTTCCTGAACTTCTAAATAGGGTATGATACCCCATTCACATGAATTTCTGGCAGATTGTTAATGGATTCTATTAGGATTTAGGCGCAGAATCCGCACCTAAATTCGAACAGAATTCTGAACGTGTGAATATGGCCTCAGGCTTTGAGAATTTAAATTCAAGTAATCTTATTTCACCATAGAAGTAAGATACTAAAAAAGAACACTTAAAGTGTACCTATGCCTCTATAAAACTTTGGACATGTCATAGTGACATATCAGAAGTTTGGATCGGTAGGGGTCCGAGAACTGAGACCCCATCGATCGCTAAAACAAAGCGGCAGAAGCGCTCAGATGATCACTTGGCCGCTTCGTTTCTGCTCGGCTTTCTTCAGAAACCAGAGCGAGTGGGGTACAGGCTCAATCGAAAGTATATGTCTGTACACTGCTCGTTCAGATTTCCGAGGAATGCCAACCAGACCTGATCAGAAACTAATCGGCACAGCGCTCACCCGCGATCGTTGGTGGTCTCAGTGGTCAAACACCCACCAATCAAAACTTCTGACATGTCACTATGACATGCGAAAAGTTTTATAAAAGTATAGTTACCCTTTAAGGGTCAGAACTAGTTCACATACATTAGAAGATTATTGTTCACAATTATAGACAACCAAAACAAATATTACGGACACATGAAATATGATCTGCATTTAAGTTTCTTAAATATAAAAGATATCTTACTCTGTCTTGTTGGATATGCAGAATAACTATGAACTGTTAAAAAATAAGAAATTATTAAAATTATTTAAGGAGGTGTTAAAAGACATGAAGGTAAACATGTAATGAATGAAAAACATTTCAGCAGTTCCCATGCATTTCAATTGTGCTTCCCTTTGCACGAGCTGATCTTTGGGGTCCCCAAGAACGGGGCCTACAGGTTAAGAATGGTTTGTCAAACTAGACAGACTCTTTAATGTGCCTTCTATAATAAGTTGTTTAAAGACAAGTGGCTTCTATCAGGGCAAACAAGGAATTTTTGGTTGACAGCCAAAAGCATGATTTTACATATTCAGTACAAGATTTACATTTTAGGAGTCTGTAGATAACAGACTGTCTAAGGCTACATTCAGACAAGCGTCGGCAACCTCGGACGTGAAAAAAGGCAGTTTTTCATGTCCGGGGTGCACCCGTGTAGGACGTGTTATCACGGATCCCTCAGACTAGAGCCTATTGAGGGATACGTGAAAACCCAGGAAAATAGGACATGTCCTATTTTCCACAGACCCTTCACACGCACCGTTGAAACAGCGGCCGTGTGAACGGCCCCATTGAAATACATGTGTCCGTGTGACGGACATTGTTTTAAAGGCTGTTACATGGACGAGTTACACACTCATCTGAATGAGCCCTAACACTTTAGACTGGGTCCATCAAGTAGGCCACAATTTAAAGAGAATCTGTCTCTTCTCCTGACATGTCGGTTTTAGTAAATAATTGTATTCCGCATAAAACAACAATGCTTGTGCATCTGGTCTTAGAACTCTATTATTCCTCCTGGGACACACCCCTTTGATAAGGGGAAAGGTAACTCAGTTGTCAATGTATTCATACATTTCCAGGAAGAATAACAGAGGAACGGCACAACACAGTTTTAAGAGAAGGTGCTCCAGAATTGTAATTTTATGGGGAATTCATGTAGTTGCTAAAACAACCATGTCAGTTAACACTGCTCAGTAGATTTTTAGCTTACCATCTATAGGCACAGTCCCCATATTTGAGAGGGCTTCACCAAACTATAAACATTTTAGAATAGGATCGTGTCTGAGTGTCAGACAGCTATTGTACAATATTGCATTACTCTACTGTATTAACATTGGTTGTAATGTGCTTTTTAATGCATGATCTGGTGCTTTGGGTCATATCTTTCTTGTCTGTCCACTGTTTATATGTAAGAAATCTTAAATAAAATCAGATTGAACTATAACTTACAAAGCATTCTAGAAGGAGGATTATTAGTGAATTGGTCTTGTCCTGTAAATAGCCAAATTAAAAAGGTTAGATTACACAAGAAAAACTTACTAGAAATGGTACACAGTACCTCCCAGTCATCCCAATTTTTGCAGGATTTGCTTGATTCACAGACCTTGAGAAAATTGTGCCTTTTTTTAAAAGAGCTTAAAGGAAAGGTGTCATTCATTTTTTTTTAAATTAAATTATGTGTTTTTGTTCAATAACATTTTATATGTACGTTATTTATTTTTCCACATGAAATGGTTTTTTTTATTAACACTTTTTTCATTTACTGGGGGCTGCCATGTTCTGTTTCATCTGTGTATGTGTCTCTTAACGACACATACACAGATGGAATATGACTGCTACAGAGCATAGGACATAACGAACGGGAGCCAATAGTTACATACTGTGCTTGTGCCGTCTCGCTCTGTATTGCGCAGGCGCAGTTCAGAGAGATCCACCATAGAAGCTGGTTTGTAGGGGGAAAGCTGTTGCCATTTTGGAGAAGACCGGCTGCATGTAAGGTGTATGTGTGTACGCGTGCAGGCGGGTGGAGGGGTTGAGTGTGTGTGTCTGCCTGTGTGTGGCACGGTTGCATGTTTAGGGGGGTTTGTGTGTGGGGGCGCTCAACGGAACAGCGGTGCTCGCTGCTGATCCTTCAAAACAGCTGATTGGCGGCTATGAAGGATCAGTGGCACACGAGCGCAGCTTACCCTTCGCAGCCGCTTATCAGCTGTTTTGAAGGATCAGCGGCGAGCACCGCTGCTCTGTCGAGCGCCCCCCCCGCACACACACACACATGCAGGTAAGTTGTGTGTGTGTGGGGGAGGTTTGTTTGTGTGTGGGGGGGGGTTTATGTATGTGCGGGGGTCTGTGTGTGGCACGGTTGCATGTTTTGGGGGTTTATGTGGGGGGGCGCTCAACGGAGCAGCGGTGCTTGCCGCTATTCCTTCAAAACAGCTGATTGGCGGCTATGAAGGATCAGCGGCACATGAGCGCAGCTGATCCTTCTAGTGCCCCCACACACACACACAAACCCCCCCCAAACATGCAGGTAAGGTGTGTGCGTGCGTGGTTTCGTGTTTGGGGGTCTGTGTGTTGCGCGGTTGCATGTTTGGGGGGGGTTAGTGTGGTGGGGGGGCTCAACGGAGCAGTGGTGCTCGCCGCTGTTCCTTCAAAACAGTTGTTTGGCGGCTGTTTTGAAGGATCAGCCGCGAGCACCGCTGCTCTGTCATTCCTTGCTCCTACTGTGAACCGCCGTGTAACTACATGGAGATTCACAATAGGAGCAAGGAAAGAAGAAGCAGCGGCATATAACTAACTTTTATATTTTTTGTGTTGCAGGTTCCACTGGACCGTTTAGTCTACGTCGTAGATTCATTGGACTACTTCAATGATCTACTTCTTTTTTTCTTTTTCTTGGGGGAGTTTTTATTTCAATAAAAAAATTATTTTCTTATGTCTCTGTTTTATTTTAATACTTTATTATCGCCTTAGTAATGGCAGTTGTCCATTACTAAGGCGGGGCTTAGTGTTAGCGAGCAAAAAAGCTGCCACTAACCCCCAATTATTACCCCGGTACCCACCGCCACCAGGAAGAGCCGGGTACGATCTAGAAAATGAAAGCCTCAACAATCTTGTGAAAAACAAAGTAAAAATAATTGTGATATTCAAAGCGGTTGCAAAGATATTATTGTTTAAAGAAGTGCATATCAGAAATGGAAAATTTGACTTGGACAAGGGGTATCAATGACCCTTGGTCATGAAAGGGTTAAGGAATTTCCCTGGACAGAAGCAATTTACAGCATTCTACTTATTTTACTGCTGCGTGTTATAAGAAATGTTCCTACCATCCACAAGTTTATCAGCAATTAACATTTCTTCTTCCTTGTCTTTTTCCTCTGGTTTTGTAACTACCATCGATGTTAAAGGAGTGACAAACTTAAATTTCAGGGACAGCTCAAGCGCCTGCGCTGTTAGGTTTGCTTTTTCTGATGGTTCTGCATAGAGCCTTAAATGAAATAAAATAATTTGAGAGACATGAGATCATGTTTACTCACCGTGTACCATATCTTGTACAAAAAGCATTCACACTATTATATATTAAAAAAGACTAAAATACTTAGTGTAACTAAACTTTAAAAAAACTTTTGACATGTCATAATGACATGTCAGACGTTTTGATCGGTGGGGGTACGAGCTCTGGGATCCCCACCAATTGCTAAAACAAAACGGCAGAATACCTTGGGTGAGCGCTGTGCTGGTTAATTTCTGATAGGCTTTCTTTGGAAAGCCGAGCGAGCTGTGTACAGACTCATAAACTTTCTAATGAGCACGTACAGCGCTCGCACAGGTTTCAGAGGAAAGCCGAACAGAAACAAAGCGGCACAGCGCACATCCAAATGCTTCTGCCGTTGGGTCGAATGGGAAAAAAAAAAACAGCTATTGCGAAAAAAAATTGGGGGTTTCTGTTTTTTTGCGTTCATTGTGGGGCAAAAACCACATGTTCACTTTAGTCTATGGGTTAATACGATTACGGCAATACCAAATTTCTATGTTTTTTTATGTTTTACCACTTTTATAAATAAAAAACTATTTGTTAAAAAAAAATTGTTTTGTGTTTCCACATTCTGAGAGCCATAACTTTTTTATATTTCCATCGATTGAGCGGGCTTAATTTTTGTGGGGCGAGCTGTCATTTTTATCGGTACTATTTTGGGGTACATGTGACTTTTTGATGATCACTTTTTATTCAATTTTTTGGGGGGAGCTAAGGGCACCAAAAAAAGGCAAATTGGGTGTGTTTAAATTATTTTTTTTTTTACAGCATTCATCGACCGGGTTAAATAATGTTATTAGTTGAATGGAGAGAAAGAAGGCTGGCACTGCCCTAATTCAGGCACCATACGTGGAGTGCAGCTGTCAAATTGTTGCCCACGGGGTGCTCATCGATAGAAAACAGCACGTATAAAACTTGAATGTAAGAGGTAGAAAAGCCACATCAGACAGACCGATATCATTTTCAATAAATCCTTTTATTGCCACATATGGTGAGTGCCTCGTGCTTTCTACCTTTTACATTTAAATAATGTTATATTGTAATAGTTCGGACTTTTACAGACGTGGCGATACCAGTTATATTTACTTTTTCTAACATTACTTCAGGGAAAAAACGGAATTTTTTGAACTATTAATATTTTTTTATTTTTTACACTCTACTGAAAACTTTATTTCATTCTTTTTTACACTTTACATTAGTCCCCTTAGGGGATTTAAACCAGCGATTGTCGGCTCGCTAGTACAATACACTGCAATACTAATGTATTGTCATTTTTACAGGCTTCTGTTAAGACCTGCCAGAGGCAGGGTTTTACAGAGGCAGACAGAAGGCAGACCTCTTCCTAACGGCTTAAATGCAGCATTTAAGTGGTTAAACGGCCGGGAACAGAGCAATCTCTGTTCCTGGCCGTTGGTCCGTGTTATTACCTGTAATACACAGCTGACACCTGAGCGTATTGAGCGGGCTCAGCGCGTGAGCCCGCTTCATACTTACACCCCAGCACCTTGGCGTACCTGGCACATCCTTTTGCGTAAAGGCGTTAAATATATTAATATGACCGATCCATTATTGCCCTAGTTTTACATTTCTCTCAGTGCTTACCACCAACCCACATATTGCCCTCTTTTTATAGACAACCCCCAGCTTTCTGTTTTCTGAAGGTGCAGTGTTGTCATGGAGCCCTTGTGTGAATTTAAGAAAAAGTACTATGCCCACCAAAGTCGTTATCCAAAGATAGATTTTTATTATTGATAGTTATGCCAGTGTCAGTGCAACGTTTCGGTCAAGTTTCTGACCTTCATCAGACACTGTAATATCCTGGGTCCGGCGTAATGGCGCTTAATGTATGGCAGCTTACCGCTGTGTGAATTTAAGTCACCATCTACATCAATATTTACAACCTAACTTGCTTAACCCGTTAGTGACCGCAATTACGCCTTTTCACGGTGACCACTAATGGGCTTTATACTTATGCATATGCATATTCACGGCGCTGCATCAGAATAAATAAACAGAGCAGGGAGCCGTTAAATCTCCCTGCTCTCAGCTACCAGAGGTAGCTGAGGGCTAGGGGCATCCCTGCTCGAACGGGTGAGATCGATATCAGTATCGATCTCACCCGTTTAACCCCTCAGATGCGGCGCTCAATAGCGAGCGCCGCATCTGAGTTGTTTCGGAAAGAGGGAGGGAGCTCCCTCTCTCATCGCACCGGCACCCGACAATAAGATCACCGAGTGTCTGTGTCTTCTTTGGCAGCCGGGGACCTAATAAAGGCCCCCAGGTCTGCCTGTAGTAAATGCCTGCTAGCAGAGGCCTGTCCGTTTTAAACAGACAGGCAGTAATACACTGCAATACTAAAGTATAATATAGTGTATTATAAAAGCGATCGGATGATCGCATATTAAAGTCCCCTAGTGGGACTAGTAAAAAAAAAGTTAAAAAAAAAGTTTAAGTGAAAAACCCACTTTTTCCCCTTACAAAATGCTTTATTATTAAAAAAACAAATTAAAGTAAAAAAGTTACACATATTTGGTATCGCCGCGTCCGTAACGATGCAGACTATAAAGCTATTACATTATTTAACCCGCACAGTGAACGCCGTAAAAAATCGAATAAAAAACAATGGAAAAAATGCTGTTTTCTGTGAATCCTGCCTTAAAAAAAAGTGATCAAAAAAGTCGGATCTACTGCAAAATGGTACCAATAAAAACTACAAGTCGTCCCGTAAATAAAAAATACATACAGCTGCATCGGCGGAATAATAAAAAAGTTATGGCTCTTCAAATATGGAGACACAAAAACAAATAATTTTGAAAAAAAAGTGTTTTTACTGTGTAAAAGTAGTAAAACATACAAAATCTATACAACTTTGGTATCGTTGCAATCGTAACATCCCACTGAATAAAGTTATTGTGTTATTTATACCACACGGCAAATGGTGTAGATTTAGGACGCAAAAAAGTGTGGCGAAATTCCTGTTTTTTTCTATCCCCCCCCCCCAAATTTTTTAAATAAAAGTTCATCAATAAATTATACGTACCCCAAAATGGTGCTATTAAAAAATACAACTCGACCCGCAAAAAAACAAGACCTTATACAGCTATGTCGACAAAAAAATAAAAAAGTTATAGCTCTTGAAATGCGACGATGGAAAAACGTAAAAAATAGCTTGGTCATTAAGGTTTAAAATAGGCCAGCCATTAAAGAGTTAAATAGTGGTAATCGTGTCTTTGAAGAATATACGTACTGTAAAAACATTGATGTGGTTGATGATTTGAATACATGTAGAAAAGGTGTTTTTTTTTAAATTGTATTTATTCGTATTTCACTATGTTTGGTAATTGATTTTACCTCGCCGTATATATTTTCAATTAAATAATTATATAGTTTTCTATTTGCTCTGATGAGTGCTTGATATGTCCTAGATACATTTTTTCTTTTTCTACAATTATATCTTTCTAGGTCGGCACCGTGTACTATTTGGTTGTTACATTAGTCAGAGGTTCCTATTTGGATATTCTTAGTATATATCCTTTGATTTGAATACATACAAGGGCCCCATGACAACACTGCACCTGACAAATATTAGTAAAGTATTATGTTCTTTTCCTTAAAAATCAAGTCTCAGAGTATTAAAATCCCTGGCGAATTTGCTGTGGGTTACTTCTGACTCCAAGTAATGTCTCTTTCTCTACCATCTGGATCTGCCCAAAAAAATGTTGATTATCTTGTCTTCCCATTCTCTCGTGTCCAACATTTTAAAACATAACTGCTTGTAAATTAAAGTAATAGATATAATAAAAAATACTACTTGAACTACTTCACTCATTTACATACCGCTTGTCCAACAACTGCTGTATAGTGAGATATGCCCAGAGTCTCTCTGTAAAGTCACCAAAGATGTATTTCTGCTGTTTGCTTACATCATCCTCACTTTGGAGCTGAATATTTTCAGTGTATTTCATAGATTCATCAGCCTATTCAACATATCACATTGAATCAGATATACAAAATACTGTATGGATTTCATGTTAGTCAGTAGGGAATAAAGGAGCACATGTTATAGGAAAACTGCTAAAAATACAATATAGAGTCACAAAACGGCCAGAAATAGTGTAAACTCACCTGAAAAGTTAGGAACGCTTCAAAAGGGTTTTCCCATCAGGTATATTTATGGCATATCCAAAGGATGCACATCTGGGACCCGCACCTATCTCTAGAACGGGGCCCCCACAACCCCGTTCTACCTTTCTCGGTTCCTGATGCCTCCTCGGCCACTTCCTGATTGCTTGGTTGGAAATTACGAAAACAGCGTAGCTCGCTGAGCGACTCTGTTTTCGTAACTCTTATAGATGTGAATGGCAGGTACGGAAACAGTATAGCTCGTGTGCTATGCTGCTTCCCCAACTGCCATTCACTTCAAACAGCGTAGCTCAGCAAGGTCCGCTGTTTTACTGATTTAATTGTCGGAAATTACTAAGTGGCTCGGAAGGTAGCGGGAACCGAGAAATGTAGAACTGTGGTTAAGGGGGGCACCATTCTAGAGATAGGTGCGTGTCCCAGAGGTGGGACCCACATCTATCTGAAATCTATGGCTTATCCTGTGGAAATGCCATAAATGTCCCAGATGGGCCAGCCCCTTAAAACAATCAGAGATAACTGACAATACTGATCCTATGTTGCAAATAATTATTATATAAGTAAAGTGTATATGCCGCTTACATTCAGGTACAGAGTAGGGAGGGGGCTGGGAAATTGCCCAGGGAACCAAAACATAGTATGCCCCCAAACACCACAACCTTGAATAACCTTCCTGAATGTATATTGTCTTCACCTAGTCAAGAGCATACAGAGATTGGGAGTGGATGAAATGGGGAGGCTCTGATGCCTCTAGGTTTATTCACCTCTGCAACTTCTTTACGGGACATGATTTATTATGCCATATTTGAAGTCGCAAAGGAATTTTTCACCTTACGTAATATGAGGCATTTGGCAAATACCTCATAAAGGTTTTTGCCTTCCTCTGGAGCAACACTGTAGGATTATAGGTTGGACTTGATGGACCTGTGTCTTTTTTTTAAGGCCTTATGCACACGACCGTAGTAACTTTGCAGTCTGCAAAACCACGTATCCATTGTCTGTATTTGCAGTCCATTTGTCCGCAAAAAACCTCCTGCAGTATATCCATGTGTCATCAGTACTCACAGAAACGCACTGAAAAAAAAAAAGGAATGCTGGAATTGATGTTACCAGTTTGTCTCAACCCCCTGAGTAGGTCAAATGATCGCTGGATTACATGAATTCCCTTGCGTCGCTTGGCAACTTGCAGATGACACACGGTCGTCAACCTGTAATCACTATTGTGTGCATGGAGCCATATAAATGAATGGGTTTGTAAGCTATCCGCAAAATTGCGAATAGCACACTAACAAAAAAACACGTTAGTGTGCATGAGGCTTAACTATGCAACTATATGAGTTCCATAATAAAACGACTCTAGAGAGTGATCAAACCTCTTTAACACTGATCAGAAATTTTTGTTACTGAACATCTGACAACACTTAGGCGGGATTCACACGACCGGGTCCCGCCCGAGCCAGAGTGTCGGCCGGTAAAATCGGCCATTTTGCCCGGCCGGTTTGCATAAAGTTTTGCATCCGTTCCGGGCCGGGCAGATCTGGACAGTGACATCAGCGGCAACTCCTGAAGGGGAATCCCCATGTGTTCGGGGATTCCGCTTCAGGAGTTTCCCCTGATGTCACTGCCCAGATATGGACAGAGACATCAAGCGCTCTGTCCAGGAGAGGAATCCCCGAAAACACGGGGATTCCGCTCCTTCAAGGAGCTAAAGTGGGGCTAGCACATAGCAGAGCGGGGAGATACCTCCCTGCTCTGCTATAGTGGCGTCGCTACAGTAGTAGCAGCTGCAGCAGCAGCAGCTGCTAGCGGCGCCATGGAAGGTGTCGCCGGGCCAGGGCGCTTTTAACAAGCAGGGGAAGGGAGCCAACGCAGCGCTCCCTTCCACCTGCTGTACACCCCGGCCCTGCCACACAGTGTACAGCGTAGCCATTCGTCCGAATGGCATCAACTCCTCCTCCTCACATGCACTCTGCGCTGTGAGGAGGAGGAGATAGAGCGCAAGCCACGGAAAACCCGGCCATCACTCGGGACACATTCCGGTGATGGCCGTGTATTACCCGGCCCCATAGACTTCTATGGGAGCCGGGTGGCCGCGTACCCGGCCGAAAATAGAGCATGTCCTATTTTTTGACGGCCGGTTTTCCCGGCCGTCAAAAAATCGGTCGTGTGAATAGCCCCATTAGGGTCTGTTATTCCTAATGCAGCCGGGTGCCGGCCGATTTATGAACAGCCGGCACCCGGACGGGAAACCCTGTCGTGTGAATGAGGCCTTACTAAATAAACTGCTACTGATTTTAAAAGAAGCCAAACGAGTCTTGAGAAGTTATATTTTGTTACATGATATAAATTCATCTGCTTTTTTAAGTATAATAAAATCCAGATTTTAGAATTTATATGTTGTGGCATCAACATATTGGAAGCATCTCTTTTCTATTGAGGATATCTATTTTTCAGAATAGAAAGGCATGATCCTTGACACAGCAGAGAGAACATCAGACGTTCAGTGGTGATCACTCAAAGTAATAGTATCTGGATGACTGCTCTGTATACAACTTTCCCATCGGACTAATTTCTAGAACTACTTTTGTCCAGCTAACGTGTTAATTATTGTATTTATTGGGTAGAGTTCCGACTCTCCCCAAAATTAACTTTACTGCTCTTAGTTTCTTTCATTTTTAGGACAAGAAATACTTTTTATTTTGTACATTGATATATACCAGCAGAGGTTCTTTATCATATTTACTCCAACCAGATCTAATGCTGCATAAAAGGAGTCTATATAACAAAATATGAGAACATTTTATTCTAGTGAATTCTCATAATTATGATTATGCTAAAGTTTTCAGATATTTTCTTTTACAATAAGGGAAGGACATTAAAAGAATATTATGTTATTAACTCCTTAACCCCTTCCAGACATTTGTCGTAAGTATACGTCATGGAAAGCCAGTGCTTCCCGTAAAATGTCGTATACTTACGACAAATGCTTGGCACCGGCTCAGAAGCTGAGTCGGTGCCATCATCCCCGAATGTCAGCTGTATCTGACAGCTGACATACTGCTGTAACGGCGGGGACCGAAGTTAGCTTCGATCCCCGCCATTAACCCCTTAAATGCAGCCGTCAAAACCGCTGGCTACATTTAAGGTGTTTGCAGCTCATCGACACCCCAGCAATGAAATCGCCGGAGTGTCGGTGGCTGCAATGGAAACCGGAGGCCTAATACTGGCCTCCCGGTGTGCCTAGCATGGAAAACTTCCAGCCCCCGCCCGGAGGCGGGGCCTGAAAGGCTTCCGTAGTCGCCGGCAAGATGGTGCCGGCTCAGGAGATGAGCCACCGTCATCAGCGGTGGATGTAAGCTGTATGTTACAGCTGACATCCACCTGTAACGGCAGGAACCAGAGCTAGCTCCAATCCCTGCCATTAACCCCTCAGATGCAGCGATTGGATGCGATCGCTGCATCTTTGTGGTTGCTAGCAGATCGGCAGCTGTGCCCAGCAATCGCATGACTGCCGACTGCTACTATGAAACCAGGAGAGCTAACAATGGCCTCCTGTTTGCCATTACGGAAGCTGATTAGGCCCCGCTTGGAGGCGAAGCCTAATCGGCTTGCTGTCAGTGAATGACTGACAGATCTAATACATTGCACTACGTAGGTAGTGCAATGTATTAGAAAAAAAATCTGACAGTTGGACCTTCAAGTCCCCTAGTGGGACCAAAGTAAAGTGTAAAAAAAAGTGAAAAAAAATATGTGAAAAAAAGTTGTAAAAATTATAATAAAAGTTTTAAGTAATAAAATAAAACACAATCGCCCTTTTTCCCTTATCAAGTCCAAAAATAAATAAACCATACATATTTGGTATCGCCGCGACCGTAATGGCCTAAACTATAAAAATATTATGTTATTTATTCCACGCGGTGAACGGTGTAAAAAAAAAACTTTAAAAATAATGCCATCATTTCTGTTTTTTGGTCACTTTGCCCTACAAAAATTGAAATAAAAAGTGATCAAAAAGTCGGATGTATCCAAAAATGGTGCCTATAAAAACTATAGCTCGTCTCGCAAAAAACAACTCCTCATACAGCTCCGTCGACTAAAAAATTAAAAAGTTATGGTTCTCACAACTTGGCGACAGAAAAAATATAAACATTCTTTTTACAAAAGTAATTTTATTGTGCAAAAAGTTGTAAAACATAAAAAAGTGCTATAAATTAGGTATCACCGGAATCGTACGGACCCGCAGAATAAAGTTAACATGTAATTTATAACGCATAGTGAACACTGTATAAAAAACCTTTAAAAAACTATGGCAGAATTGCAGTTTTTTGGTCACCTTGCCTCTCAAAAAATAGGATAAAAAGTGATCAAAAAGTACTCCAAAATGGTACCAATAATAACTACAGCTCATCCCGCAAAAAAACAGCCCTCATACCACTACGTCTATGAAAAAATAAAATTAGCTTCCATAAGTCAGGAAATAAAAAGTATGCAGTTGTGCATATCAGAGGGGAACATTTCACCTGTTTTAAGAGGCGATTTATCGAGGCCCTAAAATTAGGGAACCAGGAAGGGGGGGGGGCCCAAACATATCTGCTGGAAGCGAGGGTGCCCGTATTATACCAGAAAAACACTTCCTAGCAAAATTCCCCAAACTGCAATGGTGCGGAGTGTGGACCAAAAGGGGGATAAGTAAAGACACCGTTTATCAGTGCGACACCGGCCTGTGCAGAAATGATTGCTTCACAGCGTAACGCACATCTATGGATTATTTTATTGTTTACCCCATTATTATACCCCCTGACTAAGCCCCTGATGTACTCTGCCCAGCTTACATATGCCCCACATTATAAACTGAAACACCAGTAAAACTCCAAACAAAACTACCACCAAGCAAAATCCACGCTCCAAAAGCCAAATGGCGCTCCCACCCATCTGAGCCCTACCGTGTGCCCAAACAGCAGGTTGCTTCCACATATATGGCACCGCCATAGCCTGGAGAACCCTTTTAACAATTTTTGGGATGTGTGTCTCCAGTGGCATAAGCTGGGCACGACATACTTGCCACTGAATTGGCAATTCTAGAGAAAAATGTTCATTTTTACTTTGCACCATACGCAGCGCATTTATTTATGGAAAATACCTGTGGGGTGAAAATGCTCACTACACCCCTTAATAAATGCCTTGAGGGTGTAGTTTCTAAAATAGGATCACTTCTGGGGGGTTTCTTTTATTATTTCCCATCTGAGCCTCTGCAATTGTGAACCAATTCTGTGTAAATCGCCAAATTAGGCCTCAATTTCGCATGGTATTCTCTCACTCCTGAGCCCTGTCAAATGTCCAGGCAAAAGTTTGGGGTACCATGTAGGGTGATTCTAAAACCGGGAAACACAGCATAATAATTAGAGAGCTGTCTTTTATGGTGGCACAAACTGGGCACCACATATTGGCATATCAATTGAAAAATCCAATTTTTACTCTGCAATATCGAGTGCACACTAATTTATGCAAAACACCTGCGGGGTTAACATGCTCACTGCACCCCTAGGTGAATACTTTGAGGGGTGTAGTTTCCAAAATCGGGGTCACTTTTGGGGGTTTCCACTGTTTTGGTCCCACAGGGGTTTTGCAAATGCTACATAGCAACCAGAAACCAATCCAGCAAAATCTGTAGTCCGAAAGCCAAATGGCACTCCTTCCCTTCTGAGCCCTGCCGTGTGCCCAAAAATTAATTTATAACCACATATGGGGTATTTGCTTAACAAATCTATGTGTATCCATGGTAACAGACGACAAATAAATAGTTTGTAGTTTGATCCTGCAGTTATAATCTCTTCCATCTGTCCCCTACTTTTTGCTAACCTATTGAATGTCTGTAAGCAGGAAGAGGACCAATAGAAGGCAATACGAATGCAGAATCATTCATTTCAGATGCATTGGGAACATTTTTGAAATTTGGTTGCGGAGGTGAACATATCCCTAAGGCCCAATGCACTTGACCGTAGGTTGGAATTGATGTCACTGGTTTGTCCCAACCCCCTGAGTATTGGCTGTGGTACCTCTGACCAGTCCCCTCTGTGGGAAGTTCCTTTGAGTTAAAAGCTCTTTGTTTCCGAGCGCACTTCACCTGCATTGAAATAACATATTTAGCCAAACTCTCATCAGCTTGTCTGACTTGTACGGAACTAGATGCAGATCTTTATCACTGTTTCTGGGGTTGCCCCCGCATATAACAGTTTTGGAAACAATTTGAAAATTTTGCTCTCACATACTTAGTCAACTTTGTGCCGTTATCGCCTGACTATAGTATTTTTGGTTGTTTAGACTCGATACACCTCTCATAATCTCTGGTGCGGCCCGTAAATAGAGATATTGCAAGAATGGCTCTCAACCCCCATCCTTGAAATTATTCTTGCAAAAACTTTCCCATGTTTTCAGGATGGATTGGGTGGAAGCAACTCTACATATAGAACTCAAACTTTAAAAAAAAACTTTATGTGACTGATTTATTAACACATTGCCACCAAGAATTAAGCAGAAACTCTGTACATTTCCAATATATCACATATATCACATAGTATCTTGAAGAAATGTTAGCGGGTGAATGACCTTTGGTTGCGTGGCCAACATTGGCAAATAATTTTTTGAGCTTTCTCGCTTAACAACTTGTGACTCAAGTGTCCTAATTCCCCCTTTCCCCTCCCTCTCTTTGTATTTCTTGCTGGCACCTGATGCTGTGTTATACCTGAACGATATTTTGCATGTGGTTTCCGAAGTGATTTCTATCCCATAGCAGGGTGCCATAGCAACATAAGTTGGGACATATCTCTTTGTCTTGATGTCATGATCTCATGACTGGTTTTACGATTGTAACAAATTTCTTTCAGCTTTTGACAACTGAGATGACATGCACCCTATTTTCCATTGATTGTTCCCATTTCTTTATCCCATTTTGTTGTATTAAAAAATGTATAAAGACAGTTTTAAAAATAAAAAAAAAAGTAAGGGCTCGTCCACACGCTGCAGAATTGCCGTGTTTTTTACGGACGGAATTTCGGACGGAAAAAACGCAGCAGAATACAGTAGCAGCATAGTGGATGAGATTTAACAAATCTCATCCACATGCTGCATACATATTCTGAGACGAAATTGACCTGCAGTGCGTATTTTTTGGACCGCAGCATGTCAATTCCTGCTGCAGAAAGTGTCCATAATTGCTGCATTTTTCAGAGGAGACGTCTACATCTCCTAACATTGGGAAAAACGCAGCAATTTACCATTTCCTCCGTAAAAACCGCAGGAAATGGTGCGTTTTTGCCGCAGCGGAAAACGTTGGACCTTCAATGGAATTGCTGCAGAAATTTTCTGCAACAATTCCGTTGTGTGTGGACAAGCCCTAACATGTGTTATGGCATTTACAGCACACAATCTATACTTACCCCTTCTGCGTTTACATCCACAATAAATGAGTTCAAGTCATTATCTGTTAAACGTCCGGCAACAACGATTTCGCTCCCTTCATAGTAATGTTTGAAGTTGTTCTGAGTGAGGTCAGCTATAACATTCTCAGGATATTGCATTTTAATATCAATCAATGTTGGATTTGCTATTTCTTTATAAAAGCCCTAAAGTGCAAAAACAAAAGGAAAATGGAAATAAACAATGAGCATATGTATTGCACCTTCTGTCTTTATATGTATATTCTGTATATATGAACACAGCAAGAAACTTAAAATCTGAATTTTTTTGTGTATATTTGTGAAGAGACCCAATAATATGAAACAGCCATTAGCGTGTTGAAAGGGTCCAGATCAGATTTCTACATTAAAGGTTATGTACACCTGCTCACCCAAATTCATTTTATTGTCCCAATGCATCTAAAATGAAAAAAAAAAAGCAATTTTGCAATAAGACTAAGGCCTGCTTCACACGGCCGTGTTTGGTCCGTGAGATACGGACGGTATGTCGGCCATATTTCCCGGACCGAACACAGTATCACAGTATTGCCGTGGGGAGGCAGTGACTCACAGCATCCGTGGCAGCCCGAAACCCCTCATGACCGATGGCGTCTCTAGCACCGGAGGGGACCACGGTGCTAGCGGCAGCCACATTCACTTGTATATGAGTCCTCAGGACTCAGATACAAATGAATATTATAGGCTGCAAGCCACGTTAGGCTCGCAGCCTTTAAGGCGCTGGGAAGACTCCCTGCACAGGCCGGCGTGATGACGTGATGATAGTCTATGATGCTAGGAGTCCGGCTCCCTTAACTGGATTTGGTCTGGGAAATACGGCCTACATACGGTGGTCCGTATCTCACGGACCTAACACGGCCGTGTGAAGCAGGCCTTAATTAGAAATTTCCTATAGTTTGGTTTCTACAGCTTCTATGAAAATCTATCTGTATCCATGGTAACAGACGACAAATAAATAGTTTGTAGTTTGATCCTGCAGTTATAATCTCTTCCATCTGTCCCCTACTTTTTGATAACCTATTGAATGTCTGTAAGCAGGAAGAGGACCAATAGAAGGCAATACGAATGCAGAATCAGGCTACATAGCCTTTCTTTCTTGTCTGAAGCCATGGAGATGGAGCTGTAGAAACAAAATAGGACGTTTTTAATTAAGACTTTTTACAAAGTTGATTAATTTTTAATTTCAGATGCATTGGGAAAAATTTTACAATTTGGTTGCGGAGGTGAACATATCCCTAAGGCCCAAAGCACTTGACCGTAGGTTGGACTTGATGTCACTGGTTTGTCCCAACCCCCTGAGTATTGGCTGTGA
The DNA here is from genome assembly GCF_050947455.1 of Rhinoderma darwinii. Classification (NCBI taxonomy): domain Eukaryota; kingdom Metazoa; phylum Chordata; class Amphibia; order Anura; family Rhinodermatidae; genus Rhinoderma; species Rhinoderma darwinii. The sequence goes on along the minus strand of NC_134693.1, from coordinate 108,491,453 downwards.
TACCTCTGACCAGTCCCCTCTGTGGGAAGTTCCTTTGAGTTAAAAGCTCTTCGTTTCCGAGCGCATGCGGCCATTGCACTGCACCTGCATTGAAATAGCATATTTAGCCAAACTCTCCCTAATGATCCCTGAATGCAGGGTGAAACATGTAGGAGAGGCTAGGAAGAATTCAAATTGAATACAGGGATATGTTAGTAATAAGTAGCTGAGGCAGAACGTCCACCTGGGGGTGCTAGGAGATAGCCTGTACCAGGGCATTTCTGAAAGGATAGTAGGAATCCATTATCCTCTATGGTGAACCCTGAATGCAGGGTTTATATTATGAGACTGGCTGCAAATGCTAACAGTACCGATTAACTGAATGGTGGGGTGCTGGTGAGATAACAGTCATTATATAATCATTACCTGCATAACAACAGACTGCTTAGGAGAGATAGAGGTTAAATGACTACAATGGTGCTCTATAATCTACCTCTACACAGCTACTTACCCACCACTGTGGGAATTGTGAATACGAGTATATCCCACTCACTTGGGACCTGAATTAGTTAACTAAGTGTGCACTATTTTAAGTCACAAGTTTTGTTTATTTTAAAGTACATTCAATAAAAGTTATTTATTAGTATTAACGGAAACCCTATTCCAGTGAAAACAACCCCCTGAGTAGGTCACATGATCGCCGAATCTTATGAATTCCCTGGCGTCGCTTGGCAATGTCACATGATCCGCATATACGGACAGTAAAATTACATCTCCTGAGTTTTTGTGGCCCAGACTTGCAGCCCTTACACATATTTGTGAACATCATGGTCATGTGCATGGGGCCATAAAACTGAATGGGTCCATGTGCTATCCGTGAAATTGTGGATAGCAAACGGACAAAAAAAAACACAGACATGTGAATTAGGCCTTAGGCTGGATTTACATGTCGCAGTCAAGTAACAGTTTTTGACGCGTTTTTGTGAAAATCACTGTAAAAATGCACATTGACCATCGTAAAAGACAACCTGAGTCATTATTTACAGGAGAGTTGTGCACCTCGGACGTGAAAAACGGCAGTTTTTCACGCCCGAGGTGCATCCGTGCTCAGAGCTGCGGGACGCGATGTCTCGCATCCCCCATAGATGAGAATCTATGGATGGATGCGTGAAGCGTGAACAAATAGGACATGTCCTATTTTCCCACGGACCCTTCACACGGTCCGTTGAAACAACGGCTGTGTGAACGGCCACATTGAATTACAAAGGTCCGTGGGACGGCCGATGTTTCAACGGCCGTCCCACGGACGTTTTACACGCTCGTGTAAATAAGGCCTTACAGTGGTTTCAGCAAATAAAGCCCATTCAAAGTATGATGAAAAGTCGCAGAAATTTTCAATATACTTCCTGTATCAGTGCCTCACAGATTTCAAGATCTCAGCTTGCAGTCATTCAGTAGGAAACTTCATTGGTTACTTATTTTGGATAGAAATCTGTCCTGGTCATGTACTAAGTCATGAACCTGTGTCCCTCACATGCCCAGGACAGATTTGCATCTACAAGAATTAAACAATGAAGGTTCCTATTGAATGACTGCAAGCAGAGATATTGAAAACTGTGATAGAATAACTTTTCATTATGCAACAAACCAGCATTATTTTTTTAATCTGTTATAACCATTTAAAGGGGTTGCCCCAAGATTAAATGGTATCCCCTAACCACAGGATAGGTGATAACATGCTGATCTGTGGAGTTCTGACTGCTGGGATCCCCACCAATCACGAGAACGGCGTCCCGTTCCTCGGAATGAATGGAGCAGCATGTCGTGCATTCACACTGCGGCCACATTCACTGTCTATTTGACTGCTGGAGATAGCCGAGCGCTGTACTCGGCTAACTCCGGCAGTACCATAGAGAATGAATGGAGCAGCAGGGCATATGCGCAACCTGCAGCTTCATTCATTCGGAGGAACGGGACCCCCATCCTCATGATCGGTGAGGGTCCCAGCGGTCTGACCCCCAACGATCAGCATGTTATCACCTATCCTGCGGTTAGGGGATAACATTTAATCTAGAAGCAACCGCTTTAACATATAAGGGAATTGCTGTTCGTGAGCTGGCAATTGCTATGCTGCTTGGTCTGCGGTACACAACTGACTTTTTACAAAAAAAAAAAAAGAAAGTTTAATGAACAAAATGACTGATTTATTGTACAGAGGAAATCATAAATATAAAGACATACATGTAAAAGGTAGTACTCTCCATGTAAAGGTTTAACTTTTTAATATATCTAGACATATCAATATTTCCGTCAGGATTTTCTGTGGCGGAATTTCTGCAGTGTATTAGGCTATGTTCACACGGGGTATTTTGCCGAGTTTTTTGACGCGGAAACCGCGTCGCAAAACTCGGCAAAAACGGCCAGAGAACGCCTCCCATTGATTTCAATGGGAGGCGTCGGCATCTTTTTCCCGCGAGAAGTAAAAACTGCCTTGCGGGAAAAAGAAGCGACATGCCCTATCTTCGGGCGCTTCCGCCTCTGACCTCCCATTGACTTCAATGGGAGGCAGAGAAAGCATATTTCGCACTGTTTAATGCCCGCGGCGCTCAATGGCCGCGGGCGAAAATCGCCACGAAAATCGGCGTGCAGGGAGAGGAATATCTGCCTCAAACTTCCAAACGGAATTTTGAGGCAGATATTCCTCCTGCAAAATACCCCGTGTGAACATAGCCTTAGGGTAAGTCCACACGTAGCGTAAACACTGCGGACTTTCCGCAATGGATTTCTTTGCAGAAAATCCTTAGCATAGTACAGTAGCAGCAAAGAGGATGAGATTTGAAAAAATCTCATCCACACGCAGCATAAAAAACGCAACAAAATAAGTTCATAAATTGACCTGCACTTCGGTTTTTCAATCCGCAGCTACATGCTGCGGAATCGCTTATTTCCTGTTGCGGGTTTTCCCCATTGAACTCAATAGGGAAGTAAAACCCACAACAAATAGCAGATGTTTCAATTTTTTCGCGAAAAAGCTGCGATTCCACAACTCAGAAAAATAAAAGTCTATATTTGCCCATATCTCTATGCTCCTGCATCCAGCCCGGTCTCCAGGGATGACATTTCATCCCATGTGACTGCTGCAGCCAATCAAAGGCAGCAGTCAAATGGGACGAAACGTCATCCCAGGCAGCCGCCTGCAGGACATCAGAGGGACGCATCGCCATGACTACGGGTAAGTATAGGCTTTTTTTATGTGCTGTTTTCCGTAGTGGACATTTCGGCCGAAAAACTGCACCACAATTTGGTGCGGTTTTCCATCTGGTATTCACTGCGGGGTCCAGGCCGGATACGCTGTGTACTTTTACGGTGCGTATCTGCCCTGTGTGAACACAACCTTATAATAGCAGAAAAGCGGATGACTTAAAAAAAATTGCTTCCACACACTGCATAAAAAGCCTGCACAAAAGATGTGCAAAATGTACATGTTGTATGGATTTTCAATCCGTAGCTAGTCAATTTATGTTGCGAAAACGCTGTTGAATTTCCACACAGAAAATCCTGATGGAAATTCCACAGTGTTTACGCTATGTATGAACTTACTCTTAAGCTATGTTCACACGGAGTATTTTGGGGGAGGAATATCTGCCTCAAAGCTCCAAACGGAATTTTGAGGCAGATATTCCTCCCCCAAAATACTCCGTGTGAATAGCAATGATCGCGCCGTTTTTCGCCCGCGGCCATTGAGCGCCGCGGGCAGAAAACACGCTTTCTCCTGCCTCCCATTGAAGTCAATGGGAGGTCGGAGGCGGAAGCGCCCGAAGATAGGGCATGTCGCTTCTTTTTCCCGCGAGGCAGTTTTACTGCTCGCGGGAAAAAGACGCCGACGCCTCCCATTGAAATCAATGGGAGGCGTTCTCGGGCCGTTTCTGCCGAGTTTTGCGACGCGGTTTCCGCGTCAATAAACTCGGCAAAAGACCCCGTGTGAACATAGCCTTATGCCGCAAGTACAGCTATAGCACATGGATTTTATTTGTTTCACCTATACTTGCCACAAAACCACGGTAATTTGTGGTAAACCACGTGGTACTTACTATGGCAATTACTGCATCGTGTATGGGCACTCTAAGGGTATATTCAAATGGTGCGGTCAAATCACAGTTAATTTACTGCAATTTCGAAGTAATCGCAGAAATAAACCGTGATTTGACTGCGCAGTGTGAATGTAGCCTTAAAGAGGCTCTGTCACCAGATTTTGCAACCCCTATCTGCTATTGCAGCAGATAGGCGCTGCAATGTAGATTACAGTAACGTTTTTATTTTAAAAAAACGAGCATTTTTGGCCAAGTTATGACCATTTTTGTAGTTATGCAAATGAGGCTTGCAAAAGTCCAAGTGGGTGTGTTTAAAAGTAAAAGTCCAAGTGGGCGTGTATTATGTGCGTACATCGGGGCGTTTTTAATACTTTCACTAGCTGGGCGCTCTGATGAGAAGTAACATCCTCTTCTCTTCAGAACGCCCAGCTTGTGACAGTGCAGATCTGTGACGTCACTCACAGGTCCTGCATCGTGACGGCCACATCGGCACCAGAGGCTACAGTTGATTCTGCAGCAGCATCAGTGTTTGCAGGTAAGTCGATCTTACCTGCAAACGCTGATGCTGCTGCAGAATCAACTGTAGCCTCTGGTGCCGATGTGGCCGTCACGATGCAGGACCTGTGAGTGACGTCACAGATCTGCACTGTCAGAAGCTGGGCGTTCTGAAGAGAAGAGGATGTTACTTCTCTTCACAGCGCCCAGCTAGTGAAAGTATTAAAAACGCCCCGATGTACGCACCTAATACACGCCCACTTGGACTTTTACTTTTAAACACACCCACTTGGACTTTTGCAAGCCTCATTTGCATAATTACAAAAATGGTCATAACTTGGCCAAAAATGCTCGTTTTTTTAAAATAAAAACGTTACTGTAATCTACATTGCAGCGCCTATCTGCTGCAATAGCAGATAGGGGTTGCAAAATCTGGTGACAGAGCCTCTTTAAAGGTTTTTTTCGACCGAATTTAAGTGTTTTTTTCATGGCGTTTTATACTAGCGTTTTTTTATGGCGTTTTTTATTTTAAAGATACATTTGGCAGTTTTCAAGTAACAGATCTCGGTGCACGCCATAGTTGCACTAAAATTTGCGACTTTTTACTTTTCCCGCTATTTTCTGAAAGTAGTAAAAAGAGGGGCAGGGCAGGACATAGCCGAAGGTGCTAGGCCTCCACCACAATGGGCAATTTTATTATAATTTACACCATTTCTGGTGTAAGTTACAGCAGAAATCTATGCCAACTCCTAACGGCTGCGATTTTCATCTGTGGGGAGTAGCAAAGCAAAGTCCCATTCCGGACCTCGTACCTTGCCCCCCCCATCTTACTACTTAGCACCCCATTCCCGATTGGACACATAAAAATATAACTATATTTTTATACTCGCCGCTCTGCTCCGCTTCTCTTCTCTCCTTCGGGTCCCCTCTGGCTCCCTCTTCATGCAGCGGCTCATTCAAGGTACTGACGCCGGGCATGAAAAGTAGCAGTGAGTTTAGTGCGTATTTTTTCTTATTTTATGTGATGGGGGGAATGCATGAGGCATGGTCGTTACCCCAGCGGAAAGATGCAACACATTTATTAGGAGGCGATCGCATCTTAACATATGAGTCGCATCTTACTCCAGAGCCATGCCTAACTCTGCTCAATCCTCTCCCATACACACCCGGTTCAGCCAACACAGTATCATGCTCCCATAGTGCCTCCCCACAGTATACTGCCCCATAGAACCCCCCACATAATATAATACCCCTATATAGCTGCCCCCCACACAGTATAATGCCCCATTGTGCCTCTCACACTGTATAATGCCAAATAGCTGCCCCCACATAGTATAATTCCCCCATAGATGCACCCATACGGTATAAAGCCAACACAGATGCCCCCATACAGTAGAATACCCACATATATGCCCCCATACAGTATAATGCCCACACAAATTCCCCAATACAGTATAATGCCCCATAGTTGCCCCCATACAGCGTAATGTCCCCATAGCTACCCCATACAGTATAATGCCCCCATAGCTGCCTCCATACAGTATAATGTCCACACAGATGCCCCTATAGAGTATAATCCCCCATAGTGGCCCTCATACAGTATAATGCCCACACAGATGCTCCGATTCAGTATAATCCCCATACAGATGCCCCTATACAGTATAATGCTCCCTTAGTTGCCCCTATACAGTATAATGCCCCATAGCTGCCCCATACAGCATAATGCCCCATAGCTGCCCCTATACAGTATAATGCCCCTATAGCTGCCCCCATACAGTATAATGTCCCCACAGCTGCCCCCTTACAGTATAATGCCCTTATAGCTATACCATACAGTATAATGCCCCCATATAGTATAATTTCCCCTTAGCTGCCACCATACAGTATAATGCCCCCTTAACTGCCCCATACAGTATAATGCCTCATAGCTTGATAGGGCCACACACCCCTTGACAATAGCGCCACCCCTGTAAATAGCGCTACCCCCCCTGTAGATAGCGCCATTGGGGCTACCTCTAGGAGCAGAATCCCCAACCAGAGCATCAGCCATGCCGTGGCCGAGGATTCAATTCCAGGAGGAGCCCCTGACATCACTGTCCATATATGGACTGTGATGTCAGCGGTTCCCTCTAGGAGCGAAATCCCCAACCAGAGCGTCGGCAATGATTTGGCAGGGGATTCCGCTCCAGGTGTAGGCCCTAACATCATTGTCCATATATGGACAGTGACGTCAGGGGTTCCCTCTAGGAGTGGAATCCCCAGCTAGAGCATTGGCAATGCACTGGCAGGGGATTCCGCTCCAGGAGTAGCCCCTGATGTCACTGTCCATATACAGTGAAGGAAATAAGTATTTGATCCCTTGCTGATTTTGTAAGTTTGCCCACTGTCAAAGTCATGAACAGTCTAGAATTTTTAGGCTAGGTTAATTTTACCAGTGAGAGATAGATTATATAAGAAAAAAAAGAACAGAAAATCACATAGTCAAAATTATATATATTTATTTGCATTGTGCACAGAGAAATAAGTATTTGATCCCCTACCAACCATTAAGAGTTCAGCCTCCTCCAGACCAGTTACACGCTCCAAATCAACTTGGTGCCTGCATTAATGACAGCTGTCTTAAATGGTCACCTGTATAAAAGACTCCTGTCCACAGACTCAATTAATCAGTCTGACTCTAACCTCTACAACATGGGCAAGACCAAAGAGCTTTCTAAGGATGTCAGGGACAAGATCATAGACCTGCACAAGGCTGGAATGGGCTACAAAACCATAAGTAAGACGCTGGGTGAGAAGGGGACAACTGTTGGTGCAATAGTAAGAAAATGGAAGACATACAAAATGACAGTCAATCGACATCGATCTGGGGCTCTATGCAAAATCTCACCTCGTGGGGTATCCTTGATCCTGAGGAAGGTGAGAGCTCAGCCGAAAACTACACGGGGGGAACTTGTTAATGATCTCAAGGCAGCTGGGACCACAGTCACCAAGAAAACCATTGGTAACACATTACGCCGTAATGGATTAAAATCCTGCAGTGCCCGCAAGGTCCCCCTGCTCAAGAAGGCACATGTACAGGCCCGTCTGAAGTTTGCAAATGAACATCTGGATGATTCTGAGAGTGATTGGTAGAAGGTGCTGTGGTCAGATGAGACTAAAATTGAGCTCTTTGGCATTAACTCAACTCGCCGTGTTTGGAGGAAGAGAAATGCTGCCTATGACCCAAAGAACACCGTCCCCACTGTCAAGCATGGAGGTGGAAACATTATGTTTTGGGGGTGTTTCTCTGCTAAGGGCACAGGACTACTTCACCGCATCAATGGGAGAATGGATGTAGCCATGTACCGTCAAATCCTGAGTGACAACCTCCTTCCCTCCACCAGGACATTAAAAATGGCTCATGGCTGGGTCTTCCAGCACGACAATGACCAGAAACATACAGCCAAGGCAACAAAGGAGTGGCTCAAAAAGAAGCACATTAAGGTCATGGAGTGGCCTAGCCAGTCTCCAGACCTTAATCCCATCGAAAACTTATGGAGGGAGCTGAAGATCCGAGTTGCCAAGCGACAGCCTCGAAATCTTAATGATTTACCGATGATCTGCAAAGAGGAGTGGGCCAAAATTCCATCTAACATGTGTGCAAACCTCATCATCAACTACAAAAAACGTCTGACTACTGTGCTTGCCAACAAGGGTTTTGCCACCAAGTATTAAGTCTTGTTTGCCAAAGGGATCAAATACTTATTTCTCTGTGCACAATGCAAATAAATATATATAATTTTGACTATGTGATTTTCTTTTTTTTTTTTATATAATCTATCTCTCACTGGTAAAATTAACCTAGCCTAAAAATTCTAGACTGTTGATGTTTTTGACAGTGGGCAAACTTACAAAATCAGCAAGGGATCAAATACTTATTTCCTTCACTGTATGGATAGTGATGCCAGGGGCATTTCCAGGAGCAGAATCCCCTGTCAGAATGTTGGCAACGCTCTTGCCGGGGATTCCGCTCCTGGAGGAGCTACTGACGTCACTGTCCATATATAGACAGTGACATCAAGGGCTTTCCCAAGACAGGAGTTTTTGGCCAGAGAGCTTGCGTTGCTCTGGCCGGGGACTCCATAGCTGAAAGCCCGACATCACTGTGCATATATGGACAATGACATCATGGGCTTCCCTGGATTCAGAGCTTAAAGTAGCGCTGTGCCCACAGAGTCCTCGACGACTGGAGGAGCTCCCTCTGCTCCTCCGCTCTGTACTAATGCTGAAGCAGGGTTCCTTGCTCCAACATTGGATTCAACTATATCTGTGTCCTGAGGACGCAAATACAGTTGACACCAGGATATACCACCGGCCTCCCGGTACAGCGGGACGGCTCCCGGAATCTGGGACTGTCCTGCTGAATCCATGATGGAGAGGACTCCTAGGACTCGTCATTACCATACAGCGCACGGCTTGTTTACGGGCTTATAGTGAGGGAATGTGAGTAGTAAAATAAAACTTATATCTAAACTTATATAAGAAGAAAACCGACTTGAAATTAGCGTCTTTTCAGCTATTAACTGATTATTGCAGCTATGGGGGGTTTTATGTAGAGGTGACTTAAATAAAGCTGCCCCTGTGTATGGTGGCTCTCTTATGTTTACTATAGACTTTAACCCTTTCAGGACGTATGTAATACGTTATGACTTTATATTAAAGGGCTTTACGGGATTTGCATTGCAAAGGGTGAAATTCGCTGTGAAAATCCACAACATTCTGCACAATAAGCATGCTGCAGTTTTCCTATGCACTATTCATATGTGTTTCCTATGTGTGGATAAGGTTTTGAATACCCCATTTACATAAATTGTACTGTAAATTTAAGTTTAATAAATCGCTGCAAAGTCAAACGGATGTTTTATTTGTTCAATTACATCACCTTCATGTTCATTTACTGTTTGAATGAAGTGATGTGACACATATGTCAAAAAAAACAAACACTTAACATGTGGTGTCCTTACTTTTTCACTTGACTGTATGTATATATATTTGGTTAGTAGATAGCAGAATTAGTGGACAGGTAAAAATTTATAAGGAATAAGGAAATATTAGAAGGGGACTGGGTGAGAAAATACGAAGAAAAGAGGGATGATGTATCGGTGACAAAGGGTAATATATGTGCAAAAACGATAGAACTTTGAGTGTTGGAAAGGGTTAAATGGATGGAGTGTGAAGAAAACAAATTGGATTAAAGGGGTTTTCCAGCCAATAAAAATGTATGGCCTATCCTACCATTCACTTCAATGGTAGAAAAGGCTCCAATACCTGTGAATCACCGCTAAACGCGTGTCAAAGATTCACAGCGAGCAAGAAGAAATGAAAGGGACGTAGCGCTCGTACGAGCGCTGCGGCCCCTTCAATACAGCTGATCAGCAGGGTCCCAGGAGTAGGACCCCAACCCATCAGCTATTGATGATCTATCCTGAGGATAGGCCATCAATTTTTATTGGCTGGAAAACCCCTTTAAACTCCATTGAGGTTCATAACTATAAGGTATAGAGATAGAAGTCGCACATGGGCCTAGGTGTCTGGGGGCCCCAAAGGCCGCTCTGCCACATAAGATGACACCAGTTATATAACTGGTAGTTGAAGGATCCTGTTACAGATTTTGCATTTGTGCTGAGGAGCTTTTAGTTACGCCTCTTTCTCAATTAACATGTATTATATAAAGATAAACATTATAAAACATCATAAAACATTACCTGCAACTGCAAGTCTGCATCCGAGTCCTCATAAATGCGACGGGCGACTCCTGAATTTTCCAAAGCTAATTTCTCCAGAAAAGGATAATCAACACTGTTCCCGAAACCAAGACTGTACAGGGTGTATTTTCCTTGAATGGCTTTCTTGGCATTCTCTTGGATTTTTGAAGGGTTTGATTCACCTTTGAGTAAATAAAATATTTACACATTTCAGTTGTATTATTTAATTTTTTTTCAAGAAAATATGATGTTTAACAATGCAGGAGCTCTGTGTGTGGCACTTTCTACCAGGAGCACTGTGTGTGTGTGTGTGTGTGTGTGTGTGTGTGTGTGTGTGTGTGTGTGTGTGTGTGTAGCAATATCTACCAGGGTCATATTGTGTGGCATTGTCTACCAAGAGCGCTGTGTGTGTCACTATCTTCCAGGGGCTCTGTGTGAGGAATATATGTAGCTGGGAACTGTGTGTGGCATTATCTACAGATGGTACGTTGTGGGGCACTAGCTACCAGGGACACTGTGTGTGGCATTATCTATTATTTGTTTGGGGACAGTGTTATTGAATGGGAGCACTATCTACAGGGAGCACTGCGTGTGGCACTGTCTACCAGGGACAATGTGTGTGACACTATCTACAAGGGACCCTGGGAGTGGAACTATATAACAGGGGCACTGCGTGTGGCTCTAGATCCCTGGGGAATTGTGTGTGGCACTATCTTCCTGGGGCATTGTATGTGGCACTATCTACCAAGGGAACCGTGTGTGGCATTTTCTACGAGGGGCACCGTGTGTGTGGTAGTATCTATGAGGGTCATAGTGTGTGGCACTGCCTACAAGGGGTGATGTGCGTCTCACTGTCTTCCAGAGGCACTGTGTGTGTTACCATCTTCCAGGGGCACTGTGCGTGTCACTATCTTCCAGGGGCACTGTGTGCGGCATATATGTAGCGGGGCACTGTGTGTGGCACTGTCTACAGATGGCACTGTGTGGGGCAATATCTACCAGGAGCATAGTGTGTGGCATTATTTACCAGCGGCCCTGTGCTTCTGACTATCTTCCAGTGGCACTGTGCGTTAGACTATCTTCCAGGGGCACTGTGCATGTCACTATCTTCCAGGAGCACTGTGTGTGGCATATATGTAGCGGGGCACTGTGTGTGGCACTGTCTACAGATGGCACTGTGTGGGGCAATTTCTAACAGGAGCATAGTGTGTGGCATTATCTAACAGGGGCGCTGTGGTGGCACTATCTACTAGGGGCACTGTGTGTGTAGCATTATCTAGCAGGGGTACTGTGTGTGGCACGATCTACAGATGGCACTGTGTGTGGCACTGTCTACGGGGAAATATGTGGGGAACTATCAACTCTACTGATGGTACTGTGTGGGCAATATCTACAGGGGGCACTGTGTTTGGCAACCTCTACAGAGGACACTGTGTGTGAGACACTATCTACAGGAGGCACTGTCGGTGAAACTCCTTACAGATCTTTAATTAGTGCCCCTAGATATAACTTAGCTTGTGGTCCCAGAAATGCCAAATCAACCCCTGTCTGTATCACCCCGGCATTTTTGCTGGCATGGTGGTATTGTGGGCATTGTGGCTGTCAAGGGGACGTTATGGCTGACATAGGTGCTTTGATGGCATTGGGGCTGTCATGGGAGCATTGTGGCTTCCAGGAAACCACAAGCAGACCTATCTATTTAAAGAGAACCTTTCATCTGCCCATACATGTGCAGCTGAGTGAAGGATGTAATAGGCAGGTCTTCATAAACAAAGCACGTTCGTGTTCATGAGGCCTTAATGTTGATGATGATGGCTAAGGCCTCATGCACATGACAATCCGCTGCCAGCCGACCCGAAAATCACGGCTGTGCACATGGCTACGGTCGTGTGCATGAGGCCTAACAGGTAATGAAAACCCAAAATTTAGTCTCTCAGAAAAATACAATATTAAATAAGTGCAATTTCAAAAATGATTTTTGATACAGAAATGTTGGCCTACGGAAAAGTATGTACAGTATATGCCCTCAATATTTAGTTGGGGCTCCTTTTGCATGAATTACTGCATCAATGCGGCGTGGCATGGAGGCGATCAGCCTGTGGCACTGCTGAGGTGTTATGGAAGCCCAGGTTGCTTTGATAGCGGCCTTCAGCTCGTCTGCATTGTTGGGTCTGGTGTCTCATCTTCCTCTTGACAATACCCTATAGATTCTCTATGGGGTTTAGGTCAGGCGAGTTTGCTGGCCAATCATGCACAGCGATACTGTGGTTATTAAACCAGTCCTGCTGGTAAATGAAATCAGCATCTCCATAAAGCTTGTCAGCAGAGGGAACCATGAAGTGCACTAAAAATTCCTGGTAGATGGCTGCGTTGACTCTGGACTTGATATAACACAGTGGACCAACACCAGCAGATGACATGGCTCCCCAAACCATCACTGACTGAGGAAACTTCACACTGTACCGCAAGCAACTTGGATTGATGCCTCGCCACTCTTCCTCCAGACTCTGGGACCTTGATTTCCAAATTAAATGCAAAATTTACTTTCATGTGAACACAGGACTTTGGACCACTGCGCAACAGACCAGTCCTTTTTCTCCTTAGCCCAGGTAAGACGCTTCTGACGTTGTCTCAAGAAATGCGCCAGTTGTAGCCCATGTCCTGGATACGTCTGTGTGTGGTGGCTCTTGAAGCACTGATTCCAGCCGCAGTCCACTCCTTGTGAATTTCCCACAGATTCTTGAACGGCCTTTTCTTGAAAATCTTTCAAGGCTGTGGTTATCCCTGTTGCTTGTGCACCTTTTTCTACCACACTTTTTTCTTCCTCTCAACTATTAATTAATACGCTTGGCTACAGCACTCTGTGAACAGCCAGCTTCTTTAGCAATGTCCTTTTGTGGCTTACCCTCCTTGTGGAGGGTGTCAATGACTGTCTTCTGGACAACTGTCAGGACAGCAGTCTTCCCCATGATTGTGAAGCCTACTGAACCAGACTGTTGGACCATTTAAAGGCTTAGGAAACCTTTGCAGGTGTTTTGTGTTGATTCGCTGATTAGAGTGTGACACCATGAGTGTACAATCTTCAATTTTTACCCAATATTCTAATTTTCTGAGAGACTAAATTATTGGTTTTGATTAACTGTTAGCCATAATCTTCAATATTAACCCCTTAATGACCAGGCCATTTTGCACGTTAATGACCAAGGATTATTTCTTGTTTTTTCACGGTCGCATTCCAAGAGTCGTAACTTTTTTTTTATTCCGTCGACATAGACGTATGAGGGCTTGTTTTTTGCGGGACGAGTTGTATTTTGTATTTGCACCATTTTTAGATGCTTATAATATATTGATTAACTTTTATTAACTTTATTTTAGGAGAGTATTGAAAATAAGCAGCTATTCCAGCATTGATTTTCACATTATAAATTTACACCGTTTACTATGCAGCGTAAATAACATGTTAACTTTATTCTATGGGTCAGCACGATTACGGGGATACCAAATATGTAGAGGTTTTATATGTTTTTCCTACGTTTGCACAATAAAAAGCCTTTTAGAAAAAAATTACTTGTTTTTGCATCGCCGCATTCCAAGAGACGTAACGTTTTTATTTTTCCGTCGATGTGGCCATATGTGGGCTTGATTTTTGCGGGACAATGTGTCGTTTTTATTAGTACTATTTTGGGGTACATAGGACTTATAGATTAACTTTTATTTTATTTTTTATGGGGGGAATGGGAGAAAAGAGAGAATTTTGCCGTTGTTTTTTGCGTTTTCTTTGGACGCCGTTCATCCGGCGGTTTAATTAATGCGTTGATTTTATTGGTCAAGTTGTTACGATCGCTGGGATACCATATATGTGTATGTGTGATTTGTTTTGACCGTTTTACTAAATAAAACCACTTTTTGGGCCAAAAAAGTAGTTTTATTTGACTTTGACTAATTTTTTTTTTTTTTCTTCACAAACTTTATTTAACTGATTGTCATTTTTTTTTTTAAAGTCCCATCAGGACACTTCACCATTTGATCTCCTGATCGCATATATAATGCTTTGGTATACTTAGTTTACCGAAGCATTATTGCCTGTCAGTGTAAAACTGACAGGCAACCTATTAGGTCATGCCTCCGACATCGCCTAAGAGGCAGATGCTGAAGACAGACCTGGGGGTCTTTGTTAGACACCGGCTGTCATGGAAACCCGACGGCGACCCGCGATTTGTTTGCGGGGGCGCCGATCGGGTGACAGAGGGAGCTCCCTCCCTCTGTCAAACACATTAAATGCCGCTGTCACTATTGACAGCGGCATTTAATGGGTTAAACTGCCGGAATCGGAGCGCGCTTCGATTCCGGCAGTTGCAGCAGGAGCCAGGCTGTGTATAACAGCCGTGCTCCTGCCGCTGATCGCGTGGGTACAGTCTCCGTGCCCGCGCCATCACAGGACGGATATATCCGTCCTCCTGCGCGAACTAGCAGCTGCTGAGGACGGATATATCCGTCCTTCGGCGTTAAGGAGTTAAAATAAAAAAAATGCTGGAAATAGATCACTCTGTGTGTAATGAATCTATATAATGTAGGAGTTTCACTATTTTGAAATATATTACTACAATAAATAAACTTTTTGATGATATTCTAATTAATTGAGAAGGATTAGTATGTGTGTATATATATATATATATATATATATATATATATATACACACAGTGAAGGAAATAAGTATTTGATCCCTTGCTGATTTTGTAAGTTTGCCCACTGTCAAAGACATGAACAGTCTAGAATTTTTAGGCTAGGTTAATTTTACCAGTGAGAGATAGATTATATAAGAAAAAAAAGAACAGAAAATCACATAGTCAAAATTATATATATTTATTTGCATTGTGCACAGAGAAATAAGTATTTGATCCCCTACCAACCATTAAGAGTTCAGCCTCCTCCAGATCAGTTACACGCTCCAAATCAACTTGGTGCCTGCATTAAAGACAGCTGTCTTACATGGTCACCTGTATAAAAAACTCCTGTCCACAAGTCAATTAATCAGTTTGACTCTAACCTCTACAACATGGGCAAGACCAGCACGACAATGACCCGAAACATACAGCCAAGGCAACAACGGAGTGGCTCAAAAAGAAGCACATTAAGGTCATGGAGTGGCCTAGCCAGTCTCCAGACCTTAATCCCATCGAAAACGTATGGAGGGAGCTGAAGATCCGAGTTGCCAAGCGACAGCCTCGAAATCGTAATGATTTACAGATGATCTGCAAAGAGGAGTGGGCCAAAATTCCATCTAACATGTGTGCAAACCTCATCATCTACTACAAAAAAACGTCTGACTACTGTGCTTGCCAACAAGGGGTTTGCCACCAAGTATTAATTCTTGTTGGCCAAAGGGATCAAATACTTATTTCTCTGTGCACAATGCAAATAAATATATATTATTTTGACAATGTGATTTTCAGTTTTTTTTTTTATATATAATCTATCTCTCACTGGTAAAATTAACCTAGCCTAAAAATTCTAGACTGTTCATGTCTTTGACAGTGGGCAAACTTACAAAATCAGCAAGGGATCAAATACTTATTTCCTTCACTATATATATATATATATATATATATATATATATATATATATATATATATAAAAATCCCAAAAAAAAAGGCTTGACAAAGATCCCATAGAGACGGATCAAAACGTTGCCTGCCTGGGGTGAATAAACACACCACTTTTTTTCACCAATTTGTGCTGCCGCTTCATTTTTTTGGGGATTTCATTAACTATAGGGTTTCTAGCCTCAACCTAGGAGGCCTGCACCCACTGCTGTTGCTGTGCTGCTTTATTCTTTTTCTCATTATATATATATATATATATATATATATATATATATATATATATATATATATATATATATATGAGACAGCATATCTATAGCCAGAGGCGTAGCTAGGTTCTCCAGCACCCGGGGCAAAGATTCAGTTTGGCGCCCCCCCCCCCCAACTTCTTTCCCGACATCTCCTTCCCCCTCGCCGTGTTTGTTTTCTCTACCAATCGACGTGTCATTTCTTTTTATGTAACGCGAGCATAAAAATATTTGTACATTTTACAAGCAATATGGTTCTATACACAACACCAGAACCAAGCTCAGTACATATATACAGCCCCAGAACCAAGCTCAGTACATAAATACAACACCAGCACAAATACAGCTCAATTTAGTGCAACCCCTGCCGTATAGGTGAGTACGGCGTAAAACTACAGCTCCCAGCATGACCCAAACAATGATAAGGATATGCTGGGAGATGCCGTTTCACAAAAAAATAAATCCTATCATAATCACACCACCCATCATCTCGCTGCAGATCATTCAGTGACTACATTACTGATTAGAGGCAGAAAAAACATTTACATTAAGTGACTCACCGGTGATGTCTTAGATTCCAGTTCTTTTTCTCCATCCGGTCCAGACCTCTATGGTGGCTTCTCCCGGTCACAGGCCATTTCTGCAGTTTGCTGCTCAGATGTCTTCAGCTTCTCACTTTTGTAACATTTCTGCACCTATAAATAAATATAAAGTTATCATTATACCACACACTACACCCCTAAATATAATAGCGCCATACACTGCACCTCTAATTATAATAGCACTATACACCGTGTCACACACACACACACACACTGTGCCCTCTGTAGATAGTGCCTGCCATAGAGCCCCCTGTAAATAGTGCCTGCCATAGAGCCCCTGTAGATAGTGCCCCCATACAGACCACCCCTGTATATAGTGTCCCACAAATAACTCCCCCTATAGTGCTCTACAGATAGCCCAACCCTGTATGTAGCCCCCCTGTAGATATAGCCCACCCCTGTATATAGTGCTCCACATATAGTCCACCCCTGTATATAGTGTTTCACAGATAGCTATATACAGGGGTGGGCTATATCTACAGGGGGGCTATATCTACAGGGGGACTATATCTACAGGGGGACTATATACAGGGGTGGGCTATATACAGGGGTGGGCTATATCTACAGGGGGACTATATACAGGGGTGGGCTATATCTACAGGGGGACTATATACAGGGGTGGGCTATATCTACAGGGGGACCATATCTACAGGGGGCTATGGTGCTCCATAGATAGCCCACCCCAGTATATAGCCCCCCTGTAGATATAGTCCCCCTGTATATAGCCCACCCCCTGTAGAAATAGTCCCCCTGTATATAGCCCACCCCTGTAGATATAGCCCCCCTGTATATAGCCCATCCCCTGTAGATATAGCCCCCCTGTAGATATAGTCCCCCTGTATATTACCCACCCCCTGTAGATATAGCCCCCCTGTAGATATAGTCCCCCTGTATATTACCCACCCCCTGTAGATATAGCCCCCCTGTAGATATAGTCCCCCTGTATATAGCCCATCCCTGTAGATATAGCCCCCGTGTATATAGCCCACCCCCTGTAGATATAGCCCCCCTGTAGATATAGTCCCCCTGTATATAGCCCACCCCCTGTAGATATAGCCCCCTGTAGATATAGTCCCCCTGTATATAGCCCACCCCCTGTAGATATAGTCCCCCTGTATATAGCCCACCCCCTGTAGATATAGCCCCCCTGTATAGTCCCCCTGTATATAGCCCACCCCCTGTAGATATAGCCCCCCTGTATATAGCCCACCCCCTGTAGATATAGCCCCCCTGTAGATATAGTCCCCCTGTATATTACCGCCCCCCTGTAGATATAGTCCCCATGTATATAGCCCACCCCCTGTAGATATAGCCCCCCTGTAGATATAGTCTCCCTGTATATAGCCCACCCCCTGTAGATATAGCCCCCCTGTATATAGCCCACCCCCTGTAGATATAGCCCCCCTGTAGATATAGTCCCCCTGTATATAGCCCACCCCCTGTAGATATAGCCCCCCTGTATATAGCCCACCCCCTGTAGATATAGCCCCCCTGTAGATATAGTCCCCCTGTATATTACCCATCCCCTGTAGATATAGCCCCCCTGAAGATATAGTCCCCCTGTATATACCCACCCCTGTAGATATAGCCCCCCTGTAGATATAGCCCCCCTGTAGATATAGTCCCCCTGTATATAGCCCCCCTGTATATACCCACCCCTGTAGATATAGCCCCCTGTAGATATAGCCCCCCTGTAGATATAGTCCCCCTGTATATAGCCCACCCCTGTAGATATAGCCCCCCTGTATATAGCCCACCCCCTGTAGATATAGCCCCCCTGTATATAGCCCCCGCAGATACAGCCACACTTTTATTACAATTTAAAAGAAAAAAGAAAAAACTATTCAAACTCACCTTATTCCCGCTCCCACGCCGTCCGGCAGCCATGGAGACCTGCTCTCTTCTGCGCAGGTCTGCAGGGGGTTGAACACAGCGTCTATGAAAGGCGCTGATTGGCTGGGCCGGATGACTTTCCCTGCCAGTCAGTCAGCGCCTTTCATCGACGGAAGCGTCACTGGTACAAAAGGTACCAGTCGCTTAATTCGCGGAGAGGCGCTGAATGGCCGGGCACGGAACGTGCCCGGTCATTCATTGCTTCTAATTGTACCTGTGTCCTTGCGACACAGGTACAATTATAGTGCAGGAGGAGGGGGCGCTGGCGCCCCCCTCTGAACTGCGCCCGGGGCACGTGCCCCGCCTGCCCCCCCCTAGCTACGCCCCTGCTATAGCACTACGACCCTATAGCTATGGATAGGATTAGATACATTGGCTCAGCAGACAGTATCACACATGATTGGATTAGATACAATGGCTCAGCAGACAGTATCACACATGATTGGATTAGATACAGTGGCTCAGAAGACAGTATCACACATGAATGGATTAGATATAGGGCCCAACTCGCTGACATTGCGGCTCCAGCGCTGGACCCAAGAAAGGTAAGTATAAGAATTGCTTTGCTTTTTTATGTGTTACTAATTTTATTTTTTTTTTTACAGGTTTGGTTGTTGGACTATGTCGGATTCGAGGACTACTTTGATTATGGCTTTTTTATTCTCAATAAAATGGTTAATGAGGGTTGTGTGGGGGTTTTTATTTCAACAAAATATTTTTTCTATGTCCTTGTATTTTTTTAAACTTTATTACTACCGTCCTAGAAATGGCCGCTGGCTGATTGACAACGTCCATTACTAAGGCAGGGCTTAATGTTAGCCGGTGAAAAGGCTAGCACTAACCCCCATTATTACCCCCGATACCCACCGCTACCAGTGGTACCAGGAAGAGGCGGGTACGATCCAGTACCCAACCATCTGAAGTGATGGTCAGGTACTGGGGCGGCCACAGGCTGGTATTAATAGGCTGGGAAAGCCCAAAAACAGTGCGCCTTCCAACCCTGGTAATGCTAGGCTGCTGTGTTGTATCCGGCAAGTTATGAAAAATGGGGGGGGGGGGGGCACACGTTTTTCCATTAAAAAAAAATAAAATAATGTTGGGTCCCCACATTTTTGATAACCAGCCAGATACAACATAGCAGTAGTAGTCTAGTATTACCAGAGTGGGAAGGCCGACGTTTTTTTTGGCTATGCCGGCCAAATAATGCCAGCCTGCGGCCGCCCCTATCCCCGAACATTACTACAGATGGTCGGGTACTGGATCATACCCGGCTCTTCCCAGAACCCCTGATGGCTGTGGGTACTGGGGTAATATTGGGGGGTAAGTGTTAGCCTCTGATGACATTAAGCCTCATCTTAGTAATGAACGTTGTCAATCAGTCAGCAGCCCTTACTAAGGCGGTAGTAATGAAGTTTAAAAGAAAATGCAAAGAGATAGAAGAAATATTTTATTGAAATAAAAACCCCCACACAACCCTCATTAACCATTTTATTGAAAACAAAAAAAGCTGTCATCGAAGTAGCCCTTGCATCCGACATAGTCCAACAACCGAACCTGCAAGAAAACACAAACACAAAAAAAAAAAACATTAGTAACACAGGTGGTAGGCTTAGATACAGGGCCCATGTGTGATACTGTCAATTAGTCCATGTCTCTAAGTCTACCACAAGGCAGACTTAGATACAGGCCCCCAGCAGACAGTAATCTTATACTGTATAAGATTACTGTCTGCTCGGGCCCTGTATCTAAGCCTGCTACGTGCCCATCGCACAGGATCACACATGGGCCATGTATCTAAGCCTACCATGTGGTAGGCTTAGACACAGGGCCCAGCAGACAGGATCACACCATGTGTGATTCTGTCTGATAGGCCCTGTATCTAAGCCTACCATACGTTAGGCTTAGATACAGGGCCCCAGCAGACAGTAATCTTATACAGTATAAGATTACCGTCTTGTCGGGCCCTGTATCTAAGCCTACAATGTGGTAGGCTTAGATACAGGGCCCATCAGACAGTATCATACATGGTCATGTATCTAAGCCCACCATGTGGCCTTAGATACATGACCCATAAGGCAGGCTTAGATACAGGACCCCAGTAGGCAGTAATGTTACACACACCCTCCTCTTCGGCTCCAGGTGCAGCAGATGTCCCGACACCATCCAGTGTCGCGACGTCATGCGCGACGCACAGCGCCGTGACGTTGTGACGCGAGAAGACGTCAGCATTTCCACTGTTCTCTTGAAGGAGGGTAAGTATAGTGGTATTACTATAGTAACAGGGGCCCATGTATTTTACGACATAGGACCCAGTTACTATAGTAAATAGACGGGACCCCTGTAGCTGCAGTCACCCGGCGCGAAAGATCCAGGGCTTGGGCCCTGATGGTCCGGTGCTAGCGATGCCACTGGACTGTTCTCGAATGCAGAAGGTGCGGTTTCTAGGTAACCCAGTGATATCAGTAATGACGTCACAGGAATTCCATGTGCAGAGGGGGCTTGGAAAGAAGCAAAGAAGACGCAATCGGCAATTTCTCTGCATGTCTGGCTATACAAATCACTGGTAACAGTGATCTATTGAACTGTTACTTATTAGATCACTGTTATCAGTGATCTGTATATGGGGATTGCAAGGAATACATACATAGATAATGTGTTGCCTGCTAACCTAGGCCCCTAAAACAAAAAATAGAAAGTTAAAACATAAATGCAGTAAAATGTAAAAAAAGGAATAAATGAAGTGAGAAAAAAAATCAAAAACTTTCACACCGCTCTGAACGCACACGCACCAATTTTAGACATTCTGCATGACGTGAACACATTTTGCATGGGCGTCAGATGCTCAGGCTTTAATATGTTCCTATCAGGCATACTGTACATTACACCAAACATAAAATAATTACCCCGGCCATCAATTTTAGTCTTTTCAATCCCGACCCTATTTACTTTTGTGCCTATACTAAATAATTTCATTACTTGGCTGACAATCACCCATATACAGATGCTGCATCTAAAACAAAGGGAGGGAAATAAATTTAAAGCTAAAATACACAATGAACACATATTTGACATCGTTATGTCCAGAAAAATTGAGGATTCCTTTATGAGGTGAATATTATTCATTAAACTACCTTAAAACATTGCATGAAAAAAATGAGGAAAAACAGTTTACGTTTCTTCTTTGTGACCAGTTTTCACTAAAACAGACCTATAAAATGAATTGCTATCGACTATCGGCTAAAAAACAACATGCAGTGGCGTAACTACCGCTATAGCAGCCGTAGCGGCTGCTACGGGGCCCGCAGCATGAGGGGGCCCGTGCTACCCGCCGGCTCAGCCCCCCCATGGCCGGAGGCTCCGCTAGCAGCCACTATGGCTGCTACAGCGCGACACCACTGAAGGGGTTTGTTCCTACAAAAGACATGCAGCCCCTATCCACAGGATAGAGGATACATGTGTGATCGCTGCGACGCCCAGCGATAAGGAGAACGGGGGACCGAAAATCCCCCGAAGTTCTCCATAACAAACCTCGGACTTCCGGGGTCTGTGCTGGCAGCTCCATAGACTTGCGCACCGGTCGCGCTTCATTTTTATTGAACTGCGCAGACGCCGGAAGTCCGAGGTTTGTCATGGAGAACTTCGGGGGACTCTCGGTCCCCCGTTCTCCTTATCGCTGCCAGCGATCACACATGTATCCCCTATCCTGTGGATAGGGGATACATCTCTTTTGTAGAACAAACTATAGGCCATTTTTTTTGGGGGGGGGGGGCTATATGGCGTTATCTATGGGGGTCTGTATGGCGTTATCTACAGCGGGAGGTCTGTATGGCGTTATCTACAGGGGGGGTCTGTATGGCATTATCTACCGGGGGGTCTGTATGGTGTTATCTACAGGGGGGTGTCTGTATGGCGTTATCTACAGGGGGGGTCTGTATGGTATTATCTACAGGGGTTCTGTATGGCGTTATCTACAGGGGGGTCTGTATGGCGTTATCTACAGGTGGGGCTGTATGTCATTATCTACAGGGGGGTCTGTATGGAGTTATCTACAGGGGGTCTGTATGGCGTTATCTACAGGGGGCTGTATGGCGTTATCTACAGGGGGGCTGTATGGCGTTATCTACAGGGGGGCTGTATGGCGTTATCTACAGGGGGGATTTGTGGCTGTAAGACGTTATCTACAGAGGGCTGTATGGCGTTATCTACAGGGTGGCTGTATGGCGTTATCTACAGGGGGGCTGTAGGGCGTTATCTACAGGGGGCTGTGTATGGCGTTATCTACAGGGGGTCTGTATGGTGTTATCAACAGGGGGGTGTCTGTATGGCGTTATCTACAGGGGGGTTCTGTATGGCGTTATCTACAGGGGGGTCTGTATGTCATTATCTAGAGGGGGTCTATATGGCGTTATCTACAGGGGGGTCTGTATGGTGTTATCTACAGAGGGGGTTCTGTATGGCGTTATCTACAGGGGGCTGTGTATGGCGTTATCTACAGGGGGTCTGTATGGTGTTATCAACAGGGGGGTGTCTGTATGGCGTTATCTACAGGGGGGTTCTGTATGGCGTTATCTACAGGGGGGTCTGTATGACGTTATCTACAGGGGGGGCTGTATGTCATTATCTAGAGGGGGTCTATATGGCGTTATCTACAGGGGGGTCTGTATGGTGTTATCTACAGAGGGGGTTCTGTATGGCGTTATCTACAGGGGGGTCTGTATGGCGTTATCTACAGGGGGGCTGTAAGGTGTTATCTACAGCGGGAGGTCTGTATGGCGTTATCTACAGGGGGGGTCTGTATGGCGTTATCTACAGGGGGTCTGTATGGCCTTATCTACAGGGGGTTCTGTATGGTGTTATCTACAGGGGAGTCTGTATGGCGTTATCTACAGGGGGGGGCTGTATGTCATTATCTAGAGGGGGGTCTGTTTGGCGTTATCTACAGGGGGGGTTCTGTATGGCGTTATCTACAGGGGGGTCTGTATGGCATTATCTACAGGGGGGCTGTATGTCATTATCTACAGGGGGTGTCTGTATGGCGTTATCTACAGGGGGGGCTGTATGTCATTATCTACAGGGGGTCTGTATGGCGTTATCTACAGGGGGGGTTCTGTATGGCGTTATCTACAGGGGGTGTCTGTATGGCGTTATCTACAGGGGGGCTGTAAGGCGTTATCTACAGGGGGCTGTGTATGACGCTATCTACAGCGGGAGGTCTGTATGGCGTTATCTACAGGGGGGTCTGTATGGCGTTATCTACAGGGGGGTTCTGTATGGCGTTATCTACAGGGGGGTCTGTATGGCGTTATCTACAGGGGGGCTGTATGTCATTATCTAGAGGGGGGTCTGTATGGCGTTATCTACAGGGGGGTTCTATATGCCGTTATCTACAGGGGGGGTCTGTATGGCTTTATCTACAGGGGGGGCTGTATGTAATTATCTACAGGGGGTGTCTGTATGGAGTTATCTACAGGGGGGTCTGTATGGCGTTATCTACAGGGGGCTGTATGGTGTTATCTACAGGGGGGCTGTATGGCGTTATCTACAGGGGGGCTGTATGGCGTTATCTACAGGGGGGATTTGAGGCTGTAAGACATTATCTACAGGGGGGTTGTATGGCGTTATCTACAGGGGGGCTGTATGGCGTTATCTACAGGGAGGCTGTAAGGCGTTATCTACAGGGGGCTGTGTATGGCGCTATCTACAGGGGGCTGTGTATGGTGCTATCTACAGGGGGCTGTGTATGGTGATATCTATAGGGGGTGCTGTGTGGTGGAATCTATAGGGAGGCACTATCTACAAGGGGGGGTTGTGTGATACCCAGCGGAGGGGGGCCCCAGTCAAAAGTTTGCTATGGGGCCCAGTCTTTCCTAGTTTTGCCCCTGGCAACATGTCAATATATGCAGCGTTTTTATTGCTCTTCTGTTGCAGGTTTTCGACATTGAATTCAATGGGGATGTAAAACCCGCAACAAATTGTTGACAATTGTTGTGACTTTTGCGGTGGGAAAGCAGCGATTCCACAGCAAAAGTCGCAACTCAGAAAAAAAAGCTTATACTTGGGCGTTGCCATAACAACGATTTCTACTGTTCTTCTTCCAGGCCTGCCTCATGGGCTGATGTTTCATCCCATGTGACTGCTGTAGCCAATCATAGGCTGCAGCAGTCAAATGGGCTGCAGTGTCACCCCAGCCAGCCGTACTGCACGACAACAGAGAAACGTATTGCCATGACTACGACAGGGGTAAATTCCATCCCGAAAAACTGCACAGTTTGAGCTGTATGTTCTAGGTCGGATATTCGCATAGTTTTACACAGGGTATCCAACCCGTGGGAACCCAGCCTTAGAATGCAGCATTTAAAAAGGTGAAATTTTGTTCGGGGCATGAAGGCTCAAAACACCCTGTTCATGAAAAGGTTAACTAAAGAATAAAATTTACTAGAAAACAAAATAACCTAAATTGTTTTACCTACCTTGATTGGCTTCACCATCTGTAAGAAGGACAACTAAGGAAACACTTCTCTCAGGAACAGATTTATTGTTATGCGCATTGTTTAATAATTCGACAGCCTTCAGCACAGGGTCATTAATATTTGTCACTATGATAAAAAAATAATAATATTGTAACAGTTACTTTAATAGTCATATATGGTCCATGTATACAATCATTGTTCTATCAGTGGAACACACTGATACTTACAATTTAAGATAACGCACCTCAAGTTTTTTACAATTTAAAGCGACCCTCCGATCCATTTTAAATATAATGGTGAATATGGAGTGATAATACCTAATGCCCTCCAGTTGTGTCGCTCTGCTGTGGATCTGCCACCTTAGGGTCTCCTCTGTGCTGTCCTAAAATGGCCTCAGCGCTTCTTAGACTACGAGTCTGAGAAACTCCCACTGTTCTCGGATTGGCCAGAGCTGTTCCATCCAATCCGTGAACTGTGGGAGTGCCTTAGACTCAGTCTGAGAAGATCAGACTGCAGTCATTTTGAGACCCTAAAATGGTGGATCCATGGCAGAAGGGGAAACTGGAGGGCACCAAGTAATATTACTCCATATACTCCATCACATTTATAATTTTGTCTTGAGACCAGAGGGTCACTTTAAAGGGAGTTACGGATTTATGAATTCAAGTCAAAGTGACCCTCCAGTAGCGGGATAACATCTTAAATATAATGGTGTATATGGAGTGATAATTGATAATTAATACCCTCCAGTTGTGTCCCTCCACCGTCTCAGGGTCCCTCTGTGCTGTCCCAAAATGGCCAGAGCTCTTCTTAGACTACGAGTCTGAGACACTCCCACTGTTCTCGGATTGCCCAGAGCTGTTCCAACCAATCCGAGAACTGTGTCTTAGACACGCTGAGAAGTGCTGCAGCCATTTTGAGACCATAAACCAGTGGATCCAAGGCAGAGGGGGAAACTGTACGGCACCAGGTAATATAACTCCATCACAATTATAATTTTGTCCTGAAACCAGAGGGACACTTTAAAGGGAGTTAAAGATTTACAAATTCAAGTAAATATATAAGGAATAATGAGTCTGCTCAGTCAGTCATGTAACGTTCCTGATCGCTGACCACGAACTCCTTCCATCTGGCCAACACCCTTCTCTCCAGAGATGTCTGCACATGCGGCCGTCCTGTTCCACGGTGACCACCAGGGTGACCTCGCGAGCTCAGTCCAGACAAGGAGCCAGGTCGCACATAGGTGGGAGATTGATATGATTGCTCCCAGAGCATCCTGGACTATAAGAAGGGCTCTGCCCCTCCCTCCAATGCCTGAGCCTTGTTGGGGTCTAAATCGTTGTTTCTGGGGAGGTGTATGTGGGCGGCGCTGGCATGCCAGGTTGGCGATGTCGACGCATGTCCCACTACGCGGTCAGCGCATCATTGCCTTTCTAGTTGCACACACCCATCAACGTCATGGATGTGATGCAACAGGAAGGATGGGCGGAGTAACTGTGTTTATAAGGATAGGGAATTCCCCCTAGCTGTGACGTCAGACGCCAAAAACAGGTGCCGAAATTCGAAACCCATAAATTTTGCGTGTTTAATTCCTTGCAACTGCAAGCACATACGTCTTTTTGTCTAATCAGCAGCCACAAGTAATCTGCACCAGCACCTATGGAACTTGGGTAGAGCTGTTCCTGGTCAATCTCCACTGAGGAATTGTTTGGCTAAGAGGAAACGCATTGGGAGGATTTTATTATGAAGAGAGGTTCCCTAATCCCTTTATAATCTAATCTGGATTCGCTGGGGTGACGAATGGAAGATGGCATTTAACACCCGTGACGGACACTATGAATATCTAGTAATGCCATTCGGCCTGTGCAACACTCCTGCGGTCTTCCAAGAGTTTGTTAATGACATCTTCCGTGACCTCCTCTATGTTTGTGTTGTGCTCTATCTTGATGACATCTTGATTTTTTTCCAGATCCGATGACTCATCAGAGACATGTCCATCAAGTTTTGCTACGGTTAAGGGAGAATCGCCTGTAAGCCAAGTTGGAGAAGTGCGTGTATGAGAAAGATGCTCTACCCTTCCTGGGCTACATCATCTCGAATCAGGGTCTCAAGATGGATCCTGAAAAGGTAAAGGCCGTACTGGAAAGGCCACGCCCTCAAGGCCTGAGGGCTATACAGCGCTTCCTGGGATTCGCCAATTTCTAAAGACAGTTTATTCCAAACTTTTCCTCACTGACATCTCCTATTTCTAACCTCACCAAGAAAGGCATCAACACCAAGGTGTGGACTCCAGAAGCGGAGGCCGCATTTAATAGCATGAAGAGTGCCTTCACGTCAGCCCCTATCCCCCATCATCCAGATGTTTCGCGACAGTTCTCGTTGAAGGTGGATGCCTCCTCTGTCGGTGCTTGTGCACTCCAGTACCAGAGAGGTTCCAAGGGCAAGTCAATGGTATGTGGCTATTACTCTAAGCTCTTCTCTTCCACAGAACGCAACTACTCGAATGGGGATCGTGAGTTACTGGCCATCAAATTGGCTCTGGAGATGTGGAGACCTCTTTTAGAGGGTGCAGTTCATGCCATCTTGATATTCACGGACCAGAAGAACCTCACTTATCTCCAGACGGCCCAATGACTAAATCCCTGTGTCACGAAGGGTCTGTGGACCCACTGGGCCGTACCACCTTAGCGCTAAGGCAGCTAGCCAACAGGGTCAATCTCTATAGTTTGTATAGGCACCTGTGGCAGCTCGGACAGCAGCAAGGCAGGCTCGGCTGGGACTAGGCTGCAGGAAGATGTCATGCGAGGTGAAGCAAGTCAGACGTGGAATACAGCACGACGTGACTTTGGCACAGCACAGTGCTCGACCAGGATAGTATGGAATGCAGGGAACAGGAACAAGAACACACTAGGAGACCATTGCATAGACAAATTAGGGAAACAACAACAACACTCAGGCATAGAAGCAGGGGACTGGAGCCCTCTTATAGTCCAGGGTACTCACGGGTTCAAGTTCATCAGAAGTCCGGTGCGCGGACCCGGCTGAGGTGAGTAAATGCGAGCGATGGCGTCTCCTGAGGAGGGGGCTGGGGCCAGTGGTTGCCAACTCGTGGCTGCGGCTGTCAGGAGGAGATTGGAGCTGACGACCCACAGCCACGGACATTACAGTATCCCCCCACTTACGCCCCCTCTTCTTGGTACCAGAGCGACAGAGAAATTTTCTCAGAAGAGAAGGGGCATTAAGGTTCTCCTCTGGCTCCCAGGACCCCTCTTCAGGACCAAACCCCCTCCAATCCACCAAATAAAAAGTCTGTCCTCTCACTTTCTAGGTGTCTAAGATCTCCTTAACCTCAAAGGTGTCCGAAGGGCCACTGGAGGCAACCGCAGGGCTAGGAGGCTTGGTATAGCGGTTCAGAACCACCGGTTTCAGGAGGGAGACATGGAAGGAGTTGGGGATCCTGAGGGTAGGAGGCAGCCAAAGCTTGTAGGCGACAGGGTGGATCTGCTGCAGGATCTCGAAGGGTCCGAGCAAACTGGGAGCAAATTTGCATGACGGCACCCTTAGTCGCATATTCCTAGAAGACAGCCAGACCTTTGTGCCAGGAAGATACTGAGGAGATTCTCTTCTCCTTGTGTCAGCCTTCCGTTTCATGCAGTCGACTGCCATTAGGATGGAGGATCGAGTCTGCTGCCAGATCTGCAGGAAGTCTCTAAAAGCGGAGTCAGCCGCTTGTACCTCGGAAGTATCGGGCACCGGGAGAGGAATTTGTGGGTGCTGGCTGTAGACAATGAAGAACGGTGTATTCCTTGAAGACTCGCTGGTGTGATTATTGTAGGAGAATTCAGCCCATGGGAGCAACTGCACCCAGTCATCATGCTGCTTGGAGATGAAGTGGCGTAGGCAGTTCTC
Source organism: Rhinoderma darwinii (assembly GCF_050947455.1). Lineage (NCBI taxonomy): Eukaryota > Metazoa > Chordata > Amphibia > Anura > Rhinodermatidae > Rhinoderma > Rhinoderma darwinii. The sequence goes on along the minus strand of NC_134693.1, from coordinate 108,462,418 downwards.
CAAGATCTGATTATCCTCTCGACCTGACCAATGGACTGAGGATGATAGGCTGAGGAAAAGTCCAACTTCACACCGAGGAGTTCGCAGAGGGCTCTCCAGAACTTCGAGGTAAACTGAACCCACCGATCAGACACAATATGCTGCGGCAAGCCGTGCAGGCAGAAGGTGTGTTGGATGTACAGCTTGGCCAGCTGAGGAGCAGAAGGAAAACTGGTCGAAGGAACGAAGTGGGCCATCTTCGAAAATCGATCCACCATCACCCAAACAGCACTGCATCCAGCAGAGAGAGATAAATCTGTAATAAAGTCAATAGCTATATGCTGCCAGGGAGCATTGGGCACAGGCAATGGCTGGAGCAGACCAGCAGGTCTGGAGTGAGTGGCCTTGTTGGCTGCACATACAGAACAGGAAGAAACAAAGTCCATAATGTTATTGGGCAGCGTGGGCCACCAGAAATGATGAGCAATCAGATACCGGGTCTTACGGACCTGCCAGTCTAGAGGAGTGTCCCCAGCGGAGGATTCTTCCACGATCAGCCAGAAGCACAAAAGTCCTCCCTGGAGGAATGTCCCCAACTTGCAGGGGATTGACAGAGACAATGCAAGATGGATCAATAATGTTCTGTGGACTCTCCATGGTGTCTTCCGTCTCAAAAGACCTGGACAAGGCATCCGTCCTCACATTCTTGTCGGCCGGGCGATAATGGAGCTCAAACTGGAAGCCTGTAAAGAACAGTGACCACCTGGCCTGATGAGGGTTCAGCCATTGGGCCGTCTGGAGGTAGGTCAGATTCTTGTGGTCTGTAAAAATTAGGATCGGATGAGCTGCGCCCTCTATTAGATGTCTCCACTCTTCCAGAGCCGATTTGATGGCCAGTAACTCCCGATTCCCAATCGAGTAGTTGCGTTCTGCGGAAGAGCTTAGAGAAATATCCACATACCCTTGACTTGCCCTTGGGACCTCTCTGGAACAGGAGTGCACCAGCACCGACAGAGGATGTGTCCACCTCCAACGAGAACTGCAGAGAGACATCCGGATGATGGAGGATAGAGGCTGACATGAAGGCACTCTTCAGGTTATTGAATGCGGACTCTGCCTCGGGAGTCCACACTTTGGCGTTCATACCCTTCTTAGTGAGGTTAGATATGGGAGAAGTCAGTAGGAGAAGTTTGGAATAAACTGCCTGTAAAAATTGGCGAATCCCAAAAAGCGCTGTATGGCCCTCAAGCCTTGAGGGCGTGGCCATTCCAGGACAGAATTTACCTTCTCAGGATCCATCTTGAGACCTCGATTCGAGACGATGTAGCCCAGGAAGGGTAGAGCATCTCTGTCAAACACGCACTTCTCCAACTTGGCGTACAGGCGATTCTTCCACCACCCAGGATGGCAGGTTTAGGAGTGGGAGAGCCTATCACAGCCTGGCCAGACGGAGCTAGCTCCCACCCTCTGTCTATTTATACCTGCCTTTCCTGTTCCTCCTTTGCTTGTGATACTTCTCTGCTGCTTTCCTGGCCCTGCTGCAGTTTCTTGAACTACTGATCCTCTGCTTGTGATTGACCTTGGCTTTACTGACCACTCTTCTGCTCTGTGTTTTTGTACCTCGCTCATCTCCTGGTTTGACTCGGCTCGTTCACTTCGCTTGTTGCTCACGGTGTCCCCGTGGGCAACTTCCCCATTTCCCTGGCTTCTTTGTACCCTTATCTGTTTGTCTGTCGTGCACCGATTGAGTGTAGGGACCGTCGCCCAGTTGTACCCCGTCGCCTAGGGCGGGTCGTTGCAAGTAGGCAGGGACTGAGTGGCAGGTAGATTAGGGCTCACTTGTCTGTCTCCCTACCCCGACATTACAGCTACTCCAAGACTCCCACTCCTGCAGTGGCTCCCAGCGGTTCATCAGATACTTTTGAGCTTAAGGAGATCTTGGACACTAAAAAAGTAAGAGGAAGAACCTTTTATTTAGTGGATTGGAGGGGGTTTAGTCCGGAGGAGAGGTCCTGGGAGCCAGAAGAGAATATCAATGCTCCTACCCTCATTAAGAAGTTTCTCTCTCATTCTGGTCCCAAAAGGAGGGGGTGTAAGAGAAGAGGATACTGTAACATCCTTGGTCGCTGACCACAAACTCCTTCCACCCGGTTGACGCCCTTCTCTCCAGAGATGTCCACACATGCGGCCGTCCTGTTCCACAGTAACCACCAGAGTGCACTCGCAAGCTCAGTCCAGACAAGGAGCCAGGTCACACACAGGTAGGAGATTGAGCTGATTGCTCCCAGAGCACCCTGGACTTTAAGAAGGGCTGTGCCCCTCCCTCCAATGCATGAGCCTTGTTGTCGTTATCCTAAGTATGTCTATGCAAATGGTCTCCTAAGTGTTTTCCAGTTCACAGTGTTCCACGTTCCTGCTACCTGTAACCTGTATCCCGTGCTATCTTGGTCAAGTGCTGTGTTGAGCTGAAGTCGTGCTGTGCTGTGTTCCACGCCTGTCCTGCTACACCACGCCTGGCGCCTGCCTGCTGCCTAGTCCCAGCCAAGCCTGTCTTACTACTGTCTGAGCTACCACAGGTACACCATACGAACTATAGACTGTGACCTGTGTCCTGTTGGCCAGCTGCCATACCATCAAGGCGGTACGGCCCAGTGGGTCCAAGTATCCCTCGTTACAAGTCAATCATGACCAGTGTTGGACTAAGGTTTCTAGGGCCCACCAGAGAAACTGATTTTGATGGCCTAACCTCCAGTCCATCTATGCAGAAAATTTGCACGTCCACTTTTAATTGCATTGTAAACTTTGTTGTTATCATTGCATCCTCAGGATACATATAATCAAAACGTTCTAATAAATTATTTGTTATTCAGTCAGCTCCAATTGGGATTATCTTCTGCTGGGCATCATGAACCTTTTGTTGTATCAGAGCCTGGGCCCACTCAAGGATCCTCTGGCACTCTGGTGAGCCAGTCCATCCCTGCAGTTATGAATGGCATATGCCTGTGCCTTAATGACCCAGAGAATGATATATTAACCCTTTGTCATTTATGCACCTGTGTCCAGGTCAAATTTTCCATTTCTGATATGTCCCTCTTTAACCCGTTGGAGACCGCCAATACGCCTTTTCAAGGCCAGAGGAATGGCCTAGCAGAAGCCTGTCCATTTTAAACGGACAGGCAGTAATACACTGCAATACAAAAGTATTGCAGTGGTGTATTATAAATGCGATCAGATGATCGCATATTAAAGTCCTCTAGTGGGACTAGTAAAAAAGTTAAAAAAAAGTTTAAGAAAGTTAATTAAAAAAAAGTGGAAAAAAAAAGAAAAAAACACTTTTTCCCCTTACAAAATGATTTATTATTAAAAAAAAACAAAATAAAGTAAAAAAAGTTAGACATATTTGGTATCGCCGTGTCCGTAACGACCCCAACTATAAAGCTATTATATTATTTAACCCGCACGGTAAACGCCGTAAAAAAGAAAATAAAAAACATTGGAAAAATGGCTGTTAACTGTGAATCCTGCCTTAAAAAAAAAGTGATAAAAAGTGATAAAAAAAGTTGCATCTACTCCAAAATGGTACCAATAAAAACTACAAGTTGTCCTGCAAAACAAAAGCCCTCATACAGCTGCATCAGTGGAACAATAAAAAAGTTATGGCTCTTCAAATATGGAGACGCAAAAACAAATAATTTTGATAATTTTAAAACATACAAAATCTATACAAATTTGGTATCGATCGTAAAAACCCGCTGAATAAAGTTATTTTGTTATCTATACCATACGGTAAACGGCGTAGATTTAGGACGCAAAAAAAGGTGGCGAAACAACAGTTTTTTTTCTATTCCCCCCCCAAAAAAAAGTTAATAAAAGTTAATCAATAAATTATATGTACCCCAAAATGGTGCAGTTAAAAAATACAAGTTGTCCCGCAAAAAAACAAGACCTTATACAGCTATGTCGACACAAAAATAAAAAACTAATAGCTCATGGAATGCGTCGATGGAAAAACTTAAAAAATAGCTTGGCCATTAAGGTTTAAAATAGGCTGGTCATTAAAGGGTTAAATAATAATGTTTTTGAAACCGCTTTGAATATCATAACTATTTTTATTATGTTTTTTTTTACAAGACTGTTTTGGCTTTCATTTTCTAGATTAGTTGAATTAATTCTATGTATTTTTATTTTTATGATGAGCAGACAAACCACAAAAAAAGTGGGAATTTATATAATACTGTGCAAAAGTTTAAGGCAGTTGTGGAAAAATGCTACAAAGTAAGAATGCTTTCAAGGTAGGTAGTTAACACCACAGTGTCCCCTGTAGATAGTGCTCATATAGTACAACAGTGCCCATGTAGCCAGTGCCACACATCCCCCTGTAGATAGCGCCACAACCCTCTGTAGATAGCTCCACACATCCCCTGTAGATAGCGCCATTTCCCATTCTGTTGATAGCGCCACTCCACCCCACTTGTAGATAGCACCACCTCCCATGTTGATAGCATCACCCCCCCTGTAGATAGCACCACTGGGGCACCCCGGCGAGAGCATTGCTGACGCTATAACCGGAACCGGGGATTCTGCTCCTAGAGGGAGCCCCTGAAGTCACAGTCCTCTGGCCGGGGATTTTGGTATTCCAAAGCCCCTAACATCGCTGTGCCTATATGGACAGTGACGTCAAAAGCTTTCTAAGACCGGAGTCCCTGGCCAGAGCACTTGTGATGCTCTGGGCTTGGAGCCCAATGAGAGTGCTGGCAGACAGGAAAGTGCACACTTTAAGGCCTGTTCCACGCTGCCAACGTTTTTATATATATATATATATATATATATATATATATATGCAGGGCCGGCTCCAGGTTTATATGGGCCTTTGGGCAACACAGACTTAGTAGGCCCCTTTGTGGAGCAACTACACGGTTGCAGTAAAATGGCAGAAAATGTCACTTTGTGCCCCCATATAGTTGTTAGGCCCTTTTTATGCCCCATATAGAAGTTAGGCCCCCAGTTTGTACCCCCATAAATTAAGTGCCCTCTGTAGATAGTGCCACACAGCCCCCCAGGTAGTGCCACACAGCCCCCTCCCAGATAGTGCCACACAGCCCCTCTCCCAGGTAGTGCCACACAGCCCCCCTCCCAGGTAGTGCCACACAGCCGCCCAGGTAATGCCACACAGCCGCCCCTCCCAGGTAGTGCCACACAGCCGCCCAGGTAGTGCCACACAGCCCCCCTCTCTCAGGTAATGCCACCCAGTCGTCCTCTCCCAGTTAGTTGCACACAGCCGCCCTCCCTGTAGGTAGCGCCTTTGGGGCTTCTTCTAGGAGTGGAATTCCCAGCCAGAGCATGGCCGACAATCTTGTCAGGGATTCCCCTCCAGGAGGAGCCCCTGAAGTCACTGTCCATATATGGATAGTGATGTCGGGAGCAACCTCAGAGCCAAAGTCCCGGGCAGAGCGCTACTAGCACTCTGTCTGAGACACTGTTCTGCTCCTGACATCACTGTTCATATATGCACAGTGATGTCAAGGGCTTCCCCAGAGACGTAATCCCGGAGCAGAGCCGCTTCTAGCGCTCTGCCTGGGACTCCTTCTCTCCTCCTGACATCACTGTTCATATATGGACAGTGATGTCTGGGGCTTCACCAGAGCCGGAGTCCCGGGCAGAGCGCTATTAGTTACTAGAACTCTGCCTGGGAGTCTGTAGCGTAGTAAATGGCAGAGTGGGGAGATACCTCCCTGCTCTGCCATAGCGTTTAATAGTATCTGCGTCCTAAGGATGCAGATACTATTGAATTTGGCGTCACTACCTCTGTAGCAGCCAAAGCGGCTGTTAGCAGGGCCACTGGGCATGGAGGGGCGGTGTGACGGCGGGTTGAACGGGCCCCTCATGCCGTGGGCTGCTACAGCGGTAGTTACGCCGCCTTCTAGACAGGGGCTCCCTCTAGAAGCAGAATCCCCGGCTAGACCCTGGCCGGTGATTCTACTCCTGGAGAAGCTATGATGGCAGCGTCAGCACCCGGCAGCCGAGTGGGCCCCCCCCAAGGGTAGTGAGCCCCGGCACTTGCCCGGGTTCGATGAGTTCTGATGCCGGCCCTGTATAAACGTGACAACTGCACGGGGCATTGGCAGTTGGAACGTATATAGCCGTATGGCTGACGTGGAGGGGTTAATATGTGAGCTACCTCTCTGACTTTCTAACATATCCATGTAAAATAGATCTTCATTTACAAGCTACAGTTTCAAAGATTAAAAAGAAACCAAGAAGTCAGAGTGTGTATTATAATCACATGTGGTTAGGGGTTTGCTGGAGATTATGATTCAAATGACATGCACTGCCAAAAGTATTTTCCAGAAACAGAATGACATCTGCCATTTTGAAAATCCGTTATATACATTTTCACTAACTTTACAAAAAAACGTATAAAATATCTTACTGCCTGATGGAGTTATCGTCTTGACAAATTTTCTAGCTTCTTCTAGGTTTTCTGGAGTTGCTTTGACCAAATAATCCTTCCACAGCATAATGTTACTCTCAAACAGTATGAAATTAAAGTGATCATGTTCTGAAGTGTCATTCAGAATGCGGAGAAGGGCTTCTTTTGTCTATAATGTACAGATACAATTGTTACGTTTACAGTATATACAATACATGAATTTCAGAAAAAAAGACATGTTTGGCTGGTATCAGTTTGTCAGGCCACAAAGTGGATGTATGATTGACATACTCTTTGGCTGGTAAACTTTCTGTAAAACTTTTTTTATACAAACAGTCCTATATGTTTAGTAAATTATAGGGCATTACATAATTTCATATTGTATACAGGATACATTTTAAGTGGGTATTACGATTATAATAATATATCTCAATAGGCATAAATCAAATAGTTATTTAAAAGGGCAATATAGATAATTTATTGTATTATATATAGTTATACAATTTTCCAATGTACTTTATGCATCAGGTGAGTATTAATTTTTATTTTTTTATTGGGCCACTCTCTTTGGGTGCCATTACTGAGTGGGGGCACTATAGCGGCAGCCAGGAGTGTAGCTAAAGGCTCATGGGCCCCGATGCAAAGGTTCTTCTTGGGCCCCCCGCCAAACTTCTCATGGCCGACGGCCCTCAGCTTTCAGCTGCATCGCTGGGTCTCCAAAGTGACCCAACGATGCAACACTAGCAGCCAGGGGCGTCGCTAAGGTCTTGAAACGCCAGTGGAAATAGCCCCAATACATATACCAACCCCAAAAAATGTGTGCGTGTATGTATATGTGTGTGTATAGGAGACAGCATAACTCTAGCACTATGATCCTATAGCTATGGATAGGATTAGATACAGTGGTTTAGCAGACAGTATCACGCATGATAGGATTAGATATAGGGTCCAGCAGACAGTATTACACATGATGGGATTAGATACAGTGGCTCAGCAGACAGTATCACACATGATAGGATTAGATATAAGGCCCAGCAGACAGTATCACACATGATGGGATTAGATAGAGTGTCTCAACAGTCAGTATTACACATGATAGGATTAGAGATAGGGCCCAGGTCGCTGACATTGCAGCCAGGGGCGTAACTAGGAAAGACTGGGCCCCATAGCAAACTTTTGACTGGGGCCCCGCCTCCCCTGGGTGTCACACAACCCCCCCCTTGTAGAAAGTGCCTTTTTTACAAACCCCCCCTTTTGATAACGCCATACAGCGCCCCTGTAGATAACGCCATACAGCCCCCTTTGTAGATATCTACAGAGGGGGCTGTATGGCGCTATCTACAGAGGGGGCTGTATGGCGTTATCTACAGAGGGGGCTGTATGGCGTTATCTGCAGAAGGGGCTGTATGGCGCTATCTACAGAGGGGGCTGTATGGCGCTATCTACAGAGGGGGCTGTATGGCGTTATCTACGGGGGGACTATATGGCGTTATCTACGGGGGGTCTGTATGGCGTTCCCTACAGGGGGGGTGTATGGCGTTCCCTACAGGGGGGACTGTATGGCGTTCCCTACAGAGGGGGACTGTATGGCGTTCCCTACAGGGGGGACTGTATGGCGTTCCCTACAGGGGGAGACTGTATGGCGTTCCCTACAGGGGGAGACTGTATGGCGTTCCCTACAGGGGGAGACTGTATGGCGTTCCCTACAGGGGGGGACTGTATGGCGTTCCCTACAGGGGGGGACTGTATGGCGTTCCCTACAGGGGGGGCTGTATGGCGTTCCCTACAGGGGGGGCTGTATGGCGTTCCCTACAGGGGGGGCTGCATGGGCTAGAAAGTGCCTTTTTTACAAACCCCCCCTTTTGATAACGCCATACAGCCCCCCTGTAGATAACGCCATACAGCCCCCTTTGTAGATATCTACAGAGGGGGCTGTATGGCGCTATCTACAGAGGGGGCTGTATGGCGTTATCTACAGAGGGGGCTGTATGGCGTTATCTGCAGAGGGGGCTGTATGGCGTTATCTACAGAGGGGGCTGTATGGCGCTATCTACAGAGGGGGCTGTATGGCGCTATCTACAGAGGGGGCTGTATGGCGTTATCTACGGGGGGACTATATGGCGTTATCTACGGGGGGTCTGTATGGCGTTCCCTACAGGGGGGGTGTATGGCGTTCCCTACAGGGGGGGACTGTATGGCGTTCCCTACAGAGGGGGACTGTATGGCGTTCCCTACAGGGGGGACTGTATGGCGTTCCCTACAGGGGGAGACTGTATGGCGTTCCCTACAGGGGGGGACTGTATGGCGTTCCCTACAGGGGGGGACTGTATGGCGTTCCCTACAGGGGGGGCTGTATGGCGTTCCCTACAGGGGGGGCTGTATGGCACTATCTACAGGGGGGCTGCATGGGCTAGAAAGTGCCTTTTTTACAAACCCCCCCTTTTGATAACGCCATACAGCCCCCCTGTAGATAACGCCATACAGCCCCCTTTGTAGATATCTACAGAGGGGGCTGTATGGCGCTATCTACAGAGGGGGCTGTATGGCGTTATCTGCAGAGGGGGCTGTATAGCGTTATCTACAGAGGGGGCTGTATGGCGCTATCTACAGAGGGGGCTGTATGGCGTTATCTACGGGGGACTATATGGCGTTATCTACGGGGGGGTCTGTATGGCGTTCCCTACAGGGGGGGTGTATGGCGTTCCCTACAGGGGGGGACTGTATGGCGTTCCCTACAGGGGGGGACTGTATGGCGTTCCCTACAGGGGGGTGTATGGCGTTCCCTACAGGTGGAGACTGTATGGCGTTCCCTACAGGGGGGGACTGTATGGGGTTCCCTACAGGGGGGTTGTATGGCACTATCTACAGGGGGGGCTGCATGGCGCTATCTACATGGGGGCTGTATGGCGCTATCTACAGGAGGCTGTATGGCGCTATCTACAGAGGGGGCTGTATGGCGTTATCTACGGGGGGACTATATGGCGTTATCTACAGGGGTCTGTATGGCGTTCCCTACAGGGGGGGTGTATGGCGTTCCCTACAGGGGGGGACTGTATGGCGTTCCCTACAGGGGGGGACTGTATGGCGTTCCCTACAGGGGGGGTGTATGGCGTTCCCTACAGGGGGGGACTGTATGGCATTCCCTACAGGGGGGGACTGTATGGCGTTCTCTACAGGGGGGGCTGTATGGCACTATCTACAGGGGGGGCTGCATGGCGCTATCCACAGGGGGGCTGTATGGCGCTATCTACAGGGGGGCTGTATGGCGTTATCTACAGGGGGGACTGTATGGCGCTATCTACAGAGGGGCTGTATGGCGTTATCTAGAGGGGGGACTGTATGGCGTTATCTACGGGGGGCTGTATGGCGTTCCCTACAGGGGGGCTGTATGGTGTTATCTACAGGGGGGACTGTATGGCGCTATCCACAGAGGGGACTGTATGGCGTTATCTACAGGGGGGCTGTATAGCGTTACCTACAGGGAGTCTGTATGGCGTTCCCTACAGGGGGGTCTGTAGGGAACGCCATACAGCCCCCCCTGTAGGGAACGCCATACAGCCCCCCCTGTAGGGAACGCCATACAGCCCCCCCTGTAGGAAACGGCATACAGCGTCCCCCCCTGTAGGGAACGCCATACAGCGTCCCCCCCTGTAGGGAACGCCATACAGCGTCCCCCCCTGTAGGGAACGCCATACAGCGTCCCCCCCCTGTAGGGAACGCCATACAGCGTCCCCTCCCTGTAGGGAACGCCATACAGCGTCCCCTCCCTGTAGGGAACGCCATACAGCGTCCCCCCCTGTAGGGAACGCCATACAGCCCCCCCTGTAGGGAACGCCACACAGCGTCCCCCCTCCCAAAAAAAATGCGACCTACAGTGTGTCCTAATAAAAGACATGTATCCCCTATCCACAGGATAGGGAAAACATGTGTGATCGCTTGCAACGATAGGGAGAACGGGGGACTGAAAGTCCCCTGAAGTTCTCCATGACTAACCTCTGACTTCTGGCATCTGCGCAGCTCACTAAAAATGAAAGGAGCGCTGGTCACGCATGCGCACAAGCGGGACCGGCGCTCCATTCATTTCTTCGGAGCTGCCGACACAGACCCCGGAAGTCCGAGGTTTGTGATGGAGAACTTCAGGGGACTTTCAGTCCCCCGTTCTCCCTATCAATGGCAGCGATCACACATGTATCCCCTATCCTGTGGATAGGGGATACATGTCTTTTGTTTAATGGCAGAGCGGGGAGATACCTCCTTGCTCTGCCGTACTTTTCAGTGGCGTCGCGCTGTAGCAGCCATAGCGGCTGCTAGCGGAGCCTCCGGCCATGATGGGGGCCCGTACCGGCAGACGACACGGGCCCCCTCACGCCGCGGGCCCCGTAGCAGCCGCTACGGCTGCTACGGCGGTAGTTACGCCACTGATTGCAGCTCCAGCGCTGGACCCAGGAAAGTTAAGATAATAATTGTTTTGCTTTTTTATGTTACTAATTATTTTTGTGTGTTTGTGTTTTTTTACACGTTCGGTTGTTGGACTACTTCGGATTCGAGGACTACTTCGATTACGGCGTTTTTTTATTCTCAATAAAATGGATAAGAGGGCAGCATTAATGAGTTGGGACACTATGGGGCAGCATTACTGACTGGGGGGACTTAGGGGACAGCATAACTGAGCATCACTTATCGGGCGGCACCATTACTGAGTGGTGGCATTAATGGGGAAGTATTACTGAGTGTGTTTGCACTAAGGGGGCACCATTACTGAGTGGGCACTACTACTATAGAGGTACTGAGAAGTTACTGTGTTTGTGTCTGGCACTAGGGGGCTCTATAATCATGTGGTGTACTATAGGGGGCAGCATACTGCGGAAACAAATTATGGCCAGGAGAATTTGTCATGGCAGTCTGGGACGGATGGAGAAGAAAACGGAAAATGAACAATTCCAAATGACTGGGGGCAGCATTACTGAGTGGTGGTAGCATTACTGAGTGGGGGCATTAAGGGACAGCATAATTGAAAGGGGGCACTAAGGGGACAGAATTATTGAGTGGTGGCACAATTGATGAATGTGGGCATTATGGGGTGGGGGCACCATTGTTGAGTGGGGGGACCATGGAGGCTAAAACTGAGTGGGGGCAATAAGAGGGCAGCATTACTGAGTGGGTGGCATCATTACTGGGGCAGGCACTAAAGGGCAGTATCAATGAGTGGGTACTAAGTGGGCAGCATTACTTAGTAATACTGCAGCTTTATTACCCCACACTAAGTGGGGGCACCGCTACTGAGTAAACCACCCCATTACTGAGTGGAGGCACTATTAAGGCAGTATTACTGAGTGTGGGGCACTAAGGGAGCAGCATTACTCAGTGGGGGCACTAAGGGACCCCATTACTGAGTGAGGGGCACATAGGGAGCACTATTACCGTAGGGGGACGACAAAAGTGGGCACTAATTCTATGGGGGCACTAAGAAGGCACTATGTTTGTGTGGGGCACTAAGAAGCCACTAAAGGAGGCACCAAACTGCAGAAACCAGTAATGCAAAAATCTTCTTGGCAGTCTGGGACAGATGTATAGCAAAACGGAAAGTGAATAATTTCACCTGGGAGTCACTGGATTTAATTGTGTGGTATTCACAACATGATTATACTCTGTAGAGCGCCACTGTAGAACTGCCATGTGACCACTGTACAGGCACTGTATAGTGATATAATTGGTTATATTGGTATTTGTGGTAGATATATAAGGTCATGGTGAAGAGGTATTATTTGGACCTTGTATACTGGTATTATTTGATAACTGCAGGACTGTATTTTTGGGGGACAGGCCCAATGTATATATAGGTACAGGTTTCCTTATAAAGTAATATCCAGGGGCAGTATACATATAAGGTAGTGTATCTAAGCTTAACATGATCTAAAAGTTTTATAGCTATGCTGTCTTCAATATTGTTTTTGGGGTGGGGGGCAAAACATATGCCTTGGGGCCTAGTGCTCCTGATCTTTTAAGATCCTAGTAATGCCCCTAGTTGTTATCAATGGATATGCCGTACAAATCATCATCAATATGTAGGTTATCCGTAAATCAACACAGAGTAGATAGATCCTAGTGACAATTGATTGGCTCAATAGTCAGTTTACATCACTGTCCTGGTCATGTGATGATCACACAGGTGCAAGACTTGCAGTCTCAGTATGTGCATCAGATATCTGCCGTGCACCTGCTTCACATGAAAAAGACAGGTTTTTATCACTTGGGAGTTAACAATGAAAGTTCCAATTGAATGATTGCAAGCAGAGATCTTGAAAAATGTGAGAAATTGCTACAGAACTTATTTTGGGAAATTGTATAACTTGTCATTATACAAAAAATAAAATTTAATAGCTGAAACTGTAATACCATACTAAATATGCAGCATATAATTTGGTGCACCTCCAAATGGAAACAAATACTGTCTACACTTGGTCTCCACTTGTTCAATACATGATTGTTTTGTTGGGCTTTGTTTGACTGTTTACAGCACGTGATAGTAAAAAGGTTGTAGTTGAAGAGGACCTGTCACTAAGTCAAAAGTCAAACTGTTTTTTTGACCTGAATAGCGCTATCTCCCTGATTTCACCGCCATTATTTTGATTTTTCCTGGACGCCCCAACCATTCCAGAGGCATGGCTCACTGTTGTTTTGTTTCCCCAAAAGCCAATTTCCTTAGTTAGCCAACGGGGAGTGAACTCTCCTAATTATCCAGAGGTGGAAAAAGCTTTGCTGCCTCTGATGGTGACCAATCAGCATGAGGCAGCTTGAGGGTAGTTCAAGCCCCGTTGGCTAACTACAGCAAATTAGCATATGGCTAGCCAACACAACAGTTAGCCAAATCTCTGGAAAGGAAAAGTCTAAGGCCCTGTTCACACAGAGTTTTTGCCACATTTTTCACTGCGTTTTTCGCTCGCGCCCATTGAGCGCCATGGGCAAGAACGCAGCCTCTCCGTGGAATACTGTCCCGTATTGAAAACATGATTACAGTACGGGACAGTTGTCCCGCAGCGAGGCAGGGACTCCTAGCGTCGTACATAACTATGATGCTAGGAGCCCGGGTCCCTGCATTGTGTTCGGTCCGGGAAATGCGGCCGAAATACGTTCCGTATTTTACGGACCGAACATGCTCGTGCAAATCCAGCCTCACTGTGTGTGTGCTGTGCCATATTATGGTTACTGTGTCTATAGACATATATCCCCTACAGTTCCCTTGCCATCCGCCACAAAATAACATCTTCCCCCACTCAAGGTCGGAGGCTCAATACCTCCTGACGCAACAAGGTTGCCACATCAGCACCCTTTATTACAGAATATATTACGTTCATCCGAATAGTAGCTTTCCCTCTCTGCCCTATAGGGGAGCAGTGGCTGGCCATAGTCCTTATTTACCACAGTCTTGCTTCCACCTTTCCTTATAGTTTCATGGGATGCCTCCGTTTTCCCATAGATTCCAATTGATTTATACTTATCCACATCAATCTATAATGCCATTGTGTATCTATCCTGTATCTAGTGGACATAATAGTATTATTAGTCCTGATATGGGACTGTTATGATTCCTACATATTGTTCATTCCAGCATCCTCTTAGATACACAATACCCCAAAAATGTTTAACATTTTGTAGCATTTTATTTGTATTTGTAGTTAAAAAAAAGGGATTTAAAAAAAAAAAAGCTTGTACTCTAAACCTGTCTAGTTGTCCTATAACTGTTATCACTTTAACAGGGTAGTCTTGTTTGGACAACCCCTTCTTGCGTTGCAGATAAGTAAAAAAAGAACTGATTGGTAGGGAAAATAGTTGAAATTAAGAATTACACACACATTCTAAAATCACATAGCAATGAGCATAAAAACCACTGTGGCATGCTGGTTATCTGCAAAATCGTGGTAGATGAACAGCGGTTTTACCAGCAACACCATGCAGCCATTAACAATCAGTTTGACAACCATGTCGAACAGCACACTGGCAAGGTTTTCAGGCACATCGCGGCCAGATCTGTGGGAAGGACTGGTCTAAAGCATGCAAACACAAAATATACCAAAGTACAGATGTAGCCATCTTTATCTTGACTTTTAACACATTAAAGAGGCTCTGTCACCACATTATAAGTGTCCTATCTCCTACATAATCTGATCGGCCCTGTAATGTAGATAACAACAGTGGTTTTTATTTTGAAAAACGATAATTTTTGAGCAAGTTATGAGCAATTTTAGATTTATGCTAATTAGTTTCTTAATGCACAACTGGGCGTTTTTTAACTTTTGACCAAGTGGGCGTTGTAAAGAGAAGTATATGACGTTGACCAATCAACGTCATACACTTCTCTTCATTCATGTCCATCTGTATTCAAAGCACAGCGTGATCTCTCGAGATCGCGCTGTGCCGTCACATACACCCACATTAACTTTACTGAAGTGTCTTGAGAGTGAATAGACATTGGCTCCAGCCAAGATGCGATGTCTATTCACACTCCTGACACTTCGGCGAAGTTTCTGTGGGACTCACACAGCATAGCGTGAATCCTGGCTAGAGGCAATGTCTATTCACTCTCAAGACACTTCAGTAAAGTTAATGTGGGTGTATGTGACAGCACAGCGTGATCTCGCGAGATCATGCTGTGCTGTGAATACAGATGGACATGAATGGAAAGAAGTGTATGACACTGATTGGTCAGCGTCATACACTTCTCCTTACAACGCCCAATTGGTCAAAAGTTAAAAACGTCCAGTTGGGCATTAAGAAACTAATTAGCATAAATCTAAAATTGTTTATAACTTGGTCAAAAATGATCGTTTCTCAAAATAAAAGCCACTGTTGTTATCTATATTACAGCGGCAATCACATTATGTAGGAGATAGGGCACTTATAATGTGGTGACAGAGCCTCTTTAAATACACAGTGATATGAAACTTTAACTTGGACTTTTTTAATGGCTTTTTTTGTGTGATATCAAGATGCAGCAAGTTATCAGAGTCAAGTTAAACTTGGCAACATCCGGATATATTATATCTATAGCAGGTTTTGTTTTTTTTCCTAAATATTATGTAACAATGTATTTGACCTTAAACAAAACGTGTAGAAAAAGAAGTTGTTATTTTAAGTTCAGCTAGATTTGCATTTTCAGTCGCTATCTAGGCATGAAATTGATATTCAATATCCCTGCTCTCTTTTTGTATTTAACATAATATGCCTTTTGCAACTTTTGATAACAAAAGCAATAGAGCAAAAATATAAGAAAATCTCAATCCACAAAGTATAAAACGATGCATAGAATATCAGACTTACCTGCCTCATTTTTGTACCCCACATTGATCCACTTCTGTCTATAATATAAACTACATTTTTTGGTACACTAGACAATTTAGGGGGAGCAAAAAAGTGAACAAAATATCCATTGACAACCTGAAAAGCAAACAGAGCAAAGTTATTTTAATACCAAAAGTGAATCTACACATTATGGATAACCACAGATAGGCGGAAGTCTCAGATTGTGGAGACATCTGTCCATCTTTAAATCCCTAGTAGAAGTAGTTTAATAAAGTTATTAATAAATAAATGGAAAATCTCAAGTAAAAAAAATGAAAACACACTTTGTTATGAAAAAAACGAAAACGTTAAAAGCATAATTGGTATTGTCGTGTTTGTAATGACTCAAACTATTGAGCTATAACAGTATTTAACCTGCACTGTAGATACAGTAAAAATAAAAGTAAAAATAATGCCAGAATTGCAGTTTTCTGTTTATTCAGCCTTTCAAAAAGTGCAATAAAAAGCGATCAAAAATTTGTGTTTCCCAAAATAGTAAAACCACAAGTTGTCCCACAAAAGAAAGCTCTGATACAGCTAGTTCAGTATAAAAATAAAAAAAACTGTGCAATAAGTAGTAAAACATAAAAAAAACTATATAAATTTGGTATTGCCGTAATCGTAATGACTCGCAAAGTAAAGTTATTATGTTATTTATATCACATGGTAAACGGCGTAAATTTATGACGCAAAAAAGAATGGTAACATTTCTGTTTTATTTGCCAATACCCCCAAAAAAAGTTTAGAAAAGTTATATGTACCCCAAAATGAAGGCATTAAAAATACAACTTACAACAAGCCCTCGCACGGCTATGTCTACGGAAAAATAAAGAAGTTATATCCTTTGAAATGCAACGATCCCAAAAATTTATTAAAGGGGTTGTCAACTACTGGACAACTGATGACTTATGCACTGGATAGGTCATCAGTATATGATCTGTGGGGGTCCGACACCCGGATCCCGCACTGATCAGCTGCTCTGGTGGCCTTTGGGAACTGGACGTCCATACTGGAAGCAGTTGGCTCTGGTCATGGAATAGCGACGAGTACTGCAGCTCTGCTTTTATTCAAGTGAATAGGAGCAGACCTGCAGTTCTACAGCACGGCCACTATGCAATGTACGGAGCCAACTGCTTCCGGCTCCGTACATTGCATACTGATCAATGACATCTGGTACCTGCAGGCCACCGGAGCAGCTGATCGGTGCGGGGTCTGGGTGTCGGACCCACACAGATCATATACTGATGACCTATCTGGTAGATAGGTCATTAGTTGTCCCATAGTGGACAACCCCTTTAAGGCCCAAAATAGACTGGTAACTAAAGGGTTAAAATTTAACATGCCTGATCCTTATTTCCTCTGACAGTAGATGTCTGGGGATTGTACTTATTAAGTAATTGTAGTAGTGTTCACTTAACTGATATCCCTGCTGGGCTAAATAATATATAATAGTGGCAGGACGTGACCCTTAATCTAAAACCTTTATTGGATTTATTTAAAACGATACAAAAAAATAAACACCCTGGTGTGAAAGTGTTTTAAATACAATTCTGACCAGAGTCTCAGGACTGTATCCACCAGTGTCACTTTCTTTTTGTGTGCACTAGGGACCGATTAACGTCTACGCAATTCCCACACTAGCCTGGGCCCTGATCACAAGTCTTCTTGTTTGTGTGGGAGTTGAAGTCCTTTCCTCTGTATATACTATACTATACTATTCTCGCACATTGTCCCTATATTAATTTCACTGCTCCAAATGTCTGGGGACTGTAGATGTCTAGGGACTGTAACACATTAGATCTCTGCCCATTCTCACAACTTCAGCTGGGTCAGCCAACAGATATATAAAATGTGTATTGCTAGCAGGGGTTCACTTAGGGTGGATTTCTAGTACCTGTTAGATTACTACCACTTCTAATAGGAGCTTATTGCATATTGCATAAGGATTTCTAAAAAAAAAAAAAAAAAAAAAAAAAAAAAAAAAAAAAAGAATAGAGTACCATGGGAGCTGTATAATTCCCTATGCAGTGAGCCCCCTTAGGGCCCATTCACACGAACGTGAATCTCGTCTATCTGCTGTGCATGTAAATCATGCACAGCACACGGACACATTGATTTAATGGGGCCGTTCACACATGCGAGAGTCCGCTGCATGAAATCTGCATGTCCTATATTGGTGTGTTTTCATCCGTGTGCAGTGCGTAATTTGTGCATCAATTCCTTTTAAAAAAAGAAACTGCTTTTCGAGTGCGTGAAAAACGCATGACACCAACAAAGCACACTGATGCAAAACGCAACACACGGACAGATTTACGTGTGTTTTTTAGGCGCGTAAATCTGTCAGGCTCGGGTGAATGTAGCCTTAGTGACAGCTGCAGGCAAACATAATGTTATTATGTAACGCTATGGCTGAGTGAAGGGAAGCAGGAGATCTGGAGTACTGTAACAAAAAAACAACCCTTATAAAGAATTTTAAACCTACTTAGATTACATATTTATGAAAAAGCAAATGCCCTAGACCATCTCTAATAACCCCTTGACCATCCAAATGAGCTTGGAAATCCCTCCTGTGTTTGCCACTGGGCCAGCTCTAATCATAACACCTCACCTGTATGTTTCCAGGGGATTCTCTATTAACATCATAAGTAACAGTAAAATCTCCATCCAGTAAGGTGGTATCACAGTTGGCACAAGAACGCTGCTGATCTATTGTGGGTTTAAAAGAGACATGGCCCTGAAGATAAAAAACAAAACCATAATTATCTTGTTTCCAAAATCTGGCCATATACAAACACGTATGAGGAGTCCTAAAATTACCAATTTTGGGTAAAATTCACAATAACTTAAAATGATTGCAAATCTAACTCTTCCCAGCTGCAGTGCATCTGTAAAACCCAACATAGAAAGAAGCTACAGAGCATGTTATTTTCCAAGCCTTCTAAATGAAATTAAGCTTGCTTTAATGAAAAGCGAAGTCCAGAGGTATATATTACTTAAACATAAATAGTGATGAATAAACCGCTTTACAGGTACATATGACATAATTTTTACCTATAGACATGAACATTTTACAACTTTTGCTACAACACATTAGACGTTACCTTTTCTCCAGAGAAAGATTTTTCTATAGTAGGTAGTAGGTCATTTGTTAGAAAAGATGCTTGAGCATCTAAAAAGTTGATACCTTGAGGTTCATGTATGTTCACTTCAATCTGAAACAGAAATGATAAAAAAACGTTACTGTCAATGCATATATGGACAGTGACAGTGACGTTAGCTGCAGTGCTGGAGTCCCTGGGCAGAGCATCAGCTGATGCTCTGCTCGGGAACTCCAGCGATAGGAAACCCCTGAAGTTACTGACCATATATGGACAGTGACGTCGGCAGCAGTACTGGAGTCCCCGATTAGAGCATCAGAATTTTAAATTAAAGTACATTAGTAAGTGACTTCTTTTTACATAAAAATATTAGTGCAATGCAATTTTTGGTCCCAGGATAACCCCTTAAGTGTGATATGTTGCAGTAACTGTAGTCTTTTTCTCTATTTTATTTTTCTCTTTTTACATATTACCAAGTGGATCTGTTGGATCAACATAAAAGGTAAACTTTTGCTTGTACCCAACATTTCGAAACTGCTATTTCCTTTTCTTGAATATATATTTTACATGTCCCCCAAGAGGTCATAAATGAAGCCAAGACCAAGCAAGAAGGCATCCAGCGATCACATGATCATCAGCTCCAACATACATTAAGCGATGTGTATAATGTGAAGGAGACAACAGAAACAGAAATAAAGCATTCTTGTTTTCTCTCTAGGTTTTCTGGTTGTCTCTGACAACCGCCTCCTGATCTGCTTGATTGCAAGAGTAGAAGCTTTGAACTTGCGGTATATGGTTGCAATGCCGGGTTTGGAGTCGAGGACAATGTGCCATACGTTTACACCACGTGGTCATTAACTGGTTAAAGACATAACAATTTAAAACCAAATTTTTATTATGAGAACTAAGCCTGAATTGCAAATAATACTACAAGAACTGTACCTCATATTTTTTGACAAGAGTTTTTGGTTGAACTTTGATGAACATCTCATATTTTCCAAGATTACGTTTCAGCATTTCTTCATAGACCAACTCAAATGTTACTTTACTTTCTGGAGCCACATTAACGGACACTGTAAATTTCTCAGTCTTCCTGCCAGAGGCCCTGTGTAGACCAGCAATAATTACTTTATATTAGTAGGACACATATGTGGTACAATATATGTATTATCCCCATGATAATATACTGGGATATATTAATGAAAAATTCTGGCAAGAAAGAAATGGTGATATTGATTATAGAAGCGTTTCTCAAAATGGGTTCTGTAGAAACTCAGGGTTCCACCGCAAACTCTATGGGGTTCAGATTCCTGCAATGGCGGCCACCTGCAGCCACAATAAGGATGTCACTCATTAATACAGTATGCATTGATTCATTGCAGAACCCTTCTTTAAGAGGACCTGTCATTAGGTCATATAGGTTGAACTGGTTTACTGACCTGTATAGCGCTGTCTCCCTGATTCCAGCGCTGATTTTCTTTTTTTTCCTGGACCCCTACCACGTTCCAGATATGTGGTCCATTGTTGTGTTGGCTCCCTCTATGCCAATTTGCTGTAGTTAGCTAACAGGGCATGAACTACCCTCAAGCTGCATTATGCTGATTGGTCAGCATCAGACGCAGGGAAGCTAGCTCCATCCCATTGGTTAACTACAGAAAATTAGCCGATATGGGGGGGGGGGTCCAGGAAAAAAAGAACAGTGCTAGAATCAGAGAGACAGTGCTATTCAGGTCAGTTTGCTAGTTCAATTTATATGACCTATTGACAGGTCCTCTTTAAAGAAATATTAATAAGAGCACCCTCTATGTAGCAGCGGCAGCAGTAAATCCTTCATTGTGCCTAATCTAATATATATTTTGTAAAGTTTGTTTGAAGCCCGATTTTTCATTGGTTTAAAAGCAGTCCATGTGACCGCTGCAGCCTGTGATTGGCCTGTGATTGGCTGCAGCAGTCACATTGGATGAAACGTCATCCCGGGAGGCCGGACTGGAGGAAGAAGCAGGAGTTCTGGGTAAGTTAACTTTTAATACCTTTAACTCCAGCGGTAGTCACTGTCCCGGGTGCTGAAAGAGTTACTGACAATCAGCTAACTCTTTCAGCACCCTGGACAGTGACTATCCCCTGACGTCGCCTAGCAACGCTCCCGTAATAACGGGTGCACACATATAGCCACCCGTAATTACGGGAGCGGGAGCCCCATAGACTTAGGCCTCATGCACACTTCCATCACCGTTTTCACAGCCGTTTTTCACGGATCCGTGTGTCCGTGATTGGAACCGTATGCTTCCCGTGTGTACTCCGTGTACACTTCCGTGTTTCAGTTTCCAAGAGGAAACTGAAACCCGTTCACACTATGTACACGATATTGTGAGCGCCGCACATGCTATTCCCTGTCCAGCGGTACTCACTGTCCATGGTGCTTAAAGAGTTACTGCCGATCAGTGCAGCCCCTTAACACTTTCAGCACCCTGGACAGAGACTACCACTGGACAGGGAATACCATGTGCGACGCTCACAATATAGATTAATGATTCATATTAAAAAAAAGCTGCAACAAAAAAAAGTTACTACTTACCCAGAACTCCCTGCTTGCGTGCTTCTTCCTCAAGTCCGGCCTCCTGAGATGACGTTTCAGACCATGTGACCGCTGCAGCCAATCACAGGCTGCAGCGGTCAAATGGACTGCTGTGTCATCCAGGGAGGTCGGACTGGATGTCAGAAGAGGGACGCCTCACCAAGACAACGGCCGGGGTACGTATGAACTTATTTTTCTTAATATCGCTGCGTTCCAGCACTGATCAGCAGCCTCTTCTCTCTATCAGTGCTGACAGAGAGAAGGGGCTGCCGATTAGTGCAGTGCAGTATCTGTCTGTATGTGTACCTCTGCCCGTCCGGCTGTTGCTAGGCAACGGCTCTGTCACAAACGGACTGCACACGGATGCCTTCCATGTGCCTTCAGTTTTTTTGATGGCCCCATTGACTTGCATGGGCCTCACGGTCACAGAATCTTGTACCAAAGTAGGACATGCTCTACTTTTGTCGGAACGGAGCAACGGGACCTTCAAAGTGTGCATGGCCCCATTGAAGTGAATGGGTCAGGGTGCTAGCCGTCTGAAAAACGGCTAGCACCCTGAAGAAAAAGACTGAAGTGGGCATGAAGCCTAGGCCTTATTTACACGAGCGTATTTCACGTCCGTGATACCTGCGTGAAAATCAAGCACGTCGCACGGACGTTTGGAAGTCAATGTGGCCATTCAGACATTCCGTGTTTTTCACGCAGTGTGTGTTCGCTTCGTGAAACTCACTGCATGTCCTGTACTTGAGCGTTTTTTACGCATCACGCACACATTGAAGTCAATGGGTGCGTGAAAGTCACGGGCAGCACACGGATGCACATCCGTGTGCTGTGCGTGAATCGCGCAACACTTGCTCACGAAATGAAAAGAAAAGAAAAAGAAAACCACCTCCTTCATTTCATTTTGTAAAACTCAAAACCGCGTGACATAAGGATGCCATGTGCGCAAAAAAACGCAGCCACGCACCAAACACTGAGGACACACGGAAATGCAACGTGCACAAAACACTGCGTTTTTTACACACGCAAAACGCACACGTTCGTGTGAATTTCGCCTTATATGGACATGTTCTATATTTTTCAACGGCCCAGGCACCTTCTCGTAAGCAAACGGGAAGGTACCCGTGGCCAATAGAAGTCTATGGGCCCGTAATTACGGGCCGTAATTACTGCCCGTGATTACGGGCCTTTTTACGTTTGTGTGCATGAGGCCTAAATCTGTCATGAATATATTGCTTCATTATTTACACTCTCTAGCAATTAAATTCATATCGAGAGGTAGCAATTAAATTCATACTGAGAGGTATTTAAATTGTGAGCTTTTACTCTATCCACACCGTAAGTCAACCTCCCGAGCAACGACGGGTATAAAAGCTAGTAAACATATAAAGCATGAGTTGCTCCATACAAACATGCTCTATCAACAACAGCGCCCTGCCAGAGGATACAGCTCATTAATATTAATTTATTCACTACAGGGCCCTCCTTTTGAATGCTTTAATCTTTCGGACCAGAAAAGGCATTACCAAAAGGTGGGCCCTGCAATGAATAATCTAGCGTCCCACTAGGACACTACTAAATGTGATATGTAGATTGTTTTGTGTTGGAATGGATTCAACTTTGTTCCAGTCAGAAACCTGATTTATATTAATGTTTACATTTTATTTCATATTATAAGTGACTGTACCTTTAAATATCTGGGATTAACCATCTGAGGCTGGAGCAGGACGGTAAGGTTTCCCGTGTTTCTATTATACTGTCGTTTGCTACAAAGATTGTTCAGGAAGGAGGACGGAGCTTAAATAACATAGGCTTTCCAGTGGCAGTTAGTGGCAGTGGAGTTCAGCTTAGGATAGGCTGAGAAGAGGATGTACTGAACTCTGAGGAGTACAGAGGAGCATTCCGTGAGGAGAAGTTGTCCATGTGCCTCACAGCCATGACTGGGTCATAGGCTTCCGGCCCGGCTCAGCAGTTTACATGTTGCTGTTGTGCGGAAGACCTGATCGGAATTGCAGAACATTGAGATATATGTGCACCCTGCCAATGGGAACTGCATACTAAAACGGAGAAACGGATTGCTACAGTTAAGTGAGAACTTGAGATTTGGCAAATCTTGCTCCAGCTCAGCCAACCCTTTGTTGGAAGACTGCCTTGTAAGACTGTGTACCTCTATCTTGGAGGTGTTCTGCAATTTGCTGACAAGTAAAAAAAACGTGAGTTATCTGTTCAATTGCACTACAGTTTCCGGCTTATCATATTCACTACACCATTAAGGGCACCCCACCTTCCAGGAGACATTTACACAGGGCGTGCCCTGGGGGAACAACTACCATCGTCATCTAAGAGCAAACCCCTCATCACTGTGCCAGCCCTAGGAGTGTGGGAGGCCTAGTGGCGGCGGGCCCTTCCACCGTTAACACCGTGACCAAACTGTGCTAGAGGACTACTATTCCCAACATCCTGCCTGCCAGCTGTCCCTCTAGGTCAAACCGCACTCCCCCAGGGTTGCTGCAAATATATGAATAATAATGAGCTGTATCCTGAGATAAAGGACTCTTTAATGTTCTCACTTTCCATCCATGAAGAAATTCAAACACCATTGATTGAAGACAAAGAGAAATAAAATGTACCTGACAAGTCCGGCTGTTTGGCCCCTTGATACAGCTTTTTCATACTGTTTCTTAGCGGCTTCCTTTTCCTTAATTACCCCGGGATATGTTACTCCATCTATTATCCTGTAATACCCAATAACAATTGGTATTTACAAGTATGGGACACTAATTTCTGCTTTTTTTAAAATCAATTCCTGACAATAACTTATTTTAAAGGACCTCCCATAAAAGAGATTCATATGTGAAATCAGTGGGTGTCTTGTAGGTGGATTACCTATCAATGTCAAGAACAAGCAAAAAGCTTCCCAGAGCCAAGTCCCAAAGAGACAAACACTTTTTCAATGAAAACAAACACCAAGGGGAAGATTTATTAAGACTCATATACGTTTCATATATCGCACAGCCGTTTCAGAAAAATTAAGTTCTATGGGTGTATTCACACAGCCGTTGTTTTAACGGCCCGTAAATACCGGCCGTTAAAAAAGAAAAGATGTAATATTTTTGGCCGTTTTCACGGTCAGACGGCTTCCATAGAACTCAATGGATCAGTAAAAACTGATCCTGGCCGAAGACTCACCGCACACAGGGCTACTTTGAGTGCTGAGCCCCGGGAATCCCCTGGCAGCACTGTCCATATATGGACAATGAAGTCAGGGCTCTCAACTATGGAGTCTCTGGCCAGAGCATCGCAAGATCTCTGGCCTGGGACTCCTTTCTTGGGAAAGCACCTTAATGTGGGCATTATGTCAATTTATATGTGGGCACTGTGGCACTATCTACAGTGGGCAATGTGGCACTATGTGGGCACTGGTACTTTATATGTGGGCACTATGGCACTATGTCACTTTATATGTGGGAGCTGTGGCACTATGTTGGCACTGTGGCACTATCTATAGTGGGCACTGTGGCACTGTGTGGGCACCATGGCACTTTATATGTGGGCACTGTGGCACTATCTACAGTTGGCACTGTGTCATTATGTGGGCACTGTGTCACTATGTGGGCACTGTGGCACTATCTACAGGGACATTGCGGCACTATCTACATGGGCACTGTGGTGTTTTCAGGGGGTTGGGTAAAAAAAAACCTGACAAATTAAATCCATACTTTTTTTTTTTTTTTTTTTTTTTTAACGGCCATGAAAATCGGATGGTAAATGGCCATTAAAAACGGACAGATGGAAATTTGGAGACACACTGATGAAAAATGGGCATTAAAAACTGACAGTTGATTCATTTTTAATGGCCATTTTTTTCACTGTCGTGTCAATGTAGCTTTATTATTTTTAAAGTTATGTGCTTTTTTCCAAATATGCTAATGTGGCTATACCTGCCAAATCGGAGGTAACTCTTCATTTCATCTCTGTGGGCAGTGTCAGTAGCGTAACTAGCGAAGGGGCAGGGGGCGGTGGCTCCGGGCCTACTGAGATGGT
Organism: Rhinoderma darwinii; assembly: GCF_050947455.1. NCBI lineage: Eukaryota > Metazoa > Chordata > Amphibia > Anura > Rhinodermatidae > Rhinoderma > Rhinoderma darwinii. The sequence goes on along the minus strand of NC_134693.1, from coordinate 108,436,953 downwards.
GGGGCCCACTTACTGCGACGGTGGGGCCCTCCGCTCCGCTCCCACCTCTCCGGCTACTCTGCTCTTCTCCCGCCACTTCGCTCTTCTCTTGCTGCTCCCGTTGCTCTCACCATGACTGTGCGCGGCCAAACAGTCATTCAAGCTAGCTGACGTGCGCGCACGTTTGGCACGTCTGCTAGTGCACGCTTCTAACGCTGGAACAGAAGAAGCCTGCCTGCGTGTGAGGAGAGGGTGAGCAAGCTCCCCTCCCCGATGTATCCCATTCTGAAATGATACAGGGATAATGGCTGCTTTAAACAGGGATGATGGGGGTTAATACAGAAATGATGGCTGGACTACCCATCATCCCTGTATATAACCCCCATCATTCCTGTATATATCAACCATCATCCCTGTATATAACTGTATATAACCCCCATTATCACTGTATATAACCCCCATCATACCTGTATATACCAGCCTGGCTGGTATATACAGGGATGATGGAGGTTATATACAGGAATGACTGCTGGTATATACAGGGATGATGGTTGATATATACAGGGATAATGGGGGTTATATATGGGGATGATAGCTAAAGCAGCCATCATCCATGTATATAACCCCCATCATCCCTGTACATTACCCCCTATCATCCCTGTAAATAACTGTATATAACCCCCATCATCCCTGTATATACCGAGTAACATGTTTTTTAAATGTATTTTCTATGTGTATATTAGTGTTTTTCTATGTGAATTATAATAGTTGCATGCTGTAGGCCTAATTGTGAATGTACTTCTAGCCGCTCACCTGCTCTGCTTCTGGGATTTGTATATGATAAGGTTTATGTGATGGCTTAGAGCAGATGTTCTCCTTGCTTATATTTGGCTAGTCTACTGCTTTCAAGTATCAGTTTGGTTTGGATGTGTATCTCCTTTTGATATACTGCTGACCTGGTATTATAGTCGGCTATTAAACTCCTATAGATTAGGATGTGTCTTTGATATTGAGATGGCTGCCGTGTCGTCTCCTGTTAATCATTCTTAAATTAATAGTCCCCTTCTTTTCTACTGTTTTGCATAATATAGTAGGCAGCATTTAAACTTGGCTATAAATGTATAATGTACTTAAAGAGGCTCTGTCACCAGATTTTGCAACCCCTATCTGCTATTGCAGCAGATAGGCGCTGCAATGTAGATTACAGTAACGTTTTTATTTTTAAAAAACTAGCATTTTTGGCCAAGTTATGACCATTTTCGTATTTATGCAAATGAGGCTTGCAAAAGTACAACTGGGCGTGTTGAAAAGTAAAAGTACAACTGGGCGTGTATTATGTGCGTACATCGGGGCGTGTTTACTACTTTTACGAGCTGGGCGTTGTGTATAGAAGTATCATCCACCTCTCTTCACAACGCCCAGCTTCTGGCAGTGCAGACACAGCGTGTTCTCCAGAGATCACGCTGTGACGTCACTCACAGGTCCTGCATCGTGTCAGGACACATCGGCACCAGAGGCTACAGATGATTCTGCAGCAGCATCGGCGTTTGCAGGTAAGTCGATGTAGCTACTTACCTGCAAATGCTGATGCTGCTGCAGAATCAACTGTAGCCTCTGGTGCCGACACGATGCAGGACCTGTGAGTGACGTCACAGATCTGCACTGCCAGAAGCTGGGCGTTCTGAAGAGAAGTGGATGATACTTCTCATCAGAAAGCCCAGCTAGTAAAAGTAGTAAACACGCCCCGATGTACGCACATAATACACGCCCAGTTGTACTTTTACTTTTCAACACGCCCAGTTGTACTTTTGCAAGCCTCATTTGCGTAAATACGAAAATGGTCATAACTTGGCCAAAAATGCTCGTTTTTTAAAAATAAAAACGTTACTGTAATCTACATTGCAGCGCCTATCTGCTGCAATAGCAGATAGGGGTTGCAAAATCTGGTGACAGAGCCTCTTTAAAGAGGCTCTGTCACCACATTATAAGTGCCCTATCTCCTACATAAGGAGATCGGCGCTGTAATGTAGGTGACAGTAAGGCTTTTTATTTTAAAAAACGATCTATTTTCACAACGTTAGGAGCGATTTTGGTTTATGCTAATGAGTTTCTTAATGCCCAAGTGGGCGTATTTTTACTTTCGACCAAGTGGGCGTTGTACAGAGGAGTGCATGACGCTGACCAATCAGCATCATGCACTCCTCTCCATTCATTTAGACAGCAGAATCGCGTTCTTACTAGAACATGATCTGCAGCCACATACACAGCGATTCTGCTTGATTAATCCAGTGTCCTGATAATGAATACACATGACCATCCAGCCTGGACGTCATGTGTATTCAGAATCCCGACACTTCTGAATCTTTTCTGTTCCTGTATGTAATGTTATTATCAGAAACTTGCCTTTTAACTATGGGAGCACTTTAGATAACATTATTCAGTAGCCAACCTCATTTGTAGATGACATTTGCTTGATACCTACATATTGACATTTATGCTCACTAAGTAAATTTAAAAAAAATGTACAATATTATACTTACATGCTGAAATTGGTAATAAAAGCAGTTTTTGGAAGATCCACATTAAAGATGGCTTCTTTTGATATATTGGCTCGATTAACGGCTCTGCTTGTGATGACATTATGGGCAAAGCGAGATGTCACCTGACTGTTGATAATTACACTATAGACTTCTATATCGTTCACCGGCTGCATTTGACAGAATAGATGGATGTGCACAAGTTATTATTGTATCCAGAAATTAATGTATAGGACTTTTCGGCTAATGTTTAATCTGTCACTTTAACAAGGTAAAATATATGCCTGTTAACCATATTTAATGACTTTATTAGTAACGATCTTTACCTTTATCAATAATCTGGAAAGACTATTGTTTCTATAATAAACCCAAAATATAAGGAATCATCACTCCTAAGATCTACAATCCTTTTTGAAATTTACTACATGGACAAAAGTATTGGGACACAACTCTTAATCATTGAATTCAGGTGTTTCATTCAGTCCCATTACCACAGGTGTATAAAATCCAGAACCTCGCCATTCAGTCGTCTTTACAAACATTTGTGAAAGAATGGGTCATTCTATAGAGCTCACTGAATTCCAACGTTGTACTGTAATAGGACGCCACCATTGTAACAAGTCAGTTTGTGATATTTCTTCCCTCCTAGATATTCCATGATCAACTGTGAGTGGTATTATTGTAAAGTGGAAGCGTTTATGAACCACAGCAACTTAGCCACAAAGTGGCAGACTATGTAAAATTATAGATCGGGGTCACCGCGTGCTGAGGCGCATAGTGCATAAAAGTCAACAACGCTCTGCTGACTCAATAACTGCAAAGTTCCAAACCTCCTCCGGCATTAACATCAGCACAAAAACTGGGAGGCGGAGGCGTTTTTTTCCCACGAGTGCTAAAAAACGCACGCAGGAAAAATAAGCGACATGCCCTATCTTCGGGCGTTTACGCCTCTGACCTCCCATTGACGTTAATGGGAGGCAGAGAAAGCGGCAAACAAATCTGTGTGAACAGGGCCTTACATCACCAAGCACAATGCCAAGTGTTGGATGGAGTGGTGAAAAGCACGCCACCACTGGACTCTGGAGCAGTGGAATTGTGTTCTGTGGAGTATGAATGACGCTTTTTTATCTGACAGTCTGATGGGCGAGTCTGCGTTTGGCGAATGCCAGGTGTACGTTACCTACCTGACTGCATTGTGCCAACTGTAAAGTTTGAGGAATGCCCTTTTCTGTTCCAGCATGACTGTTCCCCAGTGCACAAAGCAAGGCCCATAAGGGCATGGTTGGGTGAGTTTGGTGTGGAAGAACTTGACTGGCCGCAAAGAGCCCTGACCTTAACCACATCGAACACCTTTGTGATGAACTCGAACAGAGATCGTGAACAAGGCCTCTCGTCCAACATCAGTATCTTTCCTCAAAAATGGTCTTCTGGATAAATGGGCAAAAATTCCCACAGACAAACTCCAAAATCTTGTAGAATGCCTTCCCAGAAGAGTGGAAGCTGTTTAAGCTACAAAGGGGGACCAACTCCATATTAAAACCTGTGTATTTAGAATGGGATGTCATAAAAAAAAACTCCTGTAGGTGTAATGTATAGTTGTCCCAATACTATTGTAATGTGTAAGTTAAATACCAGTTTCCAGACATTTTAGGGATGCTGGACATGCAGCTAGGCGAAAACAGTTTCATATTATTGAGCATGTTTGCCATATGTAGTGGGGAGGAGACAGCTCACAGTGGAATGGTATACTGGAAAGTCTGTAGTTGACAAAGGCCCATACAATACCACAAATGTGTTTCTATCTGGTAAGCTGCTGTTACATTACAACTGGTTTCCATCAGGTAACTGTTGTAATATCGCAATTGTTTCAGCGCGGTAAGCTATCGTGACGTCATAAGTAGGTTTTAGTCAGGTAAGCAGCTGTGACATCAATACTATGTTTCTGTCAAGTAAGCTGCTGTGATGTCACCTCTAGTTTTTATCAGGCAATCTACCGTGGTATCATAAAAGTTTTTCAATCAGGTAAAAACATGTGACATCACAAGTTGGGTTACAGACAGGTAACATGCTGTGACCTCACATGTGTATCACTTGTGTAAGCTGCTGTGACGTCACCTATAGTTTTTTTTCAGGTAAACTACTGTGAGTGTTTCAGTCAGGTAAGAAGCTGTGACATCACTACAGTCTTTTAGTCAGATTAGCTTCTCTGTGATCACAACTAATTACAGTCAGGTAAGTCAGGGCGTAGCTGGAAGTAGGGGGCTGGCAGGGAATGTTCACACAGATGTTGGGTGCCAGTGGGGCACCAACAAACCTTTCTGCCTTTTACCAGGGTAGTTAGATTCAGGGCTAAGGCAGAAAACGGCATCTTTACTATGGATGAAGAAAAGCCTAGATACACCTCTTAGGGGTAGATATAACATATGTACCACCAAATAAGAATTTGGAAATGAAGGAGCCCATAAACTGCTATTGTTCAAGGGCCCTTTGTTCTCAATGTCCTTAACTTTTTTTTCTTGTTCATTTTTGTAAAATGTCCTACTATGCACTACAGTATAAGACAGAAAATCCAGAAGTTCATCATAGAAGAATACAAGGTGCTAACACTTTGTATTAAGCTATGTTCTTTCATTCAGGACTGAGGGATGATCTTGAGAATGGGACCAGGGAGTCAGTACTTACTTCTTTATGTCTCAAGAGAGATATATGTATATGTGCATACTTTTATCGTTAACAGTAGGATATGTATAGATGCAAATAGATGATTGTCAAGTGTATGTTTGGTAATTAAACATCTTACCTTTCCAATGCTTCTTTTCTGTAAAGCAAAAAGAAACAAAAAAATTATAGTATGTAACATACTTTCCATTAAGTCAGAAAAAAATGTTTGGAAACAATCACAAAATCTACACAGGGACATGTTCTGCCAACAATGGTAATATTTATATTTGCATAAACTAAACATTCAGCCGATGAGCGAGCGTTTGCTCGTTCATCAGCTGATCGTTGCCCTGCTTACACAGGGCAATGATCGGGAACGAGCATTCATATGAATGCTCATAAACATTGACCCGTGTAAAATGGCGCTTAGGCTGGGGCTACAAGGTATTTTGGCTGCAACTCAGGTCTCTTGGCCAAAGGTCGCTACATCCCGTTGCCTACATTGCAAGTAATGACAGTCAATGTGGTCGCGTTGCAGTAATTTTACTTTTGATGTAGGCTACCAGACAAAGCGTTTTTGGCCATGTGACTTGTGTCACCGTGTAGCCCCAGCCTAAAACGACACTATATATCAATATATATAAGATCGATCGATAGATAGATAGATAGAGATAATAATAATCTTTATTTGTTTGACACAAAAAAAATTGTGTTTAGATATATAAAGATATTATAATGATCATGATCTATCTTAATGCAGATTTTTTGTTATACAAATACATATTATAATTTCTATCTATCTCATATCATATATACTGATGTATTGTGCAGTTTTAGGCTGGGGCTAAACAGCGACTTTGGCCGTGCAACAGGTCACACGCCCAAAGGGTTTACTATGTCCCGTAGCCTACATTGCGAATAATAAAGGTCAATGTGGTTGTGTCACGACGCACAACTTGCCATGGCATGACAGTTTCAAGGAATCCATACTGTCTTGTCATGGTAATTTGCAGGTTGCAACGTGACCACATTGCCCTTCATTACTTGCAATGTAGGCTATGGGACAAAGCGATCCCAAAGTCACCTTGCCTTAGGGTGGTTTTACATGTGGTGTATTTGATGCAGATTTGAACCTCCAGATATGCGCAGGTAAAGTCTGCAGTGGATTACAGTACAAGGCAAGTAGATGAGATTTTACAAATCTCATCCACATGCCGAAGACATTTTACACTGCAGATTTTCAAAAATTTGATATGTCAATAAGTTAATACCTTGGGGGGGGGGTCTAATTTCCTAAAAATAGTCATTTTGGGGATGTTAAAAGTGTTATGGCACTTCAGAACATCTGTAATGATCGTATGGAGTGAACAAACCGTTTTTGTAAAAAATTTGCTCTCCAAAAGCCATTCATTGTAAGCCCCACCTTGCACCCAGCATGTAGGAAATGTGCGCACATTTGTTATTGCTTTAGTCAGCAGAAGTTGTGTTCAGGTGTGTTTACCCAGTGGCAAGCACCAGAGGTCAAAAAGCATCACCTAAAGTCACATATTCACTTTAAAAAAAAAAAACAACAACTATTTTTCCTTCCATATTTAAAAAAAATTACAGTAAGGAAGTGGTTGAACAACTTTTAAACAGTTTTTTATTAAAAATAAGTTTTACATATTGAGATACAGTTTCTGCATACATAGAAGTTATAACCTGTCGTCAAAGTCAATTCCGTCAGGTCAGCTGCACTGACGGCTCCAGTGAAAGCTGGTCCTGCATTTAAAAAAAAAAGGTTGGCTTCAAAAGTGTAAATAGCCTTTTAACCCTTGCTCTCCTCTACAGTGCAGACTAAAGAGTACAGACTAAGCCTAATTATGCTATTTTGTAGTTTAGACTCTCTGTAAACTGCAGTGTGTAGTCAGGGCCGACCTTAGGGGTGTGCGACCTGTGCGAGTGCACAGGGTGCTGCACCCTCCCAGCATGTAGGGGGCGCCACTGGGCTCTGCCTCTGCTCTGTCCTCTGCTCTTAGTTAATCACACGGAGTAAACAGGAGCCGAGGAGCAGAGGAGGAAACTCCGCCCACAGCCCGTCCTGCAAGAAACCTGTGATTCTGTCAGCAAGGAGAGATGGTAAGTGCCTATGTGTTTATATAAGTATCTGTGCTACATGTTCCAGTATGTGTGTGTCTATATATGTGTTTAGGTCTCTTTGTGAGTGTGCGTTCAATATTAAAGTAAAACGGATAAAATGAAGATATCTGTGCTGCCCACTATATACTATGCTGCCCCTTATATTCTATGTTGCAACTTATATACTATCCTGCCCCTTATATACTATGCTGTCCCTTATATACTATCCAGCCCCTATATACTATGCTGCCCTCTATTAATTAATTCATGAAAATAATCTTTTTAAAGTGTATCTCCAGTTTGGAGGTGCACTGCATGATTATATATCTGTGACTATGTGTGTTCTTAAATGTGGCTGTGAGGGTATAGTTATCACCGTGTGTTATCTGTGGTGTTACATAGGGCTGCAGATAACATCAACTACATAATGTTTTATCACAGAGTGTCACCTGTGGTGTTACATAGGACTGAAGGTAACATTTACTACCCTATCTGTACTCAATCAGTGTGTGTTATCTGTGGCGTAACATAGGACTGCAGGTAACATCTAAATTATCTGTGTGAATGTGTCTTTGTGCTTGTATATATGTTCCTTTTATCTATTTGTATATGGTCGTGTGTGTGTGTGTGTGTGTGTGTGTGTGTGTGTGTGTGTGTGTGTGTGTATATATATATATGTATATAATTATATATATATATATATATATATATATATATGTCTGTATGTCTATATATTTACCTTTACGTACTTATATATTCCAGAATGTGTGTGTATGTATGTGTATATATATATATATATATATATATATATATATATATATATATATATATATATTTGCCTGTCTGTCTAAATATCTGCCTTTATGTATGTACAGTATATTTATTCCAGTATGTGCGTGTCTATATATGTGGTTCATTTTTGGTTTGTGGAGAGCAGCAATAAAGAGTCCCGCACAGGGCGCCATCCAACCGAAGGTTGTAGTCACTGGGGGATTGGAGCATACAGTTATGGAGTTCCTAATCAAACAAACTTTAAACACAGTTGTTGCAGGATAACCAGAAGATTCTCTAAAGATCTAATGTTCAAATGCAGCTTTAGGCTACATTCACACGAACATGGCCAACCTCGGACGTGGTCCCGTACGGGTGGCCAACCTTGGACGTGAAAAACAGCAGTTTTTACATCCGAGGTGCACCCGTGCGGAACGTTTTATTATGCATCCCCTATAGACTAGAGTCTATGGAGGGATGCGTGTAGCGCAAAAAAATAGGACATGTCCTATTTTTTCACGGACCCTTCACGTGCTCCGTTGAAACAACGGTTGCGTGAACGGCCCCATTGAAATACATGAGTCCGTGTGACACCCGTTGTTTTAACAGCTGTCACGCAGACGTGATACACGCTCGTCTGAACGAGCCCTTAAAGAGGCTCTGTCACCACATTATAAGTGCCCTATCTTGTACATAATGTGATCGGCGCTGAAATGTAGGTAACAGCAGTGTTTTTTATTTAGAAAAACGATCTATTTTCACCAAGTTATGAGCGATTTGAGCTTTATGCTAATGACTTTCTTAATAGACAACTGGGCGTGTTTTCACATTTGACCAAGTGCAGTGCAGTGCAGTGAAAACTGTGATCCCGATCTCGCTGCTCGACTGACAGGTCCTGGAGCAGCGACACCCGGGACAGTATAGAAAGTCCGGACGCACACAACAACGGCCTGGGAGACTCACTTTCTCCCAGTGCAGTCAAAGTGATATACAAGTCCTGATACACACAACTACGAACTAGGAAACTTACCGTTTCCTGGTGCAATCCAATCTAGCTGCTCGTCTGACACAGGCTGCAGCTCTGAATCTATGTTGTGTGAATTCATGGACTAAGTCATAACCAGAACAAAAGCTTTTGGAGTACTCCCTCCTTTTTCCCATGGATGGAGAATAGTCATATAATGGTAGTAATATAGAAGGAAAAGGGAAATGGGAGAAAACCTCCAGCTCACCGATCTGACACTCCTGTGTTGGTAATCGCCCGGGTCAGCCGTGACGGCACACGGCAGCAATAGCAGAAAAAAACAGAAATGACCCAGCGATAGTGATATCAAATATGGGAAAAAACTAGGTTTCCACTTTATTGAAATGCAAGCTGTCAGAGCTTGGGATAGAACATCAGGAGGAAAAACAAAGTTCAATAAAGTGGAAACCTAGTTTTTTCCCATTTTTGATATCACTATCGCTGGATCATTTCTGTTTTTTTCAGTCATATAATGGCTTCTTAATCAATGGGATTTGAAATACATAAAAAAAACTCACAACAAATGAACTAATAAAAATACCAAAAATTGTAAAGTAAAAAAATAAATGAACATAAAATAGTTTGTTGTGCAATAAAGGAAAAGTGGACATTGCACAATAAATTCCTTCCCTATAACAGTCGGTATCAATAAAAAGAATTGAAGGCGACATTGACCAATCTTGCTCTATTTTCCTCTCTCCCCATACCTACAATTTCTATGATTCAAACAGGTGGTGTACACCAGAGCAGGAATGGTCACTATAATTTTAAACTTTAAATAAAGAAATAAAATAGGAGGTTCATCCTTTATAACTTTATGATAAACTAATAAATTGTTCATCTGAAGAATCCTTAAAAAAATTCAACAAAGCTGTATCAAGAATACACACAAAAAAAAAAAGAGTCTCTGAATAAAATTATTTGTCCCTCCATGCTTTTAGATGAGGCAATGGGAGAATAAGAAGTTGCAGGTAAAAGACAAATATTGTACTGCTACAATATAATAAAAGACTACAGGTAGAAACATAACCTTAACAAAAGTCCTTATAGTGCCCCATATTGTACCCATATAATATAAACAAACAGTACACAAACACCGCCATACAGTGCCCAAATATCAGAACGATACACTGCTATGAGTTGCCTAAACAAAATTGCTAAAAACAATTAATACCACTATACATTCCCCAAATAATATCACTATACAGTGCCCTAATAATACCACTATAAAGTGGCTAAATAATAATATATAATATATAAATAATATTTATAACATGGTAACTTAATGGTCGATATACTGTATGATAACATCTTTTTAAATACAACACTGCAGCATTAAAAGGTGAACATGAATATCTAAGGATAACATATAACATACTATACATACAAACCTGTATGTTTCGTATTCCTTCAATCACAAAGTCGCTGTTTATTGGGGACAAGGCATAAAAGAGCAGAGTAAAACTTATCAGAAGGCGACCCATTTTTCAAATGAATTTTGTCTTGCAGAAACCAACCTATTACAATTTGTGTGAGAAACCATGTTAATAAGTAACAGCAAGATAAACTTTGCACAAGACCATCCTATCAACTCCTCGCAGGGGTACAGGTATATTATACAGGACAGTCAGTATAATAATAAAATAAATAGCGTAACATGTGCATCAAACAGAAATGTACGGAATAAATTGTCCCCATCAGCTGTGAGACGCCGTTCTATACCTCAAAAATGGGAGGATATCACAGCACCAGAGAAAAAGATATATAATAAAAATACCAGGTGCAGGGCTCAGTGAGACTTGATCCAAAGTCCCTTGGGTTAGATCTACATACAAGAAGCAAGGCAGCGCATCCATCAAACATGCTTGAGCAAGGTCCAGTTGGAATGAAAAGTTGCATTGGTGGGTGAATAAATTCCCCTTTTTTCCTGGATGTGCAGCCTACTTTCTTGTATGCCGTTCTATACCTGGCATACCTATCCACCTTTCTTTTTTAGGTCCAACATTCTGTGCTGATTAATTTCTTGATATTTCTTTATACTGGTCGAAGTTTCCTTTTCCTAATACAGAGCACTAAATGCCCTACGTAAACATACAGTTAATGATACAATTCTGGCTGCCTGCAATTACCTCTAGAGGGGGCTTAAAGGCTATGTACACCTTTGGAATAATTATTTTTTTTTTTTAAATAAAAATATGCATAAGTGTGTTTGGTGTAACGTTCTAAATACTTTTTATTAAAAATGATTTTTACTTTTTGATATACAGCTGCTTTGTATGGTGTATACAGAGCAGCTGTATCTTGCGCTGAGACCTGAATCCGTCAGGTCAGCAGCACTAACGGGTTCAGTGACAGTGGGTCCTGACCAGCAGGATCCACCTGTTATCGATCACATCTAAGTTATGAACTTAGATGTGATTGGTAACAGCACAAACATGCGTGTCAGAGACCAGGGCCGCCATCAGGGCAGTACTATTGGTACTGCCGTCAGGGGCCCTGGCTGAAAAAAATGGGCGCACCCGACTCGCTACACGGTGACTTTGGCTGTGACACTGGTCGCATGTACAGAGATCGCTATGGAATCAGCTTTGGAAAATTTGCTCTCCAAAAGCCAGTTTGCAGAAGTTGCCGAATATGTGTTCAGGAGTGTTTACCCAGTGGCATGCACCAGATGTCAAAAAACATCAACTAAAATTACATATTCACAGTTTATTTTTATTTTTTTTATTTCCCTTTTTACATTTTTTAAAAAGTTAAATATATCACTTATTTTTTTACACAATATGGAAACCCAACATGTTCTGAGAAAAACAAGACCAAATACATGTAGGTTGGAAAAGTAATAGAAGAACAATTTGTATTTAAATTGGCCCATGCCTAAAACTCTTCTATTTTCGGTGCGGATTGCGCACTGAAAATTGCCTACAAATTACAATATAACTCATGTGAATGGGGTTTACCTTTTTTTGAAGGATGGAATAGCATAGTAGACTGTGCTGTATTCCACTCCTGACTACACTATGTTGAGCTTCCCAATGCCGGCGTCCCCAGGCAGAAAATCGCAATAGCTGTGCCCTTGGAATTTGGCCCTGGGGAAGCTCCTGACATCACTGTCCAAATATGGACATCAGGAAAAGCATCGGAGTCCTTGGGCAGAGCTCTAGTAGAAGCTCTGGCCGGGTATTCCAGCCCTGGGAAAGCTACTAACGTCACTGTCCATTTATAAACAGTGACTTCAGGAGTTTCCCCAGGGCCATTCTCCGGGCGATGTATCCCACTGTATGCCATACAGTGGCATATGTTTTGGCTGAATTGAAAAAAATCCAGGGCATTAACTGTTATTAAAACCAGGGCATTAACCGGTCATGTGACTGTCTTATGGTTTTGTCCACTGTATTTGACATCAGTACCAAAATCAGTTATCGCACATAACGTACAAACGTGAGCGCACCACTTTCCGTTGGCCAACCTTCGGTATTGGAGGGGATCCAGACTCCTTGGCTGTATGGGTCCCAGAAATTCCTGATGGCAGCCTTGTCAGAGACACACAGGACCCACTGTCACTGAACCCTTCAGTGCCGCTGACCAGACGGATGCAGGTTTCAGCGCACGATACAGCCGCTCTGTACAGGGCCGGCTCCAGGTTTATGTGGGCCCTTGGGCGACACAGACTCAGTGGGCCCCTTTGCGGGATAACTCACGGCGGCAGTAAAATGCCAAAATTCATCACTTTGTGCCCCCATATAGACGTTAGGCCCTGTTTATGCCCTCATATAGAAGATATGCCCCAAGTTTGTACCCCCATAAATTGAGTGCCCTCTGTAGATAGTGCCCCACAGCCCCCCTCCCAGGTAGTGCCACACAGGCCCTGATGTCACTGTCTATATATGGACAGTGTTGTAAGGGGCAACCCCAGAGCCATAGTCCTGGGCAGAGCACTACTAGCACTCACTCTGCCTGGGAGTGGCATAGCTAAAGGCTCATGGGCCCTAGTGCAAGAATTCAGCTTAGGCCCCCCTACACCTCCCCAACACCACCAGACCCCTGCGCATGCCTATGCCCAGCTGCCTTGCCCGACAGACCCCATGAATGCTCCCACAGTATAATGCCCCCATAGCTGCCCCCACAGTATAATGCCCCCAATAGCTGCCCCCACACAGTATAATGCCCCACATAGCTGACCACCACAGTATAATGCTCCCAATAGCTGCCCCCCACACAGCATAATGCCCCTATAGCTGCCCCCCACGCAGTATAATGCCCTCCATAGCTGACCACCACAGTATAATGCCCCCCATCGCTGCTCCCACAGTATAAATCCACCACACAGTATAATTCCCCCATAGCTGCCACCCACACAGTATAATGCCCCCCATAGCTGACCACCACAGTATAATGCTCCCCGTAGCTGCTCCACACAGTATAATACCCCCCATAGCTGCCCCACAGTATAATGCCCCTATAGCTGCCATACACAGTATCATGCCCCTATAGCTGCCCCCAGTATAATTCCCCCATAGCTGCCCCCACAGTATAATGCCCTCCATAGCTGCCCCCACAGTATAATGCCCCCCATAGCTGCCCTATACAGTATAATTCCCCTATAGCTGCCCCATACAGTATAATGCCCCCATATAGTATAATGCCCCATAGCTGCCCCATACACTGTAATGCCCCATACAGTATAACGCTCCCCATAGCTGCCCCCTCACAGTATATTGCCCCCCATAGCTGCCCCCACAGTATAATGCCCTCCATAGCTGCTCCCACAGTATAATGCCCCCCATAGCTGCCCCATACAGTATAATGCCCCCATAGCTGCCCAATACTGTATAATGTCCCCATAGCTGCCCCATACAGTATAATGCCCCATATAGTATAATGCCCCCATAGCCGCCCCATACAGTATAATGCCCCCATACAGTATAATGCTCCCCATAGCTGCCACATACAGTATAATGCCCCCCATAGCGCCCCCTCACAGTATAATGCCCCCCATAGCTGCCCCCTCACAGTATAATGCCCCCATAGCTGCCCCCCACAGTATAATGCCCCCATAGCTGCCCCCACAGTATAATGCCACTATAGCTGCCCCATACAGTATAATGCCCCCATATAGTGTAATGCCCCCCATAGCTGCCCCAGTCTAATGCCCCCATAGATGCCCCATACAGTATAATGCCCCTATACCGTATAAAGCCCCTACAGCTGCACCATACAGTATAATGTCCCCCCATAGCTGCCCCATACAGTATAATGCCCCCCATAGCTGCCCCATACAGTATAATGCCCTCCATAGCTGCCCCATACAGTATAATGCCCTCCATAGCAGCCACATACAGTATAATGCCACACGCAGTATAATGCCCCCATAGCTGCCCCATACAGTATAATGCCCCATAGCTGTCTCATACAGTATAATGCTCCCCATACAGTATAATGCCCCCTCAACAGCTACAAGATGAACCCACTCCCATACCTAGTATAATGCCCCCATATGTACCTAATAGAAAAATAATAACATAATTACTTACCTACACCTGTTCCCACGACGTGTGGAAGATCCTTTTCCTCCTCTGCACTGTCCTGTGAGTGACTCGTCGCAGACAGGCGCGATGATGTCACTACATCACGCCTGCCTGCGCCAAGCTGCTCACGGCGAAGTGAATGCTGGAGCAAGGCTCCAGCATTCAACCCAACTGAATCTGCGTCCTGAGAACGCAGGCTCTGTTGGAAGTGGGACCAGCGCGGTCTGCGCTGTGTGGCAACGGGCTTCGGGGCCCGGTCGCAATTGCTAGCTACGCCAGGCTGGGACACTGCTTTGATCCTGACATCACTGTCAGCGCTCTGTCTGGGACTCCTCTCTTGCTTACATCACTGTCCATATAAGGACAGTGATGCCTTAACGTCTGCAGCATCCGTGAAGCATGAAAAGTCGACCCATGTCTTAACATTACTCCCACCACCCACATTTTCAGCATCACCGTAACCAACATCAACAGCAAAAGACGTCTCCTGCCAGTCCACATCCACCACGTGCCCCCTGACAGAAATGCTGCTTTTAAACAACTACCCCATTTGGCAAATAATCTCAATAAACCTTCTTTTTTTTCGGAGCAGCTACCAAAGCCCATCCCCTACACCATCTTCTTCATGGCGCACAGGTGGTAGTAAATATGGAGGATGGGGGTGGGTCCCATGGTAGGTACCACCGTAGAGAACTCAATATATAAATAACGCCCTTGAATTCCATATATTTTTTGCTGGATAAAATAGCGTAATCAACTACTACTACTATTCTATGCAAAGTCCTATACAGACAGTTACATCACTGGGATTACCCCAGGGAAGCTCCAGTGACAAAGC
This sequence comes from Rhinoderma darwinii, assembly GCF_050947455.1. Classification (NCBI taxonomy): domain Eukaryota; kingdom Metazoa; phylum Chordata; class Amphibia; order Anura; family Rhinodermatidae; genus Rhinoderma; species Rhinoderma darwinii. The sequence continues at coordinate 108,421,497 of NC_134693.1, read as the reverse complement.
TTTCCCGGACCGAGATAAACAGCAGGGGACTCCAGCTGCACTAAAGGTCTTGCTGTTTCGGGCTGATAGACGGCCCTCCGGCGTAGTGGATATGTGTGGGGTTCGTTGCAGAGGGGAAGCTTTTGCTGCATGGGGAGGCTCAAGTGATAACTATCCATATATTTAAAGTTACATCACTGGAGCTTCCAGGCATACATGTTTAACGGAGGCAAGCAATGGCTGCCATACAGTGGCATTCACCACCCATAGGCTATTATGGCATTCGTTATGTCACGAAGTGGGTTAGTGGACCCACTAGGCCGTACCGCCGTAGCGGGGAGGCAGCTGGCCAAACCACAGGAAACCCCAGAGATACAATGTCCCGCACAAGGGTACCTGGATAGTCCGGACGGTGGCCGCAGCTCTGGCACAGATGGAGATAGTTGCAGCAGACAGCACCAAACGTGGCGGATGACACAGGAGCCGCAAGTTGCACCAGATGTGGCGGATTCCTCCGGATGTGGCAGATGACACAGGACGTGGCGGATTCCTCCGGACGTGGCAGATGACACAGGACGTGGCAGATTCCTCCGGACGTGGCAGATGACACAGGACGTGGCAGATTCCTCTGGATGTGGCAGATCACACAGGACGTGGCAGATTCCTCTGGACGTGGCAGGACTCGATACTAAGGCACAGCACGGGAAACAGGAACGGGTAACAAGGCACGGGTAACAATTGGAACGGGAAACACTAATGGACCATTTGCAAGACAGACTGGGAAAACTAACAACGCTCAGGCAAGGATTAGAAGGCCAGGGGCCTTCTTATAGACCAGGGAATCGTGGCAGTTGATGATGATGGCGATTTCCTATTTGCGCGCGCTGGCCCTTTAAGGCCGGGCGCGAGCATGCGCGCGCACCCTAAGGGACACAGCCGAAAGGAGCGGAAGTGAGCGCTGGCGTCTCCTAGGAGGGAGACGGGGACCAGCGCTCACGGATCCATAGCTGCGGGCGTCGGGAGGTGAGTGAACCCGACGGCCCGCGGCCATGGATGCTACAGTATCCCCCCTCTTACGCGAGAGAGGAATTTTTTAATGAGAGCAGGAGCGCTGATGTTCTCTTATGGCTCCCAGGACCTCTCCTCAGGACCAAACCCTCTCCAGTCCACCAAATAGAAAGTCCTTCCTCCTACCCTTTTGCAGTCCAGGATCTCTTTTACCTCGAATACATCAGAAGGACCGCTGGGGGCAACTGTGGAACTAGAGGTCTTGCTGTAGCGGTTCAGGACCACTGGTTTCAGGAGGGACACATGGAAGGAGTTAGGGATTCTGAGGGTAGGAGGCAGCCGCAGCTTATAGGAGATAGGGTTGATCTGTTGCAGGATCTCGAAAGGACCAAGGAACCTGGGAGCAAACTTGTATGAAGGCACCCTCAAGCGAATGTTCCGAGAGGACAGCCAAACTTTAGTCCCCAGAAGATACTGAGGCGGCTCTCTTCTCCTAGTATCCGCCTTTCGCTTCATGCGATCTACCGCCAGCAAAATAGAGGACCGGGTCTGTTGCCAGATTTGCAGGAAGACCCCATATGCAGAGTCAGCCGCGGGTACCTGAGATGAAGTTGGCACAGGAAGAGGGACTCTGGGATGTTGACTGTACACGATGTGAAACGGAGTGGAGGTGGTGGACTCACTTGTGTGGTTGTTGTATGAAAACTCGGCCCATGGAAGAAGCTGTACCCAGTTATCGTGCTGTGAAGAGATGAAGTGGCGGAGATAAATCTCCATGATCTGGTTGATCCTTTCAACTTGCCCATTGGACGGGGGTGATAGGCTGAGGAAAAGTCCAAACTCACATCCAGGAGTTTACAGAGGGCTCTCCAGAACTTTGACGTAAACTGAACACCCCAATCTGACACGATGTGAAGAGGCAGGCCATGCAAGCGAAAGATGTGTTGAATGAAGAGACTCGCCAGACGAGGAGCAGAAGGTAGGCCGGTCAGCGGGATAAAATGTGCCATCTTAGAGAACCGGTCCAACACCACCCAGATGGTGTTGCATCCTGCTGAGGGAGGAAGGTCTGTGACGAAGTCCATTGCGATGTGCTGCCAGGGGGCACTGGGTACAGGCAGAGGTTGAAGCAGGCCGGCAGGCTTGGAGTGAGTCACTTTGTTAGAGGCACACACCGTGCAAGCAGAGACAAAGTCCAGAACATCTTTAGGTAGCGTGGGACACCAGAAGTGACGAGCAATCAGGACTCGGGTTTTACGGACACCAGCGTGCCCAGCCAGTCTAGAACTGTGTCCCCAGCGGAGAATTCTTCTCCTGTCTGCCAACCAAACAAATGTCCTCCCAGGAGGGATGTCTCTAATCTGCAGAGGATAAGCGGTGACAACTCAGGATGGGTCTATGATAGTCTGAAGGGACTCCACCGTGTCTTCCGTCTCAAACGATCTGGACAGGGCATCGGCCCTCACATTCTTGTCCGCCGGACGGTAGTGGAGCAGAAATTGGAAACGGGTGAAAAACTGCGACCACCTGGCTTGACGGGGATTCAGTTGTTGTGCAGACTGAAGGTAGGTGAGGTTCTTGTGGTCGGTGAAGATCAGGATGGGGTAAGCAGCGCCCTCTAGAAGATGTCTCCACTCCTCCAGGGCCAATTTGATGGCCAGTAGCTCCCGATCTCCAATGGAGTAATTGCGCTCAGCAGAAGAAAACAGTCTTGAGTAGTAGCCACATACTACTGCCTTTCCTTTGGAGCTCCTCTGGAACAGAAGTGCACCTGCACCAACAGAGGAAGCGTCCACTTCCAGACAGAACTGCCGAGATACGTCAGGGTGATGGAGGATCGAGGCTGAAGTGAAGGCACTCTTGAGGCTAATAAATGCGGACTCTGCCTCTGGAGTCCACACTTTGGCATTCACACCCTTCTTGGTAAGGGACGAGATGGGGGCCGTCAGAGAAGAGAAGTTAGGAATAAACTGCCGGTAGAAATTGGCGAATCCCAGGAACCGCTGTATGGCCCTTAAGCCTTGAGGACGTGGCCACTCCAGGACAGCTTTCACTTTCTGAGGATCCATCTTGAGGCCTTGATCCGAGATGATGTAGCCCAGGAAGGGCAGAGAACTCTTCTCAAAGACGCACTTCTCCAACTTGGCGTATAAATGATTCTCCCTCAATCGTAGTAGAACCTGACGGACATGCCTCTGATGAGTCGTCGGATCTGGGGAAAAAATCTAAATATCATTGAGATAAACAACAACACAGACATAGAGTAGATCTCGGAAGATATCGTTAACAAACTCCTGAAACACTGCGGGAGCGTTACACAGTCCGAAGGGCATCACTAGGTATTCATAGTGCCCGTCCCGGGTGTTAAATGCCGTTTTCCATTCATCACCCCGGCGAATCCGGACTAGATTGTAAGCCCCCCGCAGGTCTAGCTTAGAAAAAAATTTGGCCCCTCGTATGCGATCAAACAGCTCAGAAATGAGTGGCAACGGGTATTTGTTCTTGACTGTGATCAGGTTGAGGCCCCGGTAGTCAAAACTGGGACGAAGGGATCCATCCTTCTTTTTAACGGAGAAGAATCCAGCCCTGGCCTGGGAGGAAGACTTTCGTATAAAACCCTTTTCCAGATTCTCCTTGATATAGGCCGACATGGATAGAGACTCAGGCAAGGAGAGAGGATATACCCGTCCACGGGGGAGAGAGGTATTAGGAACCAGTTCAATGGGGCAGTCATAGGTCCGATGTGGAGGCAGCGTTTCAGCCTCCCTTTTGCTGAAAACATCTGCATACTGAGCAAAATGGGGAGGCAGTCCCGCCAATGACTGAGGCAGAGGAGGCTTGACAGGATGGATCTGCAACAGACAACGACCATGGCATTTGGAGCCCCATTGGAGAACCTCTCCAGAATTCCAGTCCAGGACTGGGGCATGTAGTCGAAGCCAAGGCAGGCCCAGCAGAACAGGATTGATGGCCTTGGGCAAAACAAGGAAGGAAATAAATTCAGACTGCAGGACTCCAACCTGGAGCTTCAACGGCTTGGTTTTAGAAATGATGGGATCCGGCAGAGGCAGTCCATTAACAGAGGCAACAGCCAAAGACGTCTCTAGGTGAACTGTGGGCAACTGAAGATGATCCACTAGCTCTTTCTGGATGAAGTTAGCAGCAGAGCCAGAGTCAAGATAGGCAGAAACTTGATGCGTCCTCTCGCCGGATGCCAGGGTCACAGGAATAGTCAATTTGGAACCGAATGCTCTGTTAGATTCCGTTCCACCTAGGGTTGTCTCTCCAACCAATCCTAGGCAATGGGTTCTCTCCGGCCTCTGGGGACACAGACGCACAGTATGGCCTCCACGGCCGCAATACAAACAAAGCCCAGAAGTGCGTTTGTGTTGTCTCTCCTGGGTAGACAATTTGACATAATTACCCTGCATCGGATCCTCTGGTGGAACGACTGAGGGGGATTGCAGGACAGCAGAATCCAGCCTAGGAAGTTCTCTCTCCCGGAGAACCTCTTGGGAACGTTCCCGGATCCTCATGTCAACACGGGAGGCGAGTAAGATAAGATCGTCCAGGGTAGATGGCAGATCGCGAGCAGCCAGCTCGTCCTTGATCCCTGAAGACAGTCCCTGCCAGAATGTGGCCACCAAAGCCTCGTTGTTCCAGGTCAATTCAGCAGCCAGGATACGGAACTGGATGGCATACTCGCCCACGGAGAGGTCTCCCTGGTGTAGGGTTAGCAAGGATGCAGCAGCCGAAGAAACTCTCCCAGGTTCTTCAAAGATCGAGCGAAAGGTCTGTAGGAAGCACTGCAAGTCCCGGGTCTTTGGTCCCTGATGTTCCCACAGAGGATTAGCCCATGCCAGGGCTTTGCCAGTAAGGAGAGAGATGATGAAGGCGATCCTGACGTCATCCGAACCGAAGGACCCGGCATGTAGTCTGAAATGGATCAGGCACTGATTCAAAAATCCCCTGGAAGACCTTGGATCTCCGTCATAGCGTGGAGGTAGCGGCAAGAAACACAGGGGGTTGGTACCGGTACAGACAGGAAGTGTAGCAGGAGGAACCGCAGGAACGGGTGTGGAGACGACTGTGGTTGGAGAGAGCAACCGATGGTCTATGGCGTTCACCGACAGGAGGAGCTGGTCTTGTCGTGACTGGAGATCCTCCATCTCGGCCAGCATGGCTTGTGTCGTCAAAGTCTCAGGTTGACCAGCGGGGTCCATGGCCTGAGCATACTGTCACGAAGCGGGTTAGTGGACCCACTAGGCTGTACCGCCGTAGCGGGGAGGCAGCTGGCCAAACCACAGGAAACCCCAGAGATACAATGTCCCGCACAAGTCCGGACGGTGGCCGCAGCTCTGGCACAGATGGAGATGGTTGCAGCAGACAGCGCCAAACGATGACACAGGAGCCACAAGTTGCGCCAGACGTGGCGGATTCCTCCGGACGTGGCAGATGACACAGGACGTGGCGGATTCCTCCGGACGTGGCAGATGACACAGGACGTGGCGGATTCCTCCGGACGTGGCAGATGACACAGGACGTGGCGGATTCCTCCGGACGTGGCAGATGACACAGGACGTGGCAGATACCTCTAGACGTGGCAGATGACACAGGACGTGGCAGATTCCTCTGGATGTGGCAGGACTCGATACTAAGGCACAGCACGGGAAATAGGAATGGGTAACAAGGCACGGGTAACAACTGGTACGGGAAACACTAAGGGACCATTTGCAAGACAGACTGGGAAAACTAACAACGCTCAGGCAAGGATTAGAAGGCCAGGGGCCTTCTTATAGACCAGGAAATCGTGGCAGTTGATGATGATCACGATTTCCTATTTGCGCACGCTGGCCCTTTAAGGCCGGGCGCGAGTGTGCGCGCGCACCCTAAGGGACACAGCCGAACGGAGCGGAAGTGAGCGCTGGCATCTCCTTTGAGGGAGACGGGGACCAGCGCTCACGGATCCATGGCTGCGGGCGTCGGGAGGTGAGTGAACCCGACGTCCCGCGGCCATGGACGCTACACGTTATATGTATATGTTTTTTCACTGGATGCCTCAGGACAGAATAGTCTACCACAGGAAATCTCTAGTGACATAGCTTCCCTAAGTGGAGTCTCAGCACCCTCCCATTGCCGTCACCAAGTGATTCTCCCTCAAAGTGCCGACTATCCCCCTTCAATATCTTTAAAGTAGCCGGAGCTATGGTTGCTTAGAACGTCTTGAGCGGGAAATAGAGGAGACAAAGGAAACTATGTCACCAGAGCTTCCCTGGGGTAGCCCCAGTGACCTAAGTGTCCATAATCTCTTTAGATGCAGATTTTTTTTTGATTTTTTTTTAGCAAGTTCTTGTCTTCCTCTTTGCTATTGCAGTTTTTTTCAGTGAAGTATATTACTGTCTTATCATAAAATACATACACAAGCTGGAAATCATATACATCAAGCTGCATTTACTGGAACAGAAAATAGCAACAGGCAAAACAAGGCATAAGAAATCAATAACTTCAGAGTGAAAATGCATTAGGTTACTTAGGCTTTGCTCACATCTGCGTTGCTCATTTCTGTTTTACGGCTCTGTCATAGGAGGAGAACAATGAAAATGACAGCAGTGACGAAGCCGTTGCATGAGGGACACCCACAGCCTGTCATTTTTCCATCATGGTGTCCGTCATTTTACCGGACAAAATAGCGGTGCATGCTGTGCTATTTTGTCCTCCATTTTTTACTGGATCTGTGACGGAGGCTATTAGTAGAGCCTCCATTGCAGATCTAAACAGAGCCTAAATCCACCCACACACTAATCTTTACAATTGCAATACAGGGTCTGAGCAAGGCATTGGGGGAGATTTATCAAAACTGGTGCAAGGGAAAAGTGAAGTAATTGCCCATTGCAACAAATCAGGTTCAATCTTTAATTTTGCAGAGTTCCTTTCGAAAATGAAAAAAGTAATCTGTTTGCTATAGGCAACTATCCCCCCTCCCCCATAGAGGCTTCAGCAGTCAGTCCCCCCCAGGAGCACTGTCGTCAGCAAATAACTAACTTTTGCAAGGTCCTGGATAGTTTGAACAGTAGGCTCAGCAGCACTCAGTATTTTACATTGCTCACCAGCAATCTTCAATCTCCTGCTGTGCTCCAGACCCGGGAAGTGGGGGCACAGCAGCCAACAAGCCACTCACCGCTCAGACGCAGCGGCAGGCTCTACTGCTTCTCTCTGGCAGGCAGAGTCGGAGGCGTGTTATAGCAGATGTGCTTAGCAGGGGTGTAGCTAAAGACTCATAGACCCCAATGCAATGGTTCTACTTGGACCCCCCCCCCCCCCCCCCAAAACTTCTCATGGCCGATGGCCCGCAGCTTTCAGCTGCATAGCTGGGTCGTCAAAGTGACCCAACGATGCAGCACCAGCAGCCAGGGGCGTCGCTAAGGATTTAAAACATATGGGGAAATAGCCCCAATACATATACCCCCCCAAAAAAATGTGTGTGCGTGTATGTATATGTGTATATATATATATATGAGACAGCATATCTATAGCACTACGACCCTATAGCTATGGATATGTATGTATGTATATGTGTATGTATATGTGTATATATATATATGAGACAGCATATCTATAGCACTACGACCCTATAGCTATGGATAGGATTAGATACAGCGGCTCAGCAGGCAGTATTACACATGATAGCATTAGATATAAGGCCCAGTTCGCTGACATTGCGGCTCCAGCGCTGGACCCAGGAAAGGTAAGCATAAGAATTGATTTGCTTTTTTATGTGTTACTAATTATTTTTGTGTGTTTGTGTTTTTTTACAAGTTCGGTTGTTGGACTACTTCGATGATGGTGTTTTTTTTATTCTCAATAAAATGGTTAATGAGGGTTGTGTGTTTTTTTTTTTTTATTTCAATAAAATATATTATCTATGTCTTTGTATTTTTTTAAACTTTACTACTACCACCTTAGTAATAGCTGCTGGCTGATTAACAACATCCATTACTAAGGTAAGGCTTAATGTTAGACATGAAGAGGCTAACAATAACCCCCATTATTACCCCGGTACCCACCGCCACCAGGGGTCTCGGGAAGAGCCATCTGTAGTGACGGAGGGGCACTGGCACGGCCGCAGGCTGTTATCAGTCTAGGAAAGCCAAAAAACAGTGGCCCTTCCCACCCTGGTTGTATTTGGCTGGTTATAAAAATGGGGGAACCCCACATCGTGCTTTCCAATTATTTTTTTTATTTTTTTTAAATGATGTGGGGTCCCCCCCATTTTTCATAACCAGCCAGATACAACACAGCAGCAACAGCCTAGCATTACCAGGGTGGGGAGTGCGACTGTTTTTGGCCTTTCCTGGCCTAATAATACCAGCCTGCGGCCGCCCCAGTGCCCAGCCATCACTACAGATGGTCGGGTACTGGATCATACCCGGCTCTTCCCGGCACCCCTGGTGGCAGTGGGTACCAGGTTAATAATGGGGGTTAGTGTTAGCCTTTTCACCAGCTAAGCCATTACTAAGGCGGTAGCGATAAAGTTTAAAAAAAATACAGACATAGAAAAAATAGATTTATTGAAATAAAAAACCCCCACGCAACCCTCATTAACCATTTTATTGAGAATAAAAAAAGCAGTCATCGAAGTAGACTTCGAATCCAACGTAGTCCAACGAACGAACCTGTAAAAAAACTAAAAAAAAACATTAGTAAGGGCTTGTTCACATCACCGTAGCCCTTCCATTGAGGGGTTCAGTCGGGGTTTCCATCGGGTAACCCCTCAACAGAAAGGCAAACTGAAACCTCAGCTTCCGTTTCCCTCACCATTGATCACAATGGAGACGGAAACATTGCTAAAGGTTTCCGTTTGTCAACGTTGTGACAGGATACAGTTGGTTTGCTTTGAACAGCGGAACCCGTTCACAATGGTGACAAACGGAAACTATTAGCAAAGTTTCCGTCACCATTGAGATCAATGGGGAGGGAAACGGAAGCTGAGGTAACAGTTTGCCTTTCTGTTGAGGGGTTACCTGACGGAAACCTCCGACAGAAGGGCAGCGGTGATGTGAACAGGGCCTTCGATACAGGGCCCATGTGCATGTGTGATACTGTTTTTTGGAGCCTGTATCTAAGCCTAAGGTAGGCTTAGATGCAGGGTCCAGCAGACAGTAATCTTATACAGTATAAGATTACTGTCTGCTGGTGCCCTGTATCTAAGCCTAACACATGGTAAGCTTAAAAGGGGTTGTCCAGACACTAAACATTGATGGTCTATCCTCAGGATAGCTTAAAGGACGGGGTCCGACTCCTGGGACCCCCCGCCAATCAGCTGTTTTCAAGGGGTTGCAGAGCTTGTACAAGCGCTGCTTCCCCTTCATTTTCCACACTTGCGCACACTGTGAATCGCTGACAAGTCCGGGTCGGCGATTCACAGTGTGAGAATGTGACCGGAATGAAAGGGAGGTAGCGCTCGTACGAGCACTGCACCCCTTTCAAAGCAGCTGATTGGCGGGGGTCCAGGGAGTCGGAACCGGACCCATCAGCTCCAGCAGACAGTGGTATTAAACTTACCCTACTCCACAGGCCCCCCTGGCTTCGGGGTCTAGGTCGTCATTGCGACCACTGCGACCCCTATAGTTACGCCACTGGTGCTTAGCATGCAGCACATCTGCTAGATACAGTGGTCATTTCTTAAAGGTGCAGCACAGCCATGTCAGCGGTCAAAGCAATGATGGAGGCTGGAGCCAGCAAAACGTGGCGCCGGCCCTAAGGATCTACTGGGGGTACCGGCCAGAAGTGGAACATGCTCCCTGCATGCCAGGCTTATGACAAAGTTACCCTTAATGACCACTCCGAAAAAAGCGTATGGGCGGTCATTAAGGGGTTAATGAACATGTACAAACAATCTTCCTAGATTATTAGGCCTGTTTCTTAGGAAAAATACACAAACATTCGTACATAACCTTTGCTGTTTGCACTGCTGATAAACAGTTTATGGACTGTCACTGAGAGCGTTGATCCCAAAATGGTCCAAAAATCTCAGCATGCACTGTGGGGGGAAATTATTTAACACTCTATGCCAGTTTTCTGCCATAGAAAAGTTGCAATTTGCGTAAATACGCATCTAGTGGTATAGTGAGCATTTTTATCAAATACTGTTGTTTGTTTTTTTTGCTAAATTTCTTGAAATTAGGCTGTGAGAATAGCTCAGATTTTTTAATTTTCATGAGGAATAAAGGAGAAAAAGAGCCCCAACATTTGTAAAGCAATTTCTCCAGAGTATGGTAATACATATGGTAATACATATGTGGTCATAAACTGCTGTTTGGACACATGGCAGGGATCAGAAAGGAAGGAGTGCCATTTGGCTTATGGATCTCAAATTTTGCTGGAATGATTTTCAGGGGCCATGTCATATTTGTAAAGCTCCTGAGGGATCAAAACAGTGGAAACTCCACAAAAGTGACTCTATTTGGGAAACTACACCCCTCAAGGAATCTACCTAGGGCAGAGTTAACCAACCTTTTCGGACTCGAGGCACCCCTGGAAAAAAAAAATTCCTTAGGGCACCCCTACCAAAAATTGTTTAGAGGAAGACAGAAAATAGCTAAAAACAAGCACAGCACTCACACGTAGAGTCAAAAACGTCTCAAAATACGGAGCTGTTTTCAAGAGTAAACAGCTCCTGATTTTCAGACGTTTTTGTGCCTCTCGCGATTTGGAGGCGTTCTGCTTACGATTTTTCGGCCGTTTTTTGGGCGTTTACGGGTTACGCGTTTAGGGTATGTTCACACAGCATTTTTTGTGAGGCAGAAAAATTCCTTCAGGACTTTTGAGGCAGATTTGGAATTGACAGCGTTGTTTTGCCTGCGTTTTTTTAAGCATTTGAAGCTAATGCAAAAGACGCAGGCAAAAAAAGCACTCCAACCGAGCACCGCAGGTTTTTTCGGCCTCCTATTATTGTCAATTGGAGGTCAGAGGTGGAAACCAATTAAAGACCATCAGCCCCCACTGAAGGTAAATTCACTATCAGCCCCCCATTTACAGATGCTCCTTGTAGATAGTGCCACACAGACCCTTGTAGGTAGTGCCACACAGCCCCCTTATAGGTAGTGCCACACAGACACTTGTAGGTAGTGCTCCGCAGCCCCCTGCAGGTAGTGCCACACAGCCCCCTTGCAGGTATTGCCACACAGCCCCCTTGCAGGTATACCGGCCCTTCACTGGATGCCACGCTGCTCGGATCTGATGTCGGAGTACGGATTACGCAGTATCCAAGATCGAGGCACTATCCATTATGAACTAAATTTACTGCATTTGACTTAAGTGTTTCACTGGCTCCTTTTGCACCGTGATCTGGTTGTATAAGCGTTTGGGAGAACTTAAGGGTATGTTCACACGCTGAGAGGCAGTTACGTGTGAAAAGACAGACTGTTAACAGCTGCCTCGTTTCACACGTAAAAGCTCCTCCTTGTAATTTACGAGGCGTCTGAGACGCTCGTAAACCTTGAGCCGTGCTTCATTGATTTCAATGAAGAACGGCTTAAATTACGTGGCAAAGAAGTGCCCTGCACTTCTTTGCCGAGGCAGTAAATTTACGGGTCGTCGTTTGACAGCTGTCAAACGACGACTCGTAAATAACAGGTCGTCTGCACAGTACGTCGGCAAACCCATTCAAATGAATGGGCAGATGTTTGCCGACGTATTGTAGCCATATTTTCAGACGTAAAACGAGGCATAATACGCCTCGTATACGTCTGAAATTTGGCCGTGTGAACATACCCTAACACTGAACTGTGATTATCTGACTGCATCTTTACTCTCGATACTGAGAAATTCCTTCAAGCTGCCGCTTTTTACTGCAGGAGGAACGATACGTTTAATATCAGTGACTGAACTTATTAAAGGAATCCTTCGTTGATCGTCATGTGATGCCATACGATGAGTACCCCTTGCACCGACCATACGGTTGTACTGTTTGTCTACATTAAAGAGGCTCTGTCACCAGATTTTGCAACCCCTATCTGCTATTGCAGCAGATAGGCGCTGCAATGTAGATTACAGTAACGTTTTTATTTTTAAAAAACGAGCATTTTTGGCCAAGTTATGACCATTTTCGTATTTATGCAAATGAGGCTTGCAAAAGTACAACTGGGCGTGTTGAAAAGTAAAAGTACAACTGGGCGTGTATTATGTGCGTACATCGGGGCGTGTTTACTACTATTACTAGCTGGGCGTTGTGTATAGAAGTGTCATCCACTTCTCTTCACAACGCCCAGCTTCTGGCAGTGCAGCACTGTGACGTCACTCACAGGTCCTGCATCGTGTCGGCACCTGAGGCTACAGATGATTCTGCAGCAGCATCGGCGTTTGCAGGTAAGTAGCTACATCGACTTACCTGCAAACGCCGATGCTGCTGCAGAATCATCTGTAGCCTCAGGTGCCGACACGATGCAGGACCTGTGAGTGACGTCACAGTGCTGCACTGCCAGAAGCTGGGCGTTGTGAAGAGAAGTGGATGACACTTCTATACACAACGCCCAGCTAGTAATAGTAGTAAACACGCCCCGATGTACGCACATAATACACGCCCAGTTGTACTTTTACTTTTCAACACGCCCAGTTGTACTTTTGCAAGCCTCATTTGCATAAATACGAAAATGGTCATAACTTGGCCAAAAATGCTCGTTTTTTAAAAATAAAAACGTTACTGTAATCTACATTGCAGCGCCGATCTGCTGCAATAGCAGATAGGGGCTGCAAAATCTGGTGACAGAGCCTCTTTAATGCTTTGCAGTCCATACTCATGGGAAGCCAGGCTTTTCAGATCTCTACTCATATCTATTTCTAGGAATTACTCCTTGTTTATGACCGCTAAATTCATGGCTCATGCCCGCTATTTTACTAACCAATCTATGACATTATATTTTTAGGTATTTGGTCCTTATCTTGCGGCTTTATTGGATCTATATGGTCCTAATCTTGTATACATATGTATGACCTCCATTATATTTCACTAATGTGATGTTTATGTTCATTGTGCAATTTTGACGTACGATACGATCTTTAGGAGCAATTGCTCTTCAATATTGTGAAACATGCTACTTATGTCCCGGCCGGGCTTGTGATGTATATGTTTGTTTGTCGGTAAATGCAGGATTGATCTGCATTTACTTTTATTATATTTAATAAAATGTGTTACTTTTATAGTTATATTTGAGCAGAGTGCCATATCTACACCAGAATTTTTCTCCCCCTCCCCCCCTTCTTTGATAGTGCCACACAGCCCCCTTGTAGGTAGCGCCACACAGTTCCCTTGTAGGTAGTGCCACACAGCCCCCTTGTGACAGCCCACTTGTAGGTATATTTAGAACTGCCTGTGTAAACGTTTTAAAACAAATTTTATTAAACATAATTCATTATTAAAAAATGTAAGGCAAAAGTTGCCAAAGAAATCAGCTACAGGCGTTGGCAAGCAAATCCGGATTGCACACAATAGCTTGCGGGGTGTGAACATGTAGTCAGCACCAAAATAGAAGTGCCTAGCATGTAATCAACACCCCACACATTCACAGCTGCTAGGTGTGCTGGCAAAATATTTGCATGGGTTTGCCTGCCACAGATATAAAAAGACCACTTCCCAACGCGTTTCTGCACCAAGTAAAAAGATCCGGAATCAAAGGAAGGGGATACTGGTTCCTTACTGTGACCTTATTCAAGTTCCGATAATCAATGCACGGCCTAAGACCACCATCCTTCTTCCCCACGAAGAAGCCAGCACCTACAGGAGACGTCGAGGGGCGAATGAAACCCTTGGCCAGGCATTCTTGGATATACTCCCTCATAGCTTTACGTTCAGGACATGAAAGATTAAATATCCTCCCCTTAGGAAGCTTGGCACCAGGCACCAAATCGATGGGGCAATCGTAATCTCTATGAGGGGGCAACACCTCGGAGGCCTCCTTAGAAAACACATCAGCGAAGTCCTGAACAAACTCAGGAAGCGTGTTTACCTCCTCCCGGGGAGAAATAGAGTTAACCGAAAGACATGACATCAGGCAATCACTACCCCATTTGGTGAGATCCCCAGTATTCCAATCAAACGTGGGATTATGCAGCTGCAACCAGGGAAGACCTAATACCAGATCGGACGATAATCCCTGCATCACCAGTACAGAGCACTGCTCCAAATGCATGGAGCCAACACGGAGTTCAAAAACAGGAGTATGCTGAGTAAAATAACCATTAGCAAGAGGAGTGGAGTCGATACCCACTACCGGGATAGGATAAGGTAAATCAATAAAAGGCATTTTTAGAGACATAGCAAAATTCCACAGACATGATATTAGCAGATGAGCCCGAATCCACGAAGGCACTGCCAGTGGCAGACCGGCCAGCAAACGAGACCTGAAAGGGAAGCAAAATCTTATTGCGTTTAGTATTAACGGGAAATACCTGTGCGCCCAAGTGACCTCCCCGATGATCACTTAGGCGCGGAAGTTTTCCGGCTGCTTATTCTTGCGCCTGGGACAGGTGTTCAGTAGATGCTTGTCGTCCCCACAATAGAAGCAGAGACCATTCTTCCTGCGAAACTCTCTACGTTGTCGAGGGGACATGGAGGCCCCGAGTTGCATAGGTACCTCCGAGTCCTCCGTGGAAGAGCGAGGAGACGGGACCTCGGGGGGAATCGCAGGGCAGTCAGAGGGGAAAACATTGAAACGTTCAAGCTGACGTTCCCTGAGACGTCGGTCAAGTCGTACTGCTAGGGCCATAACCTGGTCTAGGGAGTCAGAAGAGGGGTAGCTAACTAGCAGATCCTTCAGGGCGTCAGATAATCCTAACCTAAACTGGCACTTTAGGGCCGGGTCGTTCCACCGAGAAGCTACGCACCACTTTCTAAAATCAGAACAGTATTCCTCAACAGGTCTCCTACCCTGACGTAAGGTCACCAGCTGACTCTCGGCTAAGGCAGTCCTGTCAGTCTCGTCGTAAATGAGACCGAGGGCAGAGAAAACCCGATCAACGGAGGAAAGTTCAGGGGCGTCAGGAGCCAAGGAGAAGGCCCACTCTTGGGGCCCTTCCTGGAGTCGGGATATAATGATACCCACCCGCTGGTTCTCGGAACCTGAGGAGTGAGGTCTTAGGCGGAAATAAAGTCTGCAACTCTCCCGGAAGGAGAGAAAAGTCTTACGGTCCCCTGAGAACCGGTCAGGTAACTTGAGGTTGGGTTCTAAAGGTGAGGTGAGGGGTACTACAAAGGCAGCGTCAGACTGATTGACCCTCTGAGCCAGGGCCTGGACCTGTAGGGAGAGGCCCTGCATCTGCTGGGTCAGGGTCTCAAGGGGGTCCATGATAGCGTCAGCGTAGAAGAAATGGTAGACTAGGTAAGGGCTTGTTATTATGTAGTTGCAGGAAGCAGGTGAAGGGAACAAGTGAGCCCTAATCTACCCACCGCCCTGTCCCTGCCTACTTGCAACGACCCGCCCTAGGCGACGGGGTACAACTTGGCGGCGGTCCCTATGCTGTCTAAGTGCAAGGAGTACAAACAGGGAACACGCAAGGGAATACAGTAGCCCACGGAACGCCGCGAGGAGACGGAGCGGTGAATGAGCCAGTCAGGATCAGGAAGTAGTGGAGTATACAAACGGGAGCACGGAGCAGAAGCAAGCCAGGGGCAGAGCAACGCAGGATTTAACGGAACTGAAGCAAGGCAGAAGCACGGCAGAAGCAGGCTGGAGCAAGGCAGCAGTGGGGCCAGGAATCCAAGAAGAATAACAAGCAAGGAGGAAGAGAAAACGGCAGGTATAAATGGACAGGGGGCGGAGCTAACTCTGACTGACCAGGCCGCGATAGGCTCTCCCACTCCTGAGCCTGCCACCCTGATTGGTGGGAGCAGGTGTCAGTCTCAGAGGTCTGGCCTCAGGTGTCGACTGATTAATCCTGGGAGTATACCCAGACGTAGTGCCTGGCAGATCCTTTACAATTATGCTGTTTAAATTTCAGTTACGGCACGTATGAGACATCTGATGTCGGTCCCAACACGCGCCGGCAGAACACTGGGATCTTATGCACATCAAGCCCCACCTCCCTGGCCGGAGGCGTGATCGAGCCGCACCAATCAAAACACAAGACGTCAGAACAGACGCCCATTCGATCAGCCGGCCCCCTGGTAACCACTCAGCCAAAGGGATCGATGCAAACAGCATCGTTAGTAACATGGGGGGAGCCAAAGGCGGCCGAACCCAGCAAGACGAAACTTTTTTTTTTTTTTTTTTTTTTTTTATTGGGGGGGGGGGTTTGCTCGCTTTATCGGCCTGATTCGTGCTTTCTCTCTGTGACTCGTCTGATCTCCGCCTATGTTACTATGCGGTGTATTTGCTGCATTTTTACTTGGATCCTGATGTGCGTACTTTATGGTATGTTTGTGCCTTGGCGTCGGCGTCGGTGACTGATGCCGGCGTCTATGTCGTCCTGGCTCTCTACTCTGTGATGTACGCGCATCCATTTACGGCCTTCGGGCTGTCATTTTCCGATTCTGTTTCCCTTGCTGTATCACAGCGTTCAGTTTGGTGCTATGTCGTCTTGCTGGGTTCGGCCGCCTTTGGCTCCCCCCATGTTACTAACGATGCTGTTTGCATCGATCCCTTTGGCTGAGTGGTTACCAGGGGGCCGGCTGATCGAATGGGCGTCTGTTCTGACGTCTTGTGTTTTGATTGGTGCGGCTCGATCACGCCTCCGGCCAGGGAGGTGGGGCTTGATGTGCATAAGATCCCAGTGTTCTGCCGGCGCGTGTTGGGACCGACATCAGATGTCTCATACGTGCCGTAACTGAAATTTAAACAGCATAATACATGCTGACCGGCCCTTTACCAATAAAGATTAATAAGACAAGATATACCCCTGAGGACGCTCCCCTACTTGGTGCAGAAACGCGTTGGGAAGTGGTCTTTTTATATCTGTGGCAGGCAAACCCATTCAAATATTTTGCCAGCACACCTAGCAGCTGTGAATGTGTGGGGTGTTTATTACATGCTAGTCACTTCTATTTTGGTGCTGACTACATGTTCACACCCCGCAAGCTATTGTGTGCAATCCGGATTTGCTTGCCAACGCCTGTAGCTGATTTCTTTGGCAACTTTTGCCCTACATTTTTTAATAATGAATTATGTTTAATAAAATTTGTTTTAAAACGTTTACACAGGCAGTTCTAAATATAAGTCAATACAAGTGAACGTATACCTACCACACCCATATTTTCGTGAATTAAAATTATACTCTCTATCTTTTGATATTAGAGGGGGGATGGCAGGTTTTCTCACTACTGACAATAGCACCGATAGGTGAATGTGTGATGCGAGGGAGGTGTTTTCGGAGAGTGAGTTGGTGCCGCAGTCACATAATCTCAGTGTGAACAGCGCCTTTAAACACCTTACCAAAATTTATAAGGAACACATTAGGTCATGGTGGGAGGTTCAAACCATCGAGACCTATTTAAAAAATAACCTTGTACCAAGGGGACTTAGAATCTCACTCACTCCAGCGGTTAGGCTTCGATCGGCGGAGCTACTCGCGAAATGGGAGAAGGAGTCTATTAACTCGTCTCTTAGATTTATGAGTATTCTGTTGGAGGAGGAGAGAAACTTGCTGGTACGCAGTTCTTTGGAGCTGAAGGAGGGAATAGAGCATGTCAAAAAATTCTCTGGCAGTGCTGACTTTGAGAGAAAAGAACTTGCACTCCAACAGGCCATTGAGAAGTACACCGCACATATCAAAGAACGGAAGCACTTTCAGTTCGTCCGCGACACTACCGATTTTAGGGAGGGTAGAATCTTTGAATTTTGCGTCAAACAGACGGGATATCGGGAATTAGACACGTAGTTGTCTTCCTCTGAGCCGGATGTATCCGACACCGATACGCAAAGATACTCATTACGTACTACCCGGAATAAAAGAACTCAGGGCAGGGCTAATCCGCGTACCATGCAGAGAGGGGGAAATAGGGGAAGAGCCTCCACTAGGGGGGGGTGGTTTTTTAGGCAGAAGCCACCCCATTATGGACTACCTCCAAAGGGACCCCATGGATGTTTAGTTACTGCGTACTCACATAGCGACAATGAGATGCAAATTGTCAATTTATCTGATAGAATCCTATCCCACTCTGAAATTGCAGTCCTCGGAAAGGGGTTATCATTCGTTCCAACTAATAAATTTGATCTCTTCTCGTGGGTAAAAGACTTAAACTTGTTCGTTAGAAAATTGAAATGGAAGAAGTTTTTCCATACCCACGACAGGAGACAATGTGCTGAATTAGGTATCGAGGAGGAGGATCTCCCCCACGTTAGGGTCCTACAGGGATTACTTGATGAGGGACAGCAAGTGGTGCTCGCTTTATCGGCCTAATTCGTGCTTTCTCTCTGTGACTCGTCTGATCTCCGCCTATGTTGCTATGCGGTGTATTTGCTGCATTTTTAATTGGATCCTGATGTGCGTACTTTATGGTATGTTTGTGCCTTGGCGTCGGCGTCTATGTCGTCCTGGCTCTCTACTCTGTGCTGTACGCGCATCCATTTACGGCCTTCGGGCTGTCATTTTCCGATTCTGTTTCCCTTGCTGTATCACAGTGTTCAGTTTGGTGCTATATCGTCTTGCTGGGTTCGGCCGCCTTTGGCTCCCCCCATGTTACTAACGATGCTGTTTGCATCGATCCCTTTGGCTGAGTGGTTACCAGGGGGCCGGCTGATCGAATGGGCGTCTTTTCTGATGTCTTGTGTTTTGATTGGTGCGGCTCGATCACGCCTCCGGCCAGGGAGGTGGGGCTTGATGTGCATAAGATCCCAGTGTTCTGCCGGCGCGTGTTGGGACCGACATCAGATGTCTCATACGTGCCGTAACTGAAATTTAAACAGCATAATACATGCTGACCGGCCCTTTACCAATAAAGATTAATAAGACAAGATATACCCCTGAAGACGCTCCCCTACTTGGTGCAGAAACGCGTTGGGAAGTGGTCTTTTTATATCTGTGGCAGGCAAACCCATTCAAATATTTTGCCAGCACACCTAGCAGCTGTGAATGTGTGGGGTGTTTATTACATGCTAGGCACTTCTATTTTGGTGCTGACTACATGTTCACACCCCGCAAGCTATTGTGTGCAATCCGGATTTGCTTGCCAACGCCTGTAGCTGATTTCTTTAGCAATTTTTGCCCTACATTTTTTAAGAATTAATTATGTTTAATAAAATTTGTTTTAAAACGTTTACACAGGCAGTTCTAAATATAAGTCAATACAAGTGAACGTATACCTACCACACCCATATTTTTGTGAATTAAAATTATAGTAGTAAGTAGGTAGTGCCGCACAGCCCCCTTGTAGGTAGTGCCAACCAGCCCCCTTGTAGGTAGTGCCACACAGCCGCCAATTTAGGTAGTGCCACACAGCGCCCATTGTAGGTAGTGTCACACAGCCCCCCTTGTAGGTAGTGCAACACAGCCCCCTTGTAGGTAGTGCAACACAGCACTCTTGTAGGTAGTGCAACACAGCACCCTTGTAGGTAGTGCACACAGCCCACTTGTAGGTAGTGCCACACAGCCACCTCATAGATGGCACCCCCCGTCCTGTAGCTGGTGCCACTGCAGCTCCCTGAAGGAGCGGAATCACCCTGTGGCCGGGGATTCTGCTCCTGGACGAAGCACTTGATGTCTCTGTATATGTATGAACTGTGATATCAGGGGTAAATCTTGAAGCGGAATCCCCGTCCACAGCGTTGCCGATGCTGTGACCGGGGATGCCACTCCAGGAGAAGCCCCTGACGTCTATGTTCATTTATGGATAGTGACGTTAGGGGCTTCTCCTGGAGCTGAATCATCGGCCACCGTGCCAGTAACGCTATGGCCGGGTTTCCGCTTCAGGAGTTGCCCCTGGTGTCACTGTCCATATATGGACAGAGACATCAAGCGCTCTGTCCAGGAGCAAAATCCCCGGCCACAGAGGGATTCCGATTCCTTCAGGAAGCTACAGTGGTGATATCTACAGGAAGAAGGTGTGCGGGGGGGTCATCTACGGAGATGGGTCTGCAAAAAATCTCCGTCGGGCCGGCCGTGGCAGTGGTTCAGAGGAGTGTCGCGGCACCCCTGGAGGGTTCTCATGGCACCCCAGGGGACAACTGATCTAGGGGTATAGTGAGCATTTAAACCCCACAGTTTTTTTTTTGCAGAATGTATTGGAATTAGGCCGTGAAAATTTAAATCAAATTTTTTCCCACTAAAATATAGAATTATTTCATTTTCTTAAGGTATAAAGGAGAATATCACCCCAACATTTGTAAAGCAATTTCTCCCGAGTATGGCAACACCCCATTTGTGGTCATAAACTGCTGTTTGGACACATGGCAGGGCTCAGAATGGCAGGAGCAATATTTGGCATGTAGATTTTGCTGGATTCGTTTTTTGGTGCCATGTCGCATTTGTAGAGCCCCTGAGGTATCAGTACAATGGAAACCCCTGAGAAGTGAATTCATTTTGGAAACTACACCCATCAAGGCATTCATCTAGGGGTGTACTGAGCATTTTGACCTCACAGGTGTTTTATAGATTTTATTAGAATTAGGCAGTGATAATTTTAAAAAAAATTCTAATAATATGTAGTTTTAGAGGTAATAAGACGAAAAACACCACAATATTTGTTACTCAATTTCTCCGGAGTACGGTAATACCCTATATGTCAGGGGTGGGGAATGTCTGGCCCGCGAGCTGTATAAGGCCCACGAGATCATTTAATCTGGCCTGACTCACACAGACTGCAGTGCCAACGCATCATTCGCTACTTGGCTCTGTCCACCCTACTCACTCACATTTAGGAGCAGGAGGACGGCGGACGGAGCCAAGTATGACGTCACTGTCCGTAAATGGACACAGACCACAGGGGCTTCTCCTGTAGTGGAATCCCTGGTCACAGCATCTGCAACACTGTGGTCGGAGATTCTGCTTCAGGAGTTGCCCCTGATGTCACTGTCCATACGCTCCAGGAGCGGAATCCCCGGCCACAGGGGGATTCCGCTCCTTCAAGAATTCAAGGCGCTACAGTGGCGCTATCTACAGGAAGGGGGGGTGCTATCTACAATTTGGCTGTGGGCTGTGTGGCACTACCTACAAGGGGTTGTGCGTCATTAACTACAAGGGGCTGTGTGGCACTACCTACAAGGGGCTGTGTGGCACTATCTACAGGGGAAATCTGTGAGTGGCGGGCTGATGGTCATTTTACAGTGAGTGGGGAGCCGATGGTAATTTTAGGTGAGTGGGGGGCTGATGGTCTTCAATTGGCTTCCACCTCTGAGCTCCAATTGAAATTAATAGGAGGCAAAAAATACCTTAGTCGCCAGTTTGGTGCTTTTATGCCTGCGTCTTTTACATTAGCTTCAAAGGCTTAAGGCCCCATGCACACAAATGTATTTTTGCGGCCACAAATGTGCGGGTGAATTGCGGCCCCATTTATTTCTATGAGCCCATGCACACGACTGTGGTTTCCACGGTCCGTGCATTGCCCAGGAGCTTGGGGTCCAGGCTCATAGAAATTAATGCATGCAGCCATGTGCACGGCCCGCGATAGGTGGGCGGCCCGCAGATGACACTCCGCGGCCGTTCGAGCCGCAAATCGCCGCCGTGCACACCACTGCGGTCATGTGCATGAGGTCTAAGAAAAAATACAAACAAAAAAAAGTCAAACAACGCTGTCAAATCAAAATCTGCTTCAAAATTCCTGAAGGAATTTTGAGGCAGATTTTTTTTGCCTTGCAAAAAACGCTGTGTGAACATAACCTACTAGTGTAGTGCTTGTTTTTAGCCATTTTCTGTCTTTCTCTAAACAATTTTTGGTAGGCATGCTCTGAGGAAATTAAATTGTGCAAGGATCCCGTCGTGGAGCAGCTTAGTTCGCCATGGGAACGGGGCCTAGGTGAGTACAATTTTTATTTTTGTTTGGGGGCACTGAATACAAGGGGGAGGTGGGTAGCAGCCAGGGGAGAGGGGGGCATTATACTGTGTGGGGGCCACTAAGCGGACATTATACTTTGTAGGGGTAATACAGGGGGCATAATACTGTGGGCACAATTAAAGGACAAAATACTGTGTCCTTTAAGGGGTTGTAATATATTATATTATTAAATATTATTATACTGTATGGGGGCACTAAAGGGGCATTATACTGTGTGGGGGCACTATATAGGGCATTATACTGGGGGGCATTATACTTTTTTTATGGGGCATATTTTTTATGATGTGGGTGGGACGCCAAAAGATCATTTCGCATGGGGCGCCATCTATTTTGAGGTCGGCCCTGGCCGGCACAGTCCAGTAATCTGACCTGAGTCACCTGGCCTCACAGCACGCACCTACCTCACTCTGACCGCCACTGTCACCATGTCATTCCCTGCATGACTCCGTCCATCCTACTCACTCTCCATTAGGAGCAGGAGGAGGTCAGACAGAGCCAAGTATAGCCACGGCGGTCTGAATGAGGTCGGTAAATGAGTGACGTGAGGTCAGATGACTCAGTTCAGATGACTGGACTGTGCCAGCCCGGGAGTGGGCGAGTCCGATCACCTGACATGAATCACCTGACCTCACGTCACTGATGTGAGGTCAGGTGACTCAAGTCAGGTGACCATACTCGTCCACTCCCGAGCCGCTATGCACTGACCTCACTCAGACTGCCACATCCTCATTCACTGGTAGTGAATGACAGTACTTGGCTCCATCCGCCCTCCCCTGCTCTAAAATTTTTACATTTAGCTGAGGCCTAAATGTAGAACTTCAGCTGTAATGTAGACATAGGAACTGTGCTAAATTAATGAAGTTAGGTCAGGTGACTCAGGTGTGGTGACTGAATTGGTCCACTCCTGGGCCGTCACGCACCAACCTCAATCAGCAGTGAGCCTCATTTACTAGTAGTGAATGACACTACTTGGCTCTGCCCGCCCTTCCCCTGTTTCTAAAATTTAGAAATTTAGCTGAGGCCTCATGTAAAGTTAGGACCTGTCCTAAATGCATTTGCCGTGGGCCTAGTGAGAATGCAGTCGCAAAGGAAAATAATCACGTCATTGGAGACACACACGCTGGGTAGTTATTAAAACTTAAGTGGTGACATCCTACAAATGGCGACTACAAAAAAAAGAAAAGTTGATGCAGAGTGTCGATTTTTCCAAGAGAAATTATTATTTGTTTGTTTAAATCAAAGTGTGTGCCTGCGTGCCTAGTGTTTTGGAGATGCATAAAAGTAATGAAAAAAAGACAATCTAGAGCGTCATTACAGCTCAAAACATGCTAAACTCAATTATTTGGAAGGCCAAATGGGTATGGATAAAATCCATGCTCTTCAATGGAGTTTGGAATCACAACAAGCCGCTTTCACTAGGCCTCGTTGTGACAGAGACAAAGATATTCAGACGAGTTATGTAGTGAGCGAGCTTATCGCAAAGAAGCTGAGGCCTCATGTAGAGGGAGAGTTTGTGAAAGAGTGCACGGTGGCTGCTGTGGAGTTATTAGCACCAGACAAAGTAAAATTATTTCAGAGCGTTAGTTTGTCTCAGAGAATCATCTCAGATCGGATTATTGACTTAGCACAAGATATTGAAAAAACACTGAAGGATGCTACAGGAGATTTCCAAATTTTCTCTCTGGCTTGTTACTAGACAACGGACATAACAAATACTGCCCAACTGTCCGTTTTCGTTTGTGGGATAACTGCAGAGTTTGACACGCAAGAGGAACTGCTGTTACTGGAAATCATGCATGGCACTACTAGAGGTGAGGACTTGTTTGAGAGACTTGTTTTATCAATGAAAAAACTTGAGCTAACATTTGAAAAGCTAAGTGGCCTTACTACAGATGGAGCTCCAGCCATGGTTGGCTCGCAAAAAGGGTTAATTGCATTTGTCAAGAAAGAACTGAATCTTCTCAGTCTTGATCCAAGTGATTTAAAGGGAATGTGTTGCCAGAAAAACATGTTTTTTTTTTAAAAATTAAACATTTAGTGTGTGGGTGATTAAACATTGTTCAAATTTTTTTTATTTTTTTCACGAGTCAGGAAATAGTCAGGAAATATTATAAATTAATTCTAATTTATAATACTACCCATTTTTGGTCACTAGATGGAGCTATTCCCAAAATTGCAGCATTGCAACAATCGGTTAAAAGCCCTCGCTCTAGTGAGCTCTCAGCATCCCCCCCTCCTTTATCCTGGCTAGTGCCGGGATAAACGAGGGGTTTGAACGGTGTAACCTCCTACGCTGTGTGTCGCCATTTTTTGAGCTAACACACAGTGTAGTAGGTTTACATACAGTAGTAAACACACACAAACACGAACATACATTGAAATCTCTTACCTGCTCCTGCCGCCGCGGCTCCCTCCGGCCCGTCCGCTCCGTTTGCTGCCGCTGGTCCAAGTGCACAAATCCGGAAGCCGCGACCGGAAGTAGTAATATTACTGTCCGGCCGCGACTTCCGGTCCACAGGAAAATGGCGCCGGACGGCGCCAATTTCGAATTGGACTGTGTGGGAGCGGCGCATGCGCAGTTCCCACACAGACGCCGTACACTGAAGTCAATGGGACGGGAGCCGTTCGCAGTCCCTATGGGACTGTGGCTGCCGTATTCCATGTCTGTATGTGTCGTTAATCGACACACACAGAAATGGAACAAAAAATGGCAGCCCCCATAGGGAAGAAAAAGTGTAAAAATAAGAAAAAGTAAAACACAAACACACAAATGAATATAAACGTTTTTAATAAAGCACTAACATCTTTAACATATAAAAAAATAATTTGTGATGACACTGTTCCTTTAATTATATGCCACTGCATCATACACCAAGAAAGTCTCTGTGCACATTCGTTGCGGCTCAACAATGTGATGTCAACAGTAGTGTCATGCATACATTTTGTCAAAAGCAGAGGGTTGAACAGCCGCCAGTATAAGTTACTGAATGATCTTGACTCTTGAGTACGGTGATCTTGTTTATCACTGTGAAGTGCGGAGGCTGAGTCACGGGAACATGCTCATGAGGTTTTAGGAACTGCGGGAAGAATTCAAGCAGTTCATGCAGATGAAGGGAAAATCTGTCAGGGAACTCAATGATAGATAGTGGCTGTGTGATTTAGCGTTTTCCTGGTGGACATTACCAAGTAGCTCTCAGAGCTGAACGTCAAGTTGCAGGGCCCAAACCAGCTTCTCGGTTCCCTGCTTTCAAATGTGAAATCATTTGAAGCTAAATTAACCCCATAATGACCAGCCTATTTTAGAGCTTAATGACCAAGCCATTTTTTACGTTTTTCCATCGTCTCATTCAAAGAGCTATAACTTTTTTATTTTTGCATCGACATAGCTGTATAAGGTCTTGTTTTTTGTGGGTGAAGTCATTTTTAATAGCACCATTTTGGGGTACATAGAAATTATTGATTGACTTTTCTTAACTTTTTTTTGGGGGGGGGGAATAGAAAAAAACCTACAATTTTGCCACACTTTTTTGCGTCCTAAATTTACGCCGTTTAACCTGTGGTATAAATAACACAATGACTTTACTCAATGGGTTGTTGCGATTGCAACGATACCAAATTTATATTGTTTTTTTATGTTTTACTACTTTTACACAGTGAAAACAATTTTTTTTCAAAATGATTTGTTTTTGTGTCTCCATATTTGAAGAGTCATAACTTTTTTATTTTTTCGCAGAAAAGGGCTTTTTTTTGCGGGACTACTTGTAGTTTTTATTGGTACCATTTTGGAGTAGATGCGACTTTTTGATCACTTTTTATCAAATTTTTTTTTAAGGCTGGATTCAAAGAAAACAGCAATTTTTGCATGTTTTTTTATTTTATTTTTTACGACGTTCACCGTGCGGGTTAAGTGATATCATAATAAGTTTATAGTTGGGATCGTTATGGACGTGACGATACAAAATATGTGTAACTTTTTTACTTTATTTTGTTTTTTAATAATAAAGAAGTTTGTAAGGGGAAAAAGTGGGTTTTTCATTCTTTTTTTTCACTTTTTTTTTTACACTTTTTCTGAAACTTTTTTTTTAACTTTTTTACTAGTCCCACTAGGGGACTTCACTATGGGATTATCCGATCACATTTATAATACACTGCAATACTTCTGTATTGCAGTGTATTATACCTGTCCGTGTAAAACGGACAGGCATCTGCTAGGTCATGCCAGAGGCATGACCTAGCAGGCATTTACTTCAGGCAAACCTGGGGACCTTTATTAGGCCCCCGGCTGCCATCGGAGACACAGACACTCGGCGATCTTATTGCTGGGTGTCGGTGGGTGCGCTCGCTATTGAGCGCCGCATCTGAGGGGTTAAACGGGTGAGATCGATACTGATATCGATCTCACCCGTTCGAGCAGGGATGCCCTCAGCTACCTCTGGTAGCTCAGAGCAGGGAGATTTAACGGATCCCTGCTCTATTTATTTATTCTGATGCAGCGCCGTAAAAAGGCCTATGCATCGGAATAAAGCCCGTTAGTGGCTGCCGTAAAGACACTAGGTCACTAACGGGTTAAGGCTGTGGAAAGTGCAACTTGAAAGGAATAACACGGTGCATTTCCCCACTCTTGAAGGACAAAAACCTTCTACGACACTTGAATACGCTGATGAACATGCAAAACAAATTGAGGCATTTAACGAAAGATTCAAGGACGTGAAAATTAAACAAATGGAATTGAACATCTTTGCTACACTGTTCAATGTGGAACCAGCTGATGTGCCTGATAACCTACAACAAATTCATTCAACCGGAAAGCGATGATGAGCTGAAAGCTAGGTACAACAACCTCCAAAAAGGTTCCCCACCCCTGATTTATGTAGTCCTAAAGTGCTGTTTGGACACATGGCAGGGCTCAGAAGGGAAGGAACGCAATTTGGCATAGGAGCACAGATTTTGCTGGATTGGTGTTCGGGCAATATGTCACATTTTCAGAGCTCCCTGAGGTACCAGAGTACAGTTCAAACCACACCCATCAAGAAATTTATCTTTGCCTGGACATACACTACCGTTCAAAAGTTTAGGGTCACTTAGAAATATCCTAATTTTTGCAAGAAAAGCAGTTTTTTTCAATGAAGATAACATTAAATTAATCAGAAATACACTCTATACATTGTTAATGTGCTAAATGACTATTCTAGCTGCAAACGTCTGGTTTTTAATGCAATATCTACATAGGTGTATAGAGGCCCATTTCCAGCAACCATCACTCCAGTGTTCCAATGGTACATTGTGTTTGCTAACTGTGTTAGAAGGCTAATGGATGATTAGAAAACACTTGAAAACCCTTTTGCAATTATGTTAGCACCGCTGTAAACAATTTTGCTTTTTAGAGGAGCTATAAAACTGACCTTCCTTTGAGCTAGTTGAGAATCTGGAGCATTACATTTGTGGGTTCGATTAAACTCTCAAAATGGCTAGAAAAAGAGAGCTTTCATGTGAAACTCGACAGTCTATTCTTGTTCTTAGAAATGAAGGCTATTCCATGCGAGAAATTGCCAAGAAACTGAAGATTTCCTACAACGGTGTGTACTACTCCCTTCAGAGGACAGCACAGACAGGCTCTAACCAGAGTAGAAAGAGAAGTGGGAGGCCCCGCTGCACAACTGAGCAACAAGACAAGTACATTAGAGTCTCTAGTTTGAGAAATAGACGCCTCACAGGTCCTCAACTGGCAGCTTCATTAAATAGTACCCGCAAAACGCCAGTGTCAACGTCTACAGTGAAGAGGCGACTCCGGAATGCTGGCCTTCAGGGCAGAGTGGCAAAGAAAAAGCCATATCTGAGACTGGCTAATAAAAGGAAAAGATTAATATGGGCAAATGCACACAGACATTGGACAGAGGAATATTGGAAAAAAGTGTTATGGACAGACGAATCAAAGTTTGAGGTGTTTGGATCACACAGAAGAACATTTGTGAGACAAAGAACAACTGAAAAGATGCTGGAAGAGTGCCTGACGCCATCTGTCAAGCATGGGGAACAGCTTGACCGTATGGTACGCAAGAAGTGCCCATCAAGCCAATCCAACTTGTGGGAGGGGCTTCTGAAAGCATGGGGTGAAATTTCTCCCGATTACCTCAGCAAATTAACAGCTAGAATGCCAAAGGTCTGCAATGCTGTAATTGCTGCAAATGGAGCATTCTTTGACGAAATCAAAGTTTGAAGGAGAAAATTAATATTTGAAATAAAAATCATTATTTATAACCTTGTCAATGTCTTAAATATATTTTCTAGTCATTTTGCAACTCATTTGATAAATATAAGTGTGAGTTTTCATGGAAAACACAAAATTGTCTGGGTGACCCCAAACTTTTGAACGGTAGTGTATGACAGGATTCGGGAGTGAAAGAGCACTATGCGCATTTGAGACCTATTATGGTGATTTTCGCAGCATTGGCCCACAATAGCAGGGCTCTGAGGTCAAACACTAAGACAAACCCCCAAGAAGTGACCCTATTTTGGAAACTACACTCCTTAAGGCATTTCTTAAGAGGTACAGTAAGTATGTTGACCCCACAATTTATTTTTTTACTAGAGATTAATGCACAGCAGATGGTGAAAATATTGACATTTTCCACTGATAAGCCATTTTAGTGCACAATATGTTGTGCTCAGCTTCTGCGACTGAAGACAAATATCTCTGCCATATATAAGGATGTAAACTGCTGTTTGGACACGCTGCAGGGCTCGGAAGGGAGGGAGTGCCATTTGGAGTGCAGATTTTGCTTGGCAGCAGTTTTGTTTGGGGTTTTCG
Source organism: Rhinoderma darwinii (assembly GCF_050947455.1). Taxonomy (NCBI): domain Eukaryota; kingdom Metazoa; phylum Chordata; class Amphibia; order Anura; family Rhinodermatidae; genus Rhinoderma; species Rhinoderma darwinii. Next base: position 108,392,722 of record NC_134693.1, on the reverse strand, counting down.
CTGGTATTTCAGTTTAGAATGTGGGGGTGTATGTAATCTGTGCAGAGTACATCAGAGGCATAATAAGGGGGTATAATAATGGGCTAAACAATAATAATGTGTGGCCAGTGTTGCAATGATAAATGGGGTCCAATCTAATCTCCCTTTTGGAAAACTCTGCACCTTTTGTGTCGCCATATTCTAAGAGCCAGAACTTTAATAGTTTTGATTAGATGGAGAAGTGTTACGGCTTATTTATTGTGGGACAATCTGTAGTTTTTAACCCCTTCCCGCTGCTGGACAAACTATTAGGTCATGGTAGCTGTATCGTTCGCGCTCCATGACCTAATAGTACGTCTCGGGAGTAACGGCCGTTTCGGCCCGTCCTCCCGACACTTACAGGAGCTGTGACAGCTGCTGTCTCGTACAGCAGCTGCCACAGCTCCTACAGCGGGGACCGATCGCTGTGTCCCCGCTGATGAACCCCTTAAAAGCCGCGTTCAATAGAGATCGCGGCTTTTTAGGGGTTAAGCTGCCATCGCCGGCCTGCTACACGATAGCGGCCGGCGATGGTGACTATGGCAACCGGACACCAAACAATAGCGTCCGGCTATGCCATCGACGGAAGCCTATTGAGTCCTGACAAAGTCAGTACCCACTATGCTTGCTGTCAGTGAATAGCTGACAGCTCTAATACACTGCACTACGCATGTAGTGCAGTGTATTAGAATTGCAATCAGGGCCTCCTGCCCTAAAGTCCCCTAGTGGGACAAAGTAATAAAGTTAAAAAAAAGTTAAAAAAAGATGTGTAAAAATAAGAAAATAAAAAATTTTTAAAAGTATTAAAAGTAAAAATCCCCCTTTTTCCCTTATCAGTCCTTTATTATTAATAAAAATATATAAACAAACAAATAAACTATACATAATTGGTATCGCTGTGTCCGTAACGTCCTGAACTACAAAATTATTTCGTTATTTATCCTGCACGGTGAACGCCGTAAAAGAAAATAATAATAAACCGTACCACAATCACAATTGTTTGGTCACTTCACCTCCCAAAAAATGGAATAAAAAGAGATCAAAAAGTCGCATGTACCTAAAAATGGTACTGATCAAAACTACTGTTCGTTACGCAAAAAATAACTCCTCGCACGGCTTTATTGATGGAAAAATAAAAAAGTTATGGCTCTTAGAATAAGGTAACACAAAAAGTGAATGATTTTTTACAAAACTTATTTTATTGTGCAAACGCCATAAGGCCTCATGCACACGACCGTAAAAACTCCCGTTATTACGGGTCGTAATTACGACCCGTAATAACGGGCTCATAGACTTCTATTGGCGACGGGTGCCTTCCCGTTTTCTCACGGGAAGGTGCCCGTGCCGTTGAAAAAGATAGAACATGTCCTATTTCAGGCCGTAATAACGGCACGGACAGTCCATAGAAGTCTATGGAGCTCTCGTAATGACGGGTGGCTACATGTGTGCACCCGTCATTACGGCAGCGTTGCTAAGCGACGTCAGTAAATAGTCACTGTCCAGGGAGCTGAAAGAGTTAACTGATCGGCAGTAACTCTTTCAGCACCCTGGACAGTGACTACCGATCAGTATAAACCTGTAAAAAATAAAAATAAAAGACGTTCATACTTACCGAGAACTTCCTGCTTCCTCCAGTCCGGTCTCCCGCCCGTTGCCTTGGTGACGCGTTCCTCTCGACATCCGGCCCGACGTCCTGGATGACGTTTCAGGCCATGTGACCACTGCAGCCAATCACAGTTCAATCACAGGCTGCAGCGGTCACATGGACTGCCGCGTCATCCAGGGATGTCGGGCTGGATGTGAAGAGAGGGACGCGTCACCAAGACAACGGCCGGGTAAGTATGAATTTCTTTAACTTTTCTTACAGAAAGGGCTGTCACTTCTCTCTATCCTGCACTGATAGAGAGAAGGGGCTGCCGATTAGAGCAGTGCTATTTTGCCGGCAAAAACGTGCCCGTAAATACGGGTGGAATACGGGTGACACCGGACCCATATCTACGGGCACGGGTCCGTAAATACTGGTGCAAAACGGGTCGAATACGTGTGACACCGGACCCATATTTACGCCAGTATTTACGGGTGGGAAAAAATACGGTCGTGTGCATGAGGCCTAAGACATAAAAAAAACTATAAACATATGGTATCGCCATAATTGTATCGCCCCGCAGTATAAAGTGAATATGTCATTTATAGCGCACGGTGAACGCTGTAAAAAAAAATAGAATAAAAAAACAATAGTAGAATTGCTGTTTTTTAGTCATCACGCCACCTAAAAATAGAATAAAAACTGATCAAAAAGCTGCATGCACCCCAAGAAAACTGCAATGAATTCCTCAAGGGGTCTAGTTTCCAAAATGGGGTCACTTTTTGGGGGTTTCCACTGTTTTGGCACCACAAGACCTCTTCAAACCGGACATGGTGCCTAATAAAAAAGAGGCCTCAAAATCCACTAGGTGCTCCTTTGCTTCGGAGGCCGGTGCTTCAGTCCATTACCGCACTAGGGCCACATGTGGGATATTTCTCAAAACTGCAGAATCTGGGTAATAAATATTAAGTTGCGTTTCTCTGATAAAGCCTTTTGTGTTATAAAAAAAAATTGTATAAAGAGGATTTTCTGAACATTTCACCTCTACTTTGTTCTAAATTTCTGTGAAACACCTAAAGGGTTCATAAACTTTCTAAATGCTGTTGTAAATACTTTGAGGGGTCTAGTTTCTAAAATGGGGTGTTTGATAGGGGTTTCTAATATATGGGCCCCTCAAAGCAACTTCAGAACTGAACTGTAACCTAAAAAAATAAATAAATTAGGCAATACTTCGCTTCTTACATTATACTGATAATGAGCCGTGCCCACCCCGAGATGACCCCAGTTTTGACCGTTTGTATAAACGGAGACCCCTATTAGACCGTTTCAGTGCCCGGTTTTCCCAAGCATACACCCCCGAGAAGTGTATTTCTATTGATGAGTCCTTGGTATATTTTAAAGGGAGGCTTCAATTCCGCCAGTACCTGCCGGGTAGGAGGGCAAGGTATGGCGTGAAGATGTATAAGCTGTGCGAGAGGGCATCAGGGTATACCTACAGATTTAGGATATATGAAGGGAAGGACACCAGTATTCAGCCCCCAGAATGCCCACCCTTACTGGGAGTTAATGCAAAAATTGTGTGGGATTTGGTGCACCCACTGCTGGACCAGGGTCACCACCTCTACCTGGATAATTTTTATACCAGCGTCCCACTCTTCAACTGCATCGATTCCAGTCCTGCGGCATGCGGCACTGCTAGAAGAAATCTGAGAGGCCTCCCTAAGACTCTGCAGGGCAAACACTCAGAAGGGGTGAGAGCAGGGCACATTCTAGCAGCAACATATTGTGTGTCAAGTACAAGGACAAGAGAGATGTCCTTGTATTGACAACAATACATGGCCACACCAGTACCCATGTACCAGTACGAGGTACCAGTACAGAGACCCCCAAACCAGACTGCGTCCTGGACTACAATAGGTACATGGGAGGGGTGGACTTGTCAGATCAAGTCCTGAAGCCCTACAGCGCCATGCGGTGTGGTATAAGAAGCTGGCCGTGCACATCATACAGATGGCTTTGTACAATGCATACGTGCTACGTCGATGTACAGGCCAGACGGGAACTTTCCTGGAATTTCAAGAGGTGATTTTCAAGAACCTAATCTTTAGGGACCAAGAAGGGGGGACGGCACCCAGTACTTCTGGAAGCGAGGCCACACGCATCGTACCAGGGCAACACTTTCCAGGAGAATGTAAAGGATCTGCCAGGCACTACGTCTGTGGATACTCCCAGGATTAATCAGTCGACACCTGAGGCCAGACCTCTTAGACTGACACCGGCTCCCACCAATCAGGGTGGCAGGCTCAGGAGTGGGAGAGCCTATCGCGGCCTGGTCAGTCGGAGTTAGCTCCGCCCCCTGTCCATTTATACCTGCCGTTTTCTCTTCCTCATTGCTTGTGATTCTTCTTGGATTCCTGGCCCCACTGCTGCCTTGCTCCAGCCTGCTTCTGCCGTGCTTCTGCCTTGCTTCAGTTCCCGCTTATCCTGCTTCGCTCTGCCCCTGGCTTGCTTCCTGCTCCGTGCTCTGCGTTTGTATACTCCACTACATCCTTATCCTGACTGGCTCGTTCACCACTCCGTTTCCTCACGGTGTTCCGTAGGCTACTGCCCCTTCCCTTGCTTGTTCCCTGTTTGTATCCCCTTGCACTTAGTCAGCGTAGGGACCGCCGCCAAGTTGTACCCCGTCGCCTAGGGCTGGTCATTGCAAGTAGGCAGGGACAGGGCGGTGGGTAGATTAGGGCTCACTTGTTCCCTTCACCTCCTTCCTGCCTAACAGAGAAGTTCCCCAAACTGGCAAGAAGGGAAAAAGTCAAAAGAGGTGCAAAGTCTGCTATAAGAGGGGGATAAGGGAGGACACAATATATCAATGTGACACGTGTCCCGAAAAACCAGAGCTCTGTATGAAAGAGTGTTTTAAAATTTATCATACATCCCTTGGTTGATAATTTACCCCAATTTTACTTACCCTGATGGGCTCCGCACAGCTTTTCCCCCCTCGTCTATCCCTGCTGTGTGCCCAGGCAGCTGATAACAGCCACATGTAGGGTATTGCCGTACCCAGGAGAACCCACATTACAGTTTATGGGGTGTATGTCTCCGTTCAAAATTCTCACTACACCTCTAGATGAATGCCTTAAGGGTGTAGTTTTTAAAACGGGGTCACTTCTTGCGGGTTTCAACTGTACTGGTACCTCAGGGGCTTCAGCATACATGACTTCGCACCAGAAAATCCCCAGTAGGCCAAATGGTGGTCCTTTCCTTCTGAGCCCTCCCATGGCCCAAACGGCAGTTTATCACCACAAATAGGGTATTGCGGCACTCAGAACCAATTGCGCAACAGAATGGGGTATTTTGTTCGCTGTGAAAATAAGAAATTTTCAGCCAAAACGACATATTATTGGAAAAAATTAAATTTTGTTTTAATTCCCAGCCAAATTCAAATAAGTTCTGTGATGAAACTATGGGGTCTAAATGGTCACATTACCCATAAATGAATTCCTTGAGGGGTGTAGTTTCCAAAATGGGGTCACTTCTGGTGGGTTTCCATTGCTTTGATACCTCTGGGGCTCTGCAAATGCGACATGGCACCCAAAAACCAAACTAGCAAAATCTGCACTCCAAAGAACACACAGCACTCCTTCCCTTCTGAGGCCTCCCATGGGCCCAAATGGCAGTTTATCACCACAAATGGGGTATTGCTGCACTCAGGAGAAATTGGGTAACAAAATGGGGTATTTTGTTCCCTGTGAAAATAAGAAATTTTGATAAAAAAATGACATCTTATTTGAAAAAATGTCATTTTTTTCATTTCACAGCCAAATTCAAATAGGTGGTGTGAAAAAACTGTGCGCTCAAAATTGTAACAACAACCATATTTTAATTCCTTGAGGGATGTAGTTTCCAAAATGGGGTCACTTCTGGTGGGTTTCCATTGCTTTGATACCTCTGGGGCTCTGCAAATGCAACATGGCACCCGAAAACCCATCCAGCAAAATATGGACTCCAACAAACACATAGCGCTCCTTTCCTTCTGAGCCCTCCCATGGGCCCAAACGGCAGTTTATCACCACAAATGGGGTGTTGCCGCACTAAGGACAAATTGGGCAACAGAATGGGGTATTTTGTTCGCTGTGAAAATAAGAAATTTTGATCACAAATGACATTTTATTGGAAAAAATGTCATTTTTTTTCATTTCACAGCCCAATTCAAATAGGTGCTGTGAAAAAACTGTGAGGTCAAAATGGTAACAACAGCCATAAATGTATTCCTTGAGGGGTGTAGTTTCCAAAATGGGGTCACTATTGGGGGATTCCTACTGTTTTGGCACCTCAACACCTTTTCAAACCTGGAATGCTGCCTAAAATATATTCTAATAAAAAAGATTATTGTATTTTTTGAGAGGCATGGTGACCAAACAAAAATTCTGGAATAGTTATTTTCTTTTTTTTATGGCGTTCACCATGCGCTATAAATGACATATTAACTTTATTCCTCGGGTCGTTACAATTACGGTGATACCAAATGTATATCGGTTTTTTTTCATGTTTTACTGCGTTTGCACAATAAAATCACTTTTTCAAAAAAAAAAATTTGTGTTGCCATATCCTAAGAGCCATAACTTTTATATAATTTCCCATCAAGAAAATGTAATTTCTACTTACTGTAAATTCCCTTTGCTTTAGTCCTAGCAGCAGCACCCATGGGGATATTCTATCTTAGAATATAGGACAGGTGGTATCAATTTATTTGAATTAATTGGCTACCCTATAAGAGCCAGCCTCACAGCTAGTCACATTGTGTATTTATAACAGTAAAAGAAAAAACTCCACACCGACTTAAAGAGGCTCTGTCACCAGATTTTGCAACCCCTATCTGCTATTGCAGCAGATAGGCGCTGCAATGTAGATTACAGTAACGTTTTTATTTTTAAAAAACGAGCATTTTTGGCCAAGTTATGACCATTTTTGTATTTATGCAAATGAGGTTTGCAAAAGTACAACTGGGCGTGTTTACAGTAAAAGTCCAACTGGGCGTGTATTATGTGTGTACATCGGGGCGTGTTTACTTCTATTAGTAGCTGGGCGTTCTGACGAGAAGTATCATCCACTTCTCTTCAGAACGCCCAGCTTCTGGCAGTGCAGACACACAGCGTGTTCTCGAGAGATCACGCTGTGACGTCACTCACTTCCTGCCCCAGGTCCTGCATCGTGTCGGCCACATCGGCACCAGAGGCTACAGTTGATTCTGCAGCAGCGTTTGCAGGTAAGTAGCTACATGGACTTACCTGCAAACGCCGATGCTGCTGCAGAATCAACTGTAGCCTCTGGTGCCGATGTGTCCTCGCTCGTCCGACACGATGCAGGACCTGGGGCAGGAAGTGAGTGACGACACAGCGTGATCTCTCGAGAACACGCTGTGTCTGCACTGCCAGAAGCTGGGCGTTCTGAAGAGAAGTGGATGATACTTCTCGTCAGAACGCCCAGCTAGTAAAAGAAGTAAAAACGCCCCTATGTACGCACATAATACACGCCCAGTTGGACTTTAGCAAGCCTCATTTGCATAAATACAAAAATGGTCATAACTTGGCCAAAAATGCTCGTTTTTTAAAAATAAAAACGTTACTGTAATCTACATTGCAGCGCCTATCTGCTGCAATAGCAGACAGGGGTTGCAAAATCTGGTGACAGAGCCTCTTTAAGGTCTATTAACTGGTTGCCGACACAGGACGAGTATGCTCGTCCTGAGCGGCGAGCACTTCGCGCATTAGGACGAGCATACTCGTCCTGTGTGACAGCAGTCTCTGCCATCTCTGTGTGTGCGATCGAGAGCGGGGCAACGGCTGTAATACACAGCCACGGCCCCGCTCTGACAGCGGAGAGGAGAGAAACATCTTCTCTCCGCCGTTAACCCTTTGAACGCCGCGATGACAGCTGATCGCGGCGTTCAAGGAGAGGGGACTGCACATTGATCGCGTCACAGAAAATAACTGTGACGCGATCAAAGCCCATAACTCATATGGCCAGACAGCCCAGGGTCCAGTGAAGGACCCCAGGGCTGTCTGAACATATTTCCTGTTGTTAGGGCATACTGAGGTATGCCCTAACAACTGCCTGTGTACGATCAGTAGCAGGCTAATGTACTGGCATATAGATCTATGCCAGTACATTACAGTTACAAAATAAAAATCAAAATGATAAATCCCTTTATGGGATTAAAAAAAAAAGTTAAATGAATGTAAAAAAAAATTAATGATAAATAAATAAATAAAAAGTAAATAAAATACACAGAAATACTCATTTTTTATAATAAATCAACTTTTTAAAATATAAGTCCCAAAACATGAAATAATATAGACATATTTGGTATCGCCACGACCGTAACAACCTGTACTACAAATGTATACCATTATTTATTATGATCGGTGTATGGTGTAAAAAAAAAAATATTAAAACTGCTGCACAACTGCTTTTTTTCTGCATTTTAATCTAATTAAAAATTTATAGAAATTAAACGATAATGTATTTGTACCAAAAAATGGTACGTACATAAAGTACAACTCGTCCCGCAAAAAACAAAGTCCCATACAACTACGTCGTACAAAAAATAAAAGCGTTATGAGCGTCGGGATGCAAAGAGGGAAATGTAAAAAAAATTGCTCTGTCCTCAAGGCTAAAATTGGCCATGTCCTTAAGGGGTTAAATTAAACATTTTATTTGGGGCGGGGGAAGCAGTGCTGCTGCTAGGATTAAAGGAAAGAGAATTTACGGTAAGTAGAAATTACACTTTCCTTGACATCCTCAGCAGCAGCACCCATGGGGATGTAGCACGTAACCATTTTAGGGTGGGTCTTCTCGAATTGCGGACAAAATGACCGCTCGACCAAAAGCCGTTTCTCCATCTTTTCTGATGTCTAGCTTATAATGTTTCACAAACGTATGTGGAGAGGTCCACGAGGCTGTTCTGATGATGGCTCTGGACAGAACACGGGTAACTCAATCTGTTGGCTAATGTTTTGAAATGAAGGCACCTTTGGGGTGAAATAAGGTAATGTCCTCATCAGGACACGGTCCTGAAGAAAAAGTAGATAACGTTCAGCCGATCCAAGAGCCTGTATGTCACTGACCCTCTTGGCTGTTGTTATAGCTACTAGAAAACAGACTTTTAGCGATAGTGTTAAGGATCTGACAGGCACAGCTTCTGTATCCACGCCCATAGGTAATCAGTCTGCACCTGCTTCTATGCCTGTGAGACTGACTCCATCTTCCACCACTCAGGATGGTAGGCTTAGGAGTGGGAGAGCCTATCACAGCCTGGCCAGACGGAGCTAGCTCCTGCCCTCTGTTTATTTATACCTGCCTTTCCTGTTCCTCCTTGTTTGTGATTCTTCTCTGTTGGTTTCCTGGCCCTGCTGCAGCTTCTTGAACTGCTTGTCCCTGCTTCGTATTGACCCTGGCTTACTGACTACTCTTCTGCTCTGTGTTTTGCACCTCGTAATCTCCTGGTTTGACTCGGCTCGTTTACTAGTCTTGTTGCTCACGGTGTTGCCGTGGGCAACTGCCCCGTTTCCCTTCGTTCTGTGTTTCCTTGTCTGGTTGTCTGTCGTGCACTTACTGAGTGTAGGGACCGTCGCCCAGTTGTACCCCGTCGCCTAGGGCGGGTCGTTGCAAGTAGGCAGGGACTGAGTGGCGGGTAGATTAGGGCTCACTTGTCTGTTTCCCTATCCCTGTCATTACATAATCACAAGCCCATATACCTACTCTACCCTGGTCCCTCACACCACTATGGACCCCCTTGAGACCCTGGTTCAGCAAATGCAGGGTCTCTCCCTACAGGTCCAGGCCCTGGCTCAGAGGTTCAACCAGCCTGATGCTGCCATGGTAGTGCCCCTCACCTCACCTCTTGAACCCCACCTTAAGTTGCCTGACTGGTTCTCAGGGGACCGAAAGACTTTTCTCTCCTTTCGGGAGAGTTGTAGGCTCTATTTTCATTTAAAGCCCCACTCCTCAGGTTCTGAGAGCCAGCGGGTGGGTATAATTATGTCCCGGCTCCAGGAAGGGCCCCAAGAATGGGCCTTCTCCTTGGCTCCTGACGCCGCTGAACTTTCCTCCGTTGATCTTTTCTTTTGTCCTCTCGGACTCATTTATGACGAGACTGACAGGACTGCCTTTGCCGAGAGTCAGCTGGTGACCTTACGTCAGGGTAAGAGACCTGTTGAGGAGTATTGCTCTGACTTTAGGACGTGGTGCATAGCTTCTCGGTGGAATGACCCTGCCTTAAGGTGCCAGTTTAGTTTGGGTCTGTCGAACGCCCTGAAAGACCTGCTAGTTAGCTATCCCTCTTCTGACTCCCTAGACCAGGTTATGGCTTTAGCGGTACGACTTGACCGACGTCTCAGGGAACGACAACATGAACGTTTATGTGTTTTCTCCTCTGACTCCCCCATGATGCCTCCCGAGGTTCCGTTGCTTCGTTCTTCCACGGAAGACTCGGAGGTACCTATGCAACTCGGGGCCTCCGTGTCCCCCCAACAACGTAGAGAGTTCCGCAGGAAGAATGGTCTCTGCTTCTATTGTGGGGATGACAAGCATCAAGTGAACACCTGTCCTAGGCGTAAGAATAAGCAGCCGGAAAACTTCCGCTCCTAAGTGATCATCGGGGAGGTCACTTGGGCGCACAGGTATTTCCCGTAAATATGAAACGTAATAAAATCTTGCTTCCCTTTCAGGTCTCTTTTGGTGGTAGGTCTGCTACCGGCAGTGCCTTCGTGGATTCAGGGTCGTCTGCTAATATCATGTCTGTGGAATTTGCTATGTCTCTAGCTATGCCTTTGATTGATTTGCCTAAACCGGTAGTGGGTATCGACTCCACTCCTCTTGCTAATGGTTATTTTACACAGCATACCCCTGTTTTTGAACTCCTTGTTGGCTCCATGCATTTGGAGCAGTGCTCTGTACTGTTGATGCAGGGATTATCGTCCGATTTGGTTTTAGGCCTTCCCTGGTTGCAGTATCCCACGTTTGACTGGAATACTGGGGATCTTACCAAATGGGGTAATGAATGCTTGACGTCATGTTTTTCTGTTAATTCTATTTCTCCCCCTGAGGAGGTGAACACGCTACCTGAGTTTGTTCAGGACTTCGCTGATGTTTTCTCTAAGGAGGCCTCCGAAGTGTTACCTCCTCATAGAGAATACGATTGCGCTATCGATTTGGTACCAGGAGCTAAGCTCCCTAAGGGTAGGATATTTAATCTCTCTTGTCGTGAAGCCATGAGAGAGTATATCCAGGAATGCCTGGCCAAGGGTTACATTCGCCCCTCTACTTCTCCGGTAGGTGCTGGCTTCTTCTTCGTAGAGAAGAAGGATGGTGGTCTTAGGCCATGCATTGACTACCGTAACTTGAATAAGGTCACTGTAAGGAACCAGTATCCCCTTCCTTTGATTCCTGATCTCTTTAATCAGGTTCAGGGGGCCCAATGGTTCTCTAAGTTTGATCTACGGGGGGCCTATAACCTTATCCGCATCAAAAAGGGGGATGAGTGGAAGACTGCGTTTAACACGCCCGAAGGTCATTTAAAATACCTCGTCATGCCCTTTGGGTTGTGTAATGCTCCCGCGGTCTTCCAGAATTTCATAAATGAGATTTTAAGAGATTACCTGGGGGTATTTCTTGTAGTGTACCTTGATGACATACTTGTGTTTTCCAAGGACTGGTCCTCCTACATTGAGCATGTCAGGAAGGTGCTCCAGGTCCTTCAGGAAAACAACTGTTTGCGAAGACCGAAAAATGTGTGTTTGGGGTGCAGGAGATACCATTTTTGGGTCAAATCCTCACTCCTCATGAATTCCGCATGGACCCCGCCAAGGTCCAGGCTGTGGCGGAATGGGTCCAACCTGCCTCCCTGAAGGCGTTACAGTGCTTCTTGGGGTTCGCTAATTATTACAGGAGATTTATTGCTAACTTCTCGGTCATCGCTAAGCCTCTTACGGACCTCACTCGCAAGGGTGCTGATCTCCTCCACTGGCCTCCTGAGGCTGTCCAGGCTTTTGAGGCCCTTAAGAAGTGCTTCATCTCGGCCCCGGTGTTGGTTCAGCCCAACCAAATGGAGCCATTCATCGTGGAGGTTGACGCGTCCGAGGTGGGAGTGGGGGCTGTCTTGTCCCAGGGTACCAGGTCCCTCACCCATCTCCGTCCCTGTGCCTACTTCTCCAGGAAGTTTTCGCCCACTGAGAGCAACTATGATATTGGCAACCGCGAACTCTTAGCCATTAAATGGGCATTTGAAGAGTGGCGCCACTTCCTGGAGGGGGCTAGGCACCAGGTAACGGTCCTTACCGACCACAAGAATCTGGTTTTCCTAGAATCGGCCCGGAGGCTAAACCCGAGACAAGCTCGATGGGCGTTATTTTTTACCAGATTAAATTTTTGGTTACCTATAGGGCTGGGTCTAAAAATATTAAGGCTGATGCACTGTCGCGTAGCTTCATGGCCAGCCCTCCTTCGGAGGAAGATCCTGCTTGTATTTTGCCTCCAGGTATAATCATTTCCTCTATTGATTCTGATTTAGTCTCTGAAATTGCTGCTGATCAAGGTTCAGCTCCCGGGAACCTTCCTGAGAACAAGCTGTTTGTTCCCCTGCAATTCCGGCTAAGGGTACTTAGGGAAAATCATGACTCCGCACTATCTGGTCATCCAGGCATCCTGGGTACCAAGCACCTCATTGCCAGAAACTATTGGTGGCCTGGGTTGCCTAAAGACGTTAAGGCCTACGTCGCCGCTTGTGAGGTTTGTGCTAGGTCCAAGACTCCCAGGTCCCGACCAGCGGGCTTACTACGTTCTTTGCCCATTCCCCAGAGACCTTGGACCCATATCTCCATGGATTTTATCACCGATTTGCCTCCATCTCAAGGCAAGTCGGTGGTGTGGGTTGTAAGTAGACCGCTTCAGTAAGATGTGTCACTTTGGGGGGCGTGGCCAGGCACTGATGTGAGCGGTCGCACGGAACTTCGGCTCTGACCAGAGACCCCTATTATTTATCCTGCGGAGGAATTACTGTTGCCACCATTTCTTATAACTTGCGGAGAAAGGGTAAGAGACCCCTGAGGAGCAAAATGGGTCCGTCAAAAGCGGCAGGAGCCGCGGAGAAGTTGAAAGAGTTTGCCCGAGGTGCGGTCCAAGATGGCGCCCGCGGCGAGGCCTCACAGCATGGAGCAGAGGGGCCGGCAAAAGTTCCTGGAGGGCAGTCGGAGTTACGCCCTGCGGCTGAGGTAACAGCACAGCCTGGCCTGACATTGCAGCAAGTATCGGAGACGCTGCTGGCGGCGATATTAGAGACCAAGACCTCGGTCACAACAAAAATAGAGGAGGTTAAGGTGGATGTGGGTCTCCTGAGGCAGGATTTGCACAACTTGAGGGACCGAGTCGAGCATGCTGAAACCAGGTTGTCTGACCTGGAGGACCGTACAGCTAATATACCGCGCACTCTTCGAGACCTCTCTGGAAAGGTGTATTTATGGCGCCAGAAAGCGGATGATTTGGAGAATAGGCTGAGGAGGAACAACCTTCGCATTATAGGCCTACCAGAACAAGCAGAAGGATCCCGTCCGGATGAGTTTACAGAGAAATGGCTGAAAGATATGTTTCCAGATACCGTGTTTTCGCAGGCTTTTGCAGTGGAAAGAGCGCACAGGGTTCCGGCGAGGCCGCCACCCCCTGGAGCGAACCCTCGACCATTCCTGGCGAGATTGTTAAATTGTAAGGACCGGGATCTGGTCCTGCAGGCAGCCAGACGTAAGGGGGCCATTAAAGTGGACAACGTCACGGTGTCGATTTTCCCCGATTTCTCTCCTGAATTACAACGTCAACGCGCATCGTTTGTGATGATTAAACGAAAGCTGCGAGACCGACAAATTCCGTATTCTATGGCTTATCCGGCCCGCTTGAGAGTCGTCGATGGAGATCGAGCAGTATTTTTTGCCAACCCGGAGGAGGCGGATGAATGGTTGCTGAGGAATATGAGGTCGCCTAGAAGATGAAGGATTTCTTGGGGACTGGCATGGTGAATATGTATCCTGAACGGACTTTTGTTGTCCTGCATGTGGGGAGAGGTTATACTTGGGAGAGATATTGTTTAAAGTTTCCTATCATAATGCTTTATCTTCCTGTATTATGCCTATAAGGGGGATCGGAGTTCAGAATGGTTCCAGATCATATATTATTCATGTTAAGATACGTGATTGTAGTAGGTTACCGAAGTGTTAATAGGGGATTCTGACCGACGAGTGGTTGTTCCTCTTATTCTGTGGCACAGTAAAGCACATTACAGGGGGGAACTTGTTGGAGTACGCAGCCTGATTTGTGATTCCACTGTGTATATTCCTTATCGGTGGAAGCTACCCCCTGCATATATAGTATATAGCTATTGAGCTCCTGTTGAGCTCCTGATGGCTAACTGGGTTTTTATGTGGTTCATGTTTTTGATCTCTGTTTTACACTATGTCAGAAAACGAGTACCTTACATTTTGAGAGCATATCAGGGACTGGCACTACCTAGGGGGAGGGGGGAGAGGGAAGGGCTGTTATCAGTACATAGAGAGTGTTCTAAGGATGGCGTCACTTAAGTTCTTGTCCTGGAATGTGAGGGGCATGGGGACTCCAAGGAAGCGGAATATGATTTTTTCTGTGCTTAAGAATGTGAACCCACATATAATCTGTCTTCAGGAGACGCATCTGACAGCAGACACAGTACAGCTTTTATGTAAGCCCTGGATTCAGTGGAGTAGACACTCTGTTAGAACTTCTGCCTCTAGAGGGGTATCTCTATTAATACATAGAACTCTCAGGTGGGAGGTGTTGCATACCAGAATTGATCCTGAGGGGAGATACGTATTTGTGCATGCCAACATTAACTCCACATCTTATGTCGTAATGGGGATATATAACCCACCGCCAGGGTCTCTGGCACTACTTAGGGAGGCGGTTTCCTTTGCTTCCGCATATCAAGAAGCCAGAGTGATCCTCCTAGGAGACCTGAACCTTATAATTGATCAGTCTATTGATCGGTTCCTGTTGAGGGGAGAGGGGGATGTAAGACAAGGGGTCTCCCCATTAGCCTCATTAATGGAGGAGATAGGCTGGGTAGATCTGTGGAGAGTTAGTCATATGGGACTTCGTGAATTCACATGTCACACACCACAATTTGATGCATTGTCTCGTATAGATTATATTTTTGGCACGCCCTCTGTATATAACTCCATGGAAAGCATTGAACATCTTCCCAGAGCAATTTCTGATCACAGTCCGATTCTTCTGCAAATGTCATTACCGGAGGTGGGTAGGAGGGGGGCCCTTAAAATTCATCCGTTTTGGCTCCAATTAATCAAACCGAACGATAGAATCCCAGATCAGCTAGAAGTCTTTCTCGAAGCACATAGGCAGGAGCAGAATGGGTTACTACGATGGGATACGCTGAAAGCGTATTTGAGAGGCTGCCTGAAATCATCAATATCATTTGTTAAGCGCTCCTCGGCCCAAAGGGAAAGGGATTTGGCGGGAAAATGTGGAGAATTGGAGGCCGCGTTTGTGGGTGATCCCTCCCCACAAAACAGGGAGGCTTGGCTCTCGGTGGGGAGGGATTATCTTCTAGTACTGCAGGAGAAGGCGGATCGTAGAATCTTCTTCACTGGCCAATCCTTTTTTGAATTGGGTAACCAATCCGGCAAACTCTTGGCTCATGTGGTGAGACAGAATACCTTGTCTCCTCCAGTGTTGAACATTCGAAACGCTCATAATGTTTTGGTCCATACCTCCCAGGAGATAGTGGCTCAATTTGCAGACTTCTATAGGGACTTATATACGTCTAGGGCTGGGCACTCAATGGAAGAGTTGGAGAAATATTTGGATGACATGCAGTTTCCACAGTTGTCGGAGGAGGGTTGTGAGTTACTAGAGTCCCCCTTCACAGTTGAGGAGATCTCTGAGTGTATATTGGATATGACAAAAGGTAAGGCCTCGGGCCCGGATGGGATTCCTCTGGAAGTATATGTTCAATATATTGAGGTTATGTCAGCCCAACTTCTTTCTCTATTTGAGGCGTGTTTATTGGCGGGGGACCTGGCGGATTCTATGAAAGAAGCTACCATAGTAGTTATTCTGAAACCAGGCAAGAACCCAGAGGATTGTGGTTCTTACCGTCCCATATCACTGCTTAACATAGACTATAAGATACTGACTAAATTATTGGCCAATAGACTAGCGCGGGTCATCAATGATGTCATACACTCTGATCAGACCGGGTTTATACCAGGGAAATACACTTCGGATAGTATTCGTAGAGCTCAGGTGGTTACTCAGATGGGGTGGTGGGAGCAGCAGGATTGGGCGTTGGCATCCTTGGATGCTGCCAAGGCATTTGACTCTGTAGAGTGGACATACCTATGTGAGGTCCTCAGGAAATTTGGGTTTGGAACTAACTTTATTAAATGGATTACGACCATATATAAAGAGCCTCGAGCCTCGGTAGTGGTTAATGGGATTTTGTCCCCCTCCTTTTTGCTTCATAGGGGTACGAGACAGGGGTGCCCACTGTCCCCATTATTGTTCGCACTTGCCATAGAGCCCATGGCTATAGGGATTCGAAAAGATAGGGCCCTTCAGGGAATCCGTATTGGACCACGGGAAGACCGCATAGGATTGTACGCTGACGATATGCTGCTGTTCCTGGCCAACCCGAATGCCTCACTACCCAGGGCTATGAGACTGATGGAGGTGTTTAGCAGTTTTTCGGGCCTGCATGTTAACTGGAGTAAGTCCTATCTCATGCCTCTCCATTCTAACAATTGTGGGTGGGGTTCACATTTTCAGGGTCTACAAGTGGTGCATAGTTTTAAATACCTGGGAGTTTGGATATCTAGGGATAGTTCACACTCATACGATATTAATGTGTACCCTCTACTTTCTTATTTGAAAGATAAATTTGCAGTCTGGAAGTCTCTCCCCTTATCAGTGGCAGGTAGAATTAACCTAATTAAAATGGTAGTGCTACCTAAATTGCTATATGTCTTGGAGCATGCGGACACAATGGTTCCTAAAAAGTTCTTTAATTTGATCAACTCTTTATTTACTCCATTTATCTGGGGAAAGAATAGGCACAAGCTCAGAATAGACACTCTGCAGAGGCCCAAACAGAGGGGGGGAGCGGCCCTACCGGATGTGTTTTTATACTACTTGGCAGGTCAACTTAGATATATTAGGCTGTGGATGTTGGATGATCCATTGCCCAATGCCGAACATCATTTAGCACATTTCCTCAGAGTATCTAACTTATGGCCCGTTCTAGAACCACATGATTTTAGCCCTAAGCATACGTTACCGTTGATTAAACTGGCGAAGCAGGTGTGGGCTCATGCAAAATCATTGCTGAAATTTAAAGATACGGTAGCAGAGTTGCCGTTGTGGTCCAACCATGGATTATCTAACTTTTTGGGATTTCAGGATCATGCATTCTGGGAGGGTTTAGAGGTGACACAATTGAAGCATTTGAGTACTGGAGATGGACACGCGTTATCAGCCAGGGAGATACAAGATACATTCCAGGTGCCAGAGAGGGATACATTTAGATGTGTACAGCTGCATCACGCTCTCAGGGCCCAATTCAGACACACTCAGACTTTGATTTCTTCCCTACCCCTTATAGGGGTGCTTCGAACACAAGGCCCGCGGGGCCTGATATCAGTGGTTTACACGTTCCTGCTGTCTCAAAGGTTAGCACATGCGGGATGTGCGGTGGAACTCAGATGGAAGGGGCTGATTCCGAACTTGACTGAGGGGGATTGGCTTGATGCAATATCTTCACACCTTGCGGTTTCACCAGCGGCTAATAATAAAATGACGCAGCTATATATCATCCATAGATGTTATATAACTCCTACCAGGCTATTGCATATGGGCAGATCTTCCTCGGCTAGTTGTAAAAGATGCCAGCATGATCGGGCAGACTTTGACCATATGGTATGGCACTGCCCGGTAATATCTAAATTCTGGAGAGAGGTCACAGACTTTCTCTCATCAGTAACAGGTAAACGAGTCCCCTGTGAGCCTGGGCTATGTTTGTTGGGTCCCACCAAACTCCTGGTCACACTATGAAGGTATATTTTTACGGGAGACCCTGTTCATGGCCAGAAAGGCTATTGCACTTCGTTGGATGGGAGATCTTCACCCAACGGTTCCACAATGGAAATCACTGATTAACTCAGTAATACCTTACGCTAATCTAGTATACAAACATAGGGGATGTCCGTATAAATTTCTGGAAGTGTGGGGTAGTTGGTGCTCTTCGCCTCTTGCATCATTTAATGTAGGTGACCTCAGGTCCTCCCTAAACAGCCTTGGGGTTTAATTGAGTAAGCAGGGACGGGGTAGCGGGCCCCAACTGGGGGGGGAGGTTCGATAGTAGGTTGGACGAGATCAGTCCTGGATGGTACAAGGGGGTAGAATTCGAGGTGGCCAAGATTGTGGACAGCAAGATGGTCCAAGGCTCCCTCCAGTACCTGGTCCATTGGAGAGGATACGGGCCTGAGGAGAGGACTTGGGTACCCGCCCGGGATGTTCACGCTGGGGTATTGGTCAGGAGGTTCCACCTTCGTTTCCCCAATAAACCAGGTCCATCTAGAAAGGGTCCGGTGGCCCCTCGTAAAAGGGGGGGTACTGTTAAGGATCTGGCAGGCACAGCTTCTGTATCCACGCCCATAGGTAATCAGTCTGCACCTGCTTCTATGTCTGTGAGACTGACTCCATCTTCCACCACTCAGGATGCCAGGCTTAGGAGTGGGAGAGCCTATCACAGCCTGGCCAGACGGAGCTAGCTCCCACCCTCTGTCTATTTATACCTGCCTTTCCTGTTCCTCCTTGCTTGTGATTCTTCTCTGTTGGTTTCCTGGCCCTGCTGCAGCTTCTTGAACTGCTTGTCCCTGCTTCGTATTGACCCTGGCTTACTGACTACTCTTCTGCTCTGCGTTTTGCACCTCGTACTCTCCTGGTTTGACTCGGCTCGTTTACTACTCTTGTTGCTCACGGTGTTGCCGTGGGCAACTGCCCCGTTTCCCTTTGTTCTGTGTTTCCTTGTCTGGTTGTCTGTCGTGCACTTACTGAGTGTAGGGACCGTCGCCCAGTTGTACCCCGTCGCCTAGGGCGGGTCGTTGCAAGTAGGCAGGGACTGAGTGGCGGGTAGATTAGGGCTAACTTGTCTGTTTCTCTATCCCTGTCATTACAGATAGATATTTCAATGTCACCGATGGATAGATGGGGAGGAGGAGGAAAGTTGGTGGTCTTTGCACCATCTCAGAAATGCCAACCTAATCCTGCCATAGGTCTTGTTGGTCGCAACCCCTCTAGATTATAAGAGGGTGTTGATGACTGTCTCTGACAGTCCTGATTTGGCTAAAAGGGAGCGATCAACCTCCATGCTGTCAACTGTAGACGTTGTAGATGGGGACAATAGCGATTGCCTTGTGTCACAAGGGATGGAATCTGAGGCATAACCCAGAAGACTCCATTGCTCATTGACATGAGTAGGGAGAACCACACTCTCTTTGGCCAGAAAGGGCAGATGGCAATTGTCGAGACTTTTTCCCGTTTGATCTTCTGTAAGACCTTAGGGATCATCGGGATAGGTGGGAATATGTATGCCAGGTGGAACTTCCATGGTATGGATAGAGCGTCTATGACCCACGGCTTGTCTGCCCTGAACAGGGAGCAAAATAGGTCCACCTTCGCATTCTGTCGTGTGGCCGTCAGGTCCACTTGTGGCTGACCCCAGGATTCCACTATCTGTTAGTAGACTTGTTGGTTTAGAGACCATTCTCCTGGTAGTGGAAGGTCGCAGCTCAGCCTGTCTGCTATAATGTTGAGTGTCCCTTTTATATGCACAGCTTTCAGCTGTTGAGCATAAACTTTCTCCGACGACAGGATCAGTGCCACTTCTATAAGAAAGGCTATGGATCGGGTGCCTCCCTGGTGGTTCAAGTAGGAGACTATGGTCGCATTGTCGGAGCGAACTCTGATCGCTTTCCCCAGGACGGCTTGGTGAAAATATGTAAGGGCTCTCATGACTGCTCGCATCTCTCTGCGAATTGAGGATAGACAGAGACCAGGTGCCCTTCACCATTTGTCCTGCCGTATGAGCTCCCCAACCTGAGCTGGACGCGTCTGTCGATATGTCGATCCACGACTGGGGGGCAAAGGATCTGCCGTTCTTTAGACGAAACCACCATCTTAGGGAGGCTCTTGTGTCTCTGGAAATAATCACTGTATTGTCCAGAGTTTTTAGGTCTCGGTTCCAAACCTGCAGGATTTCCTGCTGTAGAGGTCGCACGTGCCATTTCGCCCACTCGATAGCCTCACTGGCCGATGTCATCAGACCCAGAACTTTCATCATTAGACGAATTGATACTGGCCTGATCTGACTGAGATGCCGTGCGGCCTCCTGTATACGACACCGTCTTTCTGGTGGAAGGTAGATCATTATTTGTTGAGTATTCAGGAGAAATCCCAGGAACTGTTTCTCTTGCGATGGCTGAATGTGGGATTTTCCCCCATTGATGAGAAATCCCAATGCTTGAATCTCTGACAGCACGATTTGTAGATGAGTATTGAGGGCTGCCTCTGAATTGGTTTTTATCAGCCAGTCGTCCAGATAGGGTATTATAGAAATACCTTCCCTCCTGAAACTGGCTACTACTGCCACTGTGACCGTGGTGAACACGTAAGGGGCCGACGGTATCCCGAAAGGCAGAGACGTGAATTGTAGATGTACCAACTCTCTTTGTATCCAGATGGCAATTCTCAGGAATTTCCTGTATCTTGGATGAATTGGTACGTGGAGATACGCATCTTTTAGGTCTATTGGGGCGAGAAAATCCCCTTTGTCCAGTAGAGAGAGTACCGAGTCCGTGTGAATAAGGCCTATTACTGAGCTGAGTGTGAGCGATGCACTCAGTGTGACGTAATAGTACTGCGCGAAGCGTTAGGGTATGTTCACTCGACCTATTTTCGGCCGTTTTTCGCGCCGTAAACGCCCGAAAAATCGGAAGCAGAACGCCTCCAAACATCGGCACATTGATTTCAATGGGAAAACGGGGTTCTGCTCCAATGGAGCGTTTTTCGCTGCGTTTTTTTACGCATAAAAAACTAAGTGCAGGACACTACTTGGGACGTTTTTGGAGCCGTTTTCTATAGACTCTATTGAATAAAGCTACAAAAACGGCCGTAAAAAACGCAGCGAAAATCGCGAGTGGCTTAAAAAACGTCTGAAAATCAGGAGCTGTTTTCCCTTGAAAACAGCTCCGTATTTTGAGACGTTTTCGAGTTTGTGTGTGAACATACCCTTAGAGGTTAGAGACTACATCTTTTGTGTATTTTATTGGGGTTTTGTTGTGGTTTCGCCCTCCTCTTCTTTTATTATAGTTTTATTCCAGAAAGTACGAGCAGGTTCTGGAACTTTTTATCCTGTGCTCATGAAGCCTTACTGGATGCTGATTGGACAAAGGAAGTCAATAGCGGAAAGTGCTCCCCTTTATAATCTGATATTGCAGCGACTTTTGGAGCCAGTTGGAGAAGATTTTGTAGAAAAGCCCCCATCTGCCTTCCCCCTTTTTTTTTTTTTTTTTTTTTAAATAAATGCTCATTTGTTGTGATGCTTACTAGTGGAGTTTAGTCTTCCAGGGCTGGGTGGACTTGGTACAATATTTTGGTGCTGATTGATTCATGAATTGTGGTTTTAATAAACATAGGGCTTGTCCACACACAACGGAATTGCTGCAAAAAATTTCTGCAGCAATTCCGTTGAAAGTCAAAGGCTTTCCGCTGTGGCAAAAACGCACCATTTCCTGCAGTTTTTACGGCAGAAAATGGTGCGTAAATTGCTGCGTTTTCCCAATGTTAGGAGATGGAGACATCTCTTCTGAAAAACGCAGCGATTCTGCACACTTTCCGTAGCAGGAAATGACATGCTGCGCTCTGAAAAATACGCACCGCAGGTCAATTTCGGCTCGGAAATTTTAGGCAGCATGTGGATGAGATTTCTTAAATCTCATCCACTATGCAGCTATTATATTCTGCTGCATTTTTTCCTTCCAAAATTCCAGCCGGAAAAAACACGGCAATTCCGCAGTGTGTGGATGAGCCCTTATGATTATGTTATTTATTTATTTCATTATTTAAACTTGTTATATTTGGTAACCCTTAATAAACATTGCAGCCTAATTTTTCAAAAAATATTTGTTCTCATGTTTTTATTATTTATGTAATTTTATGTTATTGGGGCTTGTGTTACCATGTTGGATTAAAGTGATTTTGCTGTGAACCAGTTTTGGCTGACTTGGTGCAGAACGTTCTTATCCAAAGGTTCCAATCATGTACACATGGAATGCAAACACCCTCTCTTTTGCAACACTTCCCAAAAGTTTCTGTTTAACCCCTTCCAGCTGAGGCCACTTTTGACCTTCCTGACAGAACCTTATTTTTCAAATCTGACATATCTCAATTTATGTGATAATAAATTGGGAATGCTTTTACCTATCCAAGCTATTCTGGGATTGTTTTCTCGTGACACATTGAACTTTATTTTAGGCTATGTTCACACACTTAACAAAAAACAGCTGTAAATTACAGGGCTGTTTTCAAGGGAGAACAGCCTGTGATTTTCAGCTGTTTTTTATGCGTCAATAGTTTTTTAATGCGTTTTTACGGTTGTTTTTCTATTGAGACAATGAAAAACAACTCCATAAGCGACTCAAGAAATGACATGCATTTCTATTTTACAGGGCATTTTTTCACGTGCCGTTTTTACAAACGGTCACATAAAAAAACGCCCCGTGGGAACGAAACGCAGTTTTCCCCATTGAAATCGATGGGCAGATGTTTGGAGGCGTTCAACACCCGTAATTTCAGACGTTTTTCGGGGCATTTACGGGCCGAAAAACGGCTAAAAACAGGCCGTGTGAACAAACCCTAACTGGTAAAATTTGGTCCATACATTGAGTATTTAATTGTCAAAACACCAAAATCTAGTGAAAAATTGCAAAAATATGAATTTTTATCAATTTAAATGTATCTGCTTGTAAGACAGTTTTATAATTAGTTGCTTGTAAGACAGTAGACATAAATAGTTATACCACATAAAATAGTTGCTAATTTAAATTTCCCATATGTCTACTTTAAATTGGCATCGTTTTTTGAACATCCTTTTTTTTGTTAGGATGTAACAAGGCTTAGGCCCTTATCACACGACAGGGATTCCCAACCGTGTAATGGACGTTTTTTGAACGGCCGTCACACGGCCGCAGTAGGAACAATAGACCACAAATTGGGCTATTCGTCACACGGCCGTTTTTTTGACGGTCCGGTAAACCGGGCCATCAAAAAGTGGAGCATGCCCTATTTTCGGCCGTTCTCCTGGCTGCACGACTCCCATAGAAGTCTATAGGGCAGTGTAAAGCACGACTGTCACTCGGATGTGGTCCGAGTGACAGCCGTGCTTTCTGCCGCTTGTTTGCTCTCTTCTCCTTCAGTACGAAGTGCATGTGAGGAGGAGGAGGAGGGTATTTTTTTGCTCCCTGTAGGAGCAGAATCCCCAATCCCCGGGCACAGCGTTGCCGGGGATTCCGCTCCAGGAGAAGTCCCTAACTTCACTGTCTTTATATTGGCAGTCACATCAGGGATTTCTCCTGGTGTGGTCCCCTACTCCTGAAACGCAATCCCCGGTGCTGTGTTTTCGCTCCAGTAGAAGTCCCTGACTTCAATGTCCATATATGGACAAAGTGATGTCAGGGACTTCTGAAGCGGAATCCCCAACGCTATGACCGGTGATTCCGATCCGGGAGAAGTCCCTGACTTCACTCTCCATATAAGGACAATTAGGTCAGACTTTCCTGAAACGGTCCCCTACAATGGCACTATCAAACACAGTTGAAACCAATGGCACTATCTACAGGAACGTAGGGAGGTGCCATCTATGGGGGGGTGTGCTATGTAAAAGGGGGCTGTGTAGCACTACCTACAGTGGTCTGTGTGGCATTACCTACAGGTGGCTGTGTGGCACTACCTACAGGGTGCTGTGTGGCACTACCTACAGGGGGGCTGTGTGGAACTACCTACAGGGGGGCTGTGTGGAACTACCTACAGAGGGCTGTGTGGAATTACCTACAGGGGGCTATGTGGCACCGCCTACAGGGAGCTGTGTGGCCTTACCTACATAGGGCTGTGTGGCACTACCTACAGGGAGGCTGTGTGGCACTACGCACAAGTGGGACTGTGTGGCACCACCTACAAGGGGGCTGTGTGGCACTACCTACAAGGGGGCTCTGTGGCACTACGTACAAGGGGGGCTGTGTGGCACTACCTACAGGGGGCTGTGTGGCACTACCACAAGGGGGGCTGTGTGGCACTATCTACAGGGTGCTGTGTGGCACTACCTACAGGGGGGGCTGTGTGGCACTACCTACAGGGGGGGCTGTGTGGTACTACCTACAGGGGGGCTGAGTGGCACTACCTACAGGTTGCTGTGTGGCACTACCTACAAGGGTGGCTGTGTGGCACTACCTACAGGGGGCTGTGTGGCACTACCTACAAGGGGGCCGTGACAGTATCCACAGAGGGCAGTGTGTGGCATTATCTACAGAGGGAAGTGTGTGGAAAAAAATGTACAAATGAAATTCATCTGTTTTTAAAACGGACAGGGGAAAAACGGATGCAAATCGGGCATTCAAAATGGAAACACGACCCGGAACAGAAACGGAACGGATGCAAAACGGCAGAGAAAAACGTCCGTTCTTATCGGCCGACACTCGGACCCTGTCGTGTGAATAGAACCTTAGGGTATGTTCACACGGCCTATTTTTCGGCTGTAAATGCTCCGAAAAACAGCTGAAAATACGGGGGCTGAACGCCTCCAAACATCTGCCCATTGATTTCAATGGGGAAAGCGGCGCTGTGTTCCCACAGGGCGGTTTTTTACACGACCGTTTGTAAAAACGGCACGTAAAAAAACTCTCCGCGAAAAAGAAGTGCATATCACTTTTTGAGCTGTTGTTGGGAGTTGTTTTTAATTGTCTCAAAACAAGCTCTGTATTTTTCAGACGTTTTTTATCAAGCGTGTGAACATAGCCTTAGAACTTTAGCATAAAAAATTCACATTTTCAAGAAAATTTCAAAAGGCTATTTTGTCAGGGGCCAGTTCAGTTGCGAAGTGGCTTTGAGAGGCCCATACAATACAAACCCCCATAAAACATCCCATTTTAAAAACTGCACCCCTCAAAGTATTCAAAACAGGATTTAGAAAGTTTCTTAACCCTTTAGGCTTTTCACAAAAATTTATGAAAGGTAGAGGTGAAATTTTTTATTTTTTTTTGCAGAAATTCATTTTTAATTCATTTTTTTCTGTAGCACAGAAGGTTTTATCAGAGAAACGCAACTTAATATTTATTGCCCAGATTCTGCAGTTTGTAGAAATATCCCACATGTGGCCCTAGTGTGCTACTGGACTGAAGCACAGGCCTCAGAAGCAAAGAAGCACCTAGAGGATTTGGGCCTTCTTTTTATTAAAGAGACTCTGTCACCACATTATAAGTGCCCTGTCTCCTACATAAGGAGATGGGCGCTATAATGTAGGTGACAGCAGTGCTTTTTATTTAATAAAACAATCTTTTTTCACAAAGTTAGGAGCGATTTAAGTTTATGCTAATGAGCTTTCTTAATGCCCGAGTGGGCGTACTTTTACTTTCGACCAAGTGGGCGTTGTACAGAGGAGTGCATGACGCTGACCAATCAGCATCATGCACTCCTCTCCATTCATTTACACTGCACTAGCGATATAGATATATCGCTATGTGCAGCCTCATACACAAGCCCTAACATTACTACAGTGTCCTGATAAGGAATACACATGATATCCAGCCTGGATGTCATGTGTACTCAGAATCCTGACACTTCTGACTCTTTTTTTGTGAGATTCCGGCAAGTGAAACCAAATCTCGTTTAGCTCCGTGATCTCGCGAGATTTCGTATCCGTTGCTGGAATCTCACAGAAAAGATTCAGAAGTGTCAGGATTCTGAGTACACATGACGTCCAGGCTGGATTTCATGTGTATTCATTATCAGGACACTGTAGTAATGTTAGGGCTTGTGTATGAGGCTGCACATAACGATATAACTATATCGCTAGTGCAGTGTAAATGAATGGAGAGGAGTGCATGATGCCGATTGGTCAGCGTCATGCACTCCTCTGTACAACGCCCACTTGGTCGAAAGTAAAAGTACGCCCTTGGGCATTAAGAAAGCTCATTAGCATAAACTTAAATCGCTCCTAACTTTGTGAAAAAAGATCGGTTTTTTAAATAAAAAGCATTACTGTCACCTACATTACAGCGCCCATCTCCTTATTTAGGAGATAGGGCACTTATAATGTGATGACAGAGTCTCTTTAAATTATATTTTAGGTACCATGTCAGGTTTGAAGAGGTCCTGTGGTGCCAAAACAAATGAAACACGCTAAAAAGACCACATTTTGGAAACTACACTCCACAAGAAATTAATCTAGGGGTATAGTGAGCATTTTGACTCCACAGGTGTTTCATAGATTTTAATAGAATTTGGACATGAAAATTAATTTTTAAAATGTTTTCCAATAATATGTCATTTTAGCTAAAAAAAAAGAATCAATTTTCAGAAGGAATAAAGGAGCCCTCCAACATTTGTAAAGCAACTTCTCCAGAGTATTTAAATACCCCATATGTGGTCATAAACTGCTGTTTGGGGACAAGGCAGGGCTTAGAAGGGAAGGCGCGCCATTTGGCTTTTGGAGAGCAGATTTTGCTGGATTGGTTTTCTCGACACTATGTTGCATTTTCCAAGCCCCTGAGGGTCCACTGCAGTGGAAACTGCCCAAAAGTGACTCGATTTGGGTAACTGCACCCCTTGAGGGATTCATTTAATCTAGGGGTATAATGAGCATTTTGACCCCACAGCTGTAAGCTGTAGATTTAGCTCAACATTTCTAATTTTCTCAACAAATAAAGGAACAAAAGAACCCCAACAGTTGTAAAGCAACTTTACCAGAGTACGGAAATACCCCATATGTGGTTATAAACTGCTATTTGGGCACACGGCAGAGCTCAGAAGATAAGGAGCACCATTTGGCTTTTGGAGCACAGATTTTGCTGGATTGGTTTCTTGGCACCATGTCGCTTTTGCAAAGCCCCTGTGGGACCAAAAAAGCAAAAACTCCCCAAAAGTGACTCCCTTTTGGAAACTACACCCCTTGAGGAACTCATCTAGGGGTGTAGTGAGCATTTTAACCCTGCATGTGTTTTCCAGAAGCTAGTGTACACTCGATGTTGGAGTGAAAATGGCAATTTTTCCATAGATATGCCAATATGTGGTGCTCAGCTTGTGCAACCATGAAAAGACAGCTCTCTAATTATTATGCTGTGTTTCCCGGTTTTAGAAACACCCTACATGTGGCCCTAATCTTTTGCCCTTGACGATCGACAGGGCTCATGAGTGAAAGAGTACCATGAAAAAATTGAAGCCTAATTTGTCAACTTAAAAATATTGGTTCACAATTGCAGAAGCTCTGAGAACCCCTGAGAAGTGACCCCATTTTGTAAACCACACCCCTCAAGGCATTTATTAAGAGGTGTAATTAGCATTTTCACCCCACAGGTCTTTTCCATAAATGATTGCGTTGCGACTGGTGCAAAGTAAAAATTGCAGTTTTTCACTAGATATGCCATTTCAGCGGCAAATATGTTGTGCCCAGCTTGTTCCACTGGAGACACACCAAAAATTGTTAAAAGGGTTCTCCAGGGTATGGCGATGCCATATATGTGGAAGTAAACTGCTGTTTGTGCACACTGTAGGGCTCAGTAGGGAGCGCTATTTGGAATAGAAGCGCAGATTTTGCTTGGTAGTAGTTTTTTTGGAGTTTTACTGGTATTTTAGTTTATAATGTGGGGGCATATGTAAGCTGTGTGGAGTACATCAGGGGCATAATAAGAGGGTATAATAATGGGGTAAAAAAAACAATAAAAGAATCCATAGATGTGTGTTACACTGTGAAGCAATCATTTATGCACAGGTCAGTGTTGCACTGATAAATGGTGTCCTTTCTTATCTCCCTTTTGGTCCACACTCCGCACCTGTGCAGTTTGTGGAATTTTGATGGGAACGTGTTGTCCTGGTAATACAGGCGCCCTCGCTTCTAGCAGATATGTTTGGGCCCTCCTCTTCCTGGTTTCCTAATTTTAGGGCCTTGATAAATTGCCTCTTGAAACAGAAGAAATGTTCCCCTCTGGCATGTACAACTGCATATTTTTCTTTCCAGACTAATGGGAGCCTTAACTTATTTTATTTTTTCTTAGACGTAGTGGTATGAGGGCTGTTTTTTTGTGGGACGAGCTGTAGTTTTTATTGGTACCATTTTGGGGTACATGCGTCACCTTGTGATCACTTTTTTTTTCTCAAATCTGTTTTTACTTGAAACAAGAATTGCAATATCGAATAAACAGGGGCACATTTGCCCAAAATTCAAAGACAATGAGTTACAATATAGTAGTTTTTCAGCACTTTTTATTCCTTTATTTGGGAGGCAAGGTGACCAATAACAGCAATTCTGGAAGTTGTTTTTTTATACAGCGTTCACCATGTGTTATAAATTACATATTAACTTTATTCTGCGGGTCAGTATGATTCCAGCGATACCAAACTTATAGCACTTTTTTATGTTTTCCAACTTTTTTCGCAATAAAATTACTTTTGTAAAAAGAATGTATTTTTTCTGTCGCCATGTTCTGAAAGCCATGACTTTTAAAAAAAATTGGCGATGGAGCTGTATGAGAGCTTGTTTTTTGCGAGATGAGCTATAGTTTTATAGGTATCATTTTTTGATACATTCAACTTTTTGATCACTTTTTATTCCAATTTTTGGAAGCCATAGTGACCAAAAAACAGCAATTCTAGCATTGATTTTTAGTTGATTATTATTTAGGTGCTCACTGCGTGGGATAAATAACATTATTTTTTTTTATAGTTCAGGCTGTAACACGGCAATATCAAATATTTATGGTTTATTAATTTTTTTCAACAATAAAGTACTTGATAAGGGTAAAACTTGAAACTTATTTTATTTTTTTAAATTAATTTTTTCGCTTTTTTTTTTGTCCCACTAGGGGTCTAATCGGCTTTCGTAATAGGCAGAGCAGGAGGTCATTGTTAGGCCTCCTGTTGCCATAGTAGCTGATCGCATCGCAGGGCTGCTGATTTGCTACAAACCACTAAGATTTCGATCGCTGCATCTAAGGTGTTAATGGCAGGGATCGGAGCTAGCTATGGTCCCTGCCGTTACAGCAGGGTGTCAACTGTAACATACAGCGGACACCCACTGCTGATGACACCGGCTCAGCTTCTGAGACGTCAGCTTTGGAAGCCTTTAGGCTCAGCCGGTCATAGGAGGCTTCCATAGCCGACAGACTGGGAGGCCAATATAAGGCCTCGAGTTGCCATTGCAGCCACCGGCACAAACCCCTCAGATGCTGCGATCTCTATTGACCAAAGCATTTGAGGGGTTAATCGGCCGGAACGGAGACTAGCTCCGGTCCTGGCCGTTA
Organism: Rhinoderma darwinii; assembly: GCF_050947455.1. Taxonomy (NCBI): domain Eukaryota; kingdom Metazoa; phylum Chordata; class Amphibia; order Anura; family Rhinodermatidae; genus Rhinoderma; species Rhinoderma darwinii. The sequence goes on along the minus strand of NC_134693.1, from coordinate 108,363,460 downwards.
CAGCAGGGTGTCAAATGCAACATACAGCTGACACCCGGCGGTGATGGTGCGGGCTCAGCTCCTGAGCCTGCACTATCACTGCGACGTAACTGCACTGTGCTTTGCGGGAACCCCAGTACCGTATATCTGGTGAATGTCGGAGAGGGGTTAAAGTAAAACTGGTGCTTTCTCTGCTGGGAAAATATGTGACTGCAAAGGCATAACTTGAAGCTCCTGGGCCTCAATGCAAAATCTGTAACAGCGTCCCCACCTACCATGTGCCATTTATAATACCAGTGTTTTATTACACTTTATGGACAAAATATTTGGGACACCAACACATTACACCTACAGGAGCTTTTACGACATCCCATTCTAAATCCAAAGGCATTTATATGGCATTTGTCCCCCCTTTTCAGCTAAAAGTTAGGCTTTTCACAAGATTTTGGAGTGTGTCTGTAGTAGTTTTTGCACATTTATTCAAAAGAGCATTTGTGAGGTCAGACACTGATGTTGGATGAGAGGGCCTTAGGTTTCATGCCCACTTCAGTCTTTTTCTTCAGGGTGCTAGCTGTTTTTTCAGACGTCTAGCACCCTGACCCATTCATTTCAATGGGGCCATGCACACCTCAGTTTTTTTGACGGTCCCGTTGCTCCGTTCCGACAAAAGTAGAGCATGTCCTACTTTGGTCCGAGATTCCGTGACCATGAGACCCATGCAAGTCAATGGGGCCGTCAAAAAACTGAAGTAACACAGAAGGCATCCGTGTGCCGTTCGTGTGTCAGGGAGCCGTTGCCTAGCAACGGCCGGGCGGGCAGAGGTACACATACAGACAGATGCTGCACTGCACTAATCGGCAGCCCCTTCTCTCTGATAGAGAGAAAAGGCTGCTGATCAGTGCTGGAACGCAGCGATAGTAAGAAAAATAAGTTCGTACGTACCCCGGCCGTTGTCTTGGTAACGCGTCCCTCTTCTGACATCCAGTCCGACCTCCCTGGATGACGCAGCAGTCCATTTGACCACTGCAGCCTGTGATTGGCTGCAGCGGTCACATGGTCTGAAATGTCATCTAAGGAGGCCAGACTTGAGGAAGAAGCACGCAAGCAGGGAGTTCTGGGAAAGGAGTAAATTTTTTTTGTTGCGTTTTTTTTTAATGAACCATTAATCTATATTGTGAGTACCGCACATGGTATTCCCTGTCCAGCGGTAGTCTCTGTCCAGGGTGCTGGAAGAGTTAAGGGGCTGCACTGATTGGCAGTAACTCTTTCAGCACCCTGGACAGTGAGTACCGCTCGTGTACATAGTGTGAAGGGGTTTCAGTTTCCTGTGGGAAACTGAAACACAGAACTGTACACGGAGTACATATGGGAAGCACACGGTTCCAATCACGGACACATGGATCCGTGAAAAATGGCCGTGAAAACGGTGATGGAAGTGTGCATGAGGCCTTACTTGTAATCTCCGTTCTAGTTAATCTCAGAAGTGTTCGATGGGGTTGAGGTCAGAGCTCTGTGCCGATCAGTTAAGTTGTTCCACATCAAACTCACCCCACAATGCCTTTATGGACCTTAATTTGTGCACTGGGGCACAGTCATGCTGGAACAGAAAAGGGCCTTCCCCAAGCTGAACCCACAAAGTTAAAAGCATAGAGTTGCCCAAAAATGTACGGTATGCTGAAGCATTAAGATTTCATTTCACTAGAACTAAGGACATATCTTCCAACTTTCAAGTATTGTAAAGAAGGACAACTGATGTGGCGCACGTATGGCTGTGCAGCAAAATTGTTTTGTTTTAAGCCACACGTCTACCCCACCCAATCCTGTCCCATACCCACCCGGTTCAGCCCTCACAATATCGCTCCCATAGTGCCTACCAACAGTATAATGCGCCCATAGAACTCCCTACACAGTATAAAGCCCCTATAGCTGCCCTCACACAGTATAATACCCCCATAGCTGCCCCATAAAGTATAATGCCCCCATACAATATAATGCCCCATAGCATAGCTGCTCCCATACTACATAATGCCCCTATAGCTGCCCCAATACAGTATAATGCCCCATATAGTATAATGCCCCATATCTGCCCCAATACAGCATAATGCCCCATAGCTGCCCTCATACAGTATAATGACCCCATACAATATAATGCCCACACAGATGCCCCCATACAGTATAATGACCAGAAAGATGCCCCCATAGCTGCCCCCACACAGTACAATGCCCCACAGCTGCCCCCTTACAGTATAATGCCCCCATAGAGTATAATGTGCCCATACGTAATGCCCTAATACAGTATTGTAACGTCCGTGGTTGCTGACCACGAACTCCTTCCATCCAGTCGATACCCTTCTCTCAAGAGATGTCTGCTCATACGGCAGTCCTGCACCACAGTGACCACCAGGGTGCGCTCACGAGCTCAGTCCGGACTTGAGAAGCCAGAGCGCACGCATGTTGGTAGTTGAGCTGATTGCTTCAGAGCACCCTGGGCTATAAGAAGGTCCCAGCCCCATCCTCCCACGCCTGAGCTTTGTTGTGTACTCTTAGTCTGTCTATGTGATGGCCTCCTAGGGGGTTACCTGTACCTGTCCCAGTTCCTGTTCCTAGAATTCCATACCTTCCTAGTCGAGCACTGTGCCGTGCCAAAGTCATGTTGTGCTGTATCCATGTGTGAGCTGCTTCACCTCACCTGACGTCTGCCTGCTGCCTAGTCCCAGCCGAGCCTGCCCTGCTGCTGTCTGAGCTGCCACAGGTACCTATACGAACTATAGACTTTCACCTGCGTCCTGTTGGCCAGCTGCCTTACCGCCAAGGTGGTACGGCCCAGTGGGTCCACAGACCCTTCGTGACAAGTATATTGCCCCATAGCTGCCACCATACAGTATAATGCCCCATAGCTGCCCCATACAGCATAATGTCCATAGCTGCCCCATACAGTGTAATGCCCCATACAATATAATACCCTCACAGCTGCTCCCATACAGTATAATGCCCCCACAGCTGCCCCTATACTGTATAATGCCCCATAGCTGCCCCATACAGTATACTGCCCCATAGCTGCCCCATACAGTATAATGCCACCTTAGCTGCCTCATACAGTATAATGCCCCATTAGCTGCTCCTAGTGCCAGTGCCCACATATAAAGTGCCAGTGCTCATAGTGCCATAGTGCCCATGTAGATAGTGCCACACACGGTGCTCATGTAAATAAGCACCAGTGTCCCCTATAGATAGTGCCCATATAGTGCCCCAGTGCCCATGTAGATAGTGCTACACCCCCTTGAAGATAGCACCAATCCCCTGTAGATAGCACTACCCCCCCTGTAGACGGCGCCATTGGGGCTCCCTTTTTTAGCGGAATCCCCAGCAAGAGCATCAGCCTCGCACATATGGACAGTGACGTCAGGGGCTCCAGCTAGGAGCAAAATCCCTAGCCAGAGCATCGGCAACGCTCTGGCGAGGGATTCTGCTCCTGGAGGGAGCCCCTGACATCACTACACTGATGTCAAGGGCTCCCTCTAGGAGTGGAAATCCCAGCCAGAGCATCAGCATATATGGACAGTGACGTCAGGGGCTCCTCCAGGAGCGGAATCCCTCGACAGAGTGTTGGCAACGCTCTGGCCGGGGATTTCGCTCCAGGAGGAGCCCCTGACGTCACTGTCCATATATGGACAGTGACATCAAGGGCTTTCCCAAGACAGGTGTCCACAGCCAGAGAGCTTGCATCGCTCTGGACTCCATAGTTGAAAACCTGACATCACTGTTCATATATGGACAGTGACATGAAGGGCTTCCCCAGGCTCAGCGCTTAGGGAGTCCTCGACGCGTGGACAGTGAATGCTGCAGCAGGGAGCTGACTGTTCCTTACTTCAGCATTGGATTCAACTGTATCTGCTTCCTGAGGATGCAGACACAGTTGACACTGGGACGTACCACCGGCCGGACAGCGGGACACCGCCCGGAATTTGGGACTGTCCCGCTGAGTCCTGGATGGTTGGGAGGTATGACTAAGGGGTCTAGACCAACCCTTGAAAAACAACCCTATAGCATTATCCCCCCTCCACCAAACTTTACAGTTGGCACAATGCAGTCAGGTAGGTAACGTTCTCCCCGCATTTGCCAAACCCAGACTCGATCTTTAAACTGCCAGATAGCAAAGCGTGATTCATCACCTCACAGAACAAGATTCCACTGCTCCAAGAGTTCAGTGGCGGTGTGCTTTACACAACTACATCCGACGCTTGGCATTGGGGTTGGTGATGTAAAGGTTGCATGCAGTTGCTCCGCAATGGAAACCCATGCCAAAAAATTCCCGGGGCACAGTTTTTGTGCGGACGTTGATGCCTGAGGTTTGGAGTTAGCAGAGTGTTGGCGACTTTTTTGCACTATGCACCTCACTATTCGGCGACCCCGCTCTTTAACTTTACGCGGTCTGTCACTACGTGGCTGAGTTGCTGTGGTTCCTAAACGCTTCCTCTTTGCAATAATACCACTCACAGTTGATCGTGGAATATCTAGGAGGGAAAAAATTTCATGCACTTACTTGTTGCAACGGTGGCATCCTATTACAGTATCACACTAGAATTCAGTGATCTGTTTAGAATGACCCATTCTTTCACAAATGCTTGTAAAGTGCAGGATTTTATACACCTGTGGAAATGGAATTGAAGGAAACACCTGAATTTAATGATTAACCCCTTCAGGACACAGCCTGTTTTGGCTTTGTGGCACAGCTGATTTTTTAAAATCTGACATGTTAATTTATGTGGTAATAACCTTGGAATCCTTTAACCTATCCAAGCGATCTCGTGTTAGTTGTTTTCTCGTGACATATTGTACTTTATGTTAGTGAATAAATTTGGTCGATTAATTCAATATTTATTTGTGAAAAACAACAAAATTTTGAGAAAATTTTGCATTTTTCTACATTTAAATTTTAGCAGCAATTTCTCACATTTTCAAGAAAATTTCAAAAGGCTATTTTTTCAGGGACCAGTTCAGTTGCGAAGTTGCTTTGAGGGCCTTATATATTAGAAAGACCCATAAATCACCCCATTTTAAAAACTGCACCCTCAAAGTATTCAAAATAGCATTCAGAAAGTTTCTTAACCCTTTAGGAGTTTCACAGGAAATAAAGCAAGTAGAGGTAACATTTACAAATTTCATTTATTTTGCCAAAATTAATTTGTAATACTTTTTTTTCTGTAATTCTGAATGTTTTTTTCCAGAGAAACACAACACAATATTTATTGCCCAGATTTGTCCGTTTTTATAAATATCCCACATGTGGCCCTAGTGTGCTAATGGATTGAAACACAAAGCAAAGGAGCAATTAGTGGATTTTGGGGCCTCCTTATTTTTAGAATATATTTTAGGCACAATGTCTGGTTTGAAGAGGTCTGGTGGTGCCAAAACAGTGGAAAACCCCCAAGTGTGACCCATTTGGCAAACTACACCCCTCAAGGAATTTATTGAGCGGGTATAGTGAGCATTTAGACCCCACAGGGGTTTTGCTGCATTTTGTGGAATTAGGCTGTGCTGAATCTATTGGAATTATTCAGTGAAGATGAAAATTTACTTTTTTTTCTGAAAAACCATAGAATTTTTGAATTTTTACAAGGACTAAAGGAGAAAAGGCGCCTCAACATTAGTAAAGCCGTTTCTCCCGATTATGGCCATACCCCATATGTGGTAATAAACTGGTGTTTGGACCCACGGCAAGAAGGAGCGCCATTTTGAGCACAGATTTTGCTGGAATGGTTTTCGTGTGCCATGTCGCTTTTGCAGAGCTACTGAGGTACCAGTACAGTGGAAACCCCAAAGAAGTGACCCCATTTTGGAAAGTGCACCCCTAAAAGAATATATATAGTGGTATAGTTAGGGTTTTGACCCCACAGTTTTTTTGCCAAATTTATTGGAAATAGTCTGTGAAAATGAACATCTATATTTTTGCTGCAAAAACCGTAGAAATTGTTAATTTTTACAAGGACTAAAGGAGAAAAAGCCCTCAACATTTGTAAAGCAGTTTCTCCCGATTATGGCAATACTCCATATGTGGTAATAAACGAATGTTTGGAAGCACAGCAGGTCTCAGAATAGAAGGAGCGCTATTTGGAGCACAGATTTTGATGCAATGGTATTTGGGTGCCATGTCACGTTTGCAGAGCTACTGTGTTACCAGTACAGTGGAAACCCCCAAGAAGTGACTGAATTTTGGAAACTACACCCTTTAAATAATTTATGTAGGGGTGCAATCACTATTATGACCCGATAATTTTTTTGCTGAATTTAGTGGAAATCTGGAATGAAAAATAAAATGTTACATTTTTCACAAATGAGTCATTTATTGGACAGATGTTTCAAGCACAGAGCATGTAAGTGAAGGAAAGCACCTCAACATTTATTGGGCTATTTCTTCTGAGTTCAGAAATATCCCCAAAGTGGTCTTAATATGTTGTCTGGACCAGGGCATTCCTTTGGGCAGTGCAACTTGTGCGATCGCACAGGGCACATCACTCCAGCAAGAGGAAGAGGACGCTGCGCTGGCTCCCCTCCACTTGCCGGTGTTAGGGGAGAGGGCAAACTATTCAATTGCCCAGGGCCCCTGCCCACTATAGCGGCTGCTATGGGGCCCGCGGCATGAGGGGGTGGCATGGCTGGGCGGCACGGGCCGGTGGTGTCACTAGGACCGGGGGGCCCCGGTGCTAGCGACTGCCACATTTACTTGTATCTGCATCATTAGGAAGCAGATACAATGAAACACTATAGGTAGCAGGCCGCGTTAGGCCTACAGCCTATAAGACGCTGGGATTAGTCCCTGCGCAGACATCGTGATGACAGTTACAGCATCACACTGACCTATGCATGCACCCTGTCTGGAGGCTGTGTGGCACTATATACAAGGGGGAGCTGTGTATCTAAAATGGGGGGAATTGCTGCGTGGCGCAATCTACAATGGGGTCTGTGTGGCACTATACAGGGGGAGGGCTGTGTGGCACTAAACAGGGGGAGGACTGCGTGGCACTATCTACTAGGGGAGTCTGTGTGGCACTATACAGAGAGGAAGGGCTGTAAGGCGCTATACAGGAGGGGCAGTGTGGCTGTTATGGAATTGCAAGATGAGCGATTCCCCAAAGGCTGCTGGTGACTGCCGGGAGTGAGTCTGCAAATACAACCGCAACCTCAAATCCGTCACAACTCTGATCGACAGAGTCTAAGACTACTCTAAGGTTTTCGCCATAGCCGACCACAAGGTGGGATGCTCTTTGCTGCATAGAACCCAGGTTGTCTTAGCAGAGTTCAGTGTTGGATAAGAGGTGCAATGCAGGCAAACCTGAACAGTATAACCAGCCAGCCAGAGGGTAAACAGAGTCCAAAACAGAGCAAGTGGAAATCAGGTACAGCAGAGGTCAGAACCAGCCGGGAGCAGATAAACAAAATCGGTAAACAAGGGGTTATGGGAGACAAGCCAAGGCCAGTTTCCAAGAAGTCCAGAAGACAGAAGGATAGGGAGTGTCAGAGCTTGATCAGAACACCAGAAGACTAGGAGAATCACAGGAAAAGACCAGGTTTAGGAAGCAGATATGAATACAACCCCACACCTAATTGCTAGAAAGACAGAGAAAAGAGATAGGCTCAAAGTAAAACAGAACCGCCCTGAAGCTAGAACAGTAGTCATGGTGATCTTAAGGGAACAGGTGTTTTTCTAACAGTGGCTTTATCTACTAGGGAGGGCTGTATGGCACTATCTACAGTGGGCTATGTGTGTGGTGTTATCTACCGGGGAGGCTGTGGCACTATGGACATTGGGCACAAAGGGGTCATTATTACTGTGTGGGAGCTCAAAAGGGGCATTGTTACTGAGAGGCACTTTTATTGTGTCGGCACTGATGGATCATTATTACCTTCTGGGGCACTGTGGCTTACGAGTTTGTTTAGAGGAAGGGGTATAGGTGGGGAGGGTGCTGGAGAAGCGAGAAACCAACATGTCTGTGTGTCAAATTCTGCAGAGACGAGTCGTGCCTGGAAAAAGTTGTTGCAGTGGTCTGGGCCGGATGGAAAAAAAAGGGAAAGTGAACGACTCTAATCAGAGAAAACATCACCTGTGAGTTACTGGATATAAGTGTGCTGTAATCACTTATATGGTCTGCAGAGCTTCTGTGTCGAAACTGTCATCTGCCACTATATGGTCACTATATTGTGGTAATATTGGTCTTTGTATACTGGTTTTTATTCAGTAACTATATGGGGGTAATATTCAGTCATTTTGTTTGGGTAATGACTATTCACACTATTGAAGAAATGCTAGCATTAGTGGTCTCATAGTTGCGGGCGAGAGTAAGAGGTTATGTAGTGATCCGCTATCCTGAATAGGGGACGCATGCGCAATGTAATTTTAGACGCACATGTGCAGCTTCCTGTATACTGCGATCTGCTGCCCTGGGAAACGAGAGATGCCGGAAGTGCAGGATTGAATAGGGCCTGACACGCGCAGTGAGGAGCTCTTAACGCTATAGATCGTAGAGATTGGTCTTTGCTGCTTTGCAACTGTATTCCATGGCGATCCTTAGGGTATGTGCACACACACTAATTACGTCCGTAATTGACGGACGTATTTCAGCCGCAAGTACCGGACCGAACATAGTGCAGGGAGCCAGGCTCCTAGCATCATAGTTATGTACAATGCTAGGAGTCCCTGCCTCGCTGCAGGACAACTGTCCCGTACTGTCCTGTACTGTACAGTTTTCAGTACGAGACAGTTGTCATGCAGCGAGGCAGGGACTCCTAGCATCGTACATAACTATGATGCTAGGAGCCCGGCTCCCTGCACTGTGTTCGGTCCGGTACTTGCGACCGAAATACGTCCGTCAATTACGGACGTAATTAGTGTGTGTGCACATACCCTTACAAATTTGAACACTCTGTATTGTATAGACATTATTTGGGATATTGATACATTTTATTGTGTATTTTCTTTTTCATTATATGTGCTGTTCATATTAAATTCATATGTGAAGTGATGTCACTGATTATGCACTTTATAAAGTGTGCACTGAATCAATGTAATTATGCTTGATAAAGACCCAACATGGGCTGAAATATTGCAAGTTTCTATGCTTGGTGAATAAAAAACACTTTTTCACTTTTGGAAATCCTGAGTGCTGCAGTTCCTTCTATTTATACACACAAGTTTGTTTGTTTTGTTTTTCCACATAAAACACTAAAAACACTAACTAACGCTCGCTAACGCTAACACACTACGTTTTTTTGTTTTTTTTATTTTTTTCTCGTAAAACACTTCACACGGCTTATTTTCGGAAGCAGAACGCCTCCAAACATCTGCCCATTGATTTCAATGGGAAAAACAGTGTTCTGTTCTGACGGGCCATTTTTTACGCGCCCGTTTTTAAAAACGGCAGTGTAAAAAAACGGCCACGAGAGAGAAGTGCATGTCACTTCTTGAGCCGTTTTTGGAGCCGTTTCTCATTGACTCTATAGAAAAACAGCTCCAAAAACGCTCGTAAAAAACCACTGCAAAAAACGAGAGTTGCTTTAAAAACGGCTGAAAATCAGGAGCTGTTTTCCCTTGAAAACAGCTCCGTATTTTCAGACTTTTTTTTAGTAAGCGTGTGAACATACCCTAACAATGACAAACACAATTTTTTTTTATAACACTTCGTGACAAGGGTATGTTCACACGCCCTACTTCCGGATGTAATTCAGGCGTTTTACGCCTCGAATTACGCCCAAAAAACTGCTCCAAACCGTCTGCAAACATGGTGTTCATGTACGGTGTTCTGTGCAGGCGGGCTTTTTATTTACGCGCCGCCGTAAAAAGACGCCCGCCTCAAAGAAGTGCATGTCACTTCTTGGGACGTAATTGGAGCCGTTTTTCATTGACTCCAATGAAAACCAGCTCCAATTACGTCCGTAAAAGACGCAGCGAAAAACGAGTGCACTTGTCAAAACGTCTGAAATTCAGGAGCTGTTTTTGCCTGAAAACAGCTCCGTAATTTCAGACGTAATTGGCGTGTGAACATACCCTAACTGACGCTGACTGACACTTACTAACTGACACTGACTAACTGACAAGTGATTGATTTATGCTGACAGGTGACACGACTGACAGTGACGGATTGACACTGACTAACAGACAAGTGACGGGGGTGACGGATTGACACTAACTGACAAGTGACGCAACTGACAGTGACGGATTGACGCTGACTAACTGACAAGTGACGCGACGGACACTACGGATTGACTGACAACTGACACAATGGATTGACGCTGACGAACTGACGTGACGGATTGACGCTGACTAACTGACAACTGAAGCGACAAATTGACGTAGACGAGCTAGACAACTATCTAACATCTACATCTAATTATTATTTTTAGTGAATTGTGATGGCAAAAAAAAAATGAAAATAACAAATCTCCCTTATACACTGGGAGGTCACTGGGAACTGAAAATTGGGGTTTACTCTCTTTTTTTTTTACTTTGACTGACAGACAACTTGACACAGGCTCTGATCTCTTTTACTTCCCTTCACCAACAAAGAGATCCGAGCCTGTGTCTGGTATTTTTTACCCGCCCTTGGGTAAAAATGCGCTGTGATTGGTGGGTCTGATCGCCGGCAATGGACCGCTGCTATTGGTTCATTGCCTGTCACATGGGACATGGGACAGGAAGGGGGCGCGTAAAATAACAGCCTCGTCAAAGAAGTACAGGACACTTCTTGGGACGTAATTGGAGCGGTTTTTCATTGAATCCAATGAAGAACAGCTCCAAATTACGTCCGTAATGGACGCCCCGCAAAACACGAGTACGAGCAATTACGTCTGAAATTCAGGAGCTGTTTTCTCCTGAAAACAGCTCAGTAATTTCAGACGTAAATGCAGTTATTGTGTGCACATACCCTTAGGTTGTGAATGGCCAGCTTTAGTATCCACATGAGGCAGATACAAACCAGCTCTGCAAATTTTTGTTTATTTTTCTTTCTTCCCTTTTTAGGTAGGGGGACAGGCTCTTTCCACGCTGTCAACCACCATAATGAAAAAAACTAACCGCTGTAAGTAGAAATAGGAACAGAGCAACCTTATTTGTCTGTCACAATTCAGCTTGTGGGTCTACCGACCAGCAAACAACAGGCAACATCCTCACTAGCCAGAATAAGGTGCCTGTTTGTCATTATGGTAGTCGAACTTTCATCATAAGCTGAGTATATTAGTATACACACCCAATGACGTAACTCCCACTGTAACAGCCATACAGCTGCTACGGGGCCCGTTGGATGAGGGGGCCCGTCCCTTGCCCGGAGGCTCCAGAATCTCCTCAACGGAGATTCCGCTCAAGGAGTAGCCACTGACGTCACTGTCCATATATGGACAGTGACATCAGGGCTTCCCTCTAGGAGCGGAATCCCCGGCCTATGCTCTGGCTGGGGATTCCGCTCCTAGAGTGAGTCCCAATGGCGCTCTCTACAGGGGAGGGTTGGCGCTATGTTCAAGGGGGTATTGGCACTATCTACATAGACACTGTGGCACTATATTGGGGCACTATCTACATGGGCACTGTCACTATCTACAAGGGCATTGGCACTAGGGGCAGCTAAGGGGCATTATATTGTATAAGGGCAGCTAGGGGCATTATACCGTATGGGGGCAGCTTTGGGGGCATTAAGCTGTATGGGGCAGCTATGGGGGCATTAAGCTGTATGGGGCAGCTATGGGGCATTATACTGTATGGGGCAGCTATGGAGGCATTATACTGTATGGGGCAGCTATGGGGGTATTATGCTGCATGGGGCAGCTATGGGGCATTATGCTGTATGGGGAATTTGTTTGGGTATTATACTGCATGGGGTCATCTGTGTGGGCGTTATACTGTATGGGGGCATCTGTGGGCATTATATTGTTTGGGACATCTGTGTGGGCATTATACTGTATGGGGGCATCTGTTGGCATTATACTGTATGGGGGCATCTATGGCACAGTATACTGTATAGTGGCAGCTATGGGAGCATTATACTGTATGGTGGCAGCTAGAGGGCATTATACTGTTTGGGGGCAACTATTTGGTATTATACTGTGTGGGGGCACTATGGGAGCATGATACTGTGTGGGCTGAACCGGGTGTATATGTGCGGGGATTGGGTGATTAGGTATGGGCTGTCTACACGGAGGGCTGTATGTCACTGTTGGGGAGACCATATAGCCCTGTCTACAGAGGGCTCTGTATAGCGCTGTCTACAGGGTGGGCTGTATAGCACTGTCTACAGGGGGGGGCTGTATAGCACTTTCTACAGGGTGGGGCTGTGTAGCACTGTCTACAGGGTTGGCTGTATAGCATTGTATGGGGAGACTGTATAGCACAGTCTACAGGGGGGGCTGTATAGCATTGTATGGGGAGACTGTATAGCACAGTCTACAGGGGGGGCTATACAGCACTATCTACAGGGTGGGGCTGTATAGCACTGTCTACAGGGAGGCTGTATAGCACTGTCTACAGGAGGCTGTATGGCACAATCTACAGGAGGGGGCTGTATAGCACTGTATGGGGAGACTATAGCTGTAAAGGATCTGTCAGGCACTGCTTCAGGGTTAACTCCCAGAATTAATCAGTCAACACCTGAGTGTACATCCCTGAGACAGACACCAGCTTCCTCCACTCAGGCTGGCAGGCTTAGGAGTGGGAGAGCCTATCGCAACCTGGCCAGACTCAGCTAGCTCCCGCCCTCGGTCTATTTAAGCCTGCTCTTCCTGTCCATCTGTGCTTGTGAATTCTTTCCTTGAGGTTTCCTGGCCCAGCTACAGCTCCTGCTACTTTTTGATCCTGCTCCATACAGACCCCGGCTTACCGACTACTCTTCTGCTTTTCGCTTTGTACCTCGCACTCTCCTGGCTTGACTCGGCTCGTTCACTACTCTGTTGCTCACGGTGTTTCCGCGAGCAACTGCCCATTTCCCTTGCTTGTGTTCCCTTGTTTGTTTGTCGTGTTTGTCATGCACTTACTGAGCGCAGGGACCGCCGCCCAGTTGTACCCCGTCGTCTAGGGCGGGTCGTTGCAAGTAGGCAGGGACAGAGTGGAGGGTAGATTAGGGCTCACTTGTCCGTTTCCCTACCCCCCCCCCCCACCATTACAAATTCACAAGCCATATACCTAGTCTACCCTGGTCCCTGACACCATTATGGAACCCCGTGAAACCCTGGCTCAGCAAATGCAGGGTCTCTCCCTACAGGTCCAGGCCCTGGCTCAGAGGGTCAACCAGCCTGATGCTACCTTGGTAGTTCCCCTCACCGCACCCCTTGAACCCCACCTCAAGTTGCCCGACCGGTTCTCAGGTGACCGGAGGGCTTTTCTCTCCTTTCGGGAGAGTTGTAAGCTTTACTTTCGCTTAAAGCCTCACTCCTCAGGTTCTGAGAGCCAGCGGGTGGGTATAATTATGTCCCGGCTCCAGGAAGGGCCCCAAGAGTGGGCCTTCTCCTTGGCTCCTGGCGCCCCTGAACTTTCCTCCGTTGATTGTTTCTTTTCTGCCCTCGGACTTATTTATGACGAGACTGACAGAACTGCCTTTGCCGAGAGTCAGCTGGTGACCTTACGTCAGGGTAAGAGACCTGTTGAGGAGTATTGCTCTGACTTTCGGAAGTGGTGCGTAGCTTCTCGGTGGAATGACCCTGCCTTAAGGTGCCAGTTTAGGATGGGTCTGTCGAACGCCCTGAAAGACCTGCTAGTTAGTTATCCCTCTTCTGACTCCTTAGACCAGGTTATGGCTTTAGTGGTACGACTTGACCGACGTCTCAGGGAACGACAACGTGAACGTTTATGTGTTTTTTCCTCCGACTCCCCCATGATGCCTCCCGAAGTCCCGTTGCTTCGTTTCTCCCCTAAAGACTCAGAAATACCTATGCAACTCGGGGCCTCCGTGTCCCCTCAACAACGTAGAGAATTCCGCAGGAAGAATGGTCTCTGCTTCTACTGTGGGGATGTCAAGCATCAAGTAAACAACTGTCCCAAGCGTAAGAATGCTGCCAGAGAGCTCCCGCGTCTAAGTGATCATCGGGGAGGTCACTTGGGCGCACAGGTATTTCCCGTAAATATGAAACGTACTAAGATATTGCTTCCCTTTCAGGTCTCGTTTGGTGGTAGGTCTGCTACCGGCAGTGCCTTCGTGGATTCAGGGTCCTCTACTAATATCATGTCTGTGGAATTTGCTATGTCTCTCGCTATGCCTCTGATTGATTTGCCTAAACCTGTTCCGGTAGTGGGTATCGACTCCACTCCTCTTGCTAATGGTTATTTTACACAGCATACCCCTGTTTTTGAACTCCTTGTTGGCTCCATGCATTTGGAGCAATGCTCTGTACTATTGATGCAGGGATTATCGTACGATTTGGTTCTAGGTCTTCCCTGGTTGCAGTTGCATAATCCTACGTTTGACTGGAATACTGGGGAGCTAACCAAATGGGGTAATGAATGTTGTACGTCATGTTTTTCTGTTAATTCTATTTTTCCCCCTAAGGAGGTGAATACGCTACCCGAGTTTGTTCAGGACTTCGCTGATGTTTTCTCTAAAGAGGCCTCCGAAGTATTACCGCCTCATAGAGAATACGATTGCGCTATCGAATTGGTACCAGGAGCTAAGCTTCCTAAGGGTAGGATATTTAACCTTTCTTGTCCCGAACGTGAAGCCATGAGGGAGTATATCCAGGAATCCCTGGCCAAGGGTTACATTCGTCCCTCTTCTTCTCCGGTAGGTGCTGGCTTCTTCTTCGTAGGGAAGAAGGATGGGGGTCTTAGGCCATGCATTGACTACCGTGGCCTGAATAAGGTCACGGTAAGGAACCAGTATCCCCTTCCTTTGATTCCTGATCTCTTTAATCAGGTTCAGGGGGCCCAATGGTTCTCTAAATTGGATCTACGGGGGGCGTATAACCTTATTCGCATCAAAGAGGGGGATGAGTGGAAGACTGCGTTTAACACGCCCGAAGGCCATTTCGAATACCTCGTCATGCCCTTTGGGTTGTGCAATGCCCCTGCGGTCTTCCAGAACTTCATAAATGAGATTTTGAGAAATTACCTGGGGATATTTCTTGTAGTGTACCTTGATGACATATTGGTGTTTTCCAGGGACTGGTCCTCCCACATAGAGCATGTCAGGAAAGTGCTCCAGGTCCTTCGAGAAAACAAACTGTTTGCCAAAATCGAAAAATGTGTATTTGGGGTACAGGAGATACCATTTTTAGGTCAAATCCTCACTCCTCATGAATTCCGCATGGACCCTGCCAAGGTTCAGGCTGTGGCTGAATGGGTCCAACCTGCCTCCCTGAAAGCGCTACAGTGTTTTTTGGGGTTCGCTAACTATTACAGGAGATTTATTGCTAACTTCTCGGTCGTCGCTAAGCCTCTTACGGACCTCACTCGCAAGGGTGCTGATGTCCTCCATTGGCCCCCTGAGGCCGTCCAGGCTTTTGAGACCCTCAAGAAGTGCTTTATCTCGGCCCCCGTGCTGGTTCAGCCCAACCAAAGGGAGCCATTTATTGTGGAGGTTGACGCGTCCGAGGTGGGAGTGGGGGCCGTCTTGTCCCAGGGTACCAGCTCCCTCACCCATCTCCGCCCCTGTGCTTACTTTTCTAGGAAGTTTTCGCCCACGGAGTGTAACTATGATATTGGCAACCGCGAACTTTTAGCCATTAAATGGGCATTTGAAGAGTGGCGCCACTTCCTGGAGGGGGCTAGGCACCAGGTAACGGTCCTTACCGACCACAAGAATCTGGTTTTCCTAGAATCTGCCCGGAGGCTAAACCCGAGACAAGCTCGATGGGCGTTGTTTTTTACCAGATTCAATTTTTTGGTTACCTATAGGGCCGGGTCTAAAAATATTAAGGCGGATGCACTGTCGCGTAGCTTCATGGCCAGCCCTCCTTCGGAAGAAGATCCTGTTTGTATTTTGCCTCCAGGTATAGTCATTTCCTCTATCGAGTCCGATTTAGTCTCTGAAATTGCTGCTGATCAAGGTTCAGCTCCTGGGAACCTTCCTGAGAACAAGCTGTTTGTTCCCCTGCAATTCCGGCTAAGGGTACTTAGGGAAAATCACGACTCCGCACTATCTGGCCATCCAGGCATCCTGGGTACCAAACACCTCATTACCAGAAATTATTGGTGGCCTGGTTTGCCTAAAGACGTTAAGGCCTACGTCGCCGCCTGTGAGGTTTGTGCCAGGTCCAAGACTCCCAGGTCCCGACCAGCGGGCTTACTGCGTTCGTTGCCCATTCCCCAGAGACCTTGGACACATATCTCCATGGATTTTATCACCGATTTGCCTCCATCCCAAGGCAAGTCGGTGGTGTGGGTGGTGGTAGACCGCTTCAGTAAAATGTGCCACTTTGTGCCCCTCAAGAAACTACCCAACGCCAAGACGTTGGCTACCTTGTTTATCAAACACATCCTGCGTCTCCATGGGGTCCCCGTCAATATTGTTTCTGACAGAGGGGTACAATTTGTTTCATTGTTTTGGAGAGCCTTCTGTAATAAGTTGGGGATTGATCTGTCCTTCTCCTCTGCCTTCCATCCTGAAACCAATGGCCAAACGGAGAGGACTAATCAGTCTCTAGAACAATACTTAAGATGTTTTGTTTCTGACTGTCAATTTGATTGGGTTTCTTTCATTCCCCTCGCCGAATTTTCCCTTAATAACCGGGTCAGTAACTCGTCAGGGGTCTCTCCCTTTTTCTGTAATTTTGGGTTTAATCCACGGTTCTCCTCCGTTTCACCTGGTTGTTCCAACAATCCCGAGGTGGAGGTCGTTCATCGGGATCTGTGCACAGTCTGGGCCCAGGTTCAGAAGAACCTAGAGGCGTCCCAGAGCATACAGAAGGCTCAGGCCGATAGAAGACGTTCTGCTAACCCCCTGTTTGTGGTCGGGGATCTGGTGTGGTTGTCATCCAGGAACTTGCGTCTCAAGGTTCCGTCCAAAAAGTTTGCTCCCCGGTTTATTGGGCCGTATAAGGTCATTGAGGTCCTCAGTCCTGTCTCTTTCCGGCTGGAGTTACCCCCGTCTTTTCGTATACACAACGTGTTTCATGCCTCCCTCCTGAAACGCTGCTCCCCGTCCTTGGCCCCCTCGAGGAAACCTCCTGTTCCCGTCCTCACCCCTGAGGGGGTGGAATTTGAGGTGGCCAGGATCGTGGACAGCAAGATGGTCCAAGGCTCCCTCCAGTACCTGGTCCATTGGAGAGGATACGGGCCCGAGGAGAGGACTTGGGTACCCGCCCGGGATGTTCACGCTGGGGTATTGGTCAGGAGGTTCCACCTGCGTTTCCCCAGTAAGCCAGGTCCACTTAGAAAGGGTCCGGTGGCCCCTCATAAAAGGGGGGGTACTGTAAAGGATCTGTCAGGCACTGCTTCAGGGTTAACTCCCAGAATTAATCAGTCAACACCTGAGTGTACATCCCTGAGACAGACACCAGCTTCCTCCACTCAGGCTGGCAGGCTTAGGAGTGGGAGAGCCTATCGCAACCTGGCCAGACTCAGCTAGCTCCCGCCCTCGGTCTATTTAAGCCTGCTCTTCCTGTCCATCTGTGCTTGTGAATTCTTTCCTTGAGGTTTCCTGGCCCAGCTACAGCTCCTGCTACTTTTTGATCCTGCTCCATACAGACCCCGGCTTACCGACTACTCTTCTGCTTTTCGCTTTGTACCTCGCACTCTCCTGGCTTGACTCGGCTCGTTCACTACTCTGTTGCTCACGGTGTTTCCGCGAGCAACTGCCCATTTCCCTTGCTTGTGTTCCCTTGTTTGTTTGTCGTGTTTGTCATGCACTTACTGAGCGCAGGGACCGCCGCCCAGTTGTACCCCGTCGTCTAGGGCGGGTCGTTGCAAGTAGGCAGGGACAGAGTGGAGGGTAGATTAGGGCTCACTTGTCCGTTTCCCTACCCCCCCCCCACCATTACAATAGCACTGTCTACAGGGGGGGCTGTACAGCACTGTCTACAGGAGGCTGTATGGCACACTCTACAGGAGGGGGCTGTATGGTACTATCTACAGGGGGGCACTATCTACAGGGGCTGTGTGTGGCACCCGGGGGGGGAGGGGCCCAGTCAAAAGTTTACTATGGGGCCCAGTGTTTCCTAGTAACACCCCTGTACGCACTCCTCCTCCCTTTGTGCCCTGGCTTCCTCTGGTTAAAGTGTTGTTGCTTGGAAAATTCCTAGGACTACCAACAGCCCTTCAGAGTGCACTAAGACCCCTTTCACATCACGTATGGGAGATTTGTTTTTCCTATATGTATTTTTAGATCAAAGGGATGATCGGCTTGTGAAACAAGGGAGAGGAACTTGAAAAAGACCCAACCACTGTAATGGGTCGAAACGTTGCTTCCAGTTATTGTGCGATGATGATGGGCACAATAAAATAAATTAATTTGAAAAGAATGGTGTTTTCTCAACCACTATTTTTGAAAAAATTTGGGGAGTGGAAACCATCCCATGTGAGTACGTGCACCCTAAAACAACGTATCAAGTCTGTTGCTGTCTCAATTGGAAATGTATTCACAAGGGAAAGGGGAAACATTCTTATTTGCATTTGCTTAAACTTGAGCCCAGAAAGGTCATTGCCTAAAATTAGTACTACATAACTAGGTAGATTTGCTGAGTAAAATCTTGCTGAGTCTGCAATGAAGTCATATAGGGTTCTGTTCACACAGTGGTTTTTTTCTATATTTGGCACAGATGACAGTAAAATCTCGAACGTAAACCCCCATCTATGCCATTCAGTTGTATATGTCGCTCACAGGCTCATTAAAGTGTATACCTCATGGTATATATTTCTTTGTAAGAAAGCCTCTGTATTGAAAGCGTAGTCGACCACGCTTTCAACATAAAAACATGAAAAAAAAACGTATACACATGTGAACCGCATAAATGGTCACCCAAAGATTTATTGTAAATTTGTGGGAATTTCTTCTTTTAAATTACTGCATTATTATATGGGGAGTTAGATGATATTTACCCTGTGGACCTACATAAGTCTATATTTCCATTATTAATGATGTTACTTGAGTCAAACATCTGGGAGCGCACATGTATACACAAAATGTACACGTTCAACTTATATTACCGATGACGTCCTGAAGATGTCGCTGTGCTCTCTAGTTCTACCGTGGTAACATTCTTGCTGTTCTAGCTGTTGTTTTCCGGTCTCCGTTCTCTTGTTGCTTGGTTACCGTGACGCTGCCGGAAGTTGCGCTCAGAAGTGGGGGCTCTACAGTTATACGGGGATGTCGTAAACGGAACGGAATGGAGGAGAACAAACTACTAGAGGGGTTGGAGAATTATAGGATCATTCGAGTAGTGGGCAAGGGGAGTTATGGAGAAGTCAGCCTGGCCAAACACCGAGCAGAGGGCAAGCAGGTAATACATTTATAACGTGTCATGCTGTTGTATGTATGTACACCTATAGCATGGTGTATAACCCTATGTCACTGGTAAAAAAAAACTGTATAATACTGCAGTGCTCTGTCATGTGATCACTGTATATCATTCTATATGTAGTCTTGCAGTATATGCACCTACAGGATATTGCAATGTGTGTGTGTGTATATATATATATATGAGATGTCGTTTCACAACAGCTTGAGAGCCTCGGGTTGGAGGCCACTGCAGGGTCATAATATGTCTAGCAAAATTGAATCCTTGAGCGGTGACTACTTACGCAGGTCATGTCCTATATTGTATGGACATGTGCAAGTCAGGCTCTGTTCACACCTGTGTTAGTTTCTGTCCTGTCCTTTTCTGTTCTGTTGATTTTATGGAGAAATTGTAGATAAACACTTGTGCTAATGGTCATTGACTTTACTGGGATTTTGACAGATACTATCCGTTATCTGCCATTCAATGCAGCTTTTATTTTTTGACCAGAAGAATAACATAGTTCGCTAAACTTATCTATTTAGTAGAAAAATTGAAATTAAAATTGAAAATTGAAATTACACTACTGTTCAAAAGTTTGGGGTCACCCAGACAATTTTGTGTTTTCCATGAAAACTCACACTTATATTTATCAAATGAGTTGCAAAATGACTAGAAAATATAGTCAAGACATTGACAAGGTTAAAAATAATAATTTTTATTTCAAATAATAATTTTCTCCAGACTTTGCTTTCGTCAAAGAATGCTCCATTTGCAGTAATTACAGCATTGCAGACCTTTGGCATTCTAGCTGTTAATTTGCTGAGGTAATCGGGAGAAATTTCACCCCATGCTTCCAGAAGCCCCTCCCACAAGTTGGATTGGCTTGATGGGCACTTCTTGCGTACCATACGGTCAAGCTGCTCCCACAACAGCTCTATGGGGTTGAGATCTGGTGACTGCGCTGGCCACTCCATTACAGATAGAATACCAGCTGCTTGCTTCTTCCCTAAATAGTTCTTGCATAATTTGGAGGTGTGCTTTGGGTCATTGTCCTGTTGTAGGATGAAATTGGCTCCAATCAAGCGCTGTCCACAGGGTATGGCATGGCGTTGCAAAATGGAGTGATAGCCTTCCTTATTCAAAATCCCTTTTACCTTGTACAAATCTCCCACTTTACCAGCACCAAAGCAACCCCAGACCATCACATTACCTCCACCATGCTTGACAGATGGCGTCAGGCACTCTTCCAGCATCTTTTTAGTTGTTCTGCGTCTCACAAATGTTCTTCTGTGTGATCCAAACACCTCAAACTTAGATTAGTCTGTCCATAACACTTTTTTCCAATCTTCCTCTGTCCAATGTCTGTGTGCTTTTGCCCATATTAATCTTTTCCTTTTATTAGCCAGTCTCAGATATGGCTTTTTCTTTGCCACTCTGCCCTGAAGGCCAGCATCCCAGAGTCGTCTCTTCACTGTAGACGTTGACACTGGCGTTTTGCGGGTACTATTTAATGAAGCTGCCAGTTGAGGACCAGTGAGGCGTCTATTTCTCAAACTAGAGACTCTAATGTACTTGTCTTGTTGCTCAGTTGTGCAGCGGGGCCTCCCACTTCTCTTTCTACTCTGGTTAGAGCCTGTTTGTGCTGTCCTCTGAAGGGAGTAGTACACACCGTTGTAGGAAATCTTCAGTTTCTTGCCAATTTCTCACATGGAATAGCCTTCATTTCTAAGAACAAGAATAGACTGTCGATTTTCACATGAAAACTCTCTTTTTCTAGTCATTTAGAGATTTTAATCAAACCCACAAATGTAATGCTCCAGATTCTCAACTAGCTCAAAGGAAGGTCAGTTTTATAGCTCCTCTAAACAGCAAAACTGTTTACAACGGTGCTAACATAATTGCACAAGGGTTTTCAAGTGTTTTCTAATCATCCATTAGCCTTCTAACACAGTTAGCAAACACAATGTACCATTAGAACACTGGAGTGATGGTTGCCGGAAATGGGCCTCTATACACCTATGTAGATATTGCATTAAAAACCAGACGTTTGCAGCTGGAATAGTCATTTAGGACATTAACAATGTATAGAGTGTATTTCTGATTGATTTAATGTTATCTTCATTGAA
The DNA here is from genome assembly GCF_050947455.1 of Rhinoderma darwinii. NCBI lineage: Eukaryota > Metazoa > Chordata > Amphibia > Anura > Rhinodermatidae > Rhinoderma > Rhinoderma darwinii. The sequence goes on along the minus strand of NC_134693.1, from coordinate 108,341,948 downwards.
AAAAACTGTGCTTTTCTTGCAAAAATAAGGAAATTTTTAAGTGACCCTAAACTTTTGAACGGTAGTGTCTAGTCAATTGAGAAAAGGAATGCAGAAACGGAAAGAATCCATTATGATATTTTATCATCCACTTTGCTTTCTGTTAAAAAGAAGAAGCATGATGCTAGTGTGAACAGAGCCCAAATAAGAAATGCCAGGAAGAAATTTTCTCTAAGATTTATATGTATTCCCGCCAGATTCTAAAGAAAGATAAATAAATCGCTCACACACACGCTATATATAAAATGGGTAGAAACACTTTTATTGAATTCTTAAGTGTTTTTTGTCTATTTCTACCTCAGTATGTGATCAAGAAACTGAGTCTTCGCAACGCTCCTCGCAGAGAACGGAAAGCAGCAGAACAAGAGGCCCAGCTCCTCTCACAGCTAAAACATCCGAACATTGTGGCATATAAGGAATCATGGGAGGGTGATGATGGCCTACTTTATATTGTCATGGGCTTCTGTGAAGGGGGAGACTTGTACCATAAACTGAAGGAGCAAAAGGGTAAACTTCTCCCAGAAAGCCAAGTAGTGGAGTGGTTTGTACAGATTTCCATGGCACTACAGGTACAGTAATGAGATCAATGACCTTGAGCACTACAGGTATAGTAACGAGATCAATGACCTTGAGCACTACAGGTATAGTAATGAGATCAATGACCTTGATGCCTATTGTCTCTCTGCAGTCGGTACACAGTGACTTCTATATGCCAGACAGTAGCACTGCAGAATTTCTTAATCGTTACATGATCCGTTTCTAGTGTTGCGGACAGGTGCACAGAGTTGTAAGGAGGGTAGCCAGCAAATTAATATGTAGCATACTTGATTATGGCCCCCATTTATTTTATTTTTTTGCTTCTTCGGCCGTTTTTTGGGCTTCGTTTGCTTGGATATATCCTGATTGTAATTTCCCTTTTTATTAGCTGTTTTATCTGCATTTATTAACCACCTTTGCATTGTATTACATGGCTAAGAACCCAGATAATCCTTTTTACACCTAAATGTTAGCAATCAGATAATGTACAGGGGTTAAATGTATACAGCTTTTTTATGCAATGTCCTTGATGTCTGCCTTTTAATATTATTACATTTTCTTTCCACAGTATTTACACGATTCGCGTGTTATGCATCGTGACTTGAAAACTCAGAATATTTTTCTGACTAAATCTAACATCATCAAAGTAGGAGACCTGGGGATTGCACGGGTTCTGGAAAGTCAGTATGATATGGCCAGCACTCTTATTGGGACCCCCTACTACATGAGCCCAGAGTTGTTTTCCAATAAACCATACAATTATAAGGTAATGGCCCACTCAGTTTATTTTATTGTATTGCTACAAGTTGTATGTATGTGTATTAAAGCGTTTGATTGGGTACAGGACAGATTTTCATACTGATGACCTGTCCACTGGATAGGTCATCAGTATATGATCGGTGGGGGCTGACACTCGGGCCCCGCACCGATCAGTCGCTCCGGCTGTCTCCAGGCACCGGATGTCTGTGCCGAAAGTAGATGGCTCCGGTCACAGTATAGTGGCCGTGCTGCAGTACTGCATCTCTGCTCCTTTTCAAGTGAATAGGAGCAGAGTTGCAGTTCTGCAGCACGGCCGCTATGTAGTGTACATAGCTATTTGCTTCCGACACCGGCCACTGAATAACATCCGGTGCCCGTAGGCAGCCGGAACAGCTGATCGGTGCAGGTCGGACCCACACCGATCCTATACTGATTAATTATTACGTAGATAGGTCATCAGTATGATAAACCATCCCGTGCCCGGACAACCCCTTTAAGTTTTTTATTTTAACTGTACATATTGGTTATTGACATTTTACCATGGTCCGAGTATTCCTAGGATCAGGTTACATGTAACTTCTGCTGACGGCCAATTTAAGAGACAATAGTAATCCATACGCTTTACTCTATGATCTTGCAGTCAGATGTGTGGGCCCTGGGATGCTGTGTGTACGAGATGGCAACTCTAAAGCATGCCTTCAATGCCAAGGACATGAACTCTTTAGTATATCGGATCATTGAAGGAAAGGTAACGTTTAACCCCTTCCCCCTGCTTGCATTCTGGGCCCTAATGTCCAAGCCATTTTTTACATTTTTCCATTGTCACATTCGAAGAGCTATAACTTTTTTATTTTTGCGTCGGCATAGCTGTATGAGGTCTTGTTTTTTTGCGGGACGACTTGCAGTTTTTATTGGTACCATTTGAGAGTAGATGCGACTTTTTGATCACTTTTTATCACATTTTTTTAAAGTCAGGATTAACAGAAAACAGCAATTTTTCCATTGTTTTTTATTTTATTTTTTACGGCGTTCACCGTGCGGGTTAAATAATGTAACAGCTTTATAGGCGGGGTCGTTACAGACGCGGCGATACCAAATATGTGTCACTTTTTTTCTTTATTGTAGTTTTTTTTAATAGTAAATCATTTTGTAAGGGGAAAAAGTGGGTTTTTCATTTATTTTTTTTCACTTTTTTTTTAAAATTAACTTTATTAAACTTTTTTTACTTTTATACTAGTCCCACTAGGGGACTTCCCTATCCTCCGATCGCTATTGTAATACACTGCAATACTTTTGTATTGCAGTGTATTACTGCCTGTCCGTTTAAAACGGACAGGCATCTGCTAGGTCATGCCTGCGGCATGATCTAGCAGGCATTCGCTCCAGGCAGACCTGGGGGCCTTTATTAGACCCCCGGCTGCCATAGAAGACACAGACACTCTGCGATTTTATCGCCGGGTGTCGGTGGGATGAGAGGGAGCTCCCTCCCTCTCTCCAAAACCATTCAGATGCGGTGCACGCTATTGTGCACCGCATCTGAAGGGTTAAACGGGTGAGATCGATACTAATATCGAACTCACCTGGCAGCTGAGAGCAGGGAGATTTGACGGCTCCCTGCTCTGTTTACTTTATTCTACAGCAGCGCCGTGGAATAGCGGCGCTGTAGAATAAAGCCCATTAATGACCGCCGTGAAAAGGCTAATCGGCGGTCATTAAGGGGTTAAAGCAGTGCTAAAATATGCATTAATATGTTAATTGTGAAGACTACGTCTTTCTGATATTGTATTCATCTTATCATTCTTTGCACAAGTCTGATACTGAAATACAAATAGAATCTTTGTAAAGGCACGTGAGTACGTCAGCTTGGAAGGTTGGTGCCAACGTGCCAAGACTTCAAAGTTTGTTCCCACGCAAGCATAAGGGAATACACCTCTAAAATGCTAAATGTGAAGGAGCCTGTAGAGCAGTATTTTACAACCAAATAACCAGGTGAACTATTTTTCTAGTTCCAGGGAACACCCTACTACTATTCCTTCTTCAGATCTTGGTGTTAAGGGAGATAAAGCTATATTCTGGCTGATGTGTTCTCTTTATCCAAATATCTTTGTGAAAATCAGTTTGCTATCAATACTATAAGGGTATGTTCACACGCTGAGCCAAAAACGTCTGAAAATACGGAGCTGGTTTCAAGGGAAAACAGCCCCTGATTTTCAGACGTTTTTTGAGCAACTCGCGTTTTTTCACGGCGTTTTTGGAGCTGTTTTCAATAGAGTCTATGAGAAAACAGCTCCAAAAACGTCCCAAGAAGTGTCTTGCACTTCTTTTGACGAGGCTGTAATTTTACGCACCGTCTTTTGACAGCGACGCGTAAAATGACAGCTCGTCTGCACAGTACATCGTAAAGCCCATTGAAAGTAATGGGCAGATGTTTGCCGACTTATTGGAGCCGTTTTTTCAGACATAATTCGAGGCGTAAAACGCCTCCATTACGTCTGAAAATAGGTTGTGTGAACCCAGCCTAAAAGTGACAGGTCTTGCTACTCTGTTCTGGGGAACTCCTGACCAGGCTCCAAGGAACCCAAGGGTTTAAGAAAACCCTGTTTGGAAAAAATGGCGCCCTAGAGGAATAAGATTTTGGTGATAAAAGATCTGATTTGAGACTAAGGGTATGTGCACACACACTAATTACGTCCGTAATTGACGGACGTATTTCGGCCGCAAGTCCCGGACCGAACACAGTGCAGGGAGCCGGGCTCCTAGCATCATACTTATGTACGATGCTAGGAGTCCCTGCCTCTCCGTGGAACTACTGTCCTGTACTGAAAACATGATTACAGTACGGGACAGTTGTCCGGCAGCGAGGCAGGGACTCCTAGCATCGTACATAAGTATGATGCTAGGAGCCCGGCTCCCTGCACTGTGTTCGGTCCGGCACTTGCGGCCGAAATACGTCCGTCAATTACGGACGTAATTAGTGTGTGTGCACATACCCTTAGAAGTATCACTCTTTTAGAACATTTGCACACAACCAGTTCTGCTGTAAATACTGGGATGTTGATGTAGTGTTACTTATTCGAAAGAACCACATAAAATGTAGTAACTTTATCCTTTTAATCATGCAAAACAAATTTAGAGGTAATTTATAAAAACTTAAAGTTATGTGTATATATATATATATATTTATTATGTAACGTGTTACATCAATGAACTTGCATGTTTACTGCTAAGCTTTCTTTTTACCAGGGTATAAAGCATCCGGCATGTTGAATTTCAGCAAGCTCGATCCTTGGCAGGTTACAATGACTTTATTCTAAAGTGTACATATAGATTAAAGCACAGTATTCTAGCACCTACAGTTATGCTTGGTGTTAATGAACTCTGGATTTCATATGTACAGATGTAGCACAGTTTATCTTGACTTTGATAACTTGCTGCAGCGTGATATTACAAAAAAAGTGATTGAGAAGTCATTAAAAAAGTGAAGTTAAAGTTTCTTACCACATTTTCATTGAACAAGTTAAGTGTCAAGATAAAGATTGCTACATATAATATAATGTATGTCATTTATTTGTTTTTATTTTTGCTTTACAGATGCCTCCAATGCCTAAAGATTACAGTAATGAACTGAGGGATTTGATAGGAACAATGCTAAGCCGACAGCCTGAAAAGAGGCCTACCGCAAGGCAGATACTGAGAAAGCCATATATCAAACAGCACATTGCCTTGTTTTTAAAGAACACAAAACTGTAAGTAATAGTGTTAAGGGGGTTCAATACTAATGCTAAATGTATGTTATAAAGTGTCATTACATCAAATGCTAACACTTTGTAATATACTGAGAGCGACTACAAACTGTACGAGGGAGCTGGTAGAGCGGCTCCAGGCTCATCCTGGTGTGCTGCCGCAGAGGCGTGCCTACCTTAATAGAACTCAATGGAAACAGGAGCGTCCATGGAGTGGTGCAGAAGCAACCGCTTTAAAGAAACATTAAACCTAGAGGTGACTGAGGAAAAACAAAACCAGAAAGCAAACACTTGCCTGTTTTTCAGTCTTCAGGGGCAAACAGTCTTGTAGAAATCTGGCAGAGAAACGAGTCTTTCACAGGTTGGTTTTCTCCATTTTTTTAGCTGCTGAGATTAAGCAGCCAAAGCTCTGCCGCTTTTCCCAAACCCGTCCAAGATCAAAAAAATGGTCCAGGAAATATAGAATGAGAATATAAAAGAATGGCACCAAGAAAGAGGAGGAAATCATGAAAATTGATGCTAGTACTTTTTTCTTTTTTTACTTTAGTGTTCCTTTAGGCAAGCAAGCAGTTTGCTAATTCATCTACGTTATTTTATAAAAAGACTGACTGAATGTCAAAGCTTTGTTCCAGTTACTAGCGTCATTGAACAGTAATATGCACCTTGAATCCTTGAGTTGTCAGTCTTCTAATTTTCTATTCAGCCACTTCTCGGGTATCTTGCAACTAAAGATGGAAGCCCAAAAGGTTGTCACCCGGCTTTCCATAGACTTTGAATAGTATGTTATTCTGCAATAGTATAAGGAGCCCAGTTCCCTTTTTGACTGGTCTTAACCTGTGACTTCTTATGCAGCAATTTGAATTAAAATCGAAAACCTGGTGTAAATTACCGCTATCAGTGGTGGGTTGAATTAATCTTCTGAAAATTATATGGTTCCTCAGTCCACTTCAACTTGGGTCACTCCATGGCAGCCTGAACTGGCTCGCCTTGGAGGTTACAGCTAGTGGAAATTTAAGGGTATCTGCTGCTCACCACCTATTTTTTTAAGATGGAGAGCTTAAATAGTTTTCTCGGTTACAGAATGAGTATGACTTAACTTGTAAAACCGATTGTAAGGTATCCCTCATCTTTAAAACGGAAATTGGGAAAGCGGCCTGGGTCTGATTGAAGATGAGCAGTCGCAGGATATACTGGGTAAAAAAATCCCACAATTGTCCCTTAGCGAGGCTCACATGTTGTCACATATTTACTCGATACCTAGAGTGTATAGAACACCATTCTTTTATAATAGGACTGCGTGACTCAGGTGCAAAACTCATCAGGCAGAGTTATTTTCTATGTTCTGGTCATGCCAGGATGCTTTACGTGGCTAGAAAAAGTATAGCCCAGCGTTAGTTGCAAAAATCCCAGCCTATGCTGCGGGAATCAATTGATAAAACTGGTTTATTGCCGTTGAAAAATAATATCTATATAAAAGGATGTCAAGGAAAAAATGATCTATGCTGAGCTTGGCTTGACAGATCGGGTTTAGCTCTTTTCTGTTTTTTGTTTTTTTGTATATAAAGAAAACAGATCAAACGGCGAAAGAAAACGGTAGATTCCAGCCTCAGTAGTCTCCCAATAGATGGAAAACTGCAGGAGCAGGAGATACAAGCAGAAACTGCCCCTGATCATAGAAAAAAACAGAAAGTGGTAAAATTATTATTCATTTATTTTTAATGTGCTCGCATGCTGCAATTTTTAATTCATTTGTTCTTTCTACATTGTATTTTTTAGAAAAAGAGATCTCCTCTTTGTCAACCGTTTATAGCAAGGGCTACGCAGCGACCATAGATTCCATAGGAAATCATTGAGTCACACAGTTGTGTGAGGTTAGAAAAAAGGGTCCACTGTTCTCCATGGGCTGTGTCTGGTTTGGCAGCTCCGTTACATTCAAGTGAATGGGGCCAAGCTGCAATTCTATACACAGCCCATGGACAAGAGACGTACTGACAGAACCTTTTTGCTTATCTCCTGTAATGTTTCTGCAATTTTTTTCTGGCACCAAAGTTGCAGTTGAATGCAGTTTTTGTCCCATGTCACAGTCCTACAACCATTTATTTCCCGGGCCTTGAATAGCTATGATGACTCGGTTTTGGATTTTAGCTGCTAAAAACATTGAATAAACTAACTGTCATTATTGCATCAGTTTTATAATCCGTTTGGATACTTTGCAAACCAGAAATGTGTTCACATAAAGCATGCATTGCTGTTGTATGTGTCAGTCATTTAAATTAAAGTAAGTGATCCTGATCAGGTTTCTTGTAAAGCCAGGCTGGCAATAGACATGAGATAAAAATTTGCCATTTCGACCGACCATCATTTTCAAAATGAACGCCAACAATCTTTCCTGATGGCAGACTCCTCTCTCTCGAAAACGTGATCGGCCAGGTGGGAAAATTTCAGCTGTGGTCGGCCAAAACTACAAGTGTATGGCATGATCGTCTGAATTTGGTCATTCATTTGCCTCTTTATGCTAGCCCCAGGGAGCCCGTTTTTTAAAAAAAAAACAGTCTACCTAATCGGCCAGTATAGTCTCACTTGTGCGAACGATCCCATTGACGATTGATCGCCCACATTCTGGACGATCAACGTCTTAGGTGTATGGCCAGTTTAAGGGCTGAAACAATTGTCATTTGCAATTTTTTATTTCCTTAATCTAGATTATTATACTTTATAGGCAAATTATAAATTTTTTTTTTTTAGTTTACACATTTGACAATTTTCTACCAATGCAGAATAAAAGAAAAAGCCCAGTGAAGACAAAAGCAGACTGTATTCCTTCACCTGCTCCTGATCTCCCACACATGAACAATACATCAGGTTCTATTTCAACTCTCAGCAAGGTGGATATCAGTATCCTGTCCAATGACAAAAGCGCACCATGTGGCGAACATTTGATACCGGAGCTCCAGAATAATTGCAGCGACACTCCATGTAAAATGACACCAAATGGTCCACAAGCGCAGGACATCAAAGTAAACCCGCATCTAGCATTAAACTTCAAAATGGAAAATAAAATTTCGCTGCTAGCGACTCCTGCTACCATGGAGGATGCAGAAGACACCATGAAACTTTTACAGTCAATCAACAAAGGCGACGAGAAGACTAACCAGGTAGCCTAGAAACTGCACAACCAATGACTTTGATGCCTTTGCTTGTATGTGTATATATAATTCTAGTATATGTATTATTTTAATGACTATAAGGCTCCCTTTTTTTAAGCTGATACAATTTTTTTTTTACGTGTCTAATAGTCCTGGGGGGTCTAATCATCCAATGTGAAAAATATAGTTTTTATTATGATTTTCTGGTTTAACAGTTCTACTTAAATGGATGTGTTGCCCTCACTTTGGAGGTAAGCAGTTGACGGACAGTGTCGCCCGAGCGTTCTCAACACTTTATGGGCATCTTGTATATCTCATGACATCTTCGCTTTAACTCCTCTATATCTTGTAGTATTATTATTACTTAACTTAAAGGGGTATTCCAATCTCTTACTTTTTGGGACCTGTACCTATCTGGAGAACAGAGAATGCATGTAAGTAGCTTTATCTATTCACTTCTACAGGAGTTACGGAAACAGACGAGTACACTTGAGACCCACAACTATCAGACATTGATGGCATATCCTGTGCTATAAATGACGGAGATGGGAATACCCCTTTAATTACTGTATACTGTAGCACATTTCTTTCTAGACTTATAGAGATTGCGGTTTAAAGGCTATGTATACCTTTTGAAAATATTATTTTTTTTTTTTAATAAAAATATTTATCAGTGTGATTAGTTCAACTTTCAACATACTTTTTATTACAAATTATTTAGACTTTTTGAGATACAGCTGCTTTGTATTGTATTGTGCATACAGAGCAGCTGTATCGTGCGCTAAGACCTGAATCCGTCAGGTCTGTGGGACTGACTGGTTCAGTGAAAGCGGGTCTTGCGTGTCTTTGACGCACAGGATCCACATGTAATCGATCACATCTAAGTTCAAAACTTAGATGTGATCAATAGCAGCCTGACCACCCAGGACCCGCTGTCACTGAACACAGACACGAACCCAAAGTAAAACTTTCCATCCTACTCCCTGACTTTAAATGAATGTTGCTCCCCGAATATAATATAAAAGCTAAGATTCTAGAATTTAATATGATACCAAGATCTAAGCTACGGCCTTATTGGGGCAATCTTTTAAAATCCTAAAGGGTTGCATATGTCTTTGCCAGTGAAAGGGTTAATAGGGGCTTGGTATTGTTGCGTCGGATATTGCACTGACTGCTCTAAATGCTTTATTTCCCGACGGCACATTTAAACTTTGAGCTGGAGCAGCGAGCATTTTGTAAGCGAAAGCTCAATATAAATGTACAGTTAGGCCTTGTTCACACGGCGCTCAAAAAACGACGTGTAAATGTCTCAAAAACGCGTCAAATACACTCCATGTGAACAAGGCCTTATTAATATTGCAAGAATCCTATTTTAAAATGCTTTTTTTCTCTTTTCTTGTAGGAATCTTTGGATTCTACAGAAAAACTCCTAGAGCCGTTTGTACCTGTTACAGAACCAGTATGTAGAACATGTTTCTATATTTAAAAAAATATTTTAACTATAATGAGATAATTTACTGAGCAGTTTTTGGATTTTCCATTAATAAGCTTTGCTTAGGACAGGCTATCAATGTATCAATTATGGGGTCATAAGAATGAAGGGGCAGTGGCGCTCACTGTGCTGGGCTACTGCAATGAAGGGGCCGCGTTGCTCCAGGGACCGCTGCTGCCACTTCGTTCTGCTGATTATTGGGGGCTCTGAAGGTCATCAACTTGAAATCCTGTGAAACCCTTTAATCTCTTTTATAGTAACAAGCTTCCTATAACCGTTTATAATCCATCTTCTTGTTTTGTTACAGGATGGGAAAGTGGCAAAAACTGAAATACAGCCCCATAATTCTATATCTGAACCATCTCTATCCAAGCATCGAAGACAAAAGATCAGAGAAGATGTGTCCTCACACTCTGAGCAGGTGAAGATTGCGAACTACAGAGATTGTCAGTTATGGTTAACTAAAACCAACTAGCCTAGCCTATCATAGCGAGTACCGGATTTACATATCTGTAAGAGAGGAATTAACATTATGCCCTTTACTGGGATAAAGTAAAATGCGTGTACAGCGCTGCGTAGTATGTTAGTGCTTTATAATCTAAGGTACAAGATAAATAAATGAATAAATTGGTGTGTTTTTAGTTTCCTGTGGTTTGTCCAAGACCTTTGCCTTCTCCTCCTGCCATGCAAAATAGAGCTGCTGCAATATCGCTCAGCAGCCCTGAAAGGAAGGCCATTGCTGCAAAATCCGAAGGTGGTTCAACACCTAGCAGTCTGCTATCTCAGGTACAAACTACCGATTTCTCAATATTGCGACAAGACTTTTCAGCTTTAGAGGTTCCCTTGTGAGCATAAAGTCCTGATTTTCTACAAGGCTTTACTGCAAGGTCATGAATATTGTTTGATTTAAACTTGAAGCCAAAAGGCACAGAGACTCATAGGTAACGCGAATTTTTGCAAAATGGAAACCTTTTATTACCACTCATCTTACTCCAGACGAGATCAGAGAAATGATGCCAAAACTTCGATTCTCCACATGGTATCACACCAAAAATTTGGAGGGCTCTTTGGGAGTCTTACAGCAATCTGACCGATATTTTTTGGTATTTTCATAGAGATATGTTATGCCAGGCTTTCACGGCATTCCCTACTGAAATGTCGTGAATGTAACAGGTCCTTTTAAATATGCTTAAAACCATGTCAGGCAAAATGTATATAATGCTATATTTATGACCGTGTTTCTTTTTTCTTGTGTATAACTGGAATTTATACTAGTTCTATGTATGAATGTTTAATTTTTCAGGAAAAAAAAAAATAATATTGTTTGATTTACATATAACTTTGGACTGTGCACTGCAGTAAACTCCGGTTCTATTTACTTTTATAAAGGATTATCGACCATTGTCAGCAAGAGAAAGACGACGACTAAAACAGTCCCAAGAAGAAATATCAATATCTGGTGAGATATTTGAATTCATATGACAATTATCCAATGCTACAGTGAATTATTTTATGTCTTTGTCATTGAGGCTGGTATGTAGAGCCAAATTCTGATATGTACACAACAGTCCTCAACAATAGTTAGAGAAGTGATTGTACACGTTAAAGTTCTACCAGATATTGACTAAAATTCCTGTAAACCATGTACCTAGCTAGGTCCTTTACAGTGTAACTAAACTTATTAAAAAGTTTTTAAATGTCAGTGACACATCAGAAGTTCTGATGGGTGGGAGTCCGAGCACTGAGACCCCCACTGTTTGCTAAATCAAAGTGGCATTAGCACTTGGGTGAGCGCTGTGCCGCTTTGTTTGTGATCAGCTTTCCTTGGAGTGGTGTACGGGCTCAAATCATATTATGCCCCCATACCCATAGACATGGTGGAATCTTCACGTGGATTTCGGGCTGAAATCTGTGTGTTTTCAATGGGAAATCTGTATTGTTGTTCACACAACTCAGATTAATTTTTTTTGCCGCAAATTTGTGTTGGATTGAATTCAGCCTTAGATCTGCCGTTTAAACATGGCCATGCATTTTGTGAAAGCAGACACTGCCATTGTCAAAATGCCATCCAGCACTTTTCACTCATGACTGTCTTCCTATAAATCTGTATCAAACAGTAATGTTCTGTAAAAATACATGAAAATGTATGTTTGTAATAAAAAGCATGACCCGAACTGAGTCTTCGATGCACAACAAGTTCTAAAAATGAAAGTTCAAGATGTGCTTTCCCTCTATGTAGAAGGTAGGCAGAGGCTGGGGATGTCATTCACCAGCATCTTCTCACCCACTCAACATCAGGGAAGTATTGATTTTGTTTGACGATCGTTCTAAATGCAAAAAAAAAACTTAAATTTAAAGACCAAATGTAATGTAAAACATAATCGTAGAAGAATGGCTTGATGTTAAATTGGAACAATACCAACATGGCATAGCTAAATAAAGAAAATAATGTATTTGTTTCTCAAGCGCCATCCGTCAGAGTAGGATCTGCCCAAGCTGCTGACAGAGGGCAAGCAATAAATCCTGCATGTCAGTCATTGCCAAGTCTACATGAGGTGAGTTCTGCCTTTCCTGAAATGGTGTTAGAAAAATAATAACATGAGGAAATAACAAGGGACTGTATTATTAATGACAAGGGACTGTATTACTAATAACAAGGGACTATTACTAATAACAAGGGGCCGTAATATTAATTACAAGGGGCCGTATTATTAATTACAAGGGACTGTATTATTAATAACAAGGGACTGTATTATTAATAATAAGGGACTGTATTATTAATAACAAGGGACTGTATGCGTTTTTTTATATTTACTAGTTACTTTATCTCTCCTTGTGTTTTGTATATGCCAAATAAGTAATATTTTCTGTCTTCTTTATAAAGTTTTTCAGATGTATCTTTTTTTATTTAGCCTATTTTCCTTGAAGAATAAGCCCTTATGCACACAACAGGGTTTCCCGGCTGTGTGATGGCCGTTCAAAAAACGTCCGTCACCCGGCTCCAGTAGGAACAATAGACCTCTAATGGGGCTATTCACACGAGCAATTTTTTTGAAAAATTGGACATTACCTATTTTCGGCCGTTCTCCCGGCCTCCCAGATCCCATAGAAGTCTATGGGGCCGGGTAATACACGGCCATCACTTGAATGTGCTCCAAGTGACGGCCGTGTCTTCCGTCGCTCTCTCCTTCTCCTCCTCACAGTGTGAAGTGCATGTGAGGAGGAGGAGGGTATGTCTTTTGCTCCCTGTAGGAGCTTCGGCAATGCTGTGGCTAGGGATTGGGGATTCCGCTCCAGCAGAAGCTCCTGACTTCACTGTGTCCATATATGGACATTGAAGTCAGGGACTTCTCCTGGAACGGTGGCGCTATCTACAGACAGGTAGGGGGGGTGCCATCTATGGGGGGGTGCTGTGTAGAGCTACCTGCAGGGGGCTGTGTGGCATTACCTATGGGGATACTGTGTGGCATTACCTATGGGGGTGCTGTGTGGCATTACCTACAGGGGGGTGCTGTGTGGCATTACCTACAGGGGGGTGCTGTGTGGCATTACCTACAGGGGGGTGCTGTGTGGCATTACCTACAGGGGGGTGCTGTGTGGCATTACCTACAGGGGGGTGCTGTGTGGCATTACCTACAGGGGGGTGCTGTGTGGCATTACCTACAGGGGGGTGCTGTGTGGCATTACCTACAGGGGGGTGCTGTGTGGCATTACCTACAGGGGGGTGCTGTGTGGCATTACCTACAGGGGGGTGCTGTGTGGCATTACCTACAGGGGGGTGCTGTGTGGCATTACCTACAGGGGGGTGCTGTGTGGCATTACCTACAGGGGGGTGCTGTGTGGCATTACCTACAGGGGGGTGCTGTGTGGCATTACCTACAGGGGGGTGCTGTGTGGCATTACCTACAGGGGGGTGCTGTGTGGCATTACCTACAGGGGGGTGCTGTGTGGCATTACCTACAGGGGGGTGCTGTGTGGCATTACCTACAGGGGGGTGCTGTGTGGCATTACCTACAGGGGGGTGCTGTGTGGCATTACCTACAGGGGGGTGCTGTGTGGCATTACCTACAGGGGGGTGCTGTGTGGCATTACCTACAGGGGGGTGCTGTGTGGCATTACCTACAGGGGGGTGCTGTGTGGCATTACCTACAGGGGGGTGCTGTGTGGCATTACCTACAGGGGGGTGCTGTGTGGCATTACCTACAGGGGGGTGCTGTGTGGCATTACCTACAGGGGGCTGCTGTGTGCCACTACCTACAGGGGGCTGCTGTGTGCCACTGCCTACAGGGGGCTGCTGTGTGCCACTGCCTACAGGGGGCTGCTGTGTGCCACTGCCTACAGGGGGCTGCTGTGTGCCACTGCCTACAGGGGGCTGTGTGCCACTGCCTACAGGGGGCTGTGTGCCACTGCCTACAGGGGGCTGTGTGCCACTGCCTACAGGGGGCTGTGTGCCACTGCCTACAGGGGGCTGTGTGCCACTGCCTACAGGGGGCTGTGTGCCACTACCTACAGGGGGCTGTGTGCCACTGCCTACAGGCGGCTGCGTGGCATGAACTACAGGGAGCTCTGTGGCACTACCTACAGGGGGCAGTGTGTGGCATTATCTACAGAGGGAAGTGTGTGGCAAAAATGTACAAATGAAATTAATCCGATTTTAAAACGGACAGGGAAAAAAAACGGATGCAAAATGGGTCAAAATCGTCCGTCAAAAACGACAACACGGAACGAAATCGGAACGGATGCAAAACGGATGCAAACCAGCCGGGAAAAACGGCCGATTTTATCGGCCGACACTCAGACCCTGTCGTGTAAATAAGGCCTAAGAGGGTTTTTCAAAATCATGTGGTAATGTATATTCATTTTCAGGACACTGCAGATTATGTTTATGTGGCTGCACATAGCGATATAGCTATATCGCTATGTGCTGTATAAATTAATGGAGAGAAGTGTATGACGCTGATTGGTCACTGATTGGTCAGCGTCATACACTCCTCTGTACAACGCCCACTTGGCCATATAGTAAAACACGCCCAGTTGTCCATTGAGAAACTCATTAGCATAAAGGTAATATAGGTCATAACTCCGTCAAAAATGATTGTTTTTCTAAATAAAAAACACTGCTGTAATCTACATTACAGCGCCGATCACATCATGTACAAGATAGGCCACTTATAATGTGGTGACAGAGCCTCTTTAATAAACTTGTGAATCATTTAAAAAAAAAAATAGATTGTAGCTATGGTAGCGTGAAGCATTTCTATGGGAAGGAGCCTGTATCTATAACTAGATTAAAAGTGTCGTGAAGAAAGGGGGAAAGCTTAGAGCGAGATACTTCATAGAGCTCATTGATGAACCCGTCAGATTTGTTAGGTTTAAGGGTCTGGATTGTATTATGAATTTCCATTTCAGAGATCAGTCCTTTCAAAGTTGCTAGTTGGCTATTAGAGACCAAGGAAAGGTGTGATTTCTTTAAGAATGATCTAATGTCTGCTTCTGCTGGTTGTGGAGTGGAAGGACTTTAATAGTCATTGCGGATATAGAATGTAGGCTTAGGGTAGCTTGTCAAAGAACAGTTTACATACTCCGCGACACAAGGAGAGCTTGGATTTGTGAAGTCTTCATAGCATGAGAGCACTGGAAAGCCTGTTCGATCTTCGTCCAGAATAAACAATGCTAGTTACTGTAAATTAAATAACAACAACAACACAAAAGACCAGCATAGAAAACAAGAATAAGAACAACCTAAAAGAACAGCAGACAAATCATATAATACCGTGTGTAGTCATAGAGAACACTCTGCTCGGGGGAATTTAGTGGAAAACTGTAACCAGTGGATCACCACCTTTTTTAGGTATTTAGGAGCTTCAGGCTTAAAGGGTTATTCCCAAGTTGATAAATGTAGCTAGTTAGCTTCCCCTTGAAAAGTTAATAAGTTTTCTAATTACCTGTCCGTCGTCCAGCGATGTCGTTTTCTTGGGATTCTTGATTGAAGTTGCGGTCAGTCCCTCTTTGTATCCTGCTCGTTGCCTAGGTTCCCGGCCACCGCTATTTACCTTTAGCGGTGGCCGCGCATGCGTAATGACATCCACGTGAATTTGCATCTCGGCGCATGCGCAGGAGATGCCGAGGAAGACACCCGTCGTGTGGAGAAGTCTGCGCTCCAGTAAAGGTAAGTATATTTGTGTGTGTGTGTTTGTGTATATCTGTGTGTTTGTGTATATCTGTGTGTTTGTGTATATATGGGTGTGTTTGTGTTTATGTGTGTGTGTGTGTGTGTGTATATATATATATATATATATATATATAGGTGTATTTGTGTGTATATTTTTGTGTGTGTGTGTAAGTGTATATATGGGTGTTTGTGCATATGTGTATATGTTTGTGTGTGTTTTTGTATATGTGTGTGTTTGTGTATATATGGGTGTGTTTGTGTATGTTGGTGTGTTTGTGTATATGTTTGTGTGTGTTTGTGTATATTTTTTTGTGTATATGTGTGTGTTTGTGTATATATGGGTGTGTTTGTGCATATGTGTATATGTTTGTGTGTGTTTTTGTGTATATGTGGGTGTGTTTGTGTATATATGCGTGCGTTTGTGCATATGTGTATATGTTTGTGTGTGTTTTGTATATGTGGGTGTGTTTGTGTATATATGGGTGTGTGTGTGTATATGTGTATATATATATATATATATAGGTGTATTTGTGTGTATGTGTATATGTTTGTGTGTATATTTTTGTGTTTATGTGTGTGTTTGTGTATATATGGGTGTTTGTGCATATGTGTATATGTTTGTGTGTATATGTTTGTGTGTGTGTATATATGGGTGTGTTAGTGTATATCTGTGTTTCTGTATATGTGTGTGTGTGTGTGTGTGTATATGGGTGTTTGTGCGTATGTGTATATGTTTGTGTGTGTTTTTGTATATGTTTGTGTATATATGGGTGTGAGTGTGTATATGTTTGTGTGTATATGTTTGTATATGTGTGTGTGTGTGTTTGTGTATATATGGGTGTGTTTGTGCATATGTGTATATGTTTGTGTGTATATGTTGTGTGTTTTTGTGTATATGTGGGTGTGTTTGTGTATATATGGGTGCGTTTGTGCATATGTGTATATGTTTGTGTGTTTGTTTGTGTATATATGGGTGTGTGTGTGTGTGTGTGTGTGTGTGTGTGTGTATATATATATATATATAGGTGTGTTTGTGTATATTTTTGTGTGTGTTTGTGTATATATGGGTGTGTGTGTGTGTGTGTGTGTGTGTGTATATGGCTTGAGAAAGGTTCCTGTTGAACCGAAACGTTGCTGTGTTGAGGTGAAATAAATCCACTTTTGCTTTCATCCACCTTGAAGTCCTGGTGCCGTTACTACGCTCTACATTTTTCTCTATTTGGATATTGGGAAATTGATTCACCCCCAGGTAACGAACACATGGCCTGATTTGTTGCATTTGGAGTGCTGTGTTCATCCACCCTGGATTGTATATATATGTATATGTATATATATATATATGTTTATGTGTGTGTTTGTGCATGTTTGTGTGTGTTTTTGTATATGTGTGTGTTTGTGTGTATGTGTGTGTTTGTGTATATATGGGTGTGTTTGTGTATATGTTTGTGTGGTATATGTGTATGTTTGTGTAATATATGGGTGTGTGTTTATATGTGTTTGTGTATATGTTTGTGTGTGGTTGTTTGTGTGTGTGTGTAGGGGAGTATAAGTATTGTTCACATTGATAACTTTTTTTTTTATGTTGTTGCAGATTTTGATGTACCGATTTGGCTACGTCTTCGATTCTTTGGACTACTGCGTAGATCTACGTTTTTTGCAAATTTTAATAAAATGGTTAACGAGGGTTTTGTTGGGGATTTCTTATTTCAATAAAAAAAATTGTCTTTTGGGTTTTTTTTTAAACTTTATTAGTGCCTAGATAATGGCAGTTGGCTGATTGACAGCGTCCATTATTAAGGCGGTACTTCGTGTTAGCCGGTGCAGAGGCTAGCACTAACCACCCATTATTACCCCAGTACCCACCACCACCAGGGGTGCCGGGAAGAGCTTGGTACGATCCAGTACCCGACCATCTGTTGTGATGGTCGGGTACTGGGGCGGCCGTAGGCTGGTATTATGAGGCTGGGAAGGGCCAAAAACAGTGGACCTTCCCACCCTTGTAATGCTAGGCTGCCGCTGCTGTGTTGTATTGTATCGGGCTGGTTATAAAAAAGGGGGGGGACCCCCCCACCCCCCCACGTCGTTTTTTTTAAATTTAACAATAGACGTTTGGTCCCCCACATTTTTAATAACCAGCCATATACAAGGCCGCAGCAGCCTGGCATTACACGGGTGGAAGGGGCCACTGGTTTAGTACATTCCCAGGCTAATAACACTGTGTTGTTTGTGGCTGGTTATGATAAATTGGGTGGAACCCCATGTCTTTTTAATAAAAATAATAAATAAATAATTTAAAAAAATGACGTGGGGTCCACTGTTTTTGGCCCTTCCCAGCCTCATAATACCAGACTGCGGCCGCCCCAGAGCCCGACCATCACAACAGATGGTCGGGTACTGGATCGTACCCAGCTCTTCCCGGCACCTCTGGTGGTGGTGAGTACCGGGGTAATAATGGTGTTTAGTGTTAGCCTCTGCACCGGCTAACACTAAGCCTCGCCTTAGTAATGGATGTTGTCACTCAGACAGCGGCCATTACTAAAGTGGTAGTAATAAAATTTGAAAAGAAAAGACAAAGATATAGATAAAATATTTTATTGAAATAAAGCACCCCAAACACAACCCTCATTAACCATTTTATTGATGGGAAAAAAAAAGCGTCATCTAAGTAGTCCTCGAAACCGACGTAGTCCAAACACCAAACCTGTAAAAAAATATATATATAAAACATTTTTTTTAATAAAACATGTCGTAGCCTTAGTTTCAGTTTCATGTGTGATACTGACTGTTATACCATGTATAGAAGCCTGCCGCAAATTTGGCTTAGATACAGGGCGCCAGCAGACAGTATCATACATGGCCATACAGACATTTATACCATCAAACATACATACATGCAAACATATATACATACAAGCAAGCACATATATACATGCAAACATACATACTTGCATGCAACCATACATACAAACATGCACGTATATACATACATGCAAACATACATACATGCAAACATACATACATACATACACATACAAACATGACAACATACATGCAAACATACATACATGCACATATACACATACAAACATGACAACATACATACATGCAAACATACATACTTGCATGCAACCATACATACAAACATGCACATATATACATACATGAAAACATACATACATGCAAACATACATACATGAAAACATACATGCACATATACACATACAAACATGACAACATACATACATGAAAACATACACACACACAAACATACATACAAGCAAACACATACATTCAAACATACAGGGCACATATACACATACAAACATGACAACATACATGCACATATACACATACAAACATGCCAACATACATACAAGAAAACATACATACATGCAAACATACATACATGCAAATATACATACATGCAAACATACATGCAAACATACATACATGAAAACATACATACATGCACATATACACATGACAACATACATACATACATGACAACATACATACATACAAACATACATACATGACAACATACATACATCACAACATACCTACATGCACATATACACATACATACATACATACATACATGACAACATACATACAAAAATAAACTCACCTAAAACGTTCCCACGAAGATCTGAACGGTCCTGTCACTTTTCGTCTTACTGCTCCCATTCACAATAACAGAGCGGTGGGCGCAGATGACGTAATCATGTGGGCCTGATATGATTACGTCATCTGCGCCACAACGCACTGTTACTATGAATGCGAGCGGCGCCAAGTAGAAGGAAGATGGCAAGTGACTGGACCGTTCAGAGCGCCGTTAGAATGTCTTAGGTGAGTTTATTTTTTTTATATATTTTTTGTTGTTTGCCGGGTGCTGATGCAGCACCGGTGCGGCAGATACACAAATTACATGTAGTGACAGGGGGGGGAGAGAGCAGTTGTTTGCCGAAACGGGGTGAGTGTAGTGTAGTGTAGGGTTGATGACATTCACGGTAAGTTCGTCTCAATTGGGCTTACCATGCCCGCTTGAGACGAACATTCTCCTGATGTTGCTAGAACTACAGTATCTAGCAACATCGGGAGCGCGCACACTGCAGAGCTGAGCGGCTTGATTGACATCGAGCCGCTCACGCCCCTTTTTAGAAAAGATAACCAGCACTTGCTGAGTTATCAAGTGTAAAAAAAAAGGCACTTAGGAAATTAATTTTTACAATTTTTTAACAGCAAATGTTTTAAAATTCATTTCCTGCTTAGAATGTCTAAAAAAAAAAATTTGAGTCAACTTGGGACAACCCCTTTAACTGGAATGAGTAGACCTTCTCTAGTCCCGTGTTTTCTTGAGGGCCATGCCGCCAGCTTGCAGACTGTATAATGCGGATGAGCCCACTCAGCCGCGTTCCTTCCGCTATCTTGGAAAAGGTCTGGACAGGCCCCCCCAGTGCATACGGAGTTTTAAAAGGAAATAGCCCAAATAACTTTTTGCTTTATGACGTAATATGTTTTTTCTCTTACAACGTAACCTTTAATGTAAAGAAGCAAATTGTAGACCAAAGTCCTGTTATTTCTTGTACATCCCTTTCTTGTATTCTAACCAAAGTATGTTCTCTTAATATAGAAAAGGCGACATTCTGTAAATGGGTTCTATGCTGAGGATGACCTGAGCTCCTCCACCAATTCCACAGACAAGTCTGAAGGAGATTTTAAAGAAAGGTAATGACTAAGAGCAAGAGCAACCATTCGGTATAGAACTCTGAGAAAAATGACAAGCAGAAATATGTTCAAGGTATGATAGGCTAATGGAGCAATATGTTGTTAAAAGAGGATTCCTACCCTACACGGAAAAAAAAATCCTATGTATTAGTATTATATCAGTAAATCAGAAGTTGGAGCGATGGTTTAGTAATTATGTTGGTTTCACTTACAGAGATAAAGGCTTTTTTCCGTTTTTTTGTGCTGGTGATCTTTGCAAAAGTAACTACAGGACGTGTAGTCATATTGATTGTTACTTTTGAATTTGCTTTAGAAGTAGCTTTTTTGTTTACTGAACATGCTGACAATATGACGGCTTATTCAAAAGTGAGAACCATTTAGGGTTGCACGATGCATCGAAACTTCGATACTGTTTCAATACCGTGCACCCTCAAACTGTTCGATACCGTTATTTCATGTATTTTGATACTAAGCTGTGCGGCCGCACAGCTAAGTATAGTAATACATGAATGTAGTTAGAGCGGGGCTGCGGCTGTGTAATACAGCCATTGCCCCGCTCCTCAGTCCTGACAAGTGTGTGCGCGGGGTCAGTGTGATGCAATGCACTAATGATTGCTGGCGCTGAAGACAGAACATAGCGGGCGCACTACAAAACACACCCATGTTCTGTCTTCAGTGCCTGCGCCGCCGCTCATTAGTGCAGTGCCGGCCACATTACCTCAGGCTGAACGCACGTGCGCACTTATTGTCAAGAGCGGGACAATTACTGTATTACACAGCCGCAGCCCCGCTCTGACGACGGAGATCAGAGAAACCTCTCATCCGCTATTCCCCTGAATGCTGCGATCAAAGCTGACCTTAGCATTCAAGGGGAAAATGAGAAGGGGAGACGCCCTTTGTATCGCGTCACAGGGAATCCCTGTGAAGCGATCGAGGGACATACTATATATGGGCTGACAGCCCAGGGTCCATTGAAGGACCCCAGGGCTGTCTGACCGTATTTCCCATTGTTACGGCATACTTGGGTATGTCCTAACAACTGCCTGTGTACTATCCGTACACAGGCTAATGTACGGAGTTAGAAAAATAATTTTACATGAGACCGGGTTTGTGAAGCCTTTCCTATAACATGCTGCACAATGTTGTCACTTTTGTTGCAGGAGACATTTTTGCTAAACCGAAAAATGCCAATACCTGTATAATTAATAATAAATGTATAAAGTTACAAAACTTTGGTGATAATTTTGATTTACTTTTATATGGCCATGTTTACTTTTGGGTGAAAATTCTGTAAAAGAATTGTTCACAATGTAATAATTTGTGGCATATCAATGGGATATGCCATAAATATCTAATATGTATGGGTCTGAGCTCTGGGACTCGTGCCTACCTGCAGAATAGGGGTCACGTAATGGGGCTTTCTCCATTCTATTCGATGGGAGTTTCGGAAACAGCCAAGTCAATGGCTATCTCTCCATTCAGCCTCCACCTGTATGTGGTGTCCGCCTCATCAGATGGGAAGTGGGTCGGGTGACTCAAGTTCTGGACATAGGTGTGGGTCTCAGAGCATGGACCTGCATCTATCACATCATTTATGGCATATACCGTGGATATGTCAAAAAATAATAAGAAACCGTACCTAAAGACATGGTAGAGGGAGGTGGGCACTTCAGGAGATGTGGCACAGAAAAAACGCCTTGACGCGCGTTTCGCCTACGACCGGCTTCGTCATTTTTTGGTGATACATCACTAGCTTATATTGACCAATTATTCTGCGTACCTATAACTTTTACACCTGGTTATTTGGCCATTGTTGTTTAGCAACATGTTTTGTATTTTATGGTGAGGCAGGGTATGGGACGTCTTGTCTGAGATGGGTTATTCTGTTTTACCTCTGGGTATAAATACATCTATGCCTCTCTGGTGCTGCTCTTCGTATATGACCTGTTTTATTGTGTTCATTTATATATATTTATGTGATACCATGTATTGTTTATTATTAATAAAGATTTCTATTTTTGATGATACGTGTTAGCTACATATTTCCATATTCTAATTGGGTGCTATATACCGTGCATATGCCTCAAATGTTTCAGTTAAACAATGTCATGAAGTGGAATAAAGAGTTGCTAGGAACTTGGAACCCCGTTTAAATATAGTTTTCAGAGCGTTCCATCGTTTTTCTGATCTAACCGTAAATTTAAAAAAATAGATAATGAGACCTTCTTTTGTTTTTTTTAAGCAGATGATGTCCCATGTTATTTTTACAAGTGTGAGTCTAAGGCCGAATTCAGACAACCGTAGAATACTTCCGTGTGACAGTCGTTAAAACAACGGCGATCACACGGACGCATGTATTTCAGTGGGGCCATTCACACGCCCGTGGTTTCAACAGACTGTGTGAAGGATCCGTTGAAAAATAGAACATGTCCTATTTTCTTCCGTTTTCATGGATCCCTCGATAGACTCAAGTCTATGGAGATCCATGAAAACGGGACCCGCACAGGTGCAACTCAGACGTGTGAATCTGGCTTAAAAATAACTTCAGTTCTTGTACTTTATTTGAACGTAATTATACCCGTGGCTTCCAAGGCATATTTCGGGGAGCAGTCCATCAGTATTCTCTCTTCTAATTTTTATCCAACTTGATAATATATAATGTACTAATAATACGTATGTATGATGCTGTGACACCATATCGAAGTGCCACATTATTCTATACATTATATTTCCCTTCTATTTTATTCGCCAAGGCAGACACCCACATTCTAGGGACTGATATAGTATACATGTCTGCTTAGTGGGGGTCTGTATGTTGGACCCCCACAGGGCAGACCTATATAAAATATCACATTGATATGCCATAATTATTAAACCTCTTTAACACATATGTTCAACTGTAAAATTCTGTACAAAAGTGAAAATATTTTTTTTTATATGAAATGTATTCGTGTGTTAGGTGTAAAAGTAGCAGGGGGTGTTTTAACTGTAGACATTTTTTTCCCCCACAGAAAAAATTCAGATTCTGGAGAAATGAACGATCTTGTAAATCTAATGACAGAAACGTTACACATGGAGAAAGATGACAGTCAAATGCCACCGGCTGCTTGTAAAGAATTTAGACTCAACAAAAAGTATAGAGATACATTAATGTTACATGGAAGGACATCTGAGGAGCAAGAAGATATCTGCTTTCAAGACCTGGCGTTAGGTGGGCATCTGATTGGTGGTAACAAAGTCACGTGCCCTACAACTTGCATGCAAGCTATACCACTACCAACGACTAAATATTGTCCAGTAATGTTTTTAATGGTAGTTGATCAAGAAAAGACGCATTCAGAAGCAGCTGATTGTGAAATACTGAAAAGCTTACCATATAATAGGGGACTCCGTTGTTTAGGCACGGTTGGTCTTCTTATCAGCAGAAAATTAACAAATGGAGGAGCTCAACACCAGTTAGACAACTACTACTGCAGTGATCTCCAACTAGACAACTACTACTGCAGTGATCTCCAACTAGACAACTACTACTGCAGTGATCTCCAACTAGACAACTACTACTGCAGTGATCTCCAACTAGACAACTACTACTGCAGTGATCTCCAACTAGACAACTACTACTGCAGTGATCTCCAACTAGACAACTACTACTGCAGTGATCTCCAACTAGACAACTACTACTGCCGTGATCTCCAACTAGACAACTACTACTGCCGTGATCTCCAACTAGACAACTACTACTGCAGTGATCTCCAACTAGACAACTACTACTGCCGTGATCTCCAACTAGACAACTACTACTGCAGTGATCTCCAACTAGACAACTACTACTGCAGTGATCTCCAACTAGACAACTACTACTGCAGTGATCTCCAACTAGACAACTACTACTGCAGTGATCTCCAACTAGACAACTACTACTGCAGTGATCTCCAACTAGACAACTACTACTGCCGTGATCTCCAACTAGACAACTACTACTGCCGTGATCTCCAACTAGACAACTACTACTGCAGTGATCTCCAACTAGACAACTACTACTGCAGTGATCTCCAACTAGCTGAAGAGCCACAGGATAGAGACCACTAGACTACTGGGTGTACATTGGGGGTATCCCATATAAATGTGGCTGCATAGACCTACAAATCCGATTTTCTTATTAGTAACATAGTTTTAATGTATTTATTTTTAATTGTAGAATAGACTTTCCTCATATAGAAAATGTTATGCTCTTTTTCTCAGATAATTTAACGGTCCCAGAAAAATTCCGCAGGATGATTGAAGCTTTGAGGACTGATGTTGTAAAGGGACTGGGAGTTAAAGTCCTGGAGGAAGTGTACAATGTTATGGATGAGGAGGATGAAAATCTGAGAGAGGTAAGTGATTGTAGTGCCTGCAGGCAGCCAGCATGTTCTCTTTTAAATCTATGCCTATGCATAGGTTTTGTAGCGGGAAAATGGAGCACCTCCTGCTATAAAGATATATTAAAATGTACCTAACTTTTCAGGTGACTTTTCAGAATAAGCTGTCATATGTGTGTACATGAGGCATAACACTATTTCTGGACATTATATGACTTGTATTCTGCATTATTTAGCAGTTTTCCCTTCTGCAGGCTCGATCACTAATTCTCAGTGGTCTCTGAGCTAGTGGACAGAGCCTAACTGCTATCATGTTTGCCATACACTGCACACACAGATGCAAATCCTGCTTTCCTATATCTACCATATACAGGGCTCATCCACACGTAGCGGAATTGCTGCGTATTTTCCGTCTAGAATTATGTACAGAAAATACACAGCAGAATACAGTAGCAGCAAAGTGGGTGAGATTTAACAAATATCATCCACACACTGTGTCAATATTGCGAGCAGAAATTGACCTGCATTTTTCACACCGCAGCATCTCAATTCCTGCTGTGGAAAGTCCAGTGAATTTCTGCGTTTTTCAGAGGAGTTGTCACCATCTTCTAACATTGTGAAAAACAAAAGCAAAATATGCACCATTTTCTGCAGTCAAAAACGCAGGAAATGGTGCATTCTTGCCACTGCGGAAATTCTGCTATTTTCAATGGAATTGCTGTTACGTGTGGACAAGCCCAAATAGAAGCAGCGGCAACATGGAGATTATACAGCGGTACAGACCAGTATAGCTGTGAATCCAGCACTGGAGTGACATAGAAATGTTACCAGCAGCCTGCGTCGTCTTCTCTCTGCTCGTGCTTCCTCCCCCTTCTCACCCCTCCCCTCTCCATAGAGTTTTATGCAGCGCGTCTGTTGCTGACTCACTCTCTCTGCTCCCTCCTCCTGCTCCACCCTCTCCTCTCCATAGACTTGTGTTAGCAGGCAGTGAAGAGATACATCCCCACCTTCTGCAGCCCGTCAATTCTGCTTTGTAACCAGCGATGGACTTTGCTTGACGATAGGGGGTGGTCAGCAGAGTACATGAAAGGAGACACCTAGTGGTAGTAACTTCACACAGAATTTGTATGGCTAAAACAACTAAATTTTAACAGTAAGTAAGTTACAAAGTTGATCTATATAAGGTATACTAATAATTTTAGCATAAGTTGTTTAAAAAATGATTGTCCATTTAAGAAATTACTAGAAAATGAGAACTAGTAGAGCCATTAATCAACAGCAGAGGGCAGGGATTGGGGAGGGTTTACAGTAGAGAATACGGAACACTTCCTGCTCGGCAGGCACTTGCCAGCTTATGTGCATACAGCACGTGGCCTTTTAAAGCTACTTTTTCAGAGTTATGCAAGGACTTTGTCAAAATAGATATGTTTAGACTTGTTCCCACATTGGCTATCTAGCGGTGTTAGTTGGGGCTGTATCATAACTGCTGATGGGCTCCCTTTAACACCGTCAGGACTGAATCATTTTTTGCTTTTTAATTTTGCTATCATTTACCCCGCCTTCCAAGAGCTAAAATGTTCTCTATTTTTCTGTCAATAGGGTGGTGTGAGGGCTTATTTGTGGGAGTTGTAGTTTCTATTGGCACCATTTAAAGTACCTTATAATGTACTGGGAAACTGAAAAAAAATTGTTTGCGGGATGAAACTGTGGAAAACTGCGAATTTTTTTGCTTTTTTTTTAGCTTTTACGGCTTTCACCGTGCGGAAAAAACAACATAACTTTATTCTGCAGCTCCATGCGATTACGGTGATACCAAATTTATATATATTTTTTTTATATTACACTACTTTTAAAAAAAAAAAAAATCACTGTTAAAAAAAATATATATATTGTTTTTTGTTTCAACCACATTCTGAGAGCCATAACTTTTTTTTTTTTCTGTGCATTGAGCGGTGTGAGGGCTTAGTTTTTGCAGGACGAGTTGTAGTTTTTTATTGGTACTATTTTTTGGTACATACAACTTTTTGATCACTGTTTATATAATTTTATTGGAGTTCACCATGCGAGTTAAATAATGGTATATTATAATAGTTTGGACTTTTACAGACGCAGCAATACCAATTTAGTTGTTTTGTTTTTTTTTACATTATTTTAAAGGAAAAATGAGAAAAGGGTTTTTTTTTTTTGGTTTTTTTTTCACTACTAATAACTTTAACTATTTTTATCACATTTTATTAGTTCCCCTAGGGGACTTGAACCAGCAATCGTAAGATCGCTGGTACAATACACTGCCATACTAATGTATTTCAGTATATTGTCATTTTTACAGGCTTCTGTTAAGCCCTGCCACATGCAGGGCTTAACAGAGGCAGAGTGAAGGCAGACCTGGGGGCCTTCATTAGGCCCCTGGGCTGCTATGACAACTATCGGCACCCCACCATCCGCCGATGAGCTTGCCCCAGGCAGGGCTCAACAGAAGCAGAGTGAATGCAGTCCTGGGGGCCTTCATTAGGCCCCAGGGCTGCCATGATAACTATCGTTACCCCACGATCGCATAGTGGGGGTGCCCCCTCTTTTTAACGCCTCAGCTGTGATTGACCGCAGCATTTGAGGAGTTAAAGAGCCAGGAACAGCAAGGTCGCTGTTCCTGGCCGTTAGTCCCGGGTGTCTGCTGTAAAACACAGCTGACACCTGTAGTGTATGGAGGGCACCAGGACGTAATAGCACGTCGTGGTGCGTGAAGAGGCTAAGAAGGTTTTTAAGGCTATCGCTGGAGGTCTGCTTTAAGGGAATAAATTAATTGCTTTGTACTCATTTATGTGCTGTCATAAAAGCTTTTATCTTTTCTTCCAGTTGCATTTGCAGAAATTCCTTGGAGAGAAGTACAGCAACTACAACTTGAAAGTTCGCCAACTTAAGTTTTTTGAAGAGAATTCAAAATTTTAATTGAATTGTTATAGGTCATTTATTAAGACCATCCATTTTTACATGTTTTCATTTTTATCCTCTAGGTAATTTCCTCCTTGTGTTGAGGGGATATAAATGGCAATATATTTTAATATTGCCAAATTTCTACAGAATTGTTTAATGCCTGCAGAACATTTCTATGAGGATTTGTGCGTGATGATCTGAATGTATCTGTGACTAAACCTATCAACGTCTTTTTAACTTGTAGACGAGTAAACATTTTTACTCTTTTGTAAACATCCTTTTATATATGTTTTAGAGTATTAAAAAGAATTGTAACCTCTATGTATTTACTTCCTGTTTGTACAATGTCGGTAACATCTATTATCTGTGATAAACTGTAGAGTAGTAACTTCTTAGTAATGTAAATTTCCAAAGTACTTATACACTATATGAACAAAATATTGGGACATTCAGTCCCATTGCCACAGGTGTATAAAATCCAGCACCTCCCCCTGTGGTCGCCTTTACAAACATTAAGTGAAAGAATGAAGTCATTGTAGAGAGCTCACTGAATTCCAGCGTGGTACTGTAATAGGAATGTCACCGTTGTAACAAGTCAGTTCATGACATTTCTTGTTCCTAGATGTTCCACAAACAACTGTGAGTGGTATTATTGCAAAGTGGAAGTATTTAGAAACCACAGCAACTCTGCCACGAAGTGGCAGACCATGTAAAGTTACAGAGCAGGGTCGCCCAGTGCTGAGGCGCATAGTGCATAAAAGTTGCCAACGTACTGCTGAGGTCCAAACCTCTGGCATTAACATCTGCACAAAAACTGTACGCCGGGTGCTTCATGGCACGGGTTTTCATGGCCAAACAGCTGCATGCAAGCCTTATAATCACCAAGCACAATGCCAAGCGTCGGATGGAGTGGTGTAAAACTCTGGAGCAGTGGAGATGTGTTCTGGGGAGTGACTAATCACGCTTCTCTTTTTGGTAGTCTGATGGATGAGTCTGGGTTTGGTGAATGCCAGAAGAAAGTTACCTGCCTGACTGCATTGTGCCAACTGTAAAGTTTGTTGGAGGAGGGATAATGCTATGGGGTTGTTTTTCAGGGATCGACTTGGGCCCTAGTCCCAGTGACGGGAAATCTTAATGCTTCAGCATACCAAGTCATTTTGGACAATTTATGCTTCCAACTTTGTGTGAACAGTTTGGGTGACGCCCTTTCCTGTTCCAGGATGACTGTGCCCCAGTGCACAAAGCAAGGTCCATAAAGACATGGTTGGGTGAGTTTGGTGTGGAAGAACTTGACTGGCACGCACAGAGCCCTGACCTCAACCCAATCAAAAACTTTTGGGATGAACTAGAGCGGAGATTACAACCCAGGTCCTCTTGTCCAACATTAAGTGTCTGACCTCACAAATGATCTTCTGGATAAACGGGCAACAACTCCTACAGACACACTCCAAAATCTTGTAGAAAGGAGTAGAAGTTGTTTTGGCTGCAAAAGGGGGGGGGGGGGGGACCAGCTCCATATTATTACCTATGGATATAGAATGGGATGTCGTAAAAGCTCCTGTAGGTGTAATGGTTAGGTGTCTCAATACTTTTGTCCATATAGTGTACCTCCACCATTTTATTAAATTGCAGGTTGTGTCTTAAAAAAAAGTACTTCTCCCACATCATCATGAAAATATTTGTGTAACTGGGTGCACGTTTCACCCCCATTACTGTTCCCTGAAAATAAAATGTATGATACCACCAGAAGTAGTTATAAAATCCGTGTTACAGGCAATGTATCATCTCGTTCACACATGCTCTGCCCCTCATGTGGAATAATAGTAGACAATGAGGAAACATCTGCTACATACAAACGTATATCCTTCACGTGGTATGGTATATCAACAACGGCAAAGTCATAGTTATCTATAGGAGTCCCTGCCTCGCTGCGGAAAAACTGTCCTGTACTAAAAACATGATTACACTATGGGACAGTAGTTCCGCGGAGAGGCAGGGACACCTACCGTCATAGATAACTATGACAATAGGAGCCCGGCTCCCTGCACTGTGTTCAGTCCGGGAAATGCGGCCGACAGGTGGACCGTATATCACGAACCAAACACGCTCGTGTGAATCCAGCCTAAGGGTGTACTAGATTCTCTTTTTTTCTTCATACTGCTCCCCATCTTGGGGTTTAGCACACTTCCTCCTTTTTTGGGGTAATTTTTTTTTCTGTAATGGTAAAAAAACAAAAAAAACAACAGGATTCTCTGCAGATTAAATAGTCTGTCTTATTCTACAATGGCACCATTTTATTAGCAATTAGAAAAACGTTGTTGCATATTGTCATCATAATTCACATAATGTTGCTTTCTATTGAATGAAGCTCTATTAAAAGGGTTTTCCCAGAAATATATTTCTGATCGCTGGGGGCCCTGCTTCTTGTGTGAAGGGGGTCCCGAACCCGCTGTTCCTCCTCACTGCTTGCTGCAGTGCCGCCGCTCCATTCAAAGTCTACGAGAATGACGGACAGAGCTGAGTATAGCACTCGGTTGTATCTGTCGTTCTCAACCACCGCCGCTTCAACCGCCTCATTTTAGGGGGTGCAGTGGGGAGAATCTGGGAGTTCAGGACCCCCATTCTTATGATTTGTGAAGGTGCCAGCCATCAGAAAAATATCACCTATCCTGTGGATAGGTTATAATTTATAATTCTGGGAAAACCCCTTTAATAAGCCATGTTTTTGATAATGCCGATAGGTTCTTTCCACTTGATCCCCTTTTTTTTATTTTTATTTATCAACAATTTTATTATTATCACTGTTCAATTTTGAACAAAGCTTTCGGATTCACCCCGATCGGCAGACATTCTCATAATATTGTTCATCTCATTTACCCACTCCTGCAAAGAAGGCAGATTAACGGACTTCCAATGACGTGGAATTACAGTCCTAGCCGCAGTCAGAAAATGCCTAAAGATGCCCCTTTTGAGGTGTGGGAGTGATCCAGGAACCATGGAAAGCAATCCAATAGAAGGAGAAGCAGAAACTGTACCATCGAGTGAGAATTTTATAATTTTTTTCCTGAGTAAAACAGGAAGTCGGCCGTTTATGGGCTAAGAGGAAAGAAGTCTGCCAATCCTCAGAGTGTTGAAAGCCCAATTCCCCATCCCATGCCTTGGTGAACACCAATTGAGAGGAAGAGTAACCAGGCCGGAGGATCCCATGTAGATAAGAGAGCATATGAGATGGGGCAGAAGACAAGGATAGATATAATTCCAAAGGAGTCTTATCCTGAAGCAACGCAAGACAGGCTCCCATGGAAGAAAAATAGGACCGTAGTTGAAAATAGGACCACCAAATTGAGCGTCTCCACGGGCAGGCCTCCGAGACAGCAGCCAGCGACAAAATTTCACCCTCAGGTGTAAGGTTCTGAGCGAAGTACACCCCGTCCTGTCTCCCCCAGCATAGGAAAGTGTCCACACCCATGGACGGAGGGAAGGAGGGGTTATCAAAAAGAGTCCAGGGACCCGGACGATCTGCAAGGTCCGAAGCACCTATGACCCGATCCCAAACAACAAGAAACTGACGTGTGAGGAAAGGCAGAGAAGATGTTGGTCGCCGTGAACTAGGCAACCAAGGCAAAGAGGACAATGCAAGAGAGGACATACTTTTTTCAATGCGCACCCATTGCCTACCAGTATGTGATCGGAACCAATCCACTAATCTCATGAGGATCGCAGCTTGGTGGTAACGTTTGAAATCTGGCAAACCCACTCCCCCCTCCACTTTAGGCCGACTAAGGACAGAGAATCGAATGCGAGGCCTAGAGGAGCCCCACACAAATTTGGTTATGGCCCTATGTAATGTCTTAAAGAAGGCAGCGGGCACCATAATAGGGACAGTCTGAAATATGTACAGAAACTTTGGCAATATATCCATTTTAACCGCGTTGATACGCCCAAACCACTTCATGCACCCACCCCCATACTCCACTAAATCTCGCAAGGTACACTGTAGAACAGGTGTGTAATTTAATTTAAACAGCTCCGACAACTGAGTAGGAATCTGTATCCCCAAGTATTTCAAAGACGTGGTCTGCCACTTGAACGGGAAGACCTCAGCGAGGGGAGCAGCTAAAGATATATTCAACGCCTCCGATTTAGAGTAATTGACTTTAAAATTACTCAAATGGCCAAATCGCTCAAACTCCCCAGTCAAGGACGGCAATGAAATCATAGGATCCGTAATGTACAGGAGAAGATCATGAGCATAGAGTGCTAACTTATGAAGCCGAGTACCAACACAGATGCCATTAATGTTGGGGTTATTCCGCAGTGCCACAGCCAGGTGCTCCATGACCAAAACATACAGCAGAGGTGAAAGTGGGCACCCCTGTCTCGTACCATTGGTAACAGGCAGAGAGGCAGACAAAAGACCATTGACTCGAACCCAAACCATAGGCCTATGATAAGGAGCCATAATATTATTCAACATGTTAGAGCCAAGTCCAATCTGGGTCAAGACACCTTGGAGAAACACCCAATGCACCCTATCAAAAGCCTTTTCGGCATCAATGGAAAGCAAACACAGTGGAATCTTGCGCGTCTGACAATATGATGTTAAAAGAGGAGTCTTATTAGTATTATCCTGTGCTTCTCTGCCTTCACAAAACCCACCTGGTCATCCATGACCAAGCCAGGCAAGAACGGAGATAGGCGAGAGGCAATCAATTTCGCAAAAAGTTTCACGTCTACATTTATCAACGAAAAGGGTCTAAAGTTTGCGCACGGCATTGGATCTTTTACTTGATTCCCTTTTAATTCATCCCCATCACTTGACATTTGCCTAATTACTTTCTGATCAAGTTCCTAAATTTCTAGAATTATGACTTGCAAGGTGACTTTTTTATTTTATTTGAGACACCAGGTTCTGTTCACACTTAATTTCCATCAGGTTTCCATTGCTCTTTGAAAGCTCGAAAAGCATAGTATGTTGTGCTATTCTATCACATAAAAAAATAAAATAGAAACCTGATTGCCATTGTCAAAACAGAAATACCATATCCTGTGAAAATAGAAGTCGTGAAGCCAGTGTGAACGACAGTCTTCTAAACACCCTACCTGCACTAATCACTTATCTCTCAAATTTGTATGTTTCTTCAGCATAGTGTTTCTTCCAACCTTTACAGCTTTCTTCTGACAAAACCATCCAAGTTAACTCTAGGTCAGTGCTTCTCAAACGGTGAGGCAGTCCTTACTGGTAAGCCATCACCCCCAGCTGATCAGGGGGAGGCAATTTTGACAAAAGTAGCCATATGCGGTGGGTGTGGTCAGCTATGAGAGAGTGAAGATGTGCCTTCCTGAGCTCCTCCATCAGCTTGACTCCAATCAGCTAGTATCTAGCTCACAATATGTGGAAAGCATCTAAAAAGATCAAGATCAGATCCTCTACTCGTCCCACCTTTCCCCAGGGCGATATTGGGGCATATTTCAACAGAATGAACCCTGTATAGCCGCTGGCTTCTGTCCTGACGAAGGCCCAAATCCCGAATAGCCACTCGGCTTCTCTTCCCTCCCTACCTCAACGCTCTGACAGCCCTACCACACAGTCTGCTGCCGTCGGTTTGATAGCTCCAGTGGAACCACCAGTATCGGTATGCCTCTTACCTCACCCTCCGTTCGCCACTGGTGACAACTCCCAGGTAACGCGGGCTGCAGCCATTCAAGATGGCTGCCAAGATCATACCGAAGCCGACCCTGGGACTTCACAGACCCATGGACAGCCTTTGCCGGCTGTACTTCCTAAGGGCCTCATGAGTGCAGAGGCGCTGATGGCTCCGCATCCCTCGGCTCCTCTCATGGCTGAAGCTCTCACCAGGGCCGCGCACGTGGCATCACAAAATAGCCATCGGCCTCCTGCATCGGGACCGCAAGTGAGTCCCCACATGATAAACCCGCCGGAGGCTGCACCTCCCAGCACCCCCTCTCCATGGCCTGGCAAGCCGTCCTTGATTGCTAGCAGGATTGAGACAGATGAGGCTGCCCCTGTCTCAATGGTTTCAGTACAAATAGACTTTACCTCTGTGGGTCACTCGCCAGCCATCGCCCTGCAACCCGCAGCTTCACAGCTAGACACCCAGAATTGTGAGTACAGATGCCGTGAACCTCACGCACCTCCTCTTCCCTCTACAGGGCCGTCCCAAATGCCCAGTCAAGTAACCATTCAGTAACAACAAGGTCCTATACAGCTAGGGGTATTCCCTTCCTGGTCCTCTGAATCCTCCTGGAGCAACTCCCCACACCCACCTTACATTCAACCACCCCTCCATTAGCCCACCAAGGGTCTGCTCTTTCTCACTGGTCTTTACCTACATCAATACCTCCTAATCTGGATCTTTCTCAACATCCAGACGGCATTCCGGCTGTTTTCAGATTAAGTCAACCGGAGTCTGCATCTATGTCTGTATGTGACATGCCATATGCTGGGGAGAATAGAACAGCTACTCTCTCTGATATTCACTTGATGGTTCAAATGTATCCCACAAGAGCTGATATGTCCTCCTTTGCCAAAGAGATTGTGGACGAATGTAAACTGGAGTTTACCCAATGCCGAGCTGAACTTTCCTCACTCTCTACAAGGGTGGATAACCTTGATCATAATCGCAATGCTGACTGCTCAACTGTTCACTCTTCAACAGCACCTTGATGATATTGAAAACCATAATCTGATCTCTTCTCTACATTATTCAATATCTTCAATAACCTATTGGGCGGTCCACCAAATACCCATATTGAAATCGACCAAGCTCATCGGGCACTACGTCCGCCAAGCCTAGATGAACATCGATCACGAAATGTTACATGCCGGATCCACTTTTATGCTATTAAGGACTCGATCTTACAAAAGACCAGACAGCAACCTACTATCTTTTACCAAGGCACACAATTACGTATCCTGCCAGACCTATCTAGGCACACCTTGGCGCAAAGGTCAGCTCTTAAACCAATCCTGGAAGTACTTCGGGACCAGGGCCTTTCCTACAGATGGGGTTTCCCTTTTGCCCTACTGGTTAGATGAGAAGGTCAAACATACGCTCTACGATCACCATATGATCTGCCTGACTTCCTTTGGACTTAGACCTTCCCCCACATTTCACTACAGGAATGGCCCTCGTTGTTGTCCTCTGCAGGCAGAGGCTCTCAAACGGGCCGCCCTCCCCAGAATCCTAACAGGGGTCAACCCCAAAGACGTCCCAGGAGAAAGTCTAGACGCCGACAGGAACAAGATTCTCTACCACCCATGGAGACGGGTCGTTCTGCATGATGGTATTTGCATGATGTCATTCACTAAGGCCAATGTATACCTTGCAGGACCTATGCTGCAATCTCTATATATGTCCTGTCAGCAACTTGAAGTTCCCCCTATGGTCTGGATGGATCTTCAATGACTACCCTGACTTTGTGTTATCAGTGATATGTTTAACCCCGTCCCGCACCTTGACGTAACTGCACGTTGATGTGTGCAGTAACTTCGTGCACCTCGACGTGCAGTTACGTCAGTGCTTTGACAGTTAACCGCCGCGCGGCGCTACACCGCAGCGGCGGTTAACTGTGCAGGGTGTCTGCCCTGCATTCCCCGTTGCCTATCAGCAGCCCATCGCCGCTGATTTTGGCAGTTAACCCCTTAATTGCGGCGTTCGATTTTGATCGCCACATTTAAGTTGTTTAGCCCCGATCGGCAGGCCCCACGTGAAATCACGGGGGCTGGAGATGGTACCCATGGCAATCAGACGCCAGACAATGGCTTCCAGGCTGCCATGTACAGAAGCTTATGAGGACCAGCCGGAGGGTGGTCATCGTAGGCTTCCTGTCAGTGTGACTGTCATGTCACAATGACAGTTGGAATGCATTACACTACGTAGGTAGTGTAATGTATTCCAGCAGCGATCAGAGCTGCAAGCCTAAGTGTAAAAATAAAAGCTATAAGTGACATAAATAAGAACTGCTTTTTTTCCTATAGTAAGTCTTTTATTATAGGAAAAAAATGAACACGTAAAAAAAAAAGTACACATATTTGGTATCACCGCGTTCGTAGCGACCCCAACTATAAAACTATAATATTATTTTTCCCGCACGGTGAACACCGCAAAAAAAATAAACGAAAAACAATACCAGAATCACTATTTTTTGGTCACCACCCCTCCCAAAATATACAATAAAAAGTGATCAAAAATTTGCATGTACGCCAAAATAGTACCGATACAAACTACAACCCGTCCCACAAAAAACAAGCCCTTACACAGCTTTTTTGACTGAAAAATAAAAAACTTATGGCTCTTAGAATACGGTGACACAAAAAATAAATTATTTTCTAAATAAGTTCTTTTATTGCGCAAACGCTGCAAAACATAAAAAAACTATATACATCTGGTATCGCCGTAATCGTACCGACCCGCAGAATAAAATATAATGGTCATTTATAGCCCAGGGTGAACGCTGTAAAAACTAAATAAAAATCATTGTCAGAATTGATGGTTTTTGGTCACCTTGCTTGCCGAAAAATGGAATAAAAAGTGATAAAAAAAATAAATCGCATGTAGCCCAAAATGGTACCAATGAAAATTACAGATTGTCTCGCAACAAATAAGCCCTCACGCAGCTCCGGTGGTGAAAAAATAAAAAAAGTTCCGGCTCCCAGAATATGGCGATGCAAAATGTTCAGTGTTCCAAAAGCGGATAGGATAAGTGCGACACTGGCCACATATCTGCGGATTATTATTTATTTACCCCATTATTATATCCTTTTCTTATGCCCCTGATGTACTCTGCCCAGCCTACATATGCCCCCACATTATAAACTGAAATACCAGCAAAACGCTACTACCAAGCAAAATCTGCGCTCCAAAAGCCAAATGCCGCTCCCTCCCTTCTGAGCCCTACAGCGTGCCCAAACAGCTGTTTACGTCCACCGATATGGCATCGCCATACCCGGGAGAACCCGATTAATATTTTATGAGGTATTTGTGGCACAAACTGGGCACAACATGTAGTGCACTAAAATGGCACATCAGTGGAAATTTTTAATTTTCACTCTGCACCCTCTGCTGCGCATTAAACCCTTTGCGCACCATGACTTAATAGCATGTCGTGGTGTGGGGGGTGATATATGGAGCGTGTCACGTGCTGAGCCCGCGCCATACGCTGCGGGTGTCACCGGTGTATTACAGCTGATACCCAGGACTAACAGACAGAAACAGCGATCGCGCTGTTACAGGAGCCTGTAAAAATCACAATATACTGCAATACATTAGTATTGCAGTGTATTCTACCAGTGATCTAATGATTGCTGGTTCAAGTCTCCTAGGGGGACTAATAAAATATGTAAAAACAAAACTAAATAGTTATTATTAGTGGAAAAAATGAAACAAATATTTAAAGTCCAAAAAGAAAACCCTTTTCACATTTTTTTCTCTAAAGTAATGTAAAAAAATTAAAAAAAATACACAAAATTGGTATCGCTGCGTCCATAGCTATTACAATATACCATTATTGAACTCGCAAGGTGAACGCCGTGAAAAATAAATAATTTTCAACGGCAAAATCACAGTTTTTTGGTCACCTTGGCTCTAACAAGAAATTTAATAAAAAGTGCTCAAAAAGTCTTATGTACCAAGAAATGGTACCAATAAAAACTACAGCTCATCCCGCAAAAAATAAGCCTTCACACCAATCTATTGACGGAAAAATAAAAAAGTTTTGCCTCTCGGAAAGCGGGGAGGAAAAAAGCAAAAGCAAAACATGGATCAGTTCAGAAAGGGTTAATTACTTTCTAATGAAAAAACATTTATGACCACATGTGGGGTATAGCCGTTCTCAGGAGAAATTGCTTTACAAATGTTGGGGTGCTTGATCCTCCTTTATCCTTTGTGAAATTGAAAAAATTCAACATTTTAGTGGAAATAATGTTGATATTAATTTTCACGCCCTAATTCTAATAAATTCTGCAAAGGACGTGTGGGGTCTAAATGCTCACTATACTCCTAGATAGATTCCTTAAGTGGTGTAGTTTACCAAATGGGGTTACTTTTGGGGGGCTTCCACTGTTTCGGTCTCTCAGTGGCTTTGCAAATTCGACATGACACCCAAAAATTAAAAATGTCTACGTTTTTACAGAAAAAAAGTAGATTTTTACAGACTAATTCCAATGAATTCAGCAAAACAACTGTGGGGTCAAAATGCTAACTTTACCCCTAGAAAAATTCCTTGAGGGGTGTAGTTTCCAAAATGGGGTCACTTTTGGGGGGTTTCCACTGTTTTCATCCCTTCAGTGCATTGCAAACGCGACACGGCACTGAAAACTATTCCAGCAAAATCAGAAATCCAAATGGTGCTCCTTTTCTTCTGAGCCCTGCTGTGGGTCCAAACAGCAGTTTATTACCACATATGGGGTATTGCCATAATTGGAAGAAATTGCTTTACATATGTTGGTGTGTTTTTTCTACTTTATTCCTTGTAAAAATTTAACATTTCTAAGTTTTTTCACAAAAAAAGTAGATTTTCATCTTCACATACTAATTCAAATAAATAGAGCAAAACAACTGTGGGGTCAAAATGCTAACTTTACCCCTAGATAAATTCCTTGAGGGGTGTAGTTTCCAAAATGGGGTCACTTTTGGGGGGTCTTTACTGTTTTGGTACCACAAGACCTATTCAAACCTGACATGGTGCCTAAAATATATTCTAAAAAAAGGAGGCCCCAAAATCCACTAGGTGCTCCTTTGCTTCTGAGGCCGGTGCTTCAGTCCATTACCGCACTAGGACCACATGTGGGATATTTCTAAAAACTGCAGAATCTGTGCAATAAATATTGAGTTGCATTTCTTGGGTAAAACCTTCTGTGATACAGAAAAAAATGTATTACAA
The DNA here is from genome assembly GCF_050947455.1 of Rhinoderma darwinii. Lineage (NCBI taxonomy): Eukaryota > Metazoa > Chordata > Amphibia > Anura > Rhinodermatidae > Rhinoderma > Rhinoderma darwinii. The sequence goes on along the minus strand of NC_134693.1, from coordinate 108,303,135 downwards.
ATGAATTTTCGATAAAAAAAATTGAATTTGTAAATTTCACCTCTACTTTGCTTTAATTCCTGTGAAACGCCTAAAGGGTTAAAACACTTTTTGAATGCTGTTTTGAATACTTTGAGGGGTGCAGTTTTCAAAATGGGGTGATTTATGGGGACTTTCTAATATATAAGGCCCTCAAAGCCACTTCAGACCTGAATTGGTCCCTGAAAAAATAGGCTTTTGAAATTTTCTTGAAAATATGAGAAATTGCTGCTAAAGTTCTAAGCCTTGTAACGTCCTAGAAAAATAAAAGAATGTTCAAAAATGTTCAAAAAATGATGCAAACATAGTAGACATATGCGAAATATAAACTAGTAAGTATTTTGTGTGGTATTACTATCTGTTTTACAAGTAGATACATTAAAATAAAGAAAAATGCAAATTTTTGCTAATTTTCTCTAAATCTTGGTGTTTTTTACAAATAAATATTGAATTTTTCGACCAAATTTTTTCCCTAACATAAAGTACAATATGTCACGAGAAAACATTCTCAGAATCACTTGGATAGGTAAAAGCATTCCGGAGTTATTACCACATAAAATGACACTTCAGATTTGAAAAATCGGCTTCGTCCTGAAGGCCAAAAAAGGCTCAGTCCTGAAGGGGTTAATCAGTTTAACGTTTGCTCCCCCCCCCTCCTTATTTTGATTTTACATACTACATTCCTAGCTGTTTATACTTGCCATATCATATTCAAGGGAGCACGGTAAAGGACCTATCTGGGGCGCCATCTGTGTCTCTTGGTCCCTCACGCACTTGTACTTAGTCTGTGCGTCAGTTTCCCTTTCACTGTCTTTTTTGTTGTTGTATCTGTTTTTTTCTGATGCTGTGATTTATATTCCTAGATTTTCCCTTTCCTCTTTTCCATTTGTGGTGACCCTGGACTCCTGCGTTTCCCCTATACTCCGGAAGACTTCAACGAGTGGTTCAGTCTATACCCATGGCTGAAATCACTATAGCCTCCTTCAATGCGAAGTGGCTGAATACACTGGAAAAGTGGGCGCAAATTCTACACCACCTTCACAAACGTACGGTACACATTGACAGTTTTCAAGAGAAGCACTTTAAAGAGGGTCATGCCCCTACCATTAAACATACATTTTATACACACTGGCACTTAAATAACAACCTATATTCCAGGTTTTGCGAAGTTGCCATAGTGCTCCACAAATCGCTCACTCACCAGGTTGTCAGCATTATGATGGACCCTGATGCTCGATATATTATTCTTGTCCTAAATATTGGTGGATGCGAGTTCACTTTGAATAATGCATATGCTCCCAACCAAGGTGAGGGTCCCTTCCTCCTAGCAACTTATAGACACTGCCCTTACGGGGGACTGTGGTGCTATGTGGTGACTTTAATCTCACTTTGGATCCGACAGTGGACAATTCTACTGGCCGCTCCTGTATAGCTTACATTGCTAGCAAAGAAGCAAAACGCACTCTCTTACAGCTTCAGCTCTGTGACACATGGCGCCTCCACCATCCTTCTTATAGAAGTTACAGTTTTTACTCCCATCCACATGGTACCTACAGTCGCCTCAACTATATACTTCTCCAACACCATGCTCTCCCCTGGGTGGCTCCACATCCATTGGTAATATTTTGTGGCCGGACTATGCCCCTGTATACTGCACCTTACATCTCCCCTTTCTCACTAAGGGCCCCTGGTCCTGGAAACTTAATGAGTCCCTACTCCAAGATGGGGTTTGCAGCATTGACCTGCTAAAAAACATTTAACATTTCACTTCTGACCATGCCCATGATACCACCTCTCCTGTGTTGCAATGGGAGGCCCTTAAATGTCTTCTCAGAGGGGTCCTCATAAAACACAGAGCTCGTCTTAAAAGAGAGAGGACCCACTCCCTCAAAAATGCCCTTCAAAAAATTAGCTCTCTTGAACTAGCTCATAAACACGCGCTTTCTGACTCGATACCACGGGAGTTACAAAGTGCCCGCCAAGAGGCCAAGCACTTTGTATGGACTTTGCCGTAGCAAACTCTATGAGTTTAGTAAGAAAAGTGGACGTATGTTAGCCAGAGTCCTAAAAAGTCAGATTGCACAATCTCATATACCAAACATTAAATCCCCAACTGGCCCTGTAGTTCATACGACACCCGAAATCGCGGATAGCTTTCATGATTTTTACTCTGGCCTCTATAACCTTCGGCCTCCAACCCCCCCACCTGGTGCGAACCAGGACCCTTTCCACTCCCCATTTACCCATCAATCCAGAGAGACCTCTGAGGAGATGGAGCAGATAGTTACAATGTCAAATTTTATAAGTCATTAGTTGACTATCTGGCGCCCCTTCTGCTCAAGCCGTTCAATTCCATTTCACCTGCAGTTCCCTTTCTATCTAACTCTACATTGGCGCATGTCACTGTCCTCCCTAAAGCAGGCAAAGACCCCCAGTTGTGCTCCAGTTATCGACCCATCTCATTGCTCAATGTAGACCTCAAAATCTACGCTAAATTACTAGCTAACAGATTGAACAGGCATTTACCTGACCTAGTCTATCTGGATCCAGTGGGGTTCGTGCCTGGCCGGGAGGCACGTGATAATACAATTAAAACTTTAGATATTATTCATCATGCACAAAAACAGCATATTCCTCTCATGATTCTGTACCTGGACGCCAAAATGCGTTCAATAGAATATCCTGGCCTGCTCTACGCCACTCTCTTCAACATATAGGACAGGGCCCCTCTCTAGCCATCTATCAATCCCCCTCCGCCCAATTAAAAATTAATGGTTTCCTTTCTGCGCCATTTACCATCCATAATGGTACTAGACAGGGATACCCACTGACCCCACTGCTATATGTCCTCGTTATGGAACATCTTATGGCTTCCATTCGAGATGACTCGGATATTAAAGGCATTTCCATCGTTGGACTGGAATATAAGTGCTCAGCTTTTGCTGATGACCTGCTCGTTTATCTCACTAATCCGCATGTATCTCTTCCTTCATTGATGTCCGAGCTGTCCCGTTTTGGCACGTGGTCCAACTTTAAAATTAACCTTTCTAAAGCAGAGGCTTTAAACATTTCCCTTTCTACCTCAACAGTGTTGCTCCTTAAAAATAACTTCCCCTTTTCCTGGCCTACTGGGGGTCTAACCTATTTGGGAATACGTATAACAAATGACCCCTCCCAAATGTTCACACACAACTTCACCCCCCTTCTATCCAAATGCCGTATAGACCTCGCATCTTGGAATAAAACATTTTTTCCTGGTTTGGCCGTATTAATATCATAAAAATGTCACTTCTCCCTAGATTATTTTACCTCCTGCAGACGATCCCTATCTCTATCCCATCCTCCTTTTGGCTACATGTCCAAAGATGCTTTGGGTCCCTCATTTGGCCATCAGGCCGACCTCGAATTGGCAGGTGAATTCTTACACGCAGAAAAGATGCTGGTGGGGTTGGTCTGCTGGATTGTCGTCTTTATTATCTTGCAGCGACCCAAGCACGGGTTCTTTACTTTTTCCACAGTCGTTACTCAAAAACTTGGGTTTGCTTAGCCCAACAATTATGCAGCCGTGCTCCATCCACCCTCCCGTAGACCTCGCCAAAGACTGATCCGACCCAAATTTCTTTTGTTGTCTCTCACTCTCCTGGCGCTGCGTTCCACGGGACCCCATCACTGACCACCTAGCTTTCCCAGCTGGACAAACTCGTCGGTCCTTCTTTGGTAGTTCGTCTAATAATCCCTTGTACTTTACCCAAGTCCTCTCTGACTTCCCTACTCCCATTAACAGAGATTCTCTCAACTGTGACATCCTGAACACGCAACCAGTTTAAATATAACCAATTAAAACACTTTTACAATGTAACGAAACATCATGCCCATCTTCATCGCACATTAACAGACTTTGAACGCTTGTGTTTCCACCACACACACTATTTCTATGTTGTATAAATTGCTCCTCTCCCAACAACTCCCATCGTATTGCAAGGCTTAGGAGAAGGAACTGGACACACAATTTACTGACCTGCAATGAAAAAGGTGTTTTTTCCTTTCGCAGAAGTCCCCTATTGCAGTGCAGGCTCAAGAGACTAGTTATAAAATAATCTCTATATTTCTACATGGTCCCATTGGACTACTTTCCTCTCTTCGTCCACATATCTTACTTTGGTCACTTGAGACTCACCCTCCCTTTCGTGGGAGCCCACATTGCACTGGGGAAGACATAGTTTTGTGACCTCACCCGCAATAATTATACACACGCCATGAGACTAGCTGCTTACGTCCTTTATTATAATAATCTGGAGCTGGAGTCCAGGTTCACCACGACCTCTACCCACCCTCAACCTTTTACCACCCTTGTTTTGTCTGTCTAGTTTTGGATCCGTGTCCTGAAACTACATTGGTTTGCTGCCGATACACCTTTGCCGTGACGGAGATTCAGCGGTTATTGTACTTCCTTTCCATATTCTTGTACTGCTCCTGTTTATTTACTATTACGCATTGATATTGTGTATCATCACTTTTCACAGGATATGGATCTCACCTTTTCGGGGTTCTACCCCTACCGGTTTTACTTTTTTTGTGGGAGTTCTCATTTCCAATGTGTTTATATAGGAGGTTTGTTTTAAAATTAATAAAAATTTTGAATATGAAAAAAAGTAACCATATGCTGGTCCGTCCTGCTACACATGCCTTTCTACGGCTGCAAGAATTTCTGGTATAGCAACATGATTGGCTCCTCTGCTCACTGTCATGTTGTACTGAGTTCAGAAGACGAATTAGCAATTTGTGTTTTAATTTTGGCACAGATTTTGACCATTAAAGGGGTTGTCCAGGTTTGGGGATACTGTTCACCTATCCAAAAGAAAGGTCATCAGTATATGATTGGTGGGTGTTCGACACCCAAACCCCACAGTGATCAGCTGTTAAAGCTATGCAGTTGTCAGTGCCAGAAGCAGAAGGCTCCAGTCACAGTATAGCAGCCTGCTGGGTTACTGTAGCTCTGCTCCTTTTCACTATACAGTGATACAGTGCATTCTGGCACCAATCACTGCATAGCTTGCAACACCCCGGAGGCAGCTGGCACAGACGGAGGGTCCGGGTGTTAGACTCCACCAATCACATACTGATGACCGATCCTGCGGACAGCTCATCATAGAAAAAAGCCCCGAACCTGGACAACTCCTTTAATGAGAAATAGGCATTACCATGTTCTGGCTGGTGAGGCCTTAGTAGAAAAAGCTTGAGAAGCCCTGCTTTAAAAGCGATTAACTGCAAATTGCTCATATTCCCTGCATATCTAAGGCAGGCAGTTTGTAGTTTGGCAAAATGATAAGAGACTTATCCATTTAAAGTCCCAGAATGCGTTTTATGAATTGCCCATGGTGTTAAATACAAACATTTTTGAAAAACCATCACTTCCTTAGCAGAGTTTATTTTAATACAGTTAGCCAATTGTATTTATAGAAAACGGGAAAATGTACTGAACATAGATTTCGATCTTCAGCGTTGTATTCATTTTGTCAATATTGGAGAGAATTGCACAGAAATAACTATAACTCCGCATTTAAGAAAAAAAAAAAGCTTTGATTTGAAATTCAATAAGTGCCCAAATTATTTATATACTTGCCAAATAATGACCACTTGCCCATTCCACGGAAATAACAGATGGCAACTCAGAATAGCTTTAGTGGACACACATTTATATGGAAAACCGCACTAAATATAACAAACAAAACGAACAAATAAAATGTAACGGTAGAAAAAACCCCAAAGAAAACAGAGTTAAAATGTAAAACAAATAACAGCTCAGCATCTTTATTGGGCATTTAGACAATACCTGGAACACAAACTCTATAAGCACAATGTTCTGCTTAGCAGAAAACAGATCAGTTCAAGTCCTCCGAATTGGTGGTGATGGCCTTCGGTAGGGAGTTATTTGTGCTTTTTGGATTTCTTGTCCTGCTGTCTCTTGTCTTCTGTAGGGGAGTCCTGGGCAGGCAGCCATTTTAATGGGTGGCGACGATACATTGGCCACGGAGGAAGAGTTAACTGAAATATATACAAGCAGCAACTTTTGGGGTTAGTGAACAAACACTTATATTTTAGAAAGATCAATGGAATTTAGTGAAAAGCAAGTAAACCCAGTACTGCGGTCTAAGATAAAACCTTGTATTCCAGGGCAGGAAATAATATGGATGTTACAGTGCCTTGCAAAAGTATTCCCCCCCCTCCCCCCCCCCCCCCCTTCCTTGGTGTTTTTCTTGTTTTGTTTCATTAAAATGGATTTTTGGGAAGTTTGTGCCGTTTCATTTACACAACATACCCACCACTTTGAAGGTGCAAAATATTGTTTTTTTTTTACTGCGACACCCACAATAACGAATACAAAAAAAAAAACAGAACTTTAATGTACATAAGTATTCACCCCCTGAAAGTCAATACCTTGTGGAACCACCGTTTGGTACAATTACAAATACCAATCTCTTGGGGTACGTCTCTATTAGCTTAGCTCATCTAGACACTGGGATTTTTGCCCATTCTTCCAGGCAAAACTGCTCCAACACCTTCATGTTAGTTGGGTTGCGTTCGTGTACAGCAATGTTCAAGTTACTCCACAGAGTCTCAATTGGATTGAGGTCGGAGCTTTGACTAGGTCATTCCAAAACATTTCAATGTTTCCCCTTAAACCCCATTAGAGTAACTTTAGCAGTATGTTTAGGGTCACTGCTTTGATCGTAGCATTCAAGGGGTTAACGGCAGATTTCAAAAGGTTCCTTTGATCTCCACCATTACAGCAGGGCTGCGGCTGTGTATTACAGCCATTGCCCGTTCCCGATCATGCAAACACACTTGACGTGCCCACGCGATCAGCAGGACGTCTATACTTGTCATGACGTGGCAACGTCCAGCAGCTCATAGATGTCAAGCATTGCAAACTGGCTAAAAGAAGAATTACTGAAGTCAAAGTAACCTACCAAGCAAGACACCGCAAAGCCTGCAATTACTACGTACACCGTCCAGCCAAACTGCTCAATCAGATAGCCGTAAAAGAAGCCAATCACCTAAAAGAGATTAAAGAGCATTCAATCAACACCTTTAAACAAATTTAATTTTTTTTTAAACGTTACCTTTACACCATCTTTTTTACACTTATCTTGTACCTATCCCGGATAACAGTATTTATTATAATCCAGAGCTTTATTCACAATTCTGCTGTTGTCATTGGAAAAAAGCAACAAGCTTATCATCATACACATCCCTAACAGTTAAATGGATTTGCCAGCCAATAAAAATTGATGGCCTATCCCCAGGATAGGCCATCAATAGCTGATTGGTTGGGGTTCGAGTCCTGGGACCCCGCCGATCAGCTATTTTCAAGGGGCCGCAGCGCTCAGATATATGGGAAATGTTAAATCAGCAACTATTTTGTGTGGTATTACTATCTGTCTTACAAGCAGACATTTAAATTTAGAAAAATGCAAATTTTTGAGATTTTTCACTAAATTTTGGTGTTTTTCACAATACTGAATGTATCGACCAAATTTTACAACTAACAAAGCCCAAGGTGTCACGAGAAAATCTCAGAATCACTTGGATAGGTAAAAGCATTCCAAAGTTATTACCACATAAAGTGAGGTCATATTTGAAAAATAAGACTGTCAGGAAGGTCAAGACTGGCTGCAGCGGGTAGGGGTTAAGCAAGCAATGGGTGTTGTGAAATTTCAGCTCTGAAGCCTGTAGAATATGGAATGCAACCCTGGGCTATAGAAAGAACTGATTCTGAGTTACAAAGTTACCCTTCCTTTTATGTAGATTATACCTATGTATAAACTGTAAAATAGTGCCCAAAGGTGGACATACACTGCAATGTGCAACCCAATGCTTCGCTTTTATTAAAAGGGTGATATGAAGACAAGCTTTTTTAAGCCGGCCATCGGCTGATCTCCCGGGATCTGGCTTCAGAAGGTTGCCACTGCAAGGGAAATGTAGTGTTACATGCTGCCCATTTAAATAAATGGGCAGCCTTGGCCTGCCAGAGTGAGAACTGCTCATGGTGGGCGTCTATGCTCTGGCTCGGAGGGGGGCCCTCCCTCCATATATCCTAACAGGGCATATGAAGAGGGGTTGTCTTCATAGGACAACTCTATCCTGAAACAAAACTAAAGGGGCTTTCTATTAGACTGCTTCTGAAAATCACTACCACTCCCATCATTTAGTATTAATGTAGAATGTGAATCCATGGATCGGTCTAATTGCCAGTAGGAAGGATTTTTAGAAAGGCACTTTATTGTGGCTATAACCAAAGACATCCCCAAAGAAGGTGCCGTGTCCGTATGTAACAAGGCATCCGACCAGATACTTTTGCCCTGACTCACCTTCCCTGCCACCCCTGTGTATTGGAGACTGCTTTGAAATCTATCATACACAGAAACACATTTGAATTTGCTATTCAGTAACTAGGAAAATATATAGTCTCCCTTGTAACCAGAAGTTATTTTTATTCACTCCTTTTATCTAACTTTTTTTTTTTTTTTAAATAGTTTTTATTTGGAGACCAAAGCATAAGAAAGACAAAGATTGCTACAACATATGTCAAAGTATTCATACCTAGGATTACGGAATAGTATTTTCATAAGTGACATGTATATTGTGAGATTGTAAGAAAATAAGACTTGCTTTTGTCTCCATTTTTTTATTTTTCCTGTAAAAATCTCTCAATGTGAATTAACAATAAAGTCAACACAACGCCAAAAATACAAAATGTATCTAATCTTTTTTGAATACTAAAATATGGAGTTAGGGTGGAATTACTTATTTTTGTCCTCAAAAAACAAGGGGGTAAAAAGGTTCAACCTGCAGAGGCGACAAGCCTTCTTTACTGTGAGAACTGTGAATCTATGGAATAGTCACCGCAGGGGCCGTCACAGCAGGGACAGTAGATGGCTTTAAAAAAGGCCTAGATAATTTCCTAGTAATTTTCGATTCCCACATAACCCCTTTAATATAGACCCATTCTTGAATACCTTGGGATGTCTGTTTTTTTTAATAGTGTTCTCTTTGGGCCTATTATGTTGCGTTAACTGCAGTGACACATTGCAAAGACAGCATGGTGGCATAAAATGCACCATGAACAAAAAGCCACTCAAAAGTTAAAAAATAAATAAATGGACCACTTTAGTCCTTGAAAACATAAGAACATGCCCTGGCAATGGTTACATACACAATTCAGATATTCTCCTACTCCAGAGGAGTAAGGTAACAAGTTTTGGTCTGGGTATATGCAATTGTTCTACTAATCAAGAAACTGTAGTGGGCAAAACAGTCAAAAAGTGTATTTTTTTTTTCATGCCTTTAGCTATTTTTCTGCTCAAAGAAAAAAACATGGAATTTATTAATCATGCAAATAAAACACCCCACGTCTAGGAAAACAGAGTAAGGCGGGATTCACACGACCGGGTCGGGTCCGAGCCCGAGTGCCGGCCGGTAAAATCGGCCATTCTGCCCGGCCGGTTTGCATAAAGTTATGCATCCGTGCCGGGCCGGGCAGATCCGGACAGTGACATCAGCGGCAGCTCCTGAAGGGGAATCCCCATGTGTTCGGGGATTCCGCTTCAGGAGTTTCCCCTGATGTCACTGCCCAGATATGGACAGAGACATCAAGCGCTCTGTCCAGGAGCGGAATCCCCGAACACACGGGGATTCCGCTCCTTCAAGGAGCTAAAGTGCGGCTAGCACATAGCAGAGCGGGGAGATACCTCCCCGCTCTGCTATAGTGGCGTCGCTGCAGTAGTAGCAGCCGCAGCAGCTGCTGCTACTAGCGGCGCCATCTAAGGTGTCGCCGAGCCAGGGTGCTTTTAACAAGCAGGGGAAGGGAGCCAGCGCAGCGCTCCCTCCACCTGCTGCACACCCCGGCCCTGCAACACAGTGTGCAGCGATGCCATTCGTCAGAATGGCATCAACTCCTCCTCCTCACATGCACTCTGCGCTGTGAGGAGGAGGAGATAGAGCGCAAGCCACGGGAAACCCGGCCATCACTCGGAACACATTCCGGTGATGGCCGTGTAATACCCGGCCCCATAGACTTCTATGGGAGCCGGGCGGCCGGGTGCCCGGGCAAAGATAGAGCATGTCCTATTTTTTGACGGCCGGATTTTCCGGCCGTCAAAAAATCGGTCGTGTGAATAGCCCCATTAGGGGTCTATCATTCCTAATGCAGCCGGGTGCCGGCCGATTTATGAACGGCCGGCACCCGGACGGGAAACCCTGCCGTGTGAATGAGGCCTAAAAGTAGTTATGATATTCAAAACAGTTGCAAAAAAATAAAATAAAAAAAATGCACTTTGTGGATAGTGCCTTCGTCTTGCAATCACATTCTTATTGACGTTACTGTGCATGATGAAAATGAATGAAGGAGACGCTTGTAGGAGTGGTCACATGCCCGCATCAGATATATCTGTTATAATGTATGCGAGGTCAGTGGGTGGTGGATACAATTGCATGCGTATGCTGGAGATTTTACACTCCTCAACGTTGAAATTGAAACACCAAGAAGGGCGAGCCGTAAGGTTATACAAATGGAGGGAGTAGCAGGTGTCGCCAATATCTGCAAATTATCAAATTTTCAAGCACCGAGCTCCAATCTGTGGCATGTGGGGAGGCATAAAAACCAGATTGAAAGCAAAGTTTTTTAGCCACATGAAACCTCAGAAATCGGAACAAGTATTGTGGGGTGATTGTGCGATGCCTCCTGTTCGTTGACGTGCCAGTTATCGCCAACTGAGAGGGACCGAATAATTGAACTGAGCGACCTTGGCTTATCACTCCGGCAAATCGCTAGGCACCTAGGCCGAGATGTCAGCACTGTTTAACGTTGCGTGTCCGGAGGTTGGGAGAACAACAATGATCGGGAATGACTGCAAAAGGTGCGCAGTTGCGAACATCTACAGACGGATCGTCTGATTGGAAGAACGGCGCATAGTGATCCATTCTATACTACAAGCGAAATTGGACATCACATCCCAAGCCTAGGGCGGCAACCAGTGTCGACACAAACCATCAGAAGGCGTTTGCACAACATTTGGCCACAAGCCAGAAGTTCACTTACAAGTGTTCCATGGACCACACGCCACCGCTCTCAATGGCTATCATGGTGTACAGCAAGGTGGCAATGGAGGCCTATCCTCTTTAGCAAGGAGTCCCGTTTTTGTCTGGGATGCAATGGTCTGGATATCACGTGGGCAACGCCATGAAAAGGCCTTCACAAGGGAACGTCACACCGGTTCTACTCTCGGGATTATAATGTGCGGTAGCCGGACCTCTCTAGTCTTCATTTCAGGTACACCAACAGCTCAGTGTTACATCGATTTGGTAGTGGAACCAGCGGTACAGCGATTTTGCCAAAATGTCCCAGTAGCCGTTTTCAACAAGACAATGCCAAGATGTATGTTGCTCGTGCTACTGCGAGCAGCTACTGTGAGCAGTATTCATGGCCTAAATGTGCTACCATGGCCTGCGGCGTCCACGGACTTGTCTCCCATTAAGCACATCTGGAACGTCATTGGTCGGCAATTGCAAAGGGAACTACCAACGGCCAATCTTGATGATTTATGCATTCTGCGTGGCATAACATTCCTCAGACAACCATTAATAACCTCAGTGATAGCACGCAAAAGCGTGTAAGTGCGGGTATTTCTGCGCAAGGCGCTCATACTCTATGCTGAATAAATCAAGAAGTTTGGTATATAGTGTTTCCATTTTTTTTAATCATTTGCACATTTGCATATGTCTATCGATCCTGATATTTCCACAATTCCAAAACTTTTCCTTCTTGGTGTTGCAATTTCAATGTTGAGTGTATAAAACTTACATAAAAGCAAAACAAGTTTTTTTATTTTACAAATGGAAAAATACTTACTGCAGAAAATAGGATTATTCCTTGAAATATCTGTTCCGCAAGTTTTTGACCTTTATAGTCCTGTAAACACAAATAAGTTAGGAAAATAAAATGCGAAACATAAAAGTCCCAGATTACACACAGTTTTGAGTATTAGGCCACGCTCGCATGTGGTGAAAAAACGGTGCTGCGGATATGGCTGCAAATTCACTGCAAACGTGCATGCAGATTTTACAGCAAATTTCCATCCTTTGTATTGCAAAGGATGAAATCTGATACAAAATCTGCGACATACGTGGCATGTGAGGGATTTTCAGAACCCTGTGCAGATATTTCTATCACGTGTAAATGGGGTTTGTAATACCCCATTCACTTGGATTGTACTTTACTTTGCTGTTGAGTTTCAGTGCGGAACCTGCAGCAGATTAGCCATGTCTGAACGTGGCCTTAATGGGCCTGTACAAAATAAATGAAATAAAAGAGCAAATGTGTAAAGTAAGTAAGAAGTACAGCTGCAGAGGTGTTTTACCATCTTAGACATATGGGATTCTGTTAGATGCGGGTCTCAGCACCTATATGGAAGTCACCCGACCCCTGTGTCGTCTGGTGCGGCAGCCACTGAATCCAGGCGGTTGCTAGGAAAGAGAGGGTTGCGAATGTGTGCATAGCTCGGCTGTTTCTGTAACACCTTCTGAATGGGGAGACCCTCTCTCCACTAGTACCCGTGCAGGCGCAGCAGGCGACATGGGGGTCGGGTGACCCCCATTCTTGAGATAGGTGGATATGCCATAAATGTCTGAGATGGGAAAGCCCCTTTAATATCTGGTCTACAGGAAGCAGTTCTTTTTCTACCGCTTCAATGAGAGAAAAAAAAAAGCTGCATAAACAGCACAAAATCCCCAATGGATGGGGGAACAAATGAAAGAACAGAACAAACCCAAAAAAATCTTCTGTTTTTTTCCAAATCTTACAGATATGTAACATCTGGCTGAAGCAGCAAAAAACCTTGTGTGATAGGCTCTTGTTCACACCACACTTTTGCATCCTGCAAGGTTTTTTGTTCAAGATCAGACAAAAAAGTACCTAAAACAGGACGCAACGGGATTCCTATCATTTTGCATGCGGTTCTCATTGACTTCTACTGTAAAAAAAAAACAAAAAAAACCCAAACAAACAAACAGGAGCCATCTGGGCCGGGTTGAGGCTGTCAGAGCAGGAGTCGCTCTATGTTTAATGCCTCTCTTGCTAATAAAGACTGTTCCAATCGCAAAAATATATGGGGGCATACGGCAAGGGGTTGTTTTTAGGAGACCTTTTTAACCCGTTCGTGACCGCCCCATAGTGTTTTTATGGCTGGCTTTATTCCAAGGGAATCGCCTTTTTACGTCGCTGCATCAGAATAAATAAACCGAGCAGGGAGCCATTAAATCCCCCTGCTCTCAGCTACCAGAGGTAGCTGAGGGCTGGGGGAGTCCCTGCTCTAAGGCCTCATTCACACGGCAGGGTTTCCCGGCCGGGTGCCGGCCGTTCATAAATCGTCCGGCACCCGGCTGCATTAGGAATAATAGACCCCTAATGGGGCTATTCACACGACCGATTTTTTGACGGCCAGGAAAACCGGCCGTCAAAAAATAGGACATGCTCTATCTTCGCCCGGATACCCGGCCGCCCGGCTCCCATAGAAGTCTATGGGGCCGGGTATTACACGGCCATCACCGGGATGTGTCCCGAGTGATGGCCGGGTTTTCCGGAGCTTGCGCTCTATCTCCTCCTCCTCACAGCGCAGAGTGCATGTGAGGAGGAGGAGTTGATGCCATTCTGACGAATGGCATCGCTGTACACTGTGTGGCAGGGCCGGGGTGTACAGCAGGTGGAAGGGAGCGCTGCGTTGGCTCCCGTCCCCTGCTTGTTTTCCTGGCCCAGCGACACCTTCGATGGCGCCGCTAGTAGCAGCAGCTGCTGCTGCTGCGGCTGCTACTACTGCAGCGACGCCACTATAGCAGAGCAGGGAGGTATCTCCCTGCTCTGCTACGTGCTAGCCGCACTTTAGCTCCTTGAAGGAGCGGAATCCCCGTGTTTTCGGGGATTCCGCTCCTGGACAGAGCGCTTGATGTCTCTGTCCATATCTGGGCAGTGACATCAGGGGAAACTCCTGAAGCGGAATCCCCGAACACATGGGGATTCCCCTTCAGGAGTTGCCGCTGATGTCACTGTCCGGATCTGCCCAGCCCGGCACGGATGCATAACTTTATGCAAACCGGCCGGGCAAAATGGCCGATTTTACCGGCCGACACTCAGGCTCGGGAACGACCCGGTCGTGTGAATCCCGCCTAACGGGTGAGATCAATATCAGTATCGATCTCACCCGTTTAACCCCTCAGATGTGTCCCTCAATAGAGAGCGCCGCATCTGAGTGGTTTTGGAGAGAGGGAGGGAGCTCCCTCTCATCCCACTGGCACCCGGTGATCTTATCGCCGAGTGCCGGTGTCTTCTATGGCTGCCGGGGGGCCTAATAAAGACCCCCAGGTCTGCCTGCAGTGTATGCCTGCTAGGTCATGCCAGAGGCAGATGCCTGTCTGCTAGTTTTTCCCCTTACAAACGGCTTTATTATTAAAAAACAAAATAAAGTAAAAAAAGTTACACATATTTGGTATCGCCGCGTCCGTAACGACCCCAACTATAAACTTAATACATCATTTAACCCGCACGGTGAACGTCGTAAAAAATAATGCAAAAAATTTCTGTTTTCTGTTCATCCTGCCTTTAAAAAAATCGTGATAAAAAGGGATCAAAATGTCGCATCTACTATAAAATGGTACCAATAAAATTACAAGTCGTCCTGCATACAACTGCATTGGCAAAAAAAGAAAAAAAAAAAAAGTTATGGCTCTTCAAATATGGATGCACGAAAACAAATAATTTTATAAAAAAGTGCTTTTACAGTGTAAAAGTAGTAAAACATACAAAATCTATATAAATTTGGTATCGTTGCAATCACAACAACCCGCTGAATAAATTTATTGTGTTATTTATACCACACGGTAAACGGCGTAAATTTAGGATGCAAAAAAGTGGGCGAAATTGCTGTTTTTTTTCTATTCCCCCCCAAAAAAAAGTTAATAACAGGTAATCAATAAATTATATGTACCCCTAAATGGTGCTATTAAAAATTACAACTTGTCCCGCAAAAAAACAAGACCTTATACAGCTATGTCGAGACAAAAATTAAAAAGTTATAGCTCTTTGAATGAGATGATGGAAAAACGTAAAAAAATAGGCTGGTCATTAAGGGGTTAAGGCCTAAAATAAGTTGGTCACTAAGGGGTTAACCATGGAATGGGCTGAATAGAATTACAATTCCTGTTCAGTCTGTCAGCAGAACACAAGCTGTCCTACAGGGATACAGTGTGGACTTCATCTGAGCAGCAACAACATATTAGGGAATTGTTATTCATGTGATTGCCTAATACATTAGTGAATATTCCCAAATCTGCCTCTAAACGTTTATATTATCAGTGGCCATAGGCAGCGACTTCTCTGCTTCTATTCCGAACTTGTGATTTCTGCAGCCGTTTCATGGCGGTGAACAGAAAACGCCCTTCATACTTTTTTGGGGGTTTTAGAGAACTGTATGGTTCTTAAGATCTGCCGAGATGCTGTCAAACCACAACATACGCTAAGGGTATGTGCACACGCTAGCTGTCATTTACGTGTGAAAAGGCAGACTGTTTTCAAGAGAAAACAGCTGCCTCGTTTCACACGTAAATGCTCCTCCTCGCATTTTGCGAGGCGTCTGAGACGCTCGTAAATCTTGAGCTGTGCTTCATTGAGTTCAATGAAGAACAGCTCAAATTGCGTGGCAAAGAAGTGCCCTGCACTTCTTTGCCGAGGCAGTCCATTTACGCGTCGTCTAGCGTTATTAAATTTAAACATGCTCTTTTTAGGGCGTTTTTCGTTGCTTTTTTATTGGGTGTCATTTTGTACATGCTTTTTTTCTGTCATTTTTTAAGCCCTGTAGGGAAGCCTATGCGGGGGGGGGGGGGGGGGGGGGGGGACACTGAAAAAAACACCATACCCAGAGCTGCTAAAAATTTGATTAAAAAAACGCTACGTAAACACCATTACAAATGCACAAAAACCCAGCCTAAACCTGACGATTTTGTAACAATTTCATAAAAAGAAAAGAATAAAAAAAAACTACGTATAAGAATGTGATACATCGCGCGAGATTTATCTAACCGAGTGCAATCCGGTCGCTGCTCTCATTTTCCGAAGAGAACTGATTGGTTGCTTTGTGAAATGACTGCACTCAATTTTTGAAAAATCTCTTTTTCACGACCGCCCACCGTCTTGACGGCGGGCGGTGCAGCGGCTTCGCCTACAGCGACATCTTTTGGCGTCGCTGTAGAAGAGGCTGACGAGTGCTCCAGTGAGAGCTCATCCACTAAGCAGGAGTTGTAACTTACAGCTCCTGAACGCAGCTGCGACCGGAAGACATTCTGACCCCAGCTGTTTAACCCTTTGATCGCCGCGGTTTCTGGCTGCAACCACGATCGAAGACCGAAGAATCTATCTGCAGTCAGCCCTGGGGACCTAGAATGGACCCCAGGGCTGTCTGCTCAGTATGCCTGCTCTTATGGTACACGATGTGCTGTATGTATACTGTCATAATGACAATGTAATGTATACAAGAATATGCTAATATATTAGAAGTAAAAAAGAAAAGTTATCCCTTAATGGGATTTAAAAAAAATAAAAAATGGAACAAAAAATTAATAAAAACTGTCCAAAAAAATGAAGTAATTTTGCGGAAAATACATTTTATTGCCCAAACATTACAAAAACTCTACACATATTAGGTATCTACATGACCGCAATAACCTAAAGAATTAATTTAACAGTTTATTTAGCGTGAAACGTTAACGGGATAGAAACTAAACAGAAAAAAAAAATTTCAGAAAATCGCTTTTTCCTATATTTACGTCGTAAAAATAAAATTCTATAACTTAGTGATTTTTTTTTTTCTACCCCCAAACCACGCAAAGAAAATAAAAAATTTCTCTTGCAGAAAACAAGGTCTTATACGGCCACGTCAACGAAAAAATGTAAAAGTTCTGGCTGCTGAAAAGCAGAAACTGAAAAACTTAGCTAATCATTAAAGAGGCTCTGTCACCAGATTTTGCAGCCCCTATCTGCTATTGCAGCAGATCGGCGCTGCAATGTAGATTACAGTAACGTTTTTATTTTTAAAAAACGAGCATTTTTGGCCAAGTTATGACCATTTTCGTATTTATGCAAATGAGGCTTGCAAAAGTACAACTGGGCGTGTTGAAAAGTAAAAGTACAACTGGGCGTGTATTATGTGCGTACATCGGGGCGTGTTTACTACTATTACTAGCTGGGCGTTGTGTATAGAAGTGTCATCCACTTCTCTTCACAACGCCCAGCTTCTGGCAGTGCAGCACTGTGACGTCACTCACAGGTCCTGCATCGTGTCGGCACCAGAGGCTACAGATGATTCTGCAGCAGCATCGGCGTTTGCAGGTAAGTCCATGTAGCTACTTACCTGCAAATGCTGATGCTGCTGCAGAATCAAGTGTAGCCTCTGGTGCCGACACGATGCAGGACCTGTGAGTGACGACACAGATCTGCACTGCCAGAAGCTGGGCGTTGTGAAGAGAAGTGGATGACACTTCTATACACAACGCCCAGCTAGTAATAGTAGTAAACACGCCCCGATGTACGCACATAATACACGCCCAGTTGTACTTTTACTTTTCAACACGCCCAGTTGTACTTTTGCAAGCCTCATTTGCATAAATACGAAAATGGTCATAACTTGGCCAAAAATGCTCGTTTTTTAAAAATAAAAACGTTACTGTAATCTACATTGCAGCGCCTATCTGCTGCAATAGCAGATAGGGGCTGCAAAATCTGGTGACAGAGCCTCTTTAAGGGGTTAAAGACCCCTTCATGACTGTTTTCACGGCATTAATATCGGTTTCTATTACATTGTACTGCCGAGGTCCCATTGTTAGTAAGATTATAGCGGTGTCTTTACGGATTACATTATCCGTTGGGATCACATATATTAGGTTTCTTTTTATTATAAATAAAACCAGAAACTGCCCATGGTTATTCTTGGGTACAGCTGGCATTTATACATCCCGGTCACCGTAGGATCTGAGTGTTATCCTCATGTACAGCACCGAGCTATGCCGCAGCCACGAGTGTATAGCACAGGACGCTGCGGGTCATCCTCTCTCTTTATAATCGTCAGGTGCCGCTTACCATCTGGGTAGGGATAGAAGCGAATAGATCCAACATGATGACAGCTGAACGGGTCTCTTCTACAAACTGCTCCTAGCCCGGAAACACAAAGACCACCGAGAAGCGTCACCCCAAGACAGGACCCCTAAGGTGTCCCTGACACTGCCTGACAGGAAGCAGGTCAGTGCTGGACAATTTCGCTGCTCAGTATTATACTAACGGAAGGCTGCCACCAATATTAAGAAGCAAATGCTCTTATAATTCAAGCTAGAATATTCTAGGGCGTCTCAATGTTTGGCTAAATTTAGCAGAACGGGGTCCTTCGGGAACGCCATGTTTTTTTAGGGCAATAATCCTTTAAAATAAATATCGTACACCAGCCAGCATCGTCAAATGAGCATGTGTGTCGGCGTAGTATTTCGTTTTAAAATTGTATTTTTGTCACGGTAAGGTGTTACGTTATTTATCATGCTATAAAAAAAGAAATTGACCACAACAAAGATGGCGACCGGCAGCTCTGGTAGTTCAATTTGGTCATGTGGTACCGTTTTCTACTCACGTGACGGGGATAGGCGTGGCCTGCAGCTGGATTATTGCTTATGTTGAGTTGGCAATTTGGCTGCATGTAGTTGTGTTGGGAGGCGGGTCCTGCGTGCAGCGGCGGCATGTATGTATGTATGTATGTATGTATGTATGTATGTATGTATGTATGTAATGTATGTTATATCTATGCGTGCTACATGTCTCTAATTCGAATTAGTATTTGTTCCTTTATATTTACTATTGTATGTCAAGTCTAATAGTGCTCCTTTAAATGATGATTGCTTTAGCATTTATTTTTATTAACCACTACTTGTAATACATATTGCATAAGATGGCCATATACAATCCAATCATTCAGCAATGCAACCAATAATCTGTGGTTGCGGGGGTCATTCATGCTTCTAGGGTGGTGAAAAGATTTGTTCAGACCAGTAAAAATGTACAGATGTAGGAGAGCTGAAGCTGTCAGGTGTAGTAGAGTCTGTTGGCATTGTGATACCTGCAGGTTTACATTGGATTAATGGTAAAGACCTGTGTACACAAAACGACTGGTTTAGGTCTGATTGGCTGGGAGCAGTGAGTGTTCCTTGTGAATGAGAAAAACAATGAACGATAAGGGTATGTTCACACGCAGTGACTAAAAATGTCTGAAAATACGGAGCTATTTTCAGGCGAAAACAGCTTCTGATTTTCAGACGTTTTTGTAAGAACTCACGTTTTTCGCGGTGTATTTTACCACCGTTTTTGGAGCTGTTTTTCAATGCAGTCAATGAAAAATGTCCCAAGAAGTGTCCTGCACTTCTTTTGACGAGCCGTCATTTTACGCGCTGTATTTTGACAGCATCGCGTAAAATGAAGGCTCGTGGGAACAGAACACCGTAAAACTCATTGAAAGCAATGGGCAGATGTTTGTAGGTGTATTAGGGGCGTTTTTCAGCCGTAATTCAAAGCGTAAAACTCCCAAATTACGTCTGAAAACTCTGCGTGTGAACATACCCTAAGAAGTTTGTTCGTCATAGATAAAAGTCTTAGCTCAGACGTTAAACTTTGAATGATCTTCCATATAAGCGGTTTATCATTCCAGATGTGAAGTGTAGGCTAAATTCACACTTGCGTGGTATAATCTGTTACTCTGATCCGTTTTTATATTAAAATAACTGATAAAAACGGATCCGTTAAAAATCCCACTGAAATCGGGGTCTGTTCACATTAGCATTGCCTTTACGTTGAGGGGTTCTGTCAGAGTTTTCCGTCGGGTTAACCCCTCAACGGAAGGGCAAACAGAAACCTTCAGCTTCCATTTGCATCACCATCGATCTCAATGGTGACTGAAACGTTGCTAAAGGTTTCCGTTTATCACCGTTGTGACGGGTTCCGTTGTTTTGACAGAATTGGTGCATGCTGCGCTATTGTGTCCGGTAAAATCACGGACACCCTGACAGAAAGCCGACGGAACCCATTGAAGTCAATGGGTTCCGTCGGCAACCGGCGGTGTCCATTGTGCAACAGAACCGTTGGTTCTGTTATTCCCTTGTTCTGCTGGCAGAACAACGGAATTGCACAACGCAGATGTGAACCTAGCCTAAAAAAATTAAACTTTACTAATGAGATTTACGGAAACAAGCTACGCTTTTCATTTCAAAACAGCCACCTCTCCACACAGTCACCGCCCAAATTTGGTGACCAATGGCTGCCACACCCGGTGCGGTTGACCCCCGATCTCGACATAGGTGCGGATCCCAGAGCTGCGACCCAAATCTATTAGACATTTATGGCATATCCAGAGCTCATCTCCTGCTTTATAACATGCTACCTGCAGATTGGACCCCATGTTCAATGTGACCGGTTCCTTTTACGCGTCAAACTACTAACAAGAGCACGTAGAACCATTAGAAGAGCACGTAGAACCATTAGAAGAGCACGTAGAACCATTAGAAGAGCACGTAGAACCATTAGAATAGCACGTAGAACCATTAGAATAGCACGTAGAACCATTAGAAGAGCACGTAGAACCATTAGAAGAGCACGTAGAACCATTAGAAGAGCACGTAGAACCATTAGAAGAGCACGTAGATCCATGACAAGAGCACGTAGATCCATGACAAGAGCACGTAGATCCATGACAAGAGCACGTAGATCCATGACAAGAGCACGTAGATCCATGACAAGAGCACGTAGATCCATGACAAGAGCACGTAGATCCATGACAAGAGCACGTAGATCCATGACAAGAGCACGTAGAACCATGACAAGAGCACGTAGATCCATGACAAGAGCACGTAGATCCATGACAAGAGCACGTAGATCCATGACAAGAGCACGTAGATCCATGACAAGAGCACGTAGATCCATGACAAGAGCACGTAGATCCATGACAAGAGCACGTAGATCCATGACAAGAGCACGTAGATCCATGACAAGAGCACGTAGAACCATGACAAGCGCACGTAGAACCATTACAAGAGCTCGCTACCTGTTAAAAATCGCAACGACACAAGCAGAGAATTCATAATTTGGGATTCTGTTTTTCCACCTTGACATTGTTACCTCCTGTCTGTTAGATATTCTAAAGATAACTCCTACTGACATGTTTTCTTGTTTCGCAGATTGGAAAATTTTACATAAAGGAACCGAGACAAATAATCTAGAATGACATGCCGCAAAGGTAAAACCTTTTAGACCTTTGTATTGAAGGTTGTTGATTCTGTATTATATGACATAAATAATCCACTGCGTTGCAAATTACTTACTGTGAAATGTTATTAAAATGTGCAATTTAGTTTTAAATCAGAATTCTCTTGCTTTCTTTTAACCAGAGAGCATTGTGGGAGCTTCGGTGACACTCCCTCTTATTTGGTGACGGCTACCTTTCTTGACTCCACAATAAATATGCATGCTCGGATTTGACAAGTATAAACATATTTCCACAGGCGTTAGGATAAGTGGCTGCCAGGCACCTCTTGCACTGCTTGTCTCCTGAGGAAATAAAGGATTGGTAATGCTCAAGTCCAACACCGGCAATCCTTGCTTCCCCTGAAAGCTGATGTTGGGGGACAGTCGGACTGACCCCATACAAATTAGATTATTGGCGAAATCAGTGGGATCCACCAACAATTATCTAATGTGTATAGCCGGCTAAAGCTGGAATCACACGTGCAGTTTTTTTTAGATGAAGCCAAGAGGGAATACAAAAATAAAAGACATTTATATCTTTCCGTTGTAGTTTTCCTTCCTTCAGGATCCACTCCCGGCTCTTGCTAAAACATAACCGCTCCAAAAACGGCATGTGTGATTCCATCCTTAGGCTGGGTTCACACTGAGTTTTTTGCAGGCCTCAAAATTCAGTTTGGAAGTTTGAGGCAGATTTTCCTCTTCCCTGCATGCCGATTTTCGCTGCGTTTTTCGCCCGCGGCCATTGAGCGCCACAGGCATAAAACGCTGCGAAATACGCTTTCTCTGCCTCCCATTGATGTCAATGGGAGGGTCATAGGCATAAACGCCCGAAGATAGGGCATGTCGCTTCTTTCTCCCGCGAGACGGTTTTACCGCCCGTGGGAAAAAGACGCCTCCCATTGAAACAATGGGAGGCATTTTTTGGCCGTTTTTGACGAGTTCTGCGGCGCAGTTTCCGTGTCAAAAAACTTGTCAAAAAACTCTGTTTTCAATATCCTGTTAGGATTTCGGCGCGCCTTCTGCACCTAGATGCTGACAGAATCCGCTTATATTTTGCGTGTGAATCGAATATTTAATACTCCATTCACACGCTCCGGAAAATATCTGCGTGGAAACATGAATGCTGAAAAGCATCAGATTAGCCCCATTGAATTACAATGTGGCTGTCCTGCGTGACCAATCTGCAGCAGAAATCAAAGTGTGAACTGTGGATTTTTGCTATGGATTTTCCAAAAAATCAATGCCAATGAGAACGCCATACTGTGTGAACATCGCCTTCAAGGGGTTTTTCGAAGACCTAACAACAAGCCCCAACCTGCTCCAAGTGAACAAACTTTAATATACCTGCTGACCAGCAAAGCAACAGTGCAGCAGTCCCCATATACCAACAGGTAAGTCCTGTAGGCCTCAGGTTTACATTGTGTGTTGGCAGCGTTATTATGTGTCCCAATGACATAACCGTGCAGCAGTCACATGATATACACAGGTGTCCGCTCAATGACCAACGGCAGTGCCCCATTCTACGCAGGTGCTATAGATGAAGGTTTATAACGCCTGCATATGCACGAGCTCCAGAAATTCTGAGTTGGCTGTGGACGAAGTGGTCACGTGTGTATGTCACATGAACGAGAAGGCGGTTTGTTTTGACTACGACCGATGGCTAATAAAGGCTAGTTAGTCATTTACACTTCTTCATACCCTCCGCGCTTTCACCACCTTTGACTACCAAGTGGCCAACATCTTTAAGCGTTTATTAGGGGATTCGTTTCAGAAATGTGCTCAGATTTCCTAACCTTTAACATCCCATGTCATTGCTGAATCAAATACTGTAAGTTGGTGTCTTTCAGTGAATATCGTGGTGATATTGGTCGCGGCAGTGATTTTCCTCCTCATCCTCCATCATAATCTGTTGGGCCTGAGTGATATATTGAAGAGGCAAGGTTCAGGTGAGGAGAATTCAGGAACCACTTCAGTCAATTAATGTGTCCAATAGTCTTTCTATTTCATATTTGCCTGGACATGTCTTATCAAATTATTTTCTATAGGTTCATTTCAATATTTGTGATTTTATTTTAAAAAATTTTTTTTTTTTTTTTTTCCCCCAATGTCCAGATTCCAGCCTTGTAGGATTTCAGCATATTGATTTCCTCCCAGAAGCTCCAGATGAGAAAAATGTCGTGGAGGTTCCTGTGGTTATTACTGCTGTAGAAAGCCGACTCGGAGGGGTCATTGCTGCGATCAACAGTATTTCCAGTAATACACAGTCCAGTGTCACTTTCTACATTGTGACCATGAATGATACCAAGGATCATCTCAGGTATTATGGTCACCACTGGAAAAAGAGGGTCAGGTTGTGACGCTACTAGGCATCTTATGGGGCCATCCAAAATCATTGATTGGATGGCCACATACTAGTAAATCAGAAGTTAGAGCCTCAACTAAAGGTTGGTCATTGTGTTTATTATTCTTCCTTCAGGACCTGGCTCAGTGACTCTAAGTTAAAAAATATCAAGTATAAAATTCTGGACTTCGATTCTCAGGTCCTTGAGGGGAAAATACGAGTGGATGAGCGTGCGAAACCTGTAAGTAAATGTAGCCATTACTTTACAATATGTATCTAGGAATAACTTGTTTGAGATCATATCATCCATTTTATTCCTCTCTCCTTAGTTAACATTTGCAAGATTCTACCTCCCTAATTTGGTCCCTGGTATAGAGAAGATAATTTATCTCGATGATGATATTATTGTTCAAGGTACAATTTTCTCTCAATTTGTAATATTTATAGGGAAATTTTCTCTCCTTTTAGTTATAGCTTTTTATAAAAGTCAAATATAATGCATGTATTACATACTGATATCTGGTAGTTCCCTCCCAGTGCTGTAATTGTAACATACAGTTGACACCCTGCTGCAATGGCCGCATCTGTAACGACCCACTACTATTTATTATGTTTACCATTTATTCCACATGGTCAACGCTGTAAAAAGAAACCTAAAAAATAATAGCAGAATTACAGTTTTGTTTTTGTATTTTTGTTCATTCTGCCTCTCTAAAAAGGAATAAAAAGTAATCTAAAAGTTGTATGTACGCCAAAATGGTACCAATGAAAATCACAGGTTGTCCAGCAAAAAACAAGCCCTCTCGCATCTCGGTTGATATATAAATAACACAATAGTTCTTGGAATGCAGCGACACAAAACCAAATGATTTTCTATAAAAAGTTTCTGTTGTGCAAAGGTAGTAAAACATTAAAAATATATATATATATATATATATATATATACACTTGGCATTGTCGTCATTGTACTGACCCGCAGAATAAAGTTATCATGTTAATTATTCTGCACAGTGAACGCTGTAAAGACTAATCCCCAAAAACAGTGGCGGAATTGCTGCTTGTTGTCCATTACGCCCCCCCCCCCCCCTTTAAAAGTAAAAAATACATTGTATGTACACCACAACCAAAAAAAATAGTGCTTAAAGCCCCTAAGCCCTTATTCACACGACAGGGTTTCCCGGCCGGGTGACGGCCGTTCATAAATCGGCCGGCACACGTCTGCATTAGGAACAATAGACCCCTAATGGTGCTATTCACACGACTGATTTTTTGACGTCCCGGGATACCTGGCCGTCAAAAATTGGGACATGCCCTATTTTCGGCCGTTTACCCGGCCGCCCGTCTCCCATAGAATTCTATGGGGCCGGGTAATACACGGCCATCACCGGAATGTGTCCTGAGTGATGGCCATGTATTCCGTCGCTCGCGCTCTCTCTCCTCCTCCTCCTCACAGTGCAGAGTGCATGTAAGGAGGAGGAGGGTCTTTTTTTGCTCCCTGTAGGAGTTGGAATCTCCAATCCCCGGCTGGGGATTCCGCTACAGGAGAAGTGAGTGACTACACTGTCCATATATGGACACAGCGACGTCACTCACTTCTGAAGCGGAGTTCCCGACCTGTGGCAGGGAATTCCTCTCCAGGAGAAATCAGTGATTACACTGTCCATCTATGGACATTGAAGTCAGTGACTTCTCCTGGAAGGGGGGGATAGGTGCAACCTACAGGGGGCTGGGTGGCATTACATACAGGGGGCTGGGTGGCATTACATACAGGGAGCTGGGTGGCATTACATACAGGGGGCTGGGTGGCATTACATACAGGGGGCTGGGTGGCATTACCTGCCGGGGGCTGGGAGGCATTACCTGCCGGGGGCTGGGAGGCATTACCTGCCGGGGGCTGGGAGGCATTACCTGCCGGGGGCTGGGAGGCATTACCTGCCGGGGGCTGGGAGGCATTACCTGCCGGGGGCTGGGAGGCATTACCTGCCGGGGGCTGGGAGGCATTACCTGCCGGGGGCTGGGAGGCATTACCTGCCGGGGGCTGGGAGGCATTACCTGCCGGGTCTGGGTGGCATTACCTGCAGAGGGTTGGGTGGCATAACTGCCGGGGGCTGGGTGGCATTACCTGCAGAGGGCTGGGTGGCATTACCTGCAGAGGGCTGGGTGGTATTACCTACAGGGGACTGGGTGGCATTACCTACCAGGGGGGCTGTGGCATTATCTACAGAGGGCTGTGTGTGGCAACAAATTTAAATGAAATTCATCCGATTTTAAAATGGACAGGGAAAAAAACTGATGCAAAACGGGTCAAAATCGGCCGTTAAAAACGGCAACATGGCCCGGAACGTATGCAAACCGGCCGGGAAAAACGGCCCAAAACGGCCGTTTTTATCGGCCGACACTCGGACCCTGTCGTGTGAATGAGGTCTTAGTGACCAGCCTATTTTAGGACTTAAAGAGGCTCTGTCACCAGTTTATAACTGCCCTATCTTCTACCTAATCTTATAGGCGTTTTAATGTACATAAGTGACGTTTTTGTTTTTTAAAAAAACGTTTATTTTTGACAAAGTTATGACTATTTTAAGTGTTATGCAAATTTGTTCTTAATGCCCAAGTGGGCGTTTTTTTACTCTTGACCAAGTGGGCGCAGTAAAGTGAAGTGTATGACAGTGACCAATCAGCATCATACACTTCTCTTCATTCTTTCATGCTTAATCCACAGCAAAGCAGGATCACGCGAGATCACGCTATGCTGTCACTTACTCCCGTAGTTCCTTCACACAAGCGACTGGAGTATGACCAGACATCTCCTCCAGTATTTTTTCACTTATTTTTATTATTGACCTTATTAAAGAGGCTCTGTCACCAGATTTTGCAACCCCTATCTGCTATTGCAGCAGATAGGCGCTGCAATGTAGATTACAGTAACGTTTTTATTTTAAAAAAACGAGCATTTTTGGCCAAGTTATGACCATTTTTGTAGTTATGCAAATGAGGCTTGCAAAAGTCCAAGTGGGTGTGTTTAAAAGTACAAGTCCAAGTGGGTGTGTATTATGTGCGTACATCGGGGCGTTTTTAATACTTTCACTAGCTGGGCGCTCTGATGAGAAGTAACATCCTCTTCTCTTCAGAACGCCCAGCTTGTGACAGTGCAGATCTGTGACGTCACTCACAGGTCCTGCATCGTGACGGCCACATCGGCACCAGAGGCTACAGTTGATTCTGCAGCAGCATCAGCGTTTGCAGGTAAGTCGATCTTACCTGCAAACGCTGATGCTGCTGCAGAATCAACTGTAGCCTCTGCTGCCGATGTGGCCGTCACGATGCAGGACCTGTGAGTGACGTCACAGATCTGCACTGTCACAAGCTGGGCGTTCTGAAGAGAAGAGGATGTTACTTCTCATCAGAGCGCCCAGCTAGTGAAAGTATTAAAAACGCCCCGATGTACGCACAT
The DNA here is from genome assembly GCF_050947455.1 of Rhinoderma darwinii. Lineage (NCBI taxonomy): Eukaryota > Metazoa > Chordata > Amphibia > Anura > Rhinodermatidae > Rhinoderma > Rhinoderma darwinii. Next base: position 108,275,949 of record NC_134693.1, on the reverse strand, counting down.
AATACACACCCACTTGGACTTGTACTTTTAAACACACCCACTTGGACTTTTGCAAGCCTCATTTGCATAATTACAAAAATGGTCATAACTTGGCCAAAAATGCTCGTTTTTTAAAAATAAAAACGTTACTGTAATCTACATTGCAGCGCCTATCTGCTGCAATAGCAGATAGGGGTTGCAAAATCTGGTGACAGAGCCTCTTTAAACCCTTTTTTTTTTTTATACTTTTTTACTTGTTCCACTAGGGGACTTCACTATGCGATCGTCCGATTGCTTTTAACACCTTCCCGACATTTGCCGTATGGGTACGCCATGGAAAGCATTGACTTCCCGCATTTTGCCGTACCCATACGCCGAATGTTTGGCACCGGCTCAGAAGCTGAGCCGGTGCCATCATCACCGGATCTCAGCTGTATCTTACAGCTGACATCCGGCTGTAACGGCGGGGACCAAAATTAGCTTCGATCCCCGCCATTAACCCCTTAAGTGCAGTGCTCAAACGTGATCGCTGCATTTAAGGTGTTTGCAGCTCATCGGAACCCCAGCAATTAAATTGCCGGGGTTCCGGTGGCTGCTATGGCAACCGGAGGCCTAATACTGGCCTCCCGGTCTGCCTAGCATGGAAGCCGGTCAAGATCCGCCCGGCGGCGGAGCCTGATCGGCTTCCGTAGCCGTCGGCAAGATGGCGCCGGGTCAGGAGCTGATCCGGCGTCATCAGCGGTGGAAGTCAGCTGTATGTTACAGCTGACATCCACCTGTAACGGCAGGAACCGGAGCTAGCTCCGATCCCTGCCATTAACCCCTTCGATGCAGCAATCGAAAGCGATTGCTGCATCGTAGCGGTTACTAGCAGATCGCCAGCCCTGATAGGCAATCGGGACTGGCGACTGCTGCTATGGCAACAGGAGACACAATGGTCTCCTGCTCTGCCATTACGGAAGCCGATTAGGCTCCGCCGGGAGGCGAAGCCTAATCGGCTTGCTGTCAGTGAATAACTGACAGATCTAATACATTGCACTACGTAGGTAGTGCAATGTATTAGAAAAAAATAAATCTGACCGCTGGACCTTCAAGTCCTCTAGTGGGACTTGAGAAAAAGTGTAAAAAATAAAAGTTTGAAAATAATAAAAGTTTCAAGTAATAAAATAAAACACAATCTACTCTTAAGTCCTTTATTATTGAAAAAAATAATAAACCATACGTATTTGGTATCGCTGCGACCGTAACGACCTGAGGTATCAAAATATTATATTATTTATTGCACGCGGTGAACAGCGTAAAAAAAAAAACGTAAAAAACTATACCAGAGTTTCTGTTTTTTGGTCACTTTGCCCTATAAATATAGGAATAAAAAGTGATCAAAAAGTCGCACGTATTCCAAAAATGGTACCTATAGAAACTATAGCTTGTCTCGCAAAAAACAAGCCCTCATACAGCTCCGTCGCCAAAAAAATTAATAAGTTATGGTTCTCACAACTTGGCGACAGAAAAAATACATTATTTTTACAAAAGTAGTTTTATTGTGCAAAAAGCTGTAAAACATAAAAAAGTCCTATAAATTAGGTATCGCCGGAATCGTACTGACCCGCAGAATAAAGTTAACATGTAGTTTATAACGCATGGTGAATGCTGTATAAAAAAAACTTAATAAAACTATGCCAGAATTGCGTTTTTTTTTGTTTACCTGGCCTCCCAAAAAATAGGATAAAAGGTGATCATAAAGTCGCATGTACCCCAAAATGGTACCAATAATAACTACAGCTCGTCCCGCAACAAACCAGCCCTCCTACCGCTACGTCTATGAAAATTAAAATTAGTTATGGCTTCAATAAGTCAGGAAATAAAAAATATGCCGTTGTGCCCGAGGGGAACATTTCTTCTGTTTGAAGAGGCTATATATCAAGGACCTAAAATTAGGGAACCAGGAAAGGGAGGTCCCAAACATATCCGCTGGAAGCGACGGTGCCCGTATTATACCAGGACAACACTTCCCAGCAAAATTCCCCAAACTGCAAAGGCGCGGAGTGTGGACCAAAAGGGGGATAAGAAATGACGCCATATATCAGTGCGACACCGGCCTGTGCAGAAAGGATTGAGCACAGTCTAACACACATCTATGGATCATTTTATTGTTTTTTTTTTTACCCCATTATTATAACCACCTGACTATGCCCCTTATATACTCTGCCCAGCTTACATGTACCCCCACATTATAAACGGAAACACCAGCAATACTCAAACAAATCTACTACCAAGCAAAATCCGCTCTCCAAAAGCCAAATGGCGTTTCCTCCCATCTGAACCCTACAGCGTGCCCAAACAGCAGTTTCCTTCCACATATATGGCATCGTCATACCCGGGAGAACCCTTTTAGCAATTTTTGGGGTGTGTTCCTTCCACTGAAATGGCATATCTAGGGAAAAATATAAATTTTTAATTTGCACCATCCGCAGTCATTTATGGAAAAGACCTGTGTGGTGAAATGCTCACTACACCCCTTAACAAATGCCTTGAGGGGTGTAGTTTCCAAATGGGGTCACTTCTCAGGGGTTTCTTTTTATTATTTCACATCTGAGCCTCTGCAGTTGTGAACCAATACTTTGTAAATCGCCAAATTAGGCCTCATTTTGACATGGTACGCTTTCACTCCTGAGCCTGGTCGAATGTCCAGGCAAAAGATTAGTGCCCCATGTAGGGTGTTTCTAAAACCAGGAAACCAAGCATAATAATTAGAGAGCTGTCTTGTTATGGTGGCACAAGCTGGGCACCACATATTGGCATATCTATGGAAAAAAATCCAATTTTCGCTCTGCAACATCGAGTTCACACTAATTTCTACAAAACACCTGCAGGGTTAAAATGCTTACTACACCCCTAGGTAAATGCATTGAGGGGTGTAGTTTCCAAAATTGGGTCACTTCTGGGGGGTTTCCACTGTTTTGGGCCCACAGGCGCCCAGAAACCAATCCAGCAACATCTGCACTCCAAATGGCGGTCCTTCCCTTCTGAGCCCTGCCGTGTGCCCAAACAGCAGTTTATGACCACATATGGGGTATTGCCGTACTCGGGAGAAATTGCTTTACAAATGTTGGTTTCTTTTTTTTTTTTTCCTTTTATTTGTTGCGAAAATGAAAAAAATTGCGCTAAAGCTACGTCTTATTGAAGAAAAAGGATTGTTTTTATTTTCACTGCCCAATTCTAATAAATTCTATGAAATATCTGTGGGGTCAAAATGCTCACTACACCCCTAGATGAATTCCTCAAGAGGTGTAGTTTCCTAAATGGTGTCACTTTTTGGGCGTTTTCATTGTTTTTTCCCCTCAGGGGCTTTGCAAATGTGACATGGCCTCCGCAAACCATTCCTGTGTCTCCAAACAGCAGTTTATTACCACATGTGGGGCATTGTTTTACTCGGGAGAAATTGCTTTAATTTTGTGGTGCTTTTTCTCCTTCAGTCCTTGTGGAAATGAGAAACCTAAGCTAAAGCTACATTTTCTTTGAAAAAATGTAGATTTTTATTTTCAGGGCCTACTTCCAATAATTTCTGCAGAAAAACTGTGGGGTCAAATCGCTCACTATACCCCTAGATAATTTCCTCAATGGGTGTAGTCTCCAAAATGGGGTCACTTGTGGGGCGTTTCCACTGTTTTGTCTCCTCAGGGGCTTCGTAAATGTGACCTGGCCTCCGCAAACCATTCCTGCTAAATGTGATCTCCAAAAGCCAAATGGCACTCCATCCCTTCTAAGCCACTCCGTGTCTCCAAACAGCCATTTATTACCACATGTGGGGCATTGTTTTACTCGGGAGAAATTGCTTTACAAATTTTACGGTGCTTTTTCTCCTTCAGTCTTTGTGGAAATGAGAAAAAATTAGCTAAACCTACATTTGAAAAAATTTAGATTGTCATTTTCAGGGCCTACTTCCAATAATTTATGCAAAACACTCACTATACCCCTAGATAATTTCCTCAATGGGTTTAGTTTCCGAAATGGGGTCACTTGTGGGGTGTTTCCACTGTTTTGTCCCCTGAGGGGCTTTGTAAATGTGACATGGCCTCCGCAAACCATTCCTGCTAAATTTGAGCTCCAAAAGCCAAATAGCGCTCTTTCCCTTCTAAGCCCTCCCGTGTCTCCAAACAACCGTTTATTACCACATGTGGGGTATTGTTTTACTCGGGAGAAATTGCTTTACAAATTCCTTTAGTCCTTGTGGAAATGAGAAAAAAAATCGCTAAACCTACATTTTCTTTGAAAAAATTTAGATTTTAATTTTCACAGCCTACTTCCAATAATTTCTGTAAAAAACCTGTGCGGTCAAAATGCTCACTATACCCCTAGATAATTTCCTTGAGGTGTGTAGTTTCCCAGATGGGGTCATTTTTGGGCGATTTTGACTGTTTTGGCACCGCAAGAGCCCTTCAAACCTGACATGGTGCCTAAAATTTATTCTAACAAAAGTAAGGCCCCAAAATCCACTAGGTGCTCCTTTACTTCTGAGGCCGGTGCTTCAGTCCAGTAGCACGCTAGGGCCACATGTGGGATATGTCCTAAAACTGCAGAAACCGGGCAACAAATATTGAGTTGCATTTCTCTGGTAAAACCTTCTGTGTTATAAAAAAAATTGTATTAAAAATTTATTTCTGCAAAAAAATATGAAATTTTGTAAATTTCACCTCTACTTTGCTTTAATTCCTGTGAAATGTGTAAAGGGTTAAGACATTTTCTAAATGCGGTTTTGAATACTTTGAGGGGTGAAGTTTTTAAAATGGGGTGACTTTTTGGGGGTTTCTAATATATAAGGCCCTCAAAGCCACTTCACAACTGAACTGGCCCCTGTAAAAATGGCCTTTTGAAATTTTCTTGAAAATGTGAGAAATTGCTGCTAAAGTTCTAAGCCTTGTGATGTCATAGAAAAATAAAAGGATGTTCAAAAAACGATGCCAATCTAAAGTAGACATATGGGGGATGTTAATTAGCAACAATTTTGTGTGGTATAACTGCCTGTCTTACAAGCAGATACATTTAAATTGAGACAAATGCTAATTTTTGAAATTTTGGGCTAAATTTTGGTGTTTTCCACAATTAAATACTGAACATATTGAGCAAATTTTGCCGGTAGCTTAAAGTCCAATGTGTCACGAGAAAACAATCTCAGAATCGCTTGGATAGGTGAAAGCGTTCCGGAGTTTTTACCACATAAAGTGACACGTCAGATTTGAAAAATGAGGCTCGGTCAGGAAGGTCAAAAGTGGCTAAAGAGGGAAGGGGTTAAAATACACTGCAATATTTTTGTATTGCAGTGTATTCCTGCCTGTCCTTGTAAAATGGACAGGTGCCTCTGACATGGCTTAGCAAGCATAACTAGTGGCAGACCTGGGGGCCTTTATTAGGCCCTTCGGCTGCCATAGAAACCACCGACACCCTGCGATCTTACGCCGGGTGCCGGTGGGGTGAGAGAGGGAGTCCTCTCAATGATGGACTTGCGCTCAATATTCATGAGCTTCAGCTAGCTCCGCCCACCGACCACTGATTGGCAGCTTTCTCCCCATGCACAGTATAGGAAGAAAGCTGTCATCCAGCGGATGGTGGGTGGGGCTAGCCGCAGCTCATGAATACGAGCTGCTGAAGAATAAATTAACAAAAACTACTGAACACTGAAAAGTGAGTGATACAGCATTTGAATCGGGGTCTCTGACACTACTTTATGCTGCCCTCAGGGCAGCATAATCCTCTTGACAGATTCTCTTTAAGGGGTTACATTGACTTTTATTGCAATGCCACAAAATAAATGTTTTGTAGTCTAAGACTGTATTACCCCAGGCATTGCACTACAGAGGCCACCTTGTGTTAAGGGCTAAACCTAAGCATTAAAGAAATAACTACATTTTAAAAATAAACCCAATACATAAATAGTATTGTTAAATGTGTGGGTTACTGTTTGTCCACCATAGTTTCCAATATCAATGAGGCTGAATAGAAACATTTGAACAATTAGAACAAGATACAGGAAAGATACGTCATACTTTATGATAACTTTTTATTTTTTTATTTAAAAATTGTGTTCCATATAGGTGACATTCTAGAACTCTACAATACCCCTATTAAAGTGGGATACGCAGCAGCATTCTCTGAGGATTGTGATTCAGTCACCTCAAAATACCTGGTCAGAGGAGCCGGTAGTCAGGTATGATGAAACTGTGAAATATACCAGGTTATATACTTTATCACCACGTGGAACTCCATAAAATGCTACATCTTACAAAAGGCATTAACAAACTAGAAATATGACAGACATTTACTATAGAGAGAAACGTGCAACTACATAAAGTTATATAAAATAGTATTGATTTTGGTCTATTACATCTTATAAAGAAGTGCACAAGACAGCGCATTATTTTCCCATTCCGAACTATAAAAAGTTCTACTACTTGCAAAATATATGGCATGAAAAAGGAATATAAAGTTATATTATTCTCTATATAATGTCCAGAAATTGTTTGTGCGAAAGAAGAACTCGGTGACCCCCCCCCCCCCCCTTGTCTTTATCTCTTACAGTATAACTACATAGGATATTTTGACTACAAGAAGGAGACCATCCGGAAGCTGGGCATGAAAGCTAGTACCTGCTCGTTCAATCCAGGTGTCTTTGTAGCCAATCTAACCGAATGGAAGCGACAGAATATTACCAGGCAGCTTGAAAAATGGATGGAATTAGATATGGTGTAAGTACCTTAGTGTAACTAGCGGGCATCAGATTCTAATTTGTGCCAGTTTAGATATTGATGTCTTTTTCCAGTAGCTGTTTGGTTGGATCAATCACTGTTCAGCCAGGAATAAAATTTAGACCTGGTTATCAGATACTAATGTAATGCTATCTCTCTTGCAGGGAAGAACTGTACAGCAAGACCCTAGCTGGCAGTATCACCGCACCACCATTGCTCATTGTCTTCTACAAGATGCACTCTAGTATTGACCCAATGTGGCATGTCAGGCACTTGGGTAAGTCTGAGTGACGTTTCATGTCTAATTGTGACAGTAAGAGGTTATTTCTTGTATAAAGGACAGTTCCCTTCCTACAAAAAATTTACTACAAAAGCTCTAGTTTTACAACTGCAAGAGGGCTGATGTAGTGCCTGGGTCAAACATTCTTTTTTTTTTTTTCCTTTAACACATGCAGATTGTGTGCTCTCATAGGCACTGTAGGGATACCTACAGTTTTATGTATCTGTTCCTCTGTTGTTTTAAAGAAGACCTCCAGTGGTAACACAACTTCACATTCTGCACTTCTTTTATGTATCCTGTATTTACTTATTGAACTGCTGCCTTGTCTGTGCTTAGAAAAAGCCTCCATCTTGATTTATAGATTTCCCCAGCTTTCTCTTCCTCTCTGCTTTGCTATCAATCCCATGAAGTTTCAGCACAGCATCACATGACCTGACCAGCTAAAGACGATACCATTTCTGCATGCTGGGGGACACTGTGATTATTAGTCTCTCTATATTCTCCTAAATAAGCTGAGAAATCATAAGTATACAGACAGGGAGGCTGCACTATACTCTTCTGTATTATACCTGGGTGACAGGAACCTGTATGAGTATCCGTGGTAGCTGATGATAGAAGTATCTGTCGTTCCGTTCCCCCCCTGTGCAAAATTAATGTGGTACAGGAACTGCTGAAACCTGTGATGGGTGACACATAGATCTCCATAGAATCAAGTAGAGAAATCTTGTCACCGAGCCTGATTCACACTACTGCTAAGCAACCATGCCAGTCTGATATATAGAGATAGAAGAAGCAAGAAAAATAACAGATGAGAGACTGACACATGGAATACCATAATGGTACACATGGGAAAGTTTAGTTTTGGCCGGAGTGTCCCTTTCAGGAAAACTCAAATTTTTGTTTGCATTCCACAGTTGAAATCTCCATATACTGTCGCGTGACTTAGTCAAGATTTTACTTTGCTTATGTATACCCTTTTTTTTAAAAATTAGATAATGATTTCTACTCCATTTATATCTAAGGGTATGTTCACACTTCTTATTTTCAGGAATATTGGAGAGTGTAAAACACTTGTATTACGCTCCAAAATACACTTGAAATACTCCTGCAAACTGTCTCCCATTGATTTCAATAGGAAACACAGTGTAGTTCATATGAGATGTATTTTTACGCTGCTGAATTTGAAAAAAAATGCATCGTAAAAATACACCCCTTTAAAAAGAAGTGGCATGTCACTCCTTGAGTTGATTTTTTTCCATTGACACTACAAAAAAACTCTTTAAAAAATACGCTTGCAAAAACACCTGGATTCAGAGGCTGTTTTCTCTTGAAAGCAGCCTCGTTTTTTTCTCCCTGAAACATAAAGCTAAATTCGGAACTCTTCTGGTTACCAGAAATAAGTCCAAAAAAGGGCATGATGTATCTTTAATTGGTACAGAAAAATTCACCCAAAAATATTTACAAAGCTACCCAACTTTTCATATAAATTTAAACTGAAATTTTGATTAAAGCTGGAATTTAGTTTAATGAGAATGATTTCTTTATTTCAGGTTCTAGTACTGGGAAGCGTTATTCCTTTCAGTTTGTGAATGCTGCCAGGCTTCTTCACTGGAATGGACATTTTAAACCATGGGGACGGGCAGCCTCATACTCCGAAATTTGGGAAAATTGGTATATTCCAGATCCCACTGGTAAATTTTCCCTCCTTAGGAAGCACACAGAAGCTGATGGAGCCAAATGAGGGAGTCCGACTGAGCAGGAAATATCATGAACTCTGGTTACTGAACTGTCACGGAGCGTGGATGAGCAGGATTTTCTCAGGAATCTGCAGCTAAAAGCTTTTTCTTTAATTTTAATTTTTTTTTTTGTTTGTTTTTGCAGTTACAGGAAAAACACTACAGTGGACCCTGATCCTACTTATTGTTTTGATGGTTTTTGTGTTTTCTTGGATTCATTATGTATTCTACAGTGTTTCAATTGCTCATCGTGCCAGTCAGTGGTTTCTCCCGTACATAATCCAAATCTGCTTGCCAATATAGTGTACGAGATATCTGACTGGAGGCACCACTACAATTCTCTCCTGTTTTCTGAAAGTATTTACAATCACTAGACTACTTTTTATTTTTTTTGTGATATAGGTATAGCAGATCTGATTTTGACATTTGGCACAAGTCATTGTGATATCTCGATATGTTATCTGTGGTTTTACATAGGACTACAGGCAAGCCAATCAGAATAATCATCGTGCACAATAAAATCAGTTCTGCTTCATCTGTATGTGCATAAAGGAACTATTTTATCACCGTTCCTAGTGAATTTTGATACTTGAGATTTGCAGTTACTGTATCATTGACCATATCCCTCGCAAATCCAAGTTCTCCATGCTGTATGGATGGATATATTGTGCTAGCATAGGGAGTTACTTGCATCTGGTATAGGAAGAGCACCATTGGCCGGAGGAAGTTTGGGTTTTAAATTATAAGGATTTTATGCTTTTTCTGCATATTTATATAAAAGGAATACTCTGACTGTTCACTTCATAAGTGTCATGACCAGTAATTCATATGTGACTTTATTGGTCAAGTGATCAATTTATGGATCATAAATCTTGCTTTGTTGGTAGGTGTCTAATATTTGTTACATTGTTCAGATCTTTTTGGTTATAAGACACTGGGGCCCCATGCACACGACCGTAGATTCTATTCATAATTATGGACCCATTCATTTCTATGGCCGACGGACACCTTCCCGTATATTTACGGGAAGGTGTCGGGGCCATAGAAAGCTTCAGTAAAAAAATAGGACGTGTACTGTTTTTCCTTTTTTTTTTTTTTTTTTTTTTTTTTTCTTTTACGAACCGTGCTCCCATGGTTTATAATGGGAGCACTGGCCGCAAATGTGGACGACCATAGCCGTAATCACAGACCAGGATTACAGCCGTGGCCGTGTGCAGGGGGCCTGACCGCATGTATGGTGCATAATCTATGGGTAGTATGGGAATACTCCAATTTGTAGGTTGTAGGAGATAGATAGATATAGTGACCTTATAGCTGCATACACTTTCTTGTTACTGTATGACAACCTTCTCTATGCAGCTTTTAAAAACTGCAGCATGCTTTATCCAATAGTTTATCATCATCGGCATCCATAGCTAAACCTGGGGCAGTAAAAAAAAAATCAAACTAAAAAAATGCGGCTACGTCTTATACATCTGGTATTGCATAGCAGTTTTCCCATTTGAAGTAGTTCCAGGACCATTTCCTACAACTATTTTTAAAGGCTCATGCATACGGTCATATTATGTCTCCGTACACCCTCCCAGTTGTGTGGATGCTGTGTTACAGCTCTGTGCAAGTATATTGTCCATTACCGTGACCCTGGCATGCTCCGTCAGATGCTGTATACACACAGAGGTATTCTCTCCTATAAGCATTGATTTTATGGGGAGAACATTTCTATACATACAGCACCAATCAAAGCTTGTACGTCAGCACACGGAGACCGTGAGGCTCTGTAAACCGTATGGCCTCGGTGTGCATGAGCCTTTAAAGTAAGCCACCGATTGCAACGAAACTGCATTTTATGTAGTGATGCTGCTGTCTTCACCACTACTAGGTACATGTAAATATACCATAATTAGAGAAAAGATTTTTCTGATTATAGCATAGTTTATCTATTACTTAAACTATTAACATCTGATTAGTTGAGGTCCAACCAACGGGATACTCACCGATCCTAAGAAAGAAGGGGCGCTCTGTAAAATGTCCGCCTCAGGTTCTTCCTGACAAAGCACCGCTACTGATCCAGTGATGAATATGAGCTGTAAGTCATAATACAGTGTCTGATCAGGAGTGGCGGTGTACTGGGAAGCAACCGAAGGGTGGCGCTTCGCCTTTATGAGAATTGGTGGGAATTCTGGCGGTAATACCGTGCCGATCAGAAATTACTATGCCCTCTGGGTCATCAGAAATCCTCTTTGCGCTTGTTGAATGATATTTTTTTTCAGTTTGTTGTTACTTACACTGCTAGCTATAAAAGCAATTGTCGGATATTATTTACATGTGTAAGCCTGTATCCTGATCACTGTATTGTACTTTGAACCACTTACTTCATCTTGCACCAGCTGATTTATTGCACACAGAATTTTATGTAATGAAGTAAAACTTAAGTTTGCTTTCATGTTCTTTGTTCTAATGAGGTGCTATTGACTAAGTAATAGAGAAGCAGTCTCCATGGGGTCTAACAAATGAAAAACTGTTTCTAAGTAGAGCTTTATGATAAAAGGAACATCCATTGTGGGTAGAGAACATACTGGACAGTGTAAAGTTCAGTTTGAACAACGATTGTAGTGAATGTTTGGCTTATACACCTGGAGAAAAAAAAAATCCTCATCCTCATAAGCCAAAATATTGCAACCGTTTGCGAAACAATATACAGTGTGGGATATATATGTTTTTGTGAGTCAGTGGCAGACGTATACAACCGTACAGGCATTCAATTGCATACATCTCTGGAGCGTGCATTTGATGGACTGTTTCAAGCTGTCTCGTTGAATGAAAGCCACAGACGTGGTGTGAATCTAGCCTTCTTAATGTTTGCTCTTTGTGTTGGCTGACTCCCGGAGAGAAAGGAAAGGACCACTAGTAGCGGTCTGCCAAAAGCGCCCGTGGATACATGAACAAGTCATGCGAGATCGTGGGTGCCTCCTTAGAATTTTTCTGGAGGTAATGGAGAAAGGCCTCATCAGAGTGAAAACCTGCCAGGAAAAGGTGCCTATGTCCCTCCTCTTCTACCTTTCCCTCTGAGGAGGAGATAGTTACAATAAAAACAAACAAAGCAGCTGTGAAAATTCATGATGCCCATCTAACTCGGGTGAAGTTTGAGAAAATGGTAGATAAGAGGAAAGTCTTTCGCTGAACTGAAAAAGCCCTAAAAACCCTTTCCCTCTGCAGATCACCTACACAAGTCTCAGGGGCAGACTCGTAACTCACAGGGACACCCCAGGAGAAGGTACTCTGAAGCGTTCTTCTCAAAGTCTGCATCCGTATAGAAGTCTCGGATGAGAACAGGAATCATACTCTTTGTCCATTCTTGTATAAATCATTGGGAGGCCATTTCAACGGACCAGTGGGTTGTAAATGGGATGAATACCGGCCTGGCACTTCATCTAGAAAAACTTCCTTCTCAGGAAACCCCCTCACTACATCACGCTGCAAAGCCTGTATCCGGTCTTGAGACGGCCATGCCCAGGAAGATCTCCTTAGAGCAGAGGGGAAAAAGTGATGGATAATTCATTTATTTGCCATTAAAAAATTGGACTGCTCAGCACAGGCAGTGGACCTGTCACTAGGTCATATACATTGAACTGGTTTACTGATCTGAATAGCGCTGTCTCCCTGATTCTAGCACTGTTGGTTTTTCTGGACCCCCCCATTCCAGAGATTGATATGTTTCCATGTTTACTTGTATAATATTTACTACTTTTTGGACGCAGCCAGGTCTTCAATGCTGGGAGAGCATGGTGTGTTGCGGTCTGGCATAGCAAGCAGGGCAGCCCGCTCTATGTACTATCATGGTGTTACAAATTGGCTGCTACCAGGCTATATAGGCTGTGCCTCATGATTTACGCATTAGCCCTCCATGTTTTACACACTGCACCCACACTTCATGCATCACTCACGTTCCTGACCCTTTTAGTACTGCCCCCTATATTTTACACTTTATTCACCACTCACTATACTCAGTACTGCCCCCTATATTTCACACACATTATTACCACTTGCACGTTATACACTATTCATTTACTTTTTACTACATATCCCATTCAACACACGCCACTCCCCTCAAGGCAAGTAGGAGTGGCTATTATTATTTAAACGCACCTGTGCACTTTCCTTTAGCGGCATTTTTGACCTGGCTGCGTCCTATTGGGATTATACCTGCCCAATTTGTGAGTATAGCCATTTTTTGTGTTTTTAATCCTATTCTATGTCCCACTTTTTTCTGTGCTATACTAGCACTCTGCCCGGGACTCCGGCTCTGGGGCCTATACTATCGCTCTGCCCGGGACTCCGCTCTAGGGAAGACCCTGACAATACTGTCCATATATAGACAGCGATGTCAGGGAATTCCACAGAGTCCCGTAGCAGAGCCTATACTAGCGGCTCTGTGTCCCGTGGGCCGTAAATGACAGCCTCAGGGGCCGCATGCGGCCCGCGTGCTTGAGACCCCTGTATTAAGGGATCTATATCAAATCCTGTAAAGGAAAGAAAGGCTTTCCAGACCCTTAAATATATTTTAGAGGTAACCTGTTTCCCACTTGCCAATAAAGTGACAGATTCTGAAATACCTCTTTTTATGACTATCATCCTCTCAGTCTCCGCTGTAAGATGCGGCCTGGTGATGTCGGGATGAACTACCGGGACAGGAGATCTGGTCTTTCTGGAAGAATCCATGGTTGGGCTAAAGACCGCTTCCTCAACCATGGGAATCATGGTCTTTTTGAGCCAAAATGGAGTGATTAAGATGACCGAGGTTCTGTCTTCCCTGATCTTTTTTAATACTCTCGGAAGTCAGAGGCGTAGCTAGGTTCTCCTGCACCCGGGGCAAAGATTCAGATTGGTGCCCCCCCCCAACTTATTTCCCGACATCTCTTTCCCCCTCGCCATGTTTGCTTTCTCTACCAATCAATGAGGTGTAATTTTTTTTCACAATTTTTTTTAATGTAACTCGAACATAAAAGCATTTCTACATTTTACAAGCGATATAGTTATATAATGTAATTAACATGAAAATAAAATAAATTAAAGAGGCCACACACAGCCCCCTGTAGATAGTGCCACACACAGCCCCTCTCTTGTAGATAGTGCCACACACATCCCCCTTGTAGATAGCGCACACACAGCCCCCCTTGTAAATAGCGCACACACAGCCCCCTTGTAGATAGTGCCACACACAGCCCGCTTCCCCCCTTTTAGATAGCAGCACACTCCCCCCCCCTTGTAGATAGTGCCACACACAGCCCGCTGCCCCTTTGTAAATACGCCACACTTCTCCCCTTTCAAATAGTGCCACATCACCCCCCTTTTACATAGTGCCACACTCCCCCCCTTGTACTTAGCGCCACACTGTAAACAGAGCGGTAGCAGGCAGCGGCGGAGTTCCTTCTGACTAGGGTTGGTGACAGCTAGGGCCGGCCTTTGCTTGGATGGCGCCTTGTGCGTGACTCTCTATTGCCACCCCCTACACAAACCAAAAATTAACCACATATATTGACACGCTGGAACATATATACTGTACATACATAAAGACATATTTAGACATACAGGCAAATATACATACACATTCTGGAATACATACATACAGGTAAATATATAGACGTACAAACACATATACACACAAACACTAGCAGATAAATACACAGACAGGGACATATACAAATACATAAAAGGCACAAATATACAAGCAAAAAGACACATTCACAAACAGACCCATATATACCCAGTACAGATATTGTTGTAGATTTCACGTGCAGCCCTAAGTAACACCTCTGATAACACAATGATAACTCTGAGTACAGATAATGTAGTAGTGTAAGGCTGGATTCACACGAGCATGTTCGGTCCGTAATGGACGGAACATATTTCAGCCGCAAGTCCCAGACCGAACACACTGCAGGGAGCCGGGCTCCTAGCATCATAGTTACGTACGACGCTAGGAGTCCCTGCCTTTCCGTGGAACTACTGTCCCGTACTGAAACATGATTACAGTACGGGACAGTTGTCCCGCAGTGAGGCAGGGACTCCTAGCGTCGTACGTAACTATGATGCTAGGAGCCCGGCTCCCTGCAGTGTGTTCGGTCCGGGACTTGCGGCCGAAATACGTTCCGTCCATTACGGACCGAACATGCTCGTGTGAATCCAGCCTTACCTGCAGTCCTATGTAACACCACAGATAACACACAGTAATAACTGAGTACAGATAATGTAGTAGATGTTACCTGCAGTCCTATGTAACAACACAGATAACACAGTGATAACACTCTGAGTACATGTATTGTTGTAGATTTCACGTGCAGTCCTATGTAACACCACAATTAACACAGTAATAACTGAGTACAGAAAATGTAGTAGTGTTACCTGCAGTCATATGTAACAACACAGATAACACAGTGATAACTCTCTGAGTACATATATTGTTGTAGATTTCACGTGCAGTCCTATGTAACACCACAGATAACACACAGTAATAACTCAGTACAGATAATATAGTAGTGTTGCCTGCAGTCCTATGTAACACCACAGATAATGTAGATGTAACCTGCAGTCCTATGTAACACCACAGATAACACAGTGATAACTTTCTGAGTCCAGATAATGCAGTAGATGTAAGAGACAAACACATGCAGAGACACACACACACACACAATCACATACACTGTAACATACACACATATAAACACAGATACATACTGTATACACACTACACACACACATATACACACAGACACTCACCATGTCTCCTTGCTGACAGGATCACAGGTTTCTTTCAGGACGGGCTGTGGGCGGAGCTTCCTCCTCTGCTTCTCGGCTGTTATTTACTCCGTGTGTGTAACAGCAGAGCACAGAGCCCAGTGGCGCCCCCTACACGCTGGGAGGGTGCAGCACGGGAGTGGACCAGTCCAGTTCCCTGACCTGAGTCATCGTCATCTGACCTCATGTCACTGACGTGAGGTCAGGTGACAGGTAAAGTGACTGGACTGGTCCACTCCCCGGCCGTCACAGACCCCAGTCAGAGCGCCGCTGCGTGATTTCCTGGCTCTTCCTAAAGCTGCTGCAGGTGTCCGACATACAGGGCGCCTATCAGCAGCAATCAGCTGCTCTGCGGCGCCCCCCCTTCCCTACTACCTAGTTGGGCTTGGGGCACATGCCCCGCCTGCCCCCCCCCAAGCTACGCCCCTGCGGAAGTAGACAAAGGGGGGAAAAAGGCATAACCCTGTTTCTGACTCCAACACCGGGAGAGAGCATCTACTGCTACTGGTTATTTCCTGGGGTCTAGTGAGAAGAATCTGGGCACTTTCCTGTTCTCCCTGGTAGCAAACAGATCTATGGAAGGATCCCCCCACCCGGCCACAATCATCCACAAGACTTCCTAGTTTAGGAACCATTCTGATTGTAGCAACTGTTTTCTGCTCAAAAAGTCTGCTACCTGGTTGTCCCTTCCCCTTAGATGGACAGCTGAAAGGGACAATAGATAAAGCTCGGCTAGGGAAGAAATCTCTGTGGCTAAATTCATCAGAGGTCCTGATCTTGTACCTCCCTGATGATTTATGTATGCCACTGTAGTTGTGTTGTCTGAAAGAATCTATACCTTCTTTCCTGAAAGCATAGGAATGGTGCCTTTTATAGCCTGAAGTACTGCCCCCAGTTCCCTGTAGTTGGAAGGTTTTATGGAGGTTTGAGGATCATACTGACCCTGAAGGTAGAAGGAATGGCCAAGACTTCCGGTTCCGGCGCTGGCGATGCAGGACGCGAGTGACTGAGCTCTCGCTCCCGTCCAGTCTGTTTGCTCGCAATAGTCGCTTCGGCGACGACAATCAGCGGTGAAGCCGCCAGCCCTGCACACGGAAATATACCCGGTGGTGCCTGTATGGACAGGTACCTCCTCAGAAGCGCGCAGAAGCCTGCCATGGAAGATTTAGACTCAGCCGCGGCCGTGGTAAAGGGAGGTAAGATGGCGGCGCTTCCCGCCACTGCGACCCTGCTATACACACAGGAAGATGAGCTGCAGCACCATCAGTCCCAGCTTTCAAGCCCGGCAGATCACATAATGCCCTCTCATCCTGCAGCCATTGATTATGTAGCCCTGGCCCATGAAGTAGCCAAACAGATAGCGCCAGAACTGCAAAAGGCGCTGGAAAAAACGGTGCAAGATTCCCTAAACCGCGTGCAGGCGGAGCTGGCACAAGTCAATACAAGAGCTGATGAGTTAGAACAGCATATGACGCTGCTGGAAGATGAAAATGAGCGTCTGCAATCCAAACTGAAAGGGGTGCTGTCTGTTACTACGCAGTTGGGTGACAAGGTGGAGGATCTGGAAAACCGCTCCAGGAGGAGCAACCTGCGACTGGTGGGGCTGAAGGAAGCGGTGATATCTTCTGATTTACAGCGATTATGCGAGAGGACACTGCCGGCAGCTTTAGGTCTTCCCCGTCCTTGCCGGGTGGAAAGGGCGCACAGAGTGGGGCCGGACCCCAGAAACCTCCCAGCACCAGATGACCACAGTTCGCCTCGTCCCAGACAAGTAATCTTTAAGCTGTTGGATTACAATGACAAGGTGGCACACTCATGAAAGCTTTCCGCAGCAGATCGCGTCCTTTGGAAATAATGGGCATGAAAGTGTTACTTTTTGAGGATTTCTCTGCGGAGGTTGCAAAACGAAGGCGGGCTTTCAGCAAGATCTGCACCGCGCTGTTCCAAGCGAAAATACGCTTTAACCTGCAGTACCCAGCCATTTTACGGGTGTTCCAAGAGAACGGGCGGAACAAGGTCTTCACCACGCCACAGGAAGCGGAGGAAGCACTTACAGAGCTTTGCAGGCACAGACCCCAGCAAGAGGAGCGTCACAGTCCAGCATCCAGTCCAAACCGCAAGTCAAGTGAAGCCAAACGGAACCGACAAAGTATGGAGCGAACCTGGGCAGAAGCTTTAATGCCCACACAAGGAAGATCCCGGGGAGGTCGAGCCGGAAATGGAGGGGACTCTCCGAAGCCGCAGAGGCGAACGCGGGACCGCACCCGATCTACGTCTCCTGATTGACGGACGAAGTTATTTTCAGCACCATTTTATTTAAGCTGATGTGATGATGATTTTGTGGACGCTGTAGACCAATTGCAGATTCCGACCGGATACAGATAAGTTTGCAGATAATTTGAAAGTTTTGAGGGCGATATTGGGCGGTATTATACGGCACTCTGTATCGGTCAACGGCTGACCTAATGTTATAATGTTACAATGTTGAAATGTATGCATTTGTGGTACTTCCCTGCATTCTCGCCACAGGGGACTAGTGAGGGAATTAGATCAGGTTCTGAGATTTTTCCTTGTGGGCGGGATCGACCGGGAATGATACGATGCCTCCCCTACGCAAGTGAATAGTTATATCTGCCACAGATGGCATACTGGGGGAAGTTGCGGTAGGAGATCTGTGAAAAGGAGGCAGGGAAACCTAGAGGAGGTACAAGATATATGTGGTTATGTGAAGTTATAATCCAAACGGTCTCTAGGTTGCTAAACCGATGATATAAAAATGTATAAATGTGTGCACAGGCGACAAAAGGGTAATGAGGTGCTAAGGGCAGGTGCTGCTTCCTCATTGAAGGAGACATATATACAGGCTGGGGGGGAGGGGGAGGGAGGGACGTGTTTTGACACAACAGAAAAAAGTTAAGTCACTTACACCAGTGGGTATTAAGGGGCTGATAACCCTTGCCGTGGGTGATTTTATGGTTTTGTTAGTTAAGGACCGGATGGCCTTGACATGGAGTTTGGTTCTGGTTTATAAACCGGGTTTTGGTTATGTTATTAATGTTCATACATGGCTCTTGGAAAAAGGTGGATCTGACTCCCCGATCCTATCACGACTTTTAGGCATTTTAGCTCATCTTATGCACGGCCCAATAATATGAAAATAGTATCTTGGAACGTTAAAGGGCTGAGATCCCCACAGAAACGGACCAAACTTTTGCGACACATGAAACGATTGCACCCAGATGTGGCCCTATTACAGGAAACTCACCTTACCGAGCCAGAGTTTAAGTATTTGCAAAAATTCTGGGTGGGTCAGGTTTTTGGCTCGCCGGCAAGGGAAGGTAAGGCGGGAGTTATAATTTTGGTGCATAAAAATTTTGCGTTTACGCTGGTGTCCCAGGAACGGGATGACGAGGGCCGTTGGATCCATCTAGTGATGGAGCATGCAGGGGAAACTATCAGTATTAATAATGTGTATGGTCCAAATACGGTTAACACAGGTTTTTTTGGTCATTTGGAAGCCCAACTCCAGCAGGATCGCACTAGGTTTCTGATTCTGGGGGGAGACCTTAACACTGTGAGGTCTTCAAGGGAAGATAGGAGCGCAGGGAATAGTTCGCAGAGAAATAGAGATAGGATCTTGCCCGAATTTTTAAGACACACGGCCCTAATAGATGCGTGGAGGAGTCTACACCCAGATGCGCGGAAATATACACATTTCTCCCATGTTCATCAGTCATGGTCGCGTATTGATTATTTGCTAGTTAATGACGCATTATCGCGACGATTACGTGAAGCGGCGATTGAAGATCTAGTTATTTCGGACCATGCCCCGGTTACCATTACTTTGGCTGACACAGTAGCTAGAGGAACGGATTTTATCTGGAGGTTTCCCGCCTTTCTGGCAAAGGATGAGGACTTTATACAGAAGCTTAAGGGGTGGTGGATGGAATTTGATGGGGATAATGTATCGCATCATTCGGAACCGTCATTGTATTGGCATACAGCCAAAGCGGTAATAAGGGGGAAAGTTATGCAATTTATGTTTAATCTTAAACGCATGACGACCGAAGGATACAAGGCAGCGAGCGACAGATTACGATGTAAATACACAACATTTCTACACTCTCCATCACCGACATTGGGGTAGAAATGGAGGGAAGCCAAGCAACAGTTTGATCAGTGGTTAGACAAAAGAGAGAGTATTTACCGATCCCAATATGATGCCGATCTAATGCGTTTCGGCAATAAAGCGGGCAAATTATTAGCGCGATTAGCGAAGGGGAGGTATACACCGTCACACATTCCAACACTTAACGAATCTAACGGAACTTCTACCTCAGACCCCAAAAAAATCAACACCATACTAAGTAAATACTACCAAGCCCTTTACTCAGAAACACCCATAGATCTCCAAAAAGGGAGGGAATTTTTGGAGAAGGTGAAGCTGCCAGGGCTCACTCAGGAGCAGAACGGTCACTTGAGTGCAGATATAACACATTAGAGGAAGTTCGAAGCGCCATTAAGGCCTTATCTAACGGAAAGGCCCCGGGTCCGGATGGATTCACAGGAGAGTTTTTTAAATCTCTGAGAGAAGAAATCAGCCCTACCTTGGTGGCATATTATAATATTTTACTAAGGACGGGAGCTTTACCAGCAGAGGCCAGGGTAGCGCACATAAAGGTGTTACCCAAGAAGGGGAAGAATCCTCTTGACCCGGGATCGTACTGTCCCATTTCACTGATAGATCAAGATCAGAAATTGCTCACATAAATTTTGGCCAATCAGCTGGCTATGTATTTACCCACACTGGTGGGAAAATCTCAAGTAGGATTTGTAAAGGGCAGGGCAGCAGTGACGAATCTACGCAAAGTGTTGACGGTGCTAGAAACAGTCAGGCATGATCCCCAGCCAGGTACCAGGCCGGTACTACTAGCGTTAGACGCAGAGAAAGCCTTTGATAACATACAATGGGAATGGCTGGGGATGGTGCTGGACAAAATGAACGTTCAGGGAGACTTTCGGGTCTTCCTGAAGGGTGTCTACAATAGCCCGCAGGCACGTGTCCACTCCTCAGGGTTCCTGTCGGATCCCTTCCAATTACATAAAGGAACACGACAGGGTTGTCCCCTGTCGCCCCTGTTATTCAACCTCGCATTGGAACCTATGGCTAGATTTCTGGAGGAATCGGATATGTTCAGAGGCATTCAAGTAGGGTCTCGGGCAGTGAAGTTAGCCCTGTTCGTCGATGACGTTATACTTTTTATGTCAAATCCTCAGGAGCATTTAAGGGCGGTTTTTCAATTTTTGCAGGAATTTGGGCAATGCTCGGGATATAAAGTCAATCTAGCTAAAAGCGAACTGCTGGAGTTGGGCAGGCCATTACCTAAGACCTTTTGGCAATCCTTGGGGTGTGGGATATCCCCGGTTGAACATTGCATTACTTATTTGGGTATCAGAATAGGGAGGGTGCCGGACACCCTGTATGGCCTAAATTATCCCCCGTTAATTAAAAAAATACAAGCGGAACTCACTAGATGGGGCCAATTGCCGTTGTCCCTCCTGGGAAGGTGCCACCTGATTAAGATGGTTCGTTTCCCCAGATTGCTATACCACTTTCAAACAATCCCTCTCTTGTTGAAGCATGTGGATGTCTCTAAACTGACGGCCTCATTCACTAAATTTATATGGGCAGGAAAAAGACCTCGCATTGCACTTACCAAGCTCATGATGGGCAAACAAGAAGGGGGTGTGAACTTTCCGAATGTCAGGGGTTATAACGAGGCCTGACTCTTTCGTCATGTAGTAGATTGGCTTCATGAAACGAGTAATTATTCCAACTTAGAACTGGAGGGGGAGTACGCCTCACCCTGGAACCTGAAAGCTTTATTACATTGTAGAGTTGCTTCTCTTCCGTGCCGTCTCAAAACCTCCATTGTATTGAGAGATACAGTCCTAGCTTGGAAAGTGGTACGTAAGCAGTTTGGGTTACCTCACCTAGTTTCGAAATATATGCCGTTGAGCGGACACCCGGAATTTTTACCGGGAGTAGGCAAGGGGGACGGATTTGCCTCATGGGGGAGGGTAGGCATTGACAATGCAGGGGATCTTATGCACATAGAGGAAAGGAGGTGGTTAACTGGGGAGGAAATTACCACCAAACTCAGACCCATAGCAGGTAGGGTCAATTTTTTACAAATACTTCAGGTACGAGCATTTTGCACCTCCAGGCTCAGGGACTTGAGTAAGGAAGCTACCTCGCACACTTTAGATGAGGTCATAGGTCCAACAACTGGGCGGGTGACCATTTCAGGGTTGTATAGAGCACTGAGAGATGGTTTTGTACGTCCGCAATCAAGGATTAGTTTTAAAAACTGGGAACGTTGGACCCAAGATCCAGATATAGGAGAGATCATACTGGGGGGCTGGGAGACGGTACGGAAGAGTATTATAAATGAAAGCTGGAGGGAAACCTATTTTAAGTTGATGCATTCAGCTATATATGGCTTCAATATTTTGCCTTCACAATCCTTCCCTGACCGCATTACGTACTGTCCCAAGTGCAATGCGCCTCTGACGAATTTATGGCATGGAGTGTGGGGGTGCGTGCATACGAAATGATTTTGGGGGATGGTACAAAAATATATTGAGGATCATTGGAAAGTGAACCTCCCGATGACACCTCAAGCGCTACTATTCCATCAGGCGCGGCCGCCGGAGGAAGAGGGTGTTCGAGGAGTGAGATCACCTCCAGTGCTGGTGCACACGATTTTACTGGTAGCCTTGAGATGCCTGCTGAGTAAATGGTCGGAAACAGACACACCGGGGTTAGAATTGATTGTGTCACGGCTGAAACAGTTATTAGTTCTTGAGAGGGTGGAGGTGGAAAGGCGGAAGGAAACGGGAACCAAGAAGCTATTTGATAAGTGGCAAATATTCATAGAAACGCAATGTACAGCAGCCGAAATAGCAGAAATTGTTAAGCCTTTCCAGCACACAAAGTGGTACTGCACACAGCTCTTGGCAGGCACTTTAGGGGGGTTGCAAATTTGACCGAGTGGGGGGATAAATGATAAGTGGATACTCAGTGATGACCTAGATCGTGTCGGGGTTGGGGGAAGTCATGTTTTCGGTCCATTTGAAGATCGTCACTTATGCCATGTTTATATGTTTATATGTTATGTTGAATTTAATTCAAAGTTAATTCAATGTCAGCGGAGTGCTGCGCACTCATGATGTAATTTTTACGTGAAATGTTTGTAAGAAAATGTGAAAACTGACAATAAAAAAGATATTTAAAAAAAAAAAAGAAGGAATGGCCATGGGCTCCCCACCCCCGAGGACTGACATGTATTTCTATGATCATGGTTGGAAACATTTCACATGAAACACCATTCCTGAGATTTTCTACATTCATCCACCACCTGAGAGAGAGAGTCTGGCTACTGAGGAAAGGTGTAGGGACTGATCTAGGGAGAATTTTCTCTTGTCCCATATCTCCAATATGGTTCCCTGCAGAGGTCTGGACCTTAACTGTGCCCACATCATGGCCGGGATACAGGAGGTTAGAAGACCCAGGACGGACATAGCCCTTCTGAAATAAGTTAGGTGATCCAAAAAGAGGTCCTCTCTATCAAAGGCTGGATCTTTTCCTCAGGGAGAAAAGACATTTGTTTGGATGAGTCTAAGAGGATTTCCCAAAAAATGCATCTGTTGGACGGTGTTAAATTTGACTTGTTTATGTTCCATCCTGGATCTATTAACCCCTTCCCGAAATCCACAGTGTATATATATATACGGCACTGTCGGGCAGGGGTTCCCTAAAAGCATAGCACTGATACGTCGCAGTGATAGTGCGGGCTCCAACCGATTAACCCCTCACATGCTATGCTCAATAGAGATCGCACCATCTGAGGGGTTTTTAGCCACCGGTACCCCAGTAACGTGATCGCTGGGTTGCCAGTGGCTGCAGTGGCAACCGGAGGCCTAATGCTGGCTTCCCGGTCTGCCAGCTGTTGAAGCCTCTTATTCCCCGCTTGCAGGTGGGGCCTAAAAAGCTTCCGGTACCGACGGCAAGATGGTGCTGGCTCAGCTTCCGGCGGTGGGTGTCCACTGTATGTTACAGCGGAAACTCTGCTGTAACGGCAGGAACCAGAGCTGCCTGCCATTAACCCCTTAGATACAGCGATCACTGCACCTTAGTGGTTTAGTAACGTCTATGGCCACGGCCCGTCGTTCTGACTTACCCCTCGACGGCCGTGGCCATCCGAGTTGCTTGCAGGGTCGTCCTCCTGTGAGGCGCCGGCACTCACTTCCGGACATCGAGACTCCGGAGGGCACGTGCACGGCCATAAAGGGCCAGTGCACGCATAATTGCAGGAAGTCTGCAATCTAGTCCAGACTGCTCTGGGCTATAAAAGGGGCTCTGCCCTCTTGTTCCTTGCCAGGGGGTTGTTTGTTACCCAAAGTTTGTGGTGCTAATGGTCCCCTAGTGTCTTCCAGCTCCCTATCCTGATCTAATGCCGTGCTGAGCTGTTGCTGTGTTGTGCTGCGTTCCACGCCTGTTCTGCTACGCCACGCCTGACGCCTACCTGCGGCCTGGTCCCAGCCGTGCCTGCCTTGCTACTGTCTAAATTGCCTCAGGTATCCTCTCTGAACTATAGACTCTGTACTTTACCTGTTTGGCCAGCTGCCATCCCGCTACCTGGTACGGCCCAGTGGATCCACACCCCACTTTGTGACAGTACGCTCTGGCCATGGACTCCTCTCGGCAATTCAAAGGGCATGTCACCCTCCCAAGCCATGCAGGCGGACCTGCAGGATCTCCGAGCTAGACAGGATCAACTTCTTGTGGCAGTGGACTCCATGGCACAGCTGCTAGGGACGCTAGCTGCTTCTCTTCCTGCCTCTATGCAAGCTCCTCAAATCGAACCTCCTGCTACACCTCCTGACAGTTTCGGCTCGGATCCTCGGTTCTCGCTGCCATTACCTTCTCGGTTCTATGGAGACGCCAGCACATGTCGGCGGTTTCTGAACCAATGCTACATCCATTTTACCCTGCACGCCCGAGCATTTTCGTCGGACGGAACCAAGCTCGCCTTCATCGTGTCTCTACTTTCCGGCAAGGCCCTGGCATGGGCAAACCCTATCTTCGAACGTCAGGGACCTGAGACCCAAGACTTCCAGGGGTTCGTGCAGTTATTCCGGACAGTTTTTGAGTAGCCAGGGCGGGTCTCGTCGGCAGCCACTGCTATCTTCAACCTTCGCCAAGAGGACACCTCCGTGGGCGAATACACCATCCAGTTCTGGACCCTGGCAGGAGAACTATCCCGGAACAATGAGGCCTTGGTGGCATCCTTTTGGCATGGTCTATCGTCCGAGATCAAGGACGAACTGGCCGCTCGAGATCTGCCACCTGCCTTGGACGACTTGATTCTGCTTGCCACTCGGGTGGACATAAGGCTAAGGGAGAGATCTCATGAAGTTCATCAGGAGAGACGGCTTCCTAGACTGGCGCCAAACTTCCAACAACCCCTCTTGCCTCCTTCTAATTCTTTGCCCTAGGGTCCGATGGAAGTGGACCGGCTATAATTGTCCGTCCAGGAGGAACAGCGCAGGCCTCGCTGGCCATGTCATGCGTCTGTGTCCTCACAAGCCAAAAAACCCCAGCGCCTAGGTTTGGTTGGAGAGACAACCCTGGGCGTCGCTGCATTTAATAGAGAACTCTCTTTCAAGCCATTAATTCCCGTAACCATCACTACTGGCGAGAGGTCCCATCTGGCCTCTGCCTACCTGGACTCTGACTCTGCAACCAACTTCATCTGCCAGGACCTTGTGGATCTTCTTCAGTTGCCTACTGTTCTCCTGGATAGGCCGTTGATCGTTGCCTCTGTAGATGGACTGCCATTGCCTGACCCAGTTGTGTCTGTGACCAAGCCGTTAAGATTCCAAGTAGGGAGGGGCGTGGCCTGGACGTGGATGGCGGAGGACGCGTGATTGAATAGCTCCTGGAAGCTAGAAGCTAAAAGCGGCACAAATAAGCCATAAACCTTACCTGGTGCAGTGAAGTTCGGTACACTGGTTCTCCGGAACGTCCGGAGCCGAGCAGGTCCATCTTTGGAGGAGAGTCGGAGGAGTTCCGAGCGGTGCTGAGGGTCGCGGCCTCTGGGTGCTATTTGCCACTGGTGTGGGAGTTGCAGCTTTGCGGAGGAGACAGTCTTCTAGGACGGCGCTGAGCGGAGGAAACAGTAAGGGGGAGGAGAGAACGCGCCGGACCCACTGCCACGGCTAGTGGCTAGAACACGGTAATCCTCCATATAGCCGCCCGTGTCCCCTTCTAGCGCGATCTTAGTATAGCTTTGGCGAATAGAGAAGGCGGGACCCGCAGCCATTTTAGAGGTGATACATCCACACAATACACCATCTCCCTGACCCTTGCTGAGAAGTCACCCGTGCTCTGTTTTCCCTGGTCCGCTTCTGCACGCTATTTGCAGACTATATGCACACTCAGGAAACATAGCTTAAGGGGAAAGAAAAAGACAGGAGGACGAAGAAGAAGAAAGAAAAAAAAAAAAGACAGACTTTTCCTAAGGAGCTTAGTGTACATTCTTAAAGGGATATACACATGCACATTTATTCTGCACACCCTGCAATAGGATGGGTGGCACGTCAAAGAGAAACACGAAAGCTCGACCAGCAAAGCTGACTGAATTTTTTACTAACTCTCCTTCGCAGCAAATGGAGGTTAATAGAAGGATTTCGCTCCCTCCCTCCTCCCCTTCTCCCTCGTCCAGAGCAGACTCAATAGATCATGATATGAGTGACCGTATAGAGGCATTGCCTGTTACATAGGATGTGATAAAAAAATTACTGAATTCACTGAGAGACTCGGCCGTGGCCATCCGAGTTGCTTGCAGGGTCGTCCTCCTGTGAGGCGCCGGCACTCACTTCCGGACATCGAGACTCCGGAGGGCACGTGCACGGCCATAAAGGGCCAGTGCACGCATAATTGCAGGAAATCTGCAATCTAGTCCAGACTGCTCTGGGCTATAAAAGGGGCTCTGCCCTCTTGTTCCTTGCCAGAGGGTTGTTTGTTACCCAAAGTTTGTCGTGCTAATGGTCCCCTAGTGTCTTCCGGCTCCCTATCCTGATCTAATGCCGTGCTGAGCTGTTGCTGTGTTGTGCTGCGTTCCACGCCTGTTCTGCTACGCCACACCTGACGCCTACCTGCGGCCTGGTCCCAGCCGTGCCTGCCTTGCTACTGTCTACATTGCCTCAGGTATCCTCTCTGAACTATAGACTCTGTACTTTACCTGTTTGGCCAGCTGCCATCCCGCTACCTGGTACGGCCCAGTGGATCCACACCCCACTTTGTGACAGTACTCTCTGGCCATGTACTCCTCTCGTCAATTCAAAGGGCATGTCACCCTCCCAAGCCATGCAGGCGGACCTGCAGGATCTCCGAGCTAGACAGGATCAACTTCTTGTGGCAGTGGAATCCATGGCACAGCTGCTAGGGACGCTAGCTGCTTCTCTTCCTGCCTCTATGCAAGCTCCTCAAATCGAACCTCCTGCTACACCTCCTGACAGTTTCGGCTCGGATCCTCGGTTCTCGCTGCCATTACCTTCTCGGTTCTATGGAGATGCCAGCACATGTCGGCGGTTTCTGAACCAATGCTACATCCATTTTACTCTGCACGCCCGAGCATTTTCGTCGGACGGAACCAAGCTCGCCTTCATCGTGTCTCTACTTTCCGGCAAGGCCCTGGCATGGGCAAACCCTATCTTCGAACGTCAGGGACCTGAGACCCAAGACTTCCAGGGGTTTGTGCAGTTATTCCGGACAGTTTTTGAGGAGCCAGGGCGGGTCTCGTCGGCAGCCACTGCTATCTTCAACCTTCGCCAAGAGGACACCTCCGTGGGCGAATACGCCATCCAGTTCTGGACCCTGGCAGGAGAACTATCCCGGAACAATGAGGCCTTGGTGGCATCCTTTTGGCATGGTCTATCGTCCGAGATCAAGGACGAACTGGCCGCTCGAGATCTGCCACCTGCCTTGGACGACTTGATTCTGCTTGCCACTCGGGTGGACATAAGGCTGAGGGAGAGATCTCATGAAGTTCATCAGGAGAGACCGCTTCCTAGACTGGCGCCAAACTTCCAACAACCCCTCTTGCCTCCTTCTAATTCTTTGCCCTAGGGTCCGATGCAAGTGGACCGGCTATAATTGTCCGTACAGGAGGAACAGCGCAGGCCTCGCTGGCCATGTCATGCGTCTGTGTCCTCACAAGCCAAAAAAACCCAGCGCCTAGGTTTGGTTGGAGAGACAACCCTGGGCGTCGCTGCATTTAATAGAGAACTCTCTTTCAAGCCATTAATTCCCGTAACCATCACTACTGGCGAGAGGTCCCATCTGGCCTCTGCCTACCTGGACTCTGACTCTGCAACCAACTTCATCTGCCAGGACCTTGTGGATCTTCTTCAGTTGCCTACTGTTCTCCTGGATAGGCCGTTGATCGTTGCCTCTGTAGATGGACTGCCATTGCCTGACCCAGTTGTGTCTGTGACCAAGCCGTTAAGATTCCAAGTAGGGAGGGGCGTGGCCTGGACGTGGATGGCGGAGGACGCGTGATTGAATAGCTCCTGGAAGCTAAAAGCGGCACAAATAAGCCATAAACCTTACCTGGTGCAGTGAAGTTCGGTACACTGGTTCTCCGGAACGTCCGGAGCCGAGCAGGTCCATCTTTGGAGGAGAGTCGGAGGAGTTCCGAGCGGTGCTGAGGGTCGCGGCCTCTGGGTGCTATTTGCCACTGGTGTGGGAGTTGCAGCTTTGCGGAGGAGACAGTCTTCTAGGACGGCGCTGAGCGGAGGAAACAGTAAGGGGGAGGAGAGAACGCGCCGGACCCACTGCCACGGCTAGTGGCTAGAACACGGTAATCCTCCATATAGCCGCCCGTGTCCCCTTCTAGCGCGATCTTAGTATAGCTTTGGCGAATAGAGAAGGCGAGACCTGCCACCATTTTAGAGGTGATACATCCACACAATACACCATCTCCCTGACCCTTGCTGAGAAGTCACCCGTGCTCTGTTTTCCCTGGTCCGCTTCTGCACGCTATTTGCAGACTATATGCACACTCAGGAAACATAGCTTAAGGGGAAAGAAAAAGACAGGAGGACGAAGAAGAAGAAAGAAAAAAAAAAAAGACAGACTTTTCCTAAGGAGCTTAGTGTACATTCTTAAAGGGATATACACATACACATTTATTCTGCACACCCTGCAATAGGATGGGTGGCACGTCAAAGAGAAACACGAAAGCTCGACCAGCAAAGCTGACTGAATTTTTTACTAACTCTCCTTCGCCGCAAATAGAGGTTAATAGAAAGATTTCGCTCCCTCCCTCCTCCCCTTCTCCCTCGTCCAGAGCAGACTCAATAGATCATGATATGAGTGACCGTATAGAGGCATTGCCTGTTACAGAGGATGTGATAAAAAAATTACTGAATTCAGTGAGAGACTCTCTCCAATCGGATATGAGACAAGTCATTGGAGATTTAAAAGCGGATATTCTGTCCATTGCATCACGCACGGAGCATATTGAGCATAAAATGGAGGCCTTTGCAAAATCTCATAATTCACTTATAGATGCCAATTCCAACTTGGAAGACGAGGTGGGACGCCTATCCAATAAAGTTCTGGATTTAGAGGTTAGGTCAAAAAGGAATAACGTACGGATTAGAGGTATTCCGGAATCCATCACGCCTGATCAGTTGTTTCAATGCCTCACGGACTTAAAGAGGCTCTGTCACCAGATTTTGCAACCCCTATCTGCTATTGCAGCAGATAGGCGCTGCAATGTAGACTACAGTAACGTTTTTATTTTTAAAAAACGAGCATTTTTGGCCAAGTTATGACCATTTTTGTATTTATGCAAATGAGGCTTGCAAAAGTCCAAGTGGGCGTGTTTACAGTAAAAGTCCAACTGGGCGTGTATTATGTGCGTACATCGGGGCGTTTTTACTACTTTTACTAGCTGGGCGTTCTGACGAGAAGTATCATCCACTTCTCTTCAGAACGCCCAGCTTCTGGCAGTGCACAGACACACAGCGTGTTCTCGAGAGATCACGCTGTGTCGTCACTCACAGGTCCTGCATCGTGTCGGACGAGCGAGGACACATCGGCACCAGAGGGTACAGTTGATTCTGCAGCAGCATCGGCGTTTGCAGGTAAGTCGATGTAGCTACTTACCTGCAAACGCTGATGCTGCTGCAGAATCAACTGTAGCCTCTGGTGCCGATGTGGCCGAGACGATGCAGGACCTGTGAGTGACGTCACAGCGCGATCTCTCGAGAACACGCTGTATGTCTGCACTGCCAGAAGCTGGGTGTTCTGAAGAGAAGTGGATGATACTTCTCGTCAGAACGCCCAGCTAGTAAAAGTAGTAAAAACGCCCCGATGTACGCACATAATACACGCCAAGTTGGACTTTTACTTTAAACACGCCCACTTGGACTTTTGCAAGCCTCATTTGCATAAATACAAAAATGGTCATAACTTGGCCAAAAATGCTCGTTTTTTAAAAATAAAAACGTTACTGTAATCTACATTGCAGCGCCGATCTGCTGCAATAGCAGATAGGGGTTGCAAAATCTGGTGACAGAGCCTCTTTAATGGCTATAATGCTGCCTCAAAAATCTACTGTGGATCTGACGATTGATAGGATTCATAGGATTCCTACACCAAGATTTATTGCATCTCATTTATCAAGAGACACGATTGCTCGGATACATTTTTTCCATGTTAAAGATGAATTCCTGAAAACTCTCAAGTCCTCTCCGGATCTTCCTGAAAGATTTAAAGATATTGCAATTTATCCTGATTTATCTGCGGCAACTATGCTGAGACGCAAAGAATACGTAGCTTCAACTAAGATCTTGAGAGAAAAAGGCATCCTCTATAAATGGGGCTTCCCTGTAAAGCTCATTATAAATAAAGATGGAGCTCAGCATGTCTGACTGACCCCGGATGCTGCGACGATTCTATTACGATCATGGGGCTTGCTTCCGTCTCCACCCTTGTCCTCTTCGTCAGCGTGAGAAGCGTCCAGAGATTATTACGCCACTTTGGTCTGAAAAACCGGGAAAGTCCACACAGAAAGCCGGGGACTGAGTTTGCTGGACATTACATTCAGGTTTGGTTTACGTTGTGGGAGCTTCTCTCTGGAGTTTGAGACGTCAGGCTCTTCGTTTCCAGCGTCAATAGGATTTTGCGATAGGCTGGACTGTTGTCTCCTTTCCTATTTCCCTGAAAGAGGGAATTTGTTCTTGTTTGCAGTTGTTGTTTTTTTTAATTTCCTTTTTGTTTTATTTTCATGATACTCTGCTAATACTTTTTACTGTGGCTCTTTCCATTCCACTGCCTACATGTCCTTTGAAAATTGTGCCTAACCTGCCTATGTGCCTTGTAATGCCTACTTTGGGTAATGGGGGTTAAATTCATGTCTATCAATGCCCATGGGTTGAACTCCCCTTTTAAGAGATCCATTTTGTGGAAGGAGATGTTTAAATCTAAATGTGACGTGTTATGTGTACAGGAATCTCACCTAGCCTCCAAGGACACTTACTTATTTAAAAACAAAAAATTCCCCCATATTATTCATTCATCTACACATGCAAAAAAATTAGATGTTGTCATAGCAATCAAAGATTTGGTTACATATCAACATTTAGAATCGTATATAGATCCTTTAGGAAGATATATCATTCTGGTATGTGAAATTGATAATGTGTCTTACACGATTGTTTCCTTATATGCACCAAATAGACGTCAGATTCCGTTTATCAAAAAAGTAATTACTAAAGCTAAAAAAATGCAAAGAGGACGTTTGCTTTTGGTAGGTGACTTTAACCCCTTAATGACCGGGCCATTTTGCACGTTAATGACCAAGGATTATTATTTTTTTTTTCACGGTCGCATTCCAAGAGTCGTAACTCTTTTTTTATTCCGTCGACATAGCCGTATAAGGGCTTGTTTTTTGCGGGACGAGTTGTATTTTGTAATTGGACCATTTTTAGATGCTTATAACATATCGATTAACTTTTATTAACTTTATTTTAGGAGAGAATTGAAAATAAGCAGCTATTCCAGCATTGATTTTCACGTTATAAATTTACGCCGTTTACTATGCAGCGTAAATAACATGTTAACTTTATTCTATGGGTCGGCACGATTACGGGGATACCAAATATGTAAAGGTTTTATATGTTTTTTCTACGTTTGCACAATAAAAACCCTTTTAGAAAAAAATTACTTGTTTTTGCATCGCCGCATTCCAAGAGGCGTAACGTTTTTATTTTTCCGTCGATGTGGTCGTATGTGGGCTCGATTTTTGCGGGACAATGTGTAGTTTTTATTAGTACTATTTCGGGGTACATAGGAATTATAGATTCACTTTTATTTTATTTTTTATGGGGGGAATGGGAGAAAAGAGAGAATTTTGACGTTGTTTTTTGCGTTTTCTTTGGACGCCGTTCATCCGGCGGTTTAATTAATATGTTCATTTTATTGGTCAAGTTGTTACGAACGCGCGGATACCATATATGTGTATGTCTGATTTTGTTTTGACCGTTTTACTAAATAAAACCACTTTTTGGACCAAAAAAGTAGTTTTATTTGACTTTGACTGTAATAATTTTTTTTTTTATTTCACAAACTTTATTTAACTGTTTTACATTTTTTTTTTTTGTCCCACCAGGGGACTTCACTATGCGATGTGCCGATCGCATATATAATGCTTTGGTATACTTCGTATACCAAAGCATTATTGCCTGTCAGTGTAAAACTGACAGGCAACCTGTTAGGTCATGCCTCCGGCATC
Source organism: Rhinoderma darwinii (assembly GCF_050947455.1). Taxonomy (NCBI): domain Eukaryota; kingdom Metazoa; phylum Chordata; class Amphibia; order Anura; family Rhinodermatidae; genus Rhinoderma; species Rhinoderma darwinii. The sequence continues at coordinate 108,243,545 of NC_134693.1, read as the reverse complement.
GCCTAACAGGCAGATGCTGAAGGCAGACCTGGGGGTCTTTGTTAGACCCCCGGCTGTCATGGAAACCCGACGGCGACCCGCGATTTGTTTGCGGGGGCGCCGATCGGGTGACAGAGGGAGCTCCCCCCTCTGTCAAACACATTAAATGCCGCTGTCACTATTGACAGCGGCATTTAATGGGTTAAACTGCCGGAATCGGCGCGCGCTTCGATTCCGGCAGTTGCAGCAGGAGCCAGGCTGTGTATAACAGCCGTGCTCCTGCCGCTGATCGCGTGGGTACAGTCTCAGTACCCGCGCCATCACAGGACGGATATATCCGTCCTCCTGCGCGAACTAGCAGCTGCTGAGGACGGATATATCCGTCCTTCGGCGTTAAGGAGTTAATGTGGTACCTGACTCAACTATGGATCGTACTTTGGGAGCACACAGACTGAGTGGAGATCTTCGGACCATGATATCTGAGGAAAGTTTACATGATATTTGGAGATATCAACACGCCTCAGAGAAGGACTTTACAGTCTTCTCTTCCTCGCATAATACCTATTCCAGAATAGATTTCTTTTTGGTGGATAGGGAGATCTTATTGAATGTGATGCAATCCAATATTGGGGTGATATCGTGGTCTGATCATGCGCCAATTGATCTTATTCTGGCGGACAAATTTAATAGATCCCCACGTTTTCCGTGGAGACTAAATACCTATTTATTAAATGATAAATCTTTGCAGACTTCAATAGGAAAAGCCTTATCAGAATTTTTCTTGATAAATTCCCCAACGGCTTCTTCTCCTGAACTCTTGTGGTGTACCCATAAGGCGTTTGTTAGAGGGCTATTTATCCAAGTAGCAGCAAGAGCAAAGCGTGAAAGGAACAAAAAAAAAGATACGCTTCTTTCTGGCATTCATAGTAAGGAAACTAGCATGAAGGTGTCTCCTTCAGATGTCCTGAAACAGGAAATTAGAGACCTTAGGGACAAATTACGTTCTTTATATCTGTATGCATATGAGAAAAACCTGAAGAAACTTAAGTGGAATTTTTATGTCCAGGGAGACAGGCCTAGCAAAGTTCTAGCCTGCAGAGTTAAACAACACACAGCAAAAACCAAAATTACTTATTTAAACTCTGCCAGAGGTCAGAGAATTTATGACCCTCAACAGATAACTGAAGAGTTTGCAGAATATTACAGGGAACTTTATAATCTTAAGGAGGATGCTTCTCTCCCACAAATATCTAGGGAATCTATACAATCTTTTCTGAGTAAGGTAAAATTACCTCAATTGTCTGAGGCACAACTTACCCACTTGAACGCTCCTATTCAAAGGGAGGAATTAAAGAAAGTGATTTTAAGATCCAAGCAAAATAAATCCCCAGGGCCAGATGGTCTCCCTAATGAGTACTTTAAAACGTTTGTAGAAATTTTGACTCCATACATGGAAGATACCTTCAATGGAATAGTGTCCCCTCATGGTCCTCCATCAGAAATGTTTCAGGCCATTATTGTTACTCTTCCCAAGCCGGGAAAGACTTCGGCCTATTATCCCCAGTCCAATGGGCAAGTCGAGAGGGTTAACCAGATTATCCCCAGTCCAATGGGCAAGTCGAGAGGGTTAACCAGATTATGGAGAACTATCTGCGTCACTTTGTTTCCAGGCGGCATGATGACTGGGTGCAGCTGCTCCCGTGGGCGGAGTTCTCTTATAATAACCACACTAGTGAGTCCACCACTTCCAGTCCGTTCTTCATAGTCTACGGCCAACATCCTCGTATACCTCTTCCTATCTCTACTATGTCCCAGGTTCCTGCGCTAATATGGCAACAGACCCGATCTTCTATCCTGCTGTCGGTGAACTGCATGAAGAGACAAGCAGATACAAGAAGACGGGCTCCTCCTCAGTTTCTTCCAGGTACAAAGGTTTGGTGGTCTTCAAGGAATATCCGGCTGAGGGTGCCGTCCTGCAAATTTGCTCCTAGGTTCCTCTGACCCTTCGAAATCCTGATACAGATCAACCCGGTATCTTACAAGCTGCGGCTGCCTCCTACCCTCAAGATTCCGAACTCCTTCTAGGTCTCCTTGCTGAAACCCGTGGTCCTGAACCGCTACTCCAGGACTCCTAGTTCTGCAGTAGTTCCTGGCGGCTCATCTGAGACTTTTGAAGTAAGGGAGATTCTGGCCACCAAGAAGGTGGGAGGAAGGCAGTTTTATTTAGTGGATTGGAGGGGTTCGGTCCTCATGAGGAAGTTTCTCTCCCGCTCTGGTCTCAAGAAGAGGGGAGGGATACTGTGACATCTACAGCCCGTCGTTCTGACTTACCCCTCGACGGCCATGGCCATCCGAGTTGCTTGCAGCGTCGTCCTCCTGTGAGGCGCCGGCACTCACTTCCGGACATCGAGACGGTGTCTGGAGGGCGCGAGCACGCACCCGTGCACGGCTTTAAGGGGCCAGTGCGCGCATAATTGCATGAAGCCTGCAATCTAGCCCAGAATACTCTGGGCTATAAAAGGAGCTCTGCCCTCTTGTTCCTTGCCAGAGAATTGTTACCCAAAGTTTGTCGTGCTAATGGTCCCCTAATGTCTTCCAGCTCCCTAGTGTTCCCTATTCCTGTGCTATCCTGATCTAGTGCCGTGCTGAGCTGTTGCCGTGTTGTGCTGCATTCCACGCCTGTTCTGCTACGCCACGCCTGACGTCTGCCTGCCGCCTGATCCCAGCCATGCCTGCCTTGCTACTGTCTACATTGCCTCAGGTATCCTCTCTGAACTATAGACTCTGTACTCTACCTGTTTGGCCAGCTGCAGTGGGTCCACACCCCACATCATGACAGGTCTGTAGCAAATCAGCAGCCCTGCTACTATCGCAGGGCTGCTACTATGGCAACAGGAGGCCTAACAATAGCCTCCTTGTCTGCCATTACAGCTGATTAGGCCCCGCCCAGAGCCTAATTGACTTGCTCTCAGTGAACGACTAACAGTTCTAATATATTGCACTACATAGGTAGCGCAATGTATTAGAACATAAATCAGACAATTGGACCTTCAAGTCCCGTAGTGGGTGTAAAAAAAAAAAAAAAAAAAAGAGGAAAAATAAAAGTTGTAGAAAAATACATTTCAAGTAATACCATAAAACACAATCGCCCTTTTTCCCTGAAGATATTTATTAGAGAAAAATAAAGCATACATATTTGGTATCGCCACGTCCGAAGCAACCTGAGCTATAAAAATATTGTTACTCATCCCGGACAGTGAACGCCGTAAAAAAACAACTTAAAAAACTTTGCCGGAATTGCTGTTTTTGGTCACTTTGCCTTCCAAAAATTTAGATAAAAACTGATCAAAAAGTCACATGTATCCAAAAATGGTATCTATAAAAACTATAGCTCGTCTCGCAAAAAACAAGCCCTCATACTGCTCAGTCGACTAAAAAAAATTATATAAAAGTTCATTGTGCAAAAAGTTGTAAAACATAAAAAAGTGCTATAAATTTGGTATCGCTGGAATCGTACTGACCCGCAGAATAAAGTTAACATGTAATTTATGCTGCGTAGTGAACGCTATATTAAAAAAAAAAAACTATGCCAGAATTGCTGTTTTTTGGTCACCCCCCCCCCCCCCAAAATAAAAAAAATGATGAAGCGATCAAAAAGTCCAATGTACCCCAAAATTGTAGCAACAAAAACTACAGCCCGTCCTGCAAAAAAACATCCCTCATACAGCTACGTCTATGAAAAAATTAATAAGTTAAGATTCCCATTCAGAAAAGAAAAATATGGAGTTGTGCAGGCCTGAGGTGAACATTTTTTTCTGTTTCAAGCGGAACCTGGAAGGAGAGGACTCAAACATATCTGCTGGAAGCGAGGGTGCTTCTATTCTACCAGAACAACACTTTCCCAGCAAAATTCCCATAACTGCAAAGGTATAGAGTGTGTACCATAACGGGGAATAAGGACACCAGCTATCAGTGCGACACTGGCCTGTGCAGAAAGTATTGCTTCACAGCGTAACACACATCTATGGATTATTGTATTGTTTGTTTTTACCCCATTATTATACAACCTGACTATGCCCCTATGACACTGCTTACTGCTTTTGCCCACTTCCACCATACTTTTCCCATATGAATAACTGCTCTTGCTTTTGTCTACTCTTATTCCAGAACTGGAGTCCAGGCTCACCATGACCTGTGCCCTACAATAACCCTCTTCCACCCTTGTTTGTCCTCGTTTTTCATTCCCCCCCTCCCTTGTCTAATTGAGAGGAGCTTCGCTCACTGTGATTGCGCTTATAGGATGCAGTTACTTTTAATGTTGTGTAGGAGACTAAGTTGCTATGTTCCTATATCAATTTCTTTTGCAATGCTCCTGTTCATTATGCGTCTGCACGCTGCTGATGTATACCATCGCTTGCCCTAGGATGTGATGCTCACCTCCTTGTTGGGGCTTTGCCCTTATTTTCTTTCTTCCTTGTGGAGGTATTTCCTCCGTGTTTAATAATGGTTTTAAAATTAATAAAAATTTTGAATATGAAAAAAAATTCATAGTAGCTTACTGGTTTTAAGTAATTGATCCAAATCTTCCACAGAAGTGAGGTTCTTTCCCCCCATATCTTCCTCTGTGGAAGTGAGGAGTTGGTCTAAATGACTTTTTTTTCCTTTTAAAGTAGGATGCATCCAACATTTTATTAAATACAGCGCATTACTTATTACTTTGAGACATCCTACTTTTTCCTAAGTCACTAGTGGCCTGGAACCCAATATACAAAACAAAAAAAACAGACATGAAAAATATCATCCTACTATATATTGTAGAGGACAACCACCCCCATCAATTAAGAAGAACCGGACTGAAAGATCTGGTGGCATCAGTATGACCAGCGCACCCTGCTTCTACTTCTGGTTCAGACATCCTGCTTGGCAGAGGAAGAAGTCATTGTGGACTCCAGCTTTTAAGTAGGTTGGGAACGGATTGGATCAGCCCCTCAGCTTCTGGCGTACTTGCAAGCCTCTCCTCCCCGTTTGGGCCACTGGAACAAGACTTAGCACATCACTGCCTGCAGTTGCTGCCCAGAAGTGCCTACCAAATAGCAACTGGTCAGAACATTATTGCGCCAAGTGTTGACTCTTATTGGTAGTGGAATACTGATCCAGGCTCGTGGTTGGTCCTGAAAGTACTACACCACCCAGAAAGGTCCCTAGAAGAACAGGGAGGAAAAACTACTTGGGGGATCTGCAGTCCTGGAGAGAATGTCCATAGCAAGACAAAAGATCCGTTCCAAAGGCTATCCAATCCGCAGGACAGGAAACCTGACTGGGTGTGGAGGTTTTTTTTTTAAATTGGGCTTCCTGTTCAGCAAATGGGATGTCTCTCCAGTGGTGCGGTCATAGCTGAAGGGCAAAAAAACGTATATATCACATAGCAAATCTTGTGTTTTTCCTCTGAGCATACACTGAAAACTTGTTGAAATTTACGTAAATACTCTGCTCTAGACAATGTTAACACATCAAGATCACACAACTTGGATAAAGGTTATTTATTACATGAAGTGAAAGCATCCACAGACTTTGCATACATAAATGAACTGAGATTCACAGAATCCACATTACAGAATGCTATTCTACATACAGTGACCACTGTTATTTTCAAGTCTTTCTATGGACTCAAAATCAAATTTTATAACAACCGACAGACTAGAATCTTCTTGGCATTTTAGTTAAAATCTGCATTAAAGTCATAATCATCATTTGCTTCGGCTGGTTTATCAAAGCTGACAGACTTAACGGTTTCCGTTCTTGGTGCTAAAAAGGAATTGAGAGCTAAATTATAAAATGCACAAAAAACATTGACATCGGAATGCAAATGTAAACTCAAACAATAACTTTATAGCAGAAAAAAAACACCCAAAAAACAATAGAATGAACACAGATTGAGACTAGAGAATGAACGCAACTAGATTTTACAACAGCGCTATGAAGGGTTTTAAAGAACAAGGTTATGGGCCCGTGCACATTACATGCCCTAATAGCTTCTAGGAGAGAACGTCTTTAATATGTCATTTAATGGATTAGCCACAATTGTATTTGAATGTTTCATTAATCTGGGAGAAAAATAAAAAAAATGTCTCCTTTTAAAAACTGAGGCATAGGGAGATAAAGTATTTTAACCATACCTGATTGTTCGATCACCTTTGGCGTCTTATTCTGCGAAACAAAAAAAAAAAATATAAAAATTAGAAATTCTTTTTTTCAATTAAAAGCCTAACTCCATCTGTAAAACTACTTTTTCTAGCTAATAAAATACCCTGCAACCTGCTGTGCATTTACCCCTTAGAGCCCCAGCTTTTTATGACCTGTATGACGACTACAATGTCTATACATGTAATAGGCACAACGTCCGTGTTACCAGTAGTAAAAGCTGGAATTCTCACAGGTGGCACATGACCGCAGTGCTCCGTTACAAATTTGTCACCGTGTAATGCGTTTGATAGAGTATCTTTTTACTCCCAAATGACTAATGACTGTCGCTCTTCCCTTAAGGCCAGCTCAAGTTTCATCTTCAGCCTATTAGAGGAAAGTGGTGGACCTCAAATGCAGAGCAAAAAAAACAAACCTTCAAGGCTATGTTATTTTTAAACAACTTTTTTTTGAGGGGTTTTTACTCAAATTTGTTATAACTTGTTGAGATACGACTTCTATGTATCCAGGATACATAGAAGTTCTCAAAAAGTATAAATAGGGTTCTAAATAAAAACAATTAAAAAAAGTTGATAAACCCTTTAAGAACACTGCCAATTTGAGTTTTAGTTTTTTCCTCCCCGCCTTCCAAATGCCATAACTTTTTTGTGTCTTCCTCCACAGCCATATGAGGGCTTGTTTTTTGCGGGACAAGTTGTAGTATTTCATGGCACCATTTATTGTACTGTATAATATACTGGGAAGCTGGGAAAAAAAATTTGTGGGGTGATATGGGCAAAAAAATAGCGATTACACGTTTTTTTTTAGGGTTTTGTTTTTACGGCGTTCATCAGGCGGTAAAAACTACATATTCACCTTATTCTATAGGTTGATACGATAATGGCGATACCAAATTTATATATGTTTTAGGTTTTACCACTTTTAAAAAAATAAAAACTATTTGCTAAAAAAAATAAAAAATATGTTTTGTTTCGCCATATTCTGAGAGCCATAACCTTTTTATTTTTCCATCAATTTAGCAGCGTGAGGGCTTAAATTTTTCACCGATGTGACTTTTTGATCACTTTTTATTCCTTTTTTTGAAGAGCTAAGGTGACCAAAGAACAGCAATTAGGATATTTTATATATACATTTTTTTGTGGTGTTAACCGAGCGGGTTAAACAACGCTCTATTGTGATAACTGGTCCGTAAAAGTCCAGACTATGTAAACTTTTATTTTTAACATTACTTTAAAAGGGGGGGAAACGAAAAAATAAAAAGTTCTTTTTAACGTACTTATTTTTTTTGGAACATAAAAAAAAAATAAAAAAAATAAAAAAAAAAAGACTGTTTTTTACTTTATTTATTAATCCCCCAAGGATATTTGAACCAGCGATTGTTGGATCGCTTGCATGATATACTGCAATACTAATGTACTGCAGTATATAGTGATTCGGAGTCTCCTTTGAAGCCCCAAAGGAGTACAAAAATGGCAGACCTTCAATAGGCCCTCAGGATGCCAGGATAACCATTTTCACCATCCGACCGTGTCGCGGGGGCGCGATGGCTTGGTGCCCCCCTGACTAACAATTTAAATGCTGCAGTCGCGATTGACCGTGGCATTTAAGGTGTTAAACAGGCGGAATCAAAGAGATCTTTGATGCCGCCCGTTGCGGTGTTGGCTGTATAACAGCTGTCACCTGCGGAGTACGGCGCCCGTGAGCCCGCTCCATTCTTCCCCTTAACGCCTGTCAAATACTAGTATGTGACATGTCGTTAAGGGGTGAAAATTCCACGACACATTGTTTTATTAAAAAGAAAACTGCAGAGGCTTGTAGGAGCAACATAAACATGGGCAAAAAGCTGGAGATAAATTTGAATCCCTACTGCCATGTAGTACATGGTTTGATCTCAAAAGTGCTCCTTCGGCCAAAATGGGATGACAAACGTTGTGTAATAGGAGGGTACACAGACCTACCGCTATAGAGAATATAGAAATAGAGCGATGTATGCTAGTTTTATAATATACATCTGTATTTTTACTTGCCTCTTCATCTTCGCTGAGATCCTCTTCATCTCCCATTTCTTCATCACCCTCCAGGTCAGTGGGTTCTTCACTCTGCTCTTTGATTTCATTTTCATTGATTATACCATTGGTTATATGGGAAAAATGAAACGCAATACTGCTGGCAGGAGTTGGGTTTTTCACACCTATAAAAACCGGACCAAGAAATAAGCTCATCAGAAATAGGCCTTCTGCAGTCCAAACCTGTTACCGCACAGATCTGATAAGTATTCACGAGTAGTATGGGCTTACACATCTTTACGTACACCATTTTGTAACAAGATAAAATAAAAATTTAACAAAGACCTTTAATATTTTTCTTATTTTCATCCTGAAGAATTTTACAGTTAACAACTTCCTTCATTGCAGATGTCTGGTCGCAATCAATGTGAGAGTTGAAGGATGCAGGCGGCAGAGTGTGATAGCAAAGTCTGGCTCTATAAAAAAAAAGTATCTGATTATCAAACAATGAATTCAAAATCATGAGGTATTTCTCTTGAGTATTTAAAGGGGCTCAGTCACCAGATTATAAGTGCCCTATCTCCTGCATAATGTGATCGGCGCTGGAATGTGGATACGTTTTTTATTTTGAAAATTATCAATTTTGAGTACGTTACGCACAATTTTAGATTTATGCTAATTTGTTTCTTAACCCCTTAGTGACCAGCCTATTTTAGGCCCTAATGACAAGGCTATTTTATTTATTTTTCTATAGTCCCATTCAAAGCTCTAACTTTTTTATTTTTCCATCTACATTTCTGTATGAGGACTTGTTTTTTTTGCGGGATAGTTGTATTTTTCAATGGCACCATTTTAGGGTACATATAATTTGAATAGCTTATTAACTTTCTTTTGTGGGGGGGGATTAGAAAAAAACCCCCCATAAATTCCACCATTGTTCAATGCGGTTTAAATTGACGTCGTTCACTATGGCGGCGTAAATAACACGTTACCTTTATTCTATGGGGTGGTACGATTACGACAATACCACATATGTAGTTTTTTTTTACGTTTTACGACTTTTGCACAATAAAAAACACTTTCGAACTAAAATTATTTGTTTTTGCATCGTCGCTTTCCAAGAGCTGTAACTTTTTTATTTTTCCGTCAATGTAGTGATGTTTTGGGTTTGTTTTTTGCGGGACAAGACGTAGGTTTGATTGGTAATGTTTTGGGGTACATGGGACTTGATTAATTTTTATTATGACTTTTTTGGGGGCATTGGAAAAAATAGCAATTTCGCCATTGTTTTTTGCGTTTCTTTTTTTACGGTGTTCACCTTGCGGTTTAAATTACATACTAACTTTATTAATTGTCAATACGTTTGCGTCGATACCATATATGTGTACTTTTATTTTTTACACTTTTACTAAATAAAACCACTTATGGAAAAAAATAGATTTTTTTACTGTCATTTTTTCTAATCTTTATTTCACGTTAATTACTTACTTTTTTTAGACCCACTAGGACTTTAGTATGTGATCTTCAGATCGCTGCTATAATGCTTTGGTATACTTAGTATACCAGAGCATTATTGCCTGTCAGTGTAACTCTAAGGGTATGTGCACACGTAAACTGCATTTACGTCTCAAATTACGGAGCAGTTTTCAGGAGAAAAGAGATCTGTAATTTCAGACGTAATTGCTCGTCCTCGCATTTTGCGAGGCGTCATTGACGGCCGTAATTTAGAGCTGTTCATTGAATTCAATGAAAAACGGCACAAATTACGTCCAAAGAAGTGTCCTGCACTTCTGACGAGGCTGTCATTTTTTTCGTCGTTTGACAGTTGTCAAACGACGACGCGTAAATTACAGGTCGTCGGCACAGTACGTCGGCAAACCAATTCAAATGAATGGGCAGATGTTTGCCGACGTATTGGAGCCGTAAATCGAGGCATAATACGCCTCGTTTACGCCTGAAAATAGGTAGTGTAAACCCAGCATTACAGGCAATTCGGACGTGACGGAGGCACGTCCTAATAGGCATATGCCCAGGGCAGACCTGGGGGCCTTTATTAAAACTGATTTCATTTGCGGGCCGCCGATGGGCGAGAGGGAGCTCCCTCCCTCTGTAAAGTTGAATGCCGCGGTTGCTATTGCTGGCGGCATTTAACAGGTTAAACGGCCGCGATCAAAGTAAACTTCGATCACGGGCGTTGGAGCAGGAGCCAGGGTGTCAGACAGTAGAGCCCCGGCTCCAGCCTGCACAGGACACCCATGCATGACTTAGACTGGGCCACCATGAAAAGGCGGCGGCGGCCTAGCCTACGGCACCTTAGTGACCGCCGTGAAAAGGCGTATTGGTGATCACTAAGGAGTTAATAGAAAACTGGGCGTGTTTTTACTTTACCAACTGAACGTTGTGTCATACACGTCTCGCCATTAATTTTTAGCAGTACTCGCAACACAGCGATATATCGTGAGATCACGCTGTACTGTCACATACTCCCACATTAACTTTACTGAAGGGTGTCGAGAGTGAATAGACATCGCGTCCAGCCAGGACACTGTCCATTCACACTCCCGACACTTCAGTAAAGTTTCTGTGGGACTTACTCACACAGCACAGAGTGATCACAATGTGCTGTCATTCACAGAAACTTTACCTAAGTATCAGGATTAATGAATAGACATCGCGTCCTGGCTGGAGGCAATGACTTTTCACTCTCAAGACACTTCGGTAAAGTTAATGTGGGAGTATGTGACAGTACAGCGTGATCTCGCGAGATCACGCTGTGTTGCGAGTACTGCTAAAAATAAATGGAGGGAAGTGTATGACGTTGATTGGTCAGCGTCATACATGTCTCTTTACAACACCCAGTTGGTAAAAAAGAAGAAACACGCCCAGTTTTCTATTAAGAAACGAATTCGCATAAATCTAAAGTTGTGCATGACTTGCTCAAAATTTATCGTTTTTCAAAATAAAGAAAATTTTTTATCTACATTACAGCGCAGATCACATTATGTTCGAGATGGGGCACTTATAATCTGGTGACAGAGCCTCTTTAAAGAGGCTCTGTCACCAGATTTTCAAACCCCTATCACGTATTGCAGCAGATCGGCGCTGCAATGTAGATTACAGTAACTTTTTTTTTTAAAACGAGCATTTTTGGCCAAGTTATGACCATTTTTATATTTATGCAAATGAGCCTTTTAGTACAACTGGGCGTGTATTGTGTATGTACATCTGGCCGTTTTTACTTGTTTTACTAGCTGGGAGTTGTGAATAGAAGTGTATGATGATGACGAATCGGCATCATCCACTTCTCTTCATTAACACCCAGCTTCTGGCAGTGCACAGACACACAGCGTGTTCTCGAGAGATCACATCACGCTGTGACGTCACTTCCTGCCACAGGTCCTGCATCGTGTCGGACGAGCGAGGACACATCGGCACCAGAGGCTACAGTTGATTCTGCAGCAGCATCGGCGTTTGCAGGTAAGTCGATGTAGCCTCTGTCGCCTGGTGCCGATGTGTCCTCGCTCATCCGACACGATGCAGGACCTGGGGCAGGAAGTGACGTCACAGCGCGATCTCTCGAGAACACGCTGTGTGTCTGCACTGCCAGAAGCTGGGTGTTAACGAAGAGAAGTGGATGATGCTGATTCGTCAGCATCATACACTTCTATTCACAACGCCCAGCTAGTAAAACAAGTAAAAACGCCCAGATGTACACACACAATACACGCCCACTTGTACTTAAGGCTCATTTGCATGAATATAAAAATGGTCATAACTTGGCCAAAAATGCTCGTTTTTGAAAAAAAAAAAAAAGTTACTGTAATCTACATTGCAGCGCCGATCTGCTGCAATACGAGATAGGGGTTTGAAAATCTGGTGACCGAGCCTCTTTAAGCTTAGTTTCCGCTTACCCCATCCAATCACTCAAGAAGAGTTTTGCTGCACCCTCCAGATCAGCTACACCTTTTTTCTTCAATAGTCCTCTTCTATGAGCAAGTAAATCCAAGAATTCCAGGGGACTTCGGTAGTCTGAAACATTGTACTGCAAAATAACCTGCAAAATAGAAGAAAATTTTAATCTACAAAGTCTTATTGACTGCTTTGTTTTAGCGATCAGTGGGGATCTCAGTGCTCAGACCCCCACCGGTCAAAACTACTGATTTGTCACTATGACATAATAGGGAAATACGCACTCATTTTGTGGTCAAGTGCAGATGGATGCTTTTCTCACTCAAGGTCCGTTTTTCTGTCAACTTTGATTAAAGAGGCTCTGTCACCACATAAGTGCCCTATCTCCTATATAAGGAGATGGGCGCTGTAATGTAGGTGACAGTAATGCTTTTTATTTAAAAAAAAAAAAAAGATTTTTACCACATTAGCGTTTTTGGATTTATGCTAATGAGTTGCTTAATGCCCAAGTGGGCATACTTTCACTTTAGACCAAGTGGGCATTGTACAGGGGAGTGTATGACGCTGACCAATCAGTATCATGAACTCCTCTCCATTCATTTACACAGCGAATAGGGATTTTGTTAGACCCTTATGTGCGGTCTTATTCTTACACATTAACAATACTGAAGTGTTTAGACAGTGAATAGACATTCCACGGGATGTCTATTCACAATCTCTGCACTTCGTTACGGTTTCTATGGTAGTTACAGCCGAGGAAGCGTGATCTCGTTGTAACCCGTCATTTACCGCGTAATCTCGCGAGATTACACGTCCTCTGCTGTAACCACCACAGAGAGTAACGAAGTGCAGAGATTGTGAATAGACATCCCGTGGAATGTCTATTCACTGTCTAAACACTTCAGTATTGTTAATGTGTTAGTATAAGCCAGCACATAAGGATCTAAAAGGATCCCTATGCACTGAGTAAATGAATGGAGGAGTGCATGACGCTGATTGGTCAGCGTCATACTCCCCTGAACAACACCCACTTGGTCTAAAGTGAAAGTACGCCCACTTGGGCATTAAGCAACTCATTAGCATAAATCTAAAAACGCTAATAAAGTGGTAAAAATAGATCTTTTTTTAAATAGAAAGCATTACTGTCACCTACATTATAGCGCCGATCTCCTTATCTAGGAGATGGGCACTTATAATGTGGTGACAGCGCCTCTTTAAGGAAGTCCTCTACCCCATGTATAGAGACTTCTGAATCCTCCTGTATATTCAAGTCAACGTGTACAGGAACATCAGGATGGACCACTTGGAACGTAACCAACCTATTGAGATTGTTTGAACTAGAATAACGAGTGCAATTGCTTAATGAGTTAGCTATTGAATGCAATGCCTGCACTTGAGAAATATACTTGATGTAGAAAGATACATAAATGTTAATTTTTTTTTTTTCCAGATTCAGGAAAAACGTTTGGAAAACCAATTTAGCGTGCCATATTATAACAAATATTCGAACTATACTTCTATCCCACGGCTCAGTGCACCAGTACGTGGCATGTTGGCTATGGCGATATCATGGTAAGTAACCAAAGTAATTTATCACTCTGGTCTCCACAGACCAGAAAGGGTAACATCGCAGCCTGACATTGAAACTTACTGGCTGTGTGGGAATAGTTGACCACAGCAAGTACATAGTTGAAATACTTGTCCTACTAATGCGGACACAGTAAAGGGCTTTTATTCTTATAAGGCACCCGTAATACCCGACAGGCCATTGCAGAAAACTATACCCAATGCCAGTATATTGCTGTCTTTAAGAGTTTGGTTTTCAATAACATGTGGAACACATTAAGGTGGTAATTATGTAAAACAGTAATAGATTTAAGAACACCGCTATTGAAAGCTCAGGTTTACTGCATACCTGCTGTTTATCACAATGTTTTAATATCTTATTGACACTGTCCAGAACATCATCATCACTTTGAAAAGCACTTCTCATGAAGAGGTTCACAGGTGGGTTATCAGGAGATACAACTAGGCTGGGACTGTCAATTATCTTGATTTGGTCATCAATTTTCACATCTTGCATTATCCTGAAGATAAAATGAGTCAGTCTGTAGCATCAGTGTAAAAGAAGGCAAATCGACAAAGTACAGAATTTACAGAAGATTCAGAGTTGGATTGAACGGACGCTCCATGGGAAGGTCAGCTCCAGTCACTCATCATACTGACTAATGGGGGTTATCTAGGATTAAAAAAAACGAATGGCCTATTTTTAGATCGGTGGGCATCCGATATGCCCCGCAGCCACTTTGTGAAATCACATTTCATGCGGTTTATACTTCCACACACCTTAACTTTTGTAGCGGCTATGCATGGTACTACAGCATTTTCCCATTTAAGTAAAGGATAGGCCATCAGTTTATAAATCCTGGATAACACAGGATGTCAAATGTATATGCCCTAAACCAGTGGTCTCCAGCCTGTGCTTCTCCGGTTATTCTAAAACTAAAATCCCCAGTATGTTGAGAGTTGTGGTTTTACCACAGCTGGAGAGCCACAAGTTGGAGAGCACTACCAGGAACTAATGACATATGGTTTTTACCTTGTTGTTCCTCTTAATGCCCCCACATTGCAGACTTTGTATTGCTTCAATGTGTTAATTAAACTGCTCTTCCCGGTGTTTGAAAATCCTAAAGACAGAGAAACAAAAAAATAAAATGAAGACTTGGATTGATGAAATCGAAGCAAAATCTACATGACGTTCGAAGGGCTCTTGCACACAACCTTGTGTGCCGTCCGTGTCCAGTAGAAAAATAGGACACTCTTTCCGCAGATCGGGAAGTCGGGTCTGTTTTCACGGATCCAGTTCACCCACTGAAGTGAATGGTTCTGTGAAAACTATCAGGTGGCACGAAAAATGGCCCAAGTGGCACTAGGTCGTGTGCAAAAGCCTTAAAGGATCAGATCAGAGTTGGATCTGAGTCATCAGAAACATCAGACTCAAGAATTATCCTCATATCTTCACCTATTCAACACATTTTATAAAAGTCTAGAAAAGTACATATACTTGTAGAAGGAAACCCTGCTGCTCAGGTAAATCTAACTATAGCCAGGGAAATAACATGACACTGCATCTGACATAAGATGTAGTGTAAGAACTCATGAATACAGCCATGTATTTAGTGCATAGGATGGGACACCATGTACGCTTACCTATTAAGCCGACTTTAATAGCCTCAGTTTGCGAGGGGCACAAACTATGAAGAATTCTTAGTAGAGAAGTTGCTCCGTAGCATACTGTACCTTTAGACACATCAATACACCCAGGATTCACTTTCTTCCCAACACCTGGCTTCAGGGTCATAAAAGGAAATAGATCAGTCTTTAAGAGTTTACAAGACTATGTAGATCATGGTCGACTTTTATGGGAATAACGAGTGCTAATTTCAGAGTTGGATCTTGTGCTCATCAAAGAGTCAGAACAGACCGCTCATCACACAGCACATTCTGATGACCATGCGTTCATGATCAGATGGTAATCTTAACTTGGAAGGTTTCTGCCTCTCTTTTAAATAAAAAGATTCTACAGCACCAAGTCAGTTCTTTTGCTCATGTCTAAGTATATGACCCCTTAAAAATTGAAATTTGCTCCTAGGTTGCTCTAACTTGCGCCTAGTCTCCAGTATTTGCCCATCACTGGCAAAAGTAATCTGTATGTATATTTAGTGACCATATGAACATTTGAAACTTGTGCTACCACTAAACTTAAAATCGGTTTACATATACATTTCTCGGAAGGTCTACAAAATTGCCTCCAGTACATATTTACCAAATTCTTTTCTTGCACTTGTGTAGAACACTTGAAGGCAATAGTTGGAAGTTGATTGTTAAGAAACCGTAGCCACTTTTCAACGTTGTCTTTGGGCACTAGATCTAGAAAATAAAATTTTACAATTGTTAAAAAAAGACCCACAGCATTTAACCCCTTCCCGCCGGATCACGTATATATACGTCATTAAAATCGGTGGCTTACCGCCTTTTCACGTAAATATACGTCATGGAGATGAAGCTGGCTCAGGAGCTGAGCCAGCGACATCACCACCGGGTGACAGCTGTATGTTACAGCTGGCACCCTAAGGTATCGGCCAGGACCGGAGCTAGCATCCGATCCGACCGATTAACCCCTCACATGCTGCGTTCAATAGAGATCGCAGCATGTGAGGAGTTTATAGCCACCGGCACCCCAGCAACGTGATCGCTGGGTTGCCGGTGGCTGCAAAGGCGATCGGAGGGCTAATGCTTACCTCCCGATCAGCCTGTAACGGAATCCTCCTATGCCCCGTCGTCGGCGGGGCCCAGGAGGCTTCCGGTAACATCGGCAAGATGGCGCCGGCTCAGCTTCCGGCTCAGAAGCTGAGCCGGCGTCATCAGCAGTGGGTGTCCGCTGTATGTAACAGCGGACACCCCGATCTATCGCCAGGAACCGGAGCTAGCTCCGATTCCTGGCATTAACCCCTTCGATGCAGCGATCCATTGTGATCGCTGCATCCTAGAGGTTTGTAGAAAATCGGCAGCCTTGCCATGCGATGGCAAGGCTGGCGACTGCTACCATGGCAACAGGAGCCCTAACAATGGACTCCTGTCTGCCATTACGTAAGCTGATTAGGCCCCGCCCAGAGGCGGAGCCTAATCGGCTTGCTGTCAGTGAACAACTGACAGTTCCAATACATTGCACTACATAGGTAGTGCAATGTATTAGAACATCAAACAAATAGTTGGACATTCAAGACCCCTAGTGGGACTAAAGAAAAGTGTAAAAAAAAGTGTCAAAAAAGTAAAAATAAAAGTTGGAAAACATACAATAAAAGTTTCAAATAATAACACAAAACACAATCGCCCTTTTTCCCTTAGAAGTCATTTATTATTGAAAAAAATAATAAAGCCATACATATTTGGTATCGCAGCGATCGTAACGACCTGAACTATAAAAATATTATGTTATTTATTCCGCACAGTGAACGCCGTAAAAAAAAAACTCAAAAACACTGCCATAATTACTGTTTTTTTGGTCACTGTCTTCCAAAAATTGAAATAAAAAGTGATCAAAAAGTCGCATGTATCCAAAAATGGTACCGATAAAATCTATACCTCGTCTCGCAAAAAAAACAAGCCCTCACACAGCTTCATCGACGAAAAAATGTAAAAGTTATGGCTCTCACAACTTGGCGACAGAAAAAATACATTCTCTTTCCAAAAGTAATTTTATTGTGCAAAAAGTTATAAAAAAGTTCTATAAATTTGGTATCGCCGGAATCGTACTGACCCGCAGAATAAAGGTAACATGTAGTTTATAACGTACGGTGAACGGTGTATATAAAAAAAAAAGTGGCACAAGCTGGGCATGACATTTGACACTGAATTGGCATATCTAGGGAAACTATTTAATTTGTACCTTCCGCAGCGCAATCATTTATGGAAAAGACACGTGGGGTGAAAATGCTCACTACACCTCTTAATAAATGCCTTGAGGGGTGCAGTTTCCAAAATGGGGTCACTTCTCAGGGGTTTCTTTTATTATTTCACATCAAAGCCTCTGCAATTGTGAACCAATACTTTATATGTCGCCAAATTAGGCCTCAATTTTACATGGTACTCTTTCACTCCTGAGCCCTGTCGAATGTCCAGGCAAAAGATTAGGGCCACATGTAGGGTGATTCTAAAACAGGGAAACACCGCATAATAATTGAGAGCTGTCTTGTTATGGTGGCACAAGCCGGGCACCACATATTGGCGTATCTAAGGAAAAATTCCCATTTTCATTCTCCCACATCGTGTGCACACGAATTTCTGCAAAACACCTGTGGGGTTAACATGCTCACTACACCCCTAGGTGAATACCTTGAGGGTGTTGTTTCCAAAATGGCGTCACTTCTGGGGGGGATCCACTGTTTTGGTCCCACAGGGACTTTGCAAATGCAACATAGCGACCAGAAACCAAATGCAGCAAAATCTGTACACCAAAAGCAAATGGCGCTCCTTCCCTTCTGAGCCCTGCCGTGTGCCCAAACAGCATTTTACGACCACGTGTGGGGTATTGCCGTACTCCAGAGAAGTTGCTTTACAAGCGTTGGGGTTCTTTTTTTACCTTTATTTGTTGAGAAAATTAAAAATTTGGAGCTAAAGCTACGTCTTATTGAAGAAAAAGGATTTTTTTTATTTTCACTGCCCAATTCTAATAAAATCTATGAAACACCTGTGGGGGCAAAATGCTCACTACACCCCTAGATGGATTCCTCAAGGGGTGTAGTTTTCTCAATGGAGTCACTTTTTTGGCGTTTTCACTGTTTTGGTACCTCAGGGGCTTTGCAAATGCGACCTGGCCTCCGCAAACCATTCCTGCTAAATTTGAGCTCCAAAAGCCAAATGGCGCTCTTTCCCTTCTAAGCTCCGCCGTGTGTCCAAACATCCGTTTATAACCACATGTGGGGTATTGTTTTACTCGGGAGAAATTGCTTTACAAATGTTGTGGTGCTTTTTCTCCTTTAGTCCTCGTGGAAATTAGAAAAAATTAGCTAAACCTACATAATCTTTGAAAGAATGACGATTTTTATTTTCACGGCCTACTTCCAATAATTTCTGCAAAAAACCTGTGGGGTCAAAATGCTCACTATACCCCTAGATAATTTCCTCAAGGGGTGTAGTTTCCAAAATGGGGTCACTTTTGGTGGTTTTCCACTGTTTTGGCACCGAAAGAGCCCTTCAAACCTGACATGGAGCCTAAAATATTTTCTAATAAAAAGGAGGCCCAAAATCCACTGGGTGCTCCTTTGCTTCCGAGGCCGGTGCTTCAGTCCTTTACCACACTAGGGCCACATGTGGGATATTTCTAAAAACTGCAGAATCTGGGCAATAAATATTGAGTTGCATTTCTCTGGTAAAAACTTCTGTGTTACAAAAAAAATAGAATAAAAATGAATTTCTGCAAAAAAAAAATGAAATTTGAAAATTTCACCTCTACGTTGCTTTAATTCCTGTGAAACGTTTAAAGGGTTAAGAAACTTTCTAAATGCTGTTTTGAATACTTTGAGGGGTGAAGATTTTAAAATGGGGTGACTTTTTGGCGGTTTCTAATATATAAGGCCCTAAAAGCCACTTCACAACTGAACTGGCCCCTGTAAAAATAGCCTTTTGAAATTTTCTTGAAAATGTGAGAAATTGCTGCTAAAGTTCTAAGCCTTGTAACGTCCTAGAAAAATAAAAGGATGTTCAAAAAACGATGCCAATCTAAAGTAGACATATGGGGGATGTTAATTAGCAACAATTTTGTGTGGTATAACTGCCTGTCTTACAAGCAGATACATTTACATTTAGAAAAATGCAAATTTTTGCAATTTTTCACCAAATTTTGGTGTTTTTCACTGGTAAATATTGAATTTATCGACCACATTTTTCCACTATCATAAAGTCCAATGTGTCACGAGAAAACAATCTCAGAATCACTTTGATAGGTAAAAGCGTTCCGGAGTTATTACCACATAAAGTGAAATATGTCAGATTTGAAAAAATGGGTCTGGTCCTGAAGGCCAAAATGAGCTTGGTCCTGAAGGGGTTAATAGCAGGTACTAGCTCACATGAGATTGTTGTGTTTTGTTACTTTTTTGTGGTGAACAGATAGCGGAGATCAGAGTTGGATCTGAATGTCCTCATAATGAATAAGACTTTATGAATTCTCCTCATTTCTCACGTAGTATCTGTCTACAACATGAGACCACTACATGAACTGCTCAAGTATCAAATTTACCAATTTTGTTGAGCACAAGCAGGAGTTTTTTCCCAGGAGACTGAAGCACAACTTGCTCTGCCTGCACACATCGACTGCCCAGAGGATCTCTTGCATCCAACACTTCCAAGATAACATCAGCTGCTTCAATTACCTACAGACAAAAACAGATATTTGTACAGTTTTGTCTGAGCATTTCCCTCCCATAGCTGGATTCATGCAAGTCACTGGTACCTGTAAAAAAGACAGTGTACGAACTAAATAGGCCATAAGTCAGACGGTTGGGGTCTAAACCAAACTGCTGACATGCTCACTGACTGGTCCAATAACCGCACCAGCACCATATTCTGCGCGGCTTTCAAATAGTCTGTTGACGGCCGCGCGTTGTTGCGGGTAAAGCGGCCCTTTATCTGCAAAATCGTGCGGCCATAAAGGCCGTATCAATTAATGGGCGTATAATTTTGCAGGTAAAGGGCCGTTTTAACACACGAGCTGCCATCAGGCTATTTGACAGCCGCGAGGAACATGGTGCTGGTGCGGTTGTTGGCCGCATCACGGTCGGGTCTGTGCCACTTCGTGCGGCCTTACCTTTACACTGCTCGTTGACAATTCAGTGGTAAGCAGTTGGCTCAGTCACTCCACCTCAAGTCAAGTTAATTTAAATTTTTTCTTACTATTACTCATACCTTGTTCACTTCCCTGCACAGAGATCTAATAGAGTTCTTAATATCTGGTTTCTTTGGCTTTGTTTTGACCTTTTTTTCCTCCTTGGAGAAAAATAATACATATTAAAAAAGCAGGTGTATACATCTATACAACAAAACTTGGTTAAAAATAACGTGCTATAAGGAGGTTACATCCAGTTACCTTAATTTCCGTTTTTTTCTTGATGGGTTTTCCTTGGTCGTCCAGTTTTCTTTTCTTTGCAACTTCCTTCTGTCTGTCAAGTTTCTGCTGTTTCCTTAAGTCTTCTCGCTTTAACAAGTAGGGATGCAAGTTATAAACTAATCTAGAGCGGGTACAGATAAAGGATTTACCAAAAAGGAAAACTAACCTTTTGCTTTCTTTGCTCTGCCTCCCGCAGAATATCCTCCTTGAAAGGGGCATCATTGGGAATGCGGATGTCTCTTTTCGGCTTCCTGCTTACAGGCCTTTTTTTTGCTTCTTTTCTGACTTTCCGCTTGTGTTCGTTAACCTTATAAAATAAGTCATACAATTAACATACAAATTGCTGTCTTATAAGCCTGTCACCAGTAACCACCCCAAATTATCATTCACAATAACGTCAGATAACCCAAAACTATATACAGTAGAACAGCTTCTACTTTATTAAACATGTTAGTGTTCTATTTGTATAGGGCAGGGCGATTATGGCCTAAATCAAAAGCACAATTAATTGAACATGTAACTTCGATTACGATTAATGAACAAATTAGGCCAAACCCCTTTTTGCATGCTACACCATTGAACTAATATTTTGTGAATGGTAGAACAGGGACCTTACGGCTCCCTGCTCTACCATTGGTTTCAACTGTATCTGCGTACTGAGGACACAAAGTTGAAACCTGGGAAAAAAAAAAAAACATCTAAGAACTATTTGCACAAGAGGACTTAACTGTGCTTAATTTAATTTTATATATATATTTTTTTAATTGCCTAGCCCCAATATGCACCCAATAAGCCTTCAGAGTAGTCGGACTTTTGATAACAATTAGGGGTTCAATCCTATTTGTTGCTATGGCCCATGACAGAAGTGTTACTGTGTGAAAAATAGTACTTGAGTGCTCACCATAAAATCTCTCGTCTAGTTCATTGGGTGAGAGACCCTAGGTACATGCTGTTGCCATTAGGAGACATTACACTAAAAATAAAGTGTTGCCTCCTCCTAAAATGTATACCCTTCTTTCATGCACTGGGCTACTCAATCTATACAGAAGCATAACACAAGGTAAGAGAATAATAATATCAGAACCATAGAAAGACAAAGCCGACGGGCAACTTTATGACAAAATAAGGTGGGGAGATGTGTCCACCAACGGACTGGACGTGAAAAAGATTTTACGGTGACTACTCAAAATGCTATTTTCTTGTTCTCATTGGGGGCACAGACCAAAGCAGTCCACATGGGTGAGAACCAAAAGAAATGGACATAAGCATCTACTGCACAGATTCCCACGACACCGTGCAACCAAGAGAAGCTGCCATCTACAGCTGAAAACCCGAAGCCTGATGGCGCACAGACCAGGAAGCACCAACTGTCCTAGTGGAAAGGGCCGTAATCCGGAACGGTGGTCTCGCTTTGATATGGTAGACCTGACGAAAACTCAACCGCAGCCACCGATTGTAGCCTTGGAGGCCACCAAGCCCTTCATCTGGCAATCCAGGATCACAAACAAGGAAGTGAGCAAAGGGTAAACCCACAAGGCGTCGACAACATCCAAATAGTGGAGAGTGTTCTCCTTAGGGCACATCGGCACAGTGAAGAGAACCACTTTTTCTTGGTTTAAAGAGGGTCGGTCACCAGATTATAACTTGACTATCTTCTACATAATCTGATTGGCGCTGCACAGCAGTGGTTTTTATTTTGAAAAACGATAATTTTTGAGCAAGTTATGAGCTAGTTTAGATTTATGCTAATGAGTTTCTCAATGGACAACTGGGCGTTTTTTTACTTTTGACCAACTGGGTGTTGTACAAAGGAGTGTATGACGCTGACCAATCAGTGACCAATCAGCGTCATACACTTCTCATTGTTCCAGCCCAGCTTCTTTCACTGCACAATCACACTGTGCTGTGGATCATGCTGGGCTGGAACAATGAGAAGTGTAGGACACTGATTAGTCACTGATTGGTCAGCGTCATACACTCCTCTGTACAACGCCCAGTTGGTCAAAAGTTAAAAAAAAACGCCCAGTTGTCCATTGAGAAACTCATTAGCATAAATCTAAACTAGCTCATAACTTGCTCAAAAATTATAGTTTTTCAAAATAAAAACCACTGCTGTTATCTACATTACAGCGCCGATCAGATTATGTAGGAGATAGGGAACTTATAATCTGGTGACAGAGCCTCTTTAAAGTCAAATACGGATGATGACAAAAGAAGGCCATCAGATCGGGAAAAAAGTTTGTACATCAGACTTGGAAGCCACAGGACTGTTGGAAAAAAAAACCAAAAAAACAGATAGCTCAGATATTTGTTCCCTAAGGGAGCAGAGGGCAAGCCCACGATCCAATCCCTCCTGGAGGAAAGCCAGAAACCTGGGCAAGAAGAAAACGAAGACCTCATGCACACGACCGTATTGGATTTGTGGTCCACAAAGCCAGTTTCGTCAGACAGCAAAAAAACCTTGTTGTGCATCCGTGTGTCATCCAGACTCACTAACCAGTATTGGTGAATCAGCAAATCCGGACCGTAAATGACTTGTCCTGAGTTTTTGCGGTCTGGATTTGCAACCCCCGAACCTATCTGTGTAAATCACAGTTGTGTGGATGGGGGCCATAGAAAAGAATGGTGCGCAATTTATCTGCAAAAATTCAGATAAAATGCAGCCGCAAAAATACAATCGTGTGAATGAGGGCCTAGGGAAGGAAGATGTCGATCCTCACGCGACTGTAGACTATTCTTCAGCGTACGGTGATTCGGGCTCAAGGCGGCTTCCGGGCTTTTAACATGGTTTAAATAGTTCACTGCAACAAGCCTTGAGCTTTCAGCACTGCAGCTTCAACAGCCACACTGTTAAACGTAGTGACTAAAGTCGGTGAAAGACAGCCCCCCTCAGAGAGCAAATTGTGCCGGAGAGGTAAGCGCCAGGGAACGCTGGCTAGCACAGCCACCACAAGGACGTACCAACAACTGTGGGGGCAGTCTGGAGCGACAAGGATATTTGGAATCCCCTCAACCCTAATCTTCTTAAAGGGAATGTGTCGCTAGAATTTTTTTCAGTTAAACAGTTAGTATTTGAGTGATTACACATTGTTTTAATTTTTTCACAAGTCAGGAAATATTATAAATTAGATTCTAAATTTATAACATTTCCATGTGCTGGGCACTAGAGGGAGCAGTTTCCAAAATTGCAGCATGGTAACTGTGGTAAAGCAACCTCATTGATTTATGCTGCAAATTTGGGGTGGACACACTCGCTCTAGTGTGCTCACACAATCCCCCCTCCCTTCTTATGGCTAGTGCCAGGAGAAGTTTGAATCTTCAAACCTCCTACACTGTGTGCCACCATTTTCTGAGCGACTGCACAGTGTAGGAGGATTAGATACAGGGCTCAGCAGACAGTATCACAAGAACATAATACACACATCACATACAAGAACATAAATTACCTGCCGTAGCCTCCGCTCCTATTCCTTGCACCTGAACATATGGCCGGAAGTAGTCATCTTACTGTCCGGCAGTGCCTTCCGATGCCCATGAAAATGGCGCCGGATTTCGCTCTGCGAACGAGCTTCGTTTTGGTCTGTGTGGGAGCGGAGCATGCGCCGTTCCCACACAGACAGCGTACGCTTCTGAGAATGGAACGGCTCCCGTTAGCATTCTCTATGGGGTTGTATGTGCCGTATTCCATCTCTGTATGTGTCGTTAATTGAAACAGATGGGAAAAAAATTGGCAGCCCCCATAGAGAAGTAAAAGTTTGAACACAGTAAAAATTAGAACGTGACAACACTAAAACATTTTTATTTTATATTTTATTAAAAGCAATATAATAAAAAAAATAAAAGAAATCATGACACCTTCCCTTTAAGGAGCTTGGGAAAAAGGAGGTAAAGGGAGAAACATATAGATCAGGCTGAAGCGATCCCATAGAGCCACCAGTGCATTGACTACATACGTCTTTTGATCCCAAAACTTGGAAACTAAGAGTGAGACCTAACAACTAAGGCAATATGCCAGCAAGTCCACGTCCAGTGTGCCCCACCTAGAACAGATTTTTTTTTGGAAAACCTAGTGATGAAGGGCCCACTCCCCTGGGCCGATACATTCTTTACTCAGATAATTCGTGACCCAGGTTTTGATCTTGGGAATCTTAAATGCTTCCGCTATCGATGCCGAACTGTGTATCCCACCTTGGTGCTTGCGGTAGGCTACTGACATGACAACATCTGTCTGGTCACAGATCTGACAGTCAGAAAAATCATCCAGTTACTGAGGCAGAGTAAGATCTCCCTCAGTCCCCAAATGTTGATGGGGAGAATGACCTCTTAGAAGGACCAGACACCCTTGGCTTTGAGATTCTGGACAGCCCCTCCCCAACTCTGAAGTTGGTCGTCTGTGGAGAGTACCTGTCCGCAGAGAAGGGGAAAGGAGCCACCCCAAGGGATCACCAGAGAAGG
The DNA here is from genome assembly GCF_050947455.1 of Rhinoderma darwinii. Taxonomy (NCBI): domain Eukaryota; kingdom Metazoa; phylum Chordata; class Amphibia; order Anura; family Rhinodermatidae; genus Rhinoderma; species Rhinoderma darwinii. Next base: position 108,218,330 of record NC_134693.1, on the reverse strand, counting down.
AAATCGCCATCAAGGAGCATTTAGAAGCAAAACCAGCATTTGAGCCACGCGGTCCAGCGCACATAGAAGAGGTGTGAGCCACATCAAGGGAGGCTTTGCCAAGTTATTTAGAAGCGTCTGAAGAGTGGTGTGCAAGACCTTTTTTGGGCACCACCTAAAAAGGAGACCATGAAAGAGTTGGCGAGCCCATTCAGTAAAGGCTCCACTGACCCACATGGGAAAAAATATTTGTCGCAAGCCCGAGCCAGCAGCAAAGGAAAGCCTGGAGAAAATCAATGCAACAATCCAAAGAAATGCAGAATGAGGCAGAGTCTGCCATGGGAAGGGTATTGGTCTTAAAGAGGCTCTGTCACCACATTATAAGTGCCCCATCTCCTATATAAGAAGATAGACGCTATAATGTAGGTGACAGTAATCCTATTTAGAAAAACGATCTATTTTAAACCACCTTGAGCGATTTTTAGCTTTACGCTAATGAGTTTCTTAATGCCCAAGTGGGCGTGTAAGCTAAAAAAAAACAAAAACGCTCATAAAGTGGTTTAAAATAGATCGTTTTTCTAACTAAAAAGCATTGCTGTCACCTACATTATAGCGCCGATCTCCTTATATAGGAGACAGGGCACTTATAATGTGGTGACAGAGCCTCTTTAACCAGACAGAAGACCAGAGAATCCACAGTCAGACTTCGGCCATTTTGAGGAAATATCCTGTGGAAAAGGATACGAAAGATCTAGACGAGAGGACTGGGCAAATTTGTTATCAGGATGCTTCCATTCCCTTGAGACTACCTCTACAAACACTGAATGGGAAGGAAAAGGTTTATGAAATCGCCCATCCGGGAATGGAGCGGTGATGCGAGATGTAAGGGTTATTGACTCAAAAAGGGGATCCTCTGGGAAAACACCACAGTCAGCCAAAAGTGGTGCTGTAGGTGGCACATCTGTTAGCCAAGAGGTGCGCCAGGCGCATGATGCCATATAGAATGCCAGGGTGGGGAAGAGCTGGAATACTGACATGTCCTGAACTCCATCAACAAAAAAAAATAAAAAATATAGGCAAGTCCCCGTTTTGTGTCAGCTCAATGAGATCAGACACTAGTAGAGCAGCGAAGGGGAATGACCCTAAGGCTATTGGGCGACAAAGGACCTTGCACTCTTGGTGCCTTTTGTCTTCAAAATGGCAGAGGGACAACAGTGCAATGGAAAACACAGAGCCTGCCAGATGTTGGGGAAAGTATGAGGACCGCATTGCCAGTTACTCCGCTGGAAGATGGAGGGAAAAAAATAAACTAAGACTGAAAGCTAAACTAAGACTGAAAGCGCAGTGCCAGAAGATTTATATACCGTAGGAGGAGCCAACACTTCTTCGTGTCATGCCTCCTAGTGGCTATAGCATAGTCTGTGTCCCCAATGAGATGAACGAGAAACAATGATTTACATTATCTGTAGTAGTGTATTCACAATACACATACATGTATATATAAAATCTCTATATATCACATATACAGTAACACTTCACATGCGGGTGTGCGGTGATCTCTCAACATAGCAATAACAGGAACTGAAAGCACATTGTAAACAGAGGGGAAACAGTGACTAATATAGATTACGTTTTTTTTGGTCATGGTTGTTATTTCTTTAGACCATAGTATGCCATAATAGAGCTTTTATAAGTTATGCTCCTGGGCAACACTTTTTACACCTTCATGGATCCTATGAAAACGTTTGTGATTATAAATATCTTTCACATTTTCTAACACACGGGATAACCCTAATAGCACTCAAATTTAAGTTCATGAACTTCTAGAGACAGACAGGAGCCCATCTCAACCGAGCCGGCAGTTTAGTTGAACCGACAGCTCCGCTGAGAGAACTTGATGCAGTTTGTATGTATATCGAATACATAGAAGCTGCATCTCAAGTACGGCAGAAAACTTGTAATCAACGTAAGTTACAAAAATGTTTACAATCACCAGTCACATACAATTATAAAAATAAAAAAAAAAAGCCGCAAGGGTTTTCATAGTCTTAAAACACTATTACATTTGTGCATTTTTACCATTCAGATAAACTTACCTTTTTTTTTATTTTAAAACGTTTGCTGCATGACATGCGTTTGCTGGCCTTCTTTAACTCTGAAGAAAAAAAATGGGGAAATATGTAAAATGATCAGTCCCGAATGGGAAAGCAGATCCACCCCCCAAAAAAAACACTCAGTTATCAAGTCTACAATAAAACGCACATATATGTACTTAGGGCTCATGCCCACATCAGTTATTTTCTTCATGGTGCTATCCGTTATTTTAACTGATCGCACCGACACATTAATTTCTACGGGGCCATGCACACTTCCGTTGTTTTGACTGTTCCGTTCGTCCATTCCGTCAAAAGTAGAGCATGTCCTACTTTTGTCCGTCGTTCAGTGAGCGTGGGGCCCATTGAAGTCTATGGGTCCGTCAAAAAATGGACGGCAAACAGAAGGCATCCATGTGCTGTCCGTTTTTCACCAATCCGTTGCTAAGCAAAGGAAAGCCAAAGTTCCCTGCATTCAACACACGAGATGGAATGTAACAGACCGTTTAAAACGGAATACAAATGGAAGCACAACATACATTTAAAACGGAACATCGGAACAGACTCCGCTATTGATGCCGTCTGAAAATCGGAAACCTACCGGAATGGTGACGAACGGAAGCTGTGGTTTGTTTTACTTTCCGTTGCGGGGTTCACCAGACGGAATCCTGCAATGGAACCCCGGTACGGAAAGCAAACGGTGATGTGAACAGGCCCTTATTAACAATCACAAAAGTGTTGAGATACTTAAAAGGGGTCGTCCAGTCATAGGAAATTGAAAGCCTATCCTTAGGATAGGCCATCAATTTCTCAGGACTGGAAAACCCCTTTTAAGGGAACCAGTCCCTAGATTTTTGGGCACTAAAACACTAGCATTTCGGTTATACTGCAGGGGCTTGGTGACCTAAACATGCCCATCTGAAAATTGTCCAGTTTAACATTTTTTGTCTAAAAAAAATTATAATACAGCGTGCACCGTAATATGACAGGGAAAAGCAGAGAAGTTAACTATAGAAACCAATCATGTCACCGAGCTCATGAAAAATGACAGCTGGAATTGGAGTGACTACTTCAGACAACTATTTTTAACTTGCAGTAGTTATGAACGACTTGAAGGGGTCTTCCCAAATGAGAAAACACAATGAGGCTGAAGTTGGTTTCTTATACATGGGGAAAGTATTTTTCTTTTTTTTACTGGTTCAGTAACTATGGAGAACTTATTTTATTGATAAATTACAATAACCCGGGTCCCAGGAGTAGAATAATAAAGTTGAAAGCAGCCCGAAATCAAAACTCATTGGCACAGAAATGGGCAATCAAGTGAGTGATCTAAAGGGTTAATTGACTTTGAGCCACTGAGTTCGAACTGCAGGCCCACTGAGATTGATTCCCAACATTAAATTTATCTGAATTCAGGCTGGCCCAAAGTGGTTCTGGGCATAAAAGCTGACAAAGTAGACAGATGGACACTGTTTACTAATTGAAATAAGCAACTGGTGTTTTTCAAGGGTTAAATGACTTTGGGCCACTAATCTAACAATACCAAACAGATAGGGATGCCCAGCATAAAATAGAGTTGTATTCAGGCAGGCCTAAAGTTGGCATAAAAGCTGGAATCAAAGTAGGCAGATAAGTAAAAAGTGGCTAAGTAACTGGTGTTCAGAGGGTTAAAAGCCCCCAGGCCACTAATCTTACACTGCCAACACACAAAACGAGTCCAGACGAGAAAAATCATGCGCAGAACCAAAGCCTTCTGGGCATAAAAATTGGCACCAAAGTGGGCAGATGGACACAGACAAAATAATTAACATTGAGTTTGAGATCCTTTTACTTTAAATCACACTTCTGCCCACTTTAAAAGCCATTTTTGTGCCAGTGATTCCTTTTTTAGGGCGGCTTTCAACTTTATTCCTCTCGGGGCACCCGGGTCATTGTAATTTATGGCTAAAATAAGTTTTCCATAGTTACTGAACCAGGACAAAGTAAATAAAATGTTCCCCTTGAATAAAAACTTGATGAATAAGTCGATGTTCACACAGGCAAATTACACCTCAAAACCGCTCCCATGAACCAGGCGTTCTTGAGGTCGACTTACCAAACGGTTTTCAAGTGTTTCTTCTAAGTGTTTTTGGCAATTGGAAAGGTTTAAAACCTGCATCAAAAACGCCTCAAGGGACATGCCACTTTTAGGCTATGTTCACACAGAGTATTTTGCAGTTTTTTGCCGCGGAAACCGCGTCGCAAAACTCGGCAAAAACGGCCCAAAAATGCCTCCCATTGATTTCAATGGGAGGCGTCGGCGTCTTTTTCCCGCGAGCAGTAAAACTGCCTCGCGGGAAAAAGAAGCGACATGCCCTATCTTTCCGCCTCTGACATCCCATTGACTTTAATGGCCCTGTTCACACTGAGTTTTTTTTTACGCGGAAACCGCTCCAAAAACTCAAAAACGGCCCGAAAATGCCTCCCATTGATTTCAATGGGAGTTGGACGAGTTTTTTTTACCGCGAGTAAAAAGAAGCGTCATGACCCATTTTGAGGCGGTGTCCGCCTCCAAAACCCCATTTCAATCAGTCAGAAAGAGGGAAAAAATACCTCGACGAGTTTTTGTCAAACCACTGTGCAAAAACCTACTGGAGCAGTTTTTGCAGGAGGAATTTTCCTCCTGCAAAAAACTCCGTGTGAACACAGCCAATGGGAGGCAGAGAAAGCGTATTTCGCTATGTTTTATGCCCGCGGCGATCAATGGCCACGGGCGAAAAACGCAGCGAAAATCGGCGTGCAGGGAGAGGAAAATCTGCCTCAAACTTCGAAACTGAATTTTGAGGCAGATATTCCTCCTGCAAAATACTCCGTGTGAACATAGCCATAGGCCGGGTTCACACGGAGTATTTGGCCGAGTTTTTTGACGCGGAAACCGCGTTGCAAAACTCGTCAAAAACGGCCCGAAAATGCCTCCCATTGATTTCAATGGGAGGAGTCGGCGTCTTTTTTCCCGCGAGCAGTAAAACTGCCTCGCGGGAAAAAGCAGCGACATGCCCTATCTTCGGGCGCTTCCGCCTCTGACCTCCCATTGACTTCAATGGGAGGCAGAGAAAGCGTATTTCGCGCTGTTTTATGCCCGCGGCGCTCAATGGCCACGGGCGAAAAACGCCACAAAAAACTCCACAAAAATCGGCGTGCAGGGAGAGGAATATCTGCCTCAAAGTTCCAAACGGAATTTTGAGGCAGATATTCCTCCTGCAAAATACCCCGTGTGAACATAGCCTTACAAGGTGTATAATTACGCAGCATAATTGAATACAGCAGCATAAAAATACGTCTCGTCTGAACTACACGCATCTCCCCTTGAATAACGGAAGCAGGTTTTAGGCATATTGCAAGTGTATTTTGAGGAGTTTAACGCTGTAATTTGCCTGTGTGAACATGCCCTTAGAAACCAACTTCAGCCTCGTGACAGCAAAGTTACTTACTATAGAGTTCACAAAAGACCTGCGCTAATGTCCTCATGTGAACAGCGCAGATCTTCTAGCATTATATTAGTACATTTTATGTGCGGTTTTCAGCACATTTTGGAAAGTTGTGGGGTCTATATAATACAAATTCTTTATATAAATTGCTCGTCCAAGAGACATCATTAACACTACTCCTGCACTGCTCCCATTATACTAGAAGTCATGCCCTGTCCACCAAATACACCGGCCACTTACTGGGGCGCTTCATGGCTCCGAACCCGTCTCAGCAACACCGCGTGTGAAAAGAGCGAGCGCACTCCCGACCCCCAACGTCACATCCGACTCTTCACCAGGGCCGCGCCCGGATATGGGATGCACGTGACCCGTTATGGGCAGAGTCTCATATATGTTCGCTCCCGTTACGATAACTGGCCAACAAGGGCTCTAAAGAAGCCGCCATTCTCGCAACAAATCCTGCTTAGCAGCTATAAGTTAAAAAAAAACAAAAAAAAAACTTCCTAAAATTGACAAGAAAATCACTAACGCTTGTAGCTCCGCCTCTTCCGCAGCCGCTACCTCAGTTTGGATAGAGCCGCGATCCCGCTTGTAGCACCGCCCACCTGTTGGTAGTTGTGTTGGCCGATCCTGTAGCTCCTCCCCCCCGGTGTGCTGCGGTTGCTGCCCTCTGCTGGTCGGTCGCTGTGGGATTCGCGGCCTGTTCGTTGTCCATAGCTCTTTGTACGATTTTGCGTGTAGATACCGGCTGTTACTTTGTGCAGCCCTGGCGACTCCTGCGTGGCAGCGGCAGCGCCTGTCCGGATGGCGACGGCGCTCGGTGAGTGCAGGGGATGGAGGGGCTGGTTATTAGGAGGTGTTATGGTGGCGGTCACCTTCTTCCTTTGTGTGGTTCGTCGGCCACTGTTTATTTTTTTTACTTCATTCATCGAATTGTAGCTGGTGCCCATTGTCTAGCTGGTACCTCTCTCCTGAGGATGCATTACCCTGGCATCCTGCCTAGGCCGTTGGTGGCATCTTCATTGTGCCCCCTATTTTTCCTATACCTCATTACCTGTGTGTCCCCATATAACACACTGTACTGCTGCCCGGTGCCCGCTTCCTACCCTCTTATCATGAATATATATATATATATATATACTAGTACCATCAGTTCTAATGCTCAGGTTCATGATAAAATAACACCATGGACAGCGGAGAACTCTGATGCCAGTGGTTGTGAGACTACAACTCCTAGAATGCTGTGTCGCGCTGGGAGTCGTAGTGCCAGTGACAATGTGAATGAATGAAGCTCTCCTGTATCTCAATGTTATCTGGTCCTGCAGGTTTATGGTCCTGATCTTTATTCCACAATCCTCAGACCCTTCTGAGAAGAAATCCTCTATGATGAAGAATAGATCCGTAGCAAAACAGGGACAATGCTCAGCTCTGTACGTTTCTCGGCCGTGTGCTGTTTGTGTTTTTCACGCACCCATAGACCTTAAAGGGCCAGTCTGATCCGCAAGAACGGGCCAGAATAGGACAAGCGCTGAGTGTCGCGTGACAGACATGACCTCACAAGTGTTCTTTTGGCTGAATGGGCACAAAATCTCTCATACACACTCCAAAAATTCTTCCAAGAAGAGTGGGGGCTGTTATAGCTGCACGGGGGGGGGGGGGGGAACTCTATATCAACGCCCGTGGTCTTGCAATGGGATATCATATTGGTGTGATGGCCAGGTGTCCACATACTTTTCGTTATATAGTGTATATGTTCATGAGTCTTCATAGCCCGGCCGGTTATTACAGCAGATCTGCCAGCAAATGCTAAGGTGTTTCCAGTTTGATTTGTGATGTGTTCTAGAAAACCCCTGAAACTGGAGGACACCGCGTATTTGCGTGCGGCAAAACCGCAGCGTAATACAGTTCCAGCATAGGAAACGAGATTGCAGGGAATCCCATGTACACGCTGCACTATTTTCCCGCATGTAAATGGACCCATGGTGCATATTTTGCAATCGCAGCATGTCAATTTATCTCACGATTCCGCTTGTGATTTCTATCTCCCTAGTTCTGGGGAAATACGCAGCAAAACCCGCAGCATGAAAACGCTACAATTTAGGCAGCAAACGTAAAAACCACACCAAAAAACGCACCTTCAGGTGCATTTTTTTTCCTTGAAAATTTCTTGTGGTTCACTGCGGTTTTGCTGCGTATTTTCCCTAGCAAAATACGCAACGTGTGCATGTAATAAAAAGATGATTCCCTGTTAAATGTATTGCTTTTTTGATCCGGAGTTACAACCCGTATTCTAATCCAGAGCTGGAATCCCAGTTCTGCTGCTTGCCATCAGAAACAATCAACAAGTTTAGCAGATACATCAAAGCCCGTATAAAGCAGTAGTACAATTCGTTTTTCCTTCATCAGATTACTGTACAGTGCCAGGTGTGAAGATGACCCTTCTCAGAATGCATATCACTAAGGCTGGGTTCAGACGAGCACATTAACGTCCGTAATGGACGGACGTATTTCGGCCGGAAGTCCCAGACCGAACTCAGTGCAGGGAGCCGGGCTCCTAGCATCATAGTTATGTACGATGCTAGGAGTCCCTGCCTCCCCGTGGAACTACTGTCCCGTACTGAAAACATGATTACAGTACGGGACAGTTGTCCTGCAGAGAGGCAGGGACTCCTAGCATCGTACATCACTATGATGCTAGGAGCCCGGCTCCCTGCACTGAGTTCGGTCCGGGACTTCCGGCCGAAATACGTCCGTCCATTACGGACGTTAATGTGCTCGTGTGAACCCAGCCTAAGAATGCTGTGAGATTTCTGCACTGAAGCTTGCAGGGTTGGCAATGTATCTCTTGACAAGATAATGCAGTGTAAAAATATATGCGCGGAGCCGCTGGCAGTTTTGTGAAGAAATCACGCTATATGTATCTTTGAAAAAGGAGAACTTTTTATTGAAGAATAAAGACAACGCGTTTCGATCCAGATCTGGGATCTTTGCCAGCCAATGTTGGAAATGCATTGCCTTTGGGCGCCATTTTATAAATCAAAAAGTTTAGCAGGCGATACATATTTTTATGTTGCATTTGCAATAATTTTAGTCACCATCTGGAGCCCTGAGATCTATTTAGGTGCGTTTTTTACATTTTGATGCGGAAATAGGTGCAGTTATATGCTGCGGTTTTTGGTGTGTTTTTTTTTATAAAGTTGTCAGATACAATTCACTGGTGGAAACGCAAGAAAAATTGACATACTGCAGGTTTTAAAATACGTACTGCCGCTCACTTTAGGAGCAGAAAAATTCTGCAATGTGTAGATAAGATTACTTGGAATCTCATTTACTTTGCTGCCTGGCATTGTATTACAGTACGGATTTCCCACAGGAAAATCCGCACAGAAAATCCGCATGTAATATGCATCGTGTACATTTGACCTTAAAGCTGTAAAGGGGTTTTTACACTGGGCGATTATCGGGCAAACGCTCGATCATCCGCTGATCGTATCGTTCTAAAAAAGTACAATATGATCGTTGTCGGCAGCACATCTCCCTCGCGCTGCAGACATGATAATAATAATGTATGGGGATGACCGATCGGAGTAACGAGCGCTCGTCCCCATGTATAGCTCCTTGTGACTGGAGGAAACCAGCGCCGATCAACGAGCTGTCTCGATCGGCGCTCTCTGCACAGGCCAAAATCGGCCGGTGTAATAGGGCCTTTACTGTTGGGAACAAGACTAATGGTAGGAGGAAACGCGTTCTATAGGTTGATTACAGCACGGGAGAACTCCTGGAGACAGGCGAGGATGAGGGAGGATGATAACCGTAGGTGAATGGCTAAGCGACAAGCGTTAATGGACCAGCAAGCCAATTGTGAATTTAATCCTAGAGGATATACGCCCATCAGCCATAACATTAAAACCGCCTACCTAATATCGTATCGGTCCCGCTCGTGCTGCCAAAACAACTCTGACCTGTCAAGACATGGACTCCACGGTACCTCTGAAATGTTCGGCTGCCGGCTATTTTATTTGTGTTGCCAGCCTTCGCTTTTTGTCTATCGGGAATGGTTTCTCTGCTTTTTCCTGAGGCTTCCAGTCCATTTTTTAGAGCTTTGCCTATGAATCTCATACGGAGCCATCACACTGCAGTGTGAATAAAGCCATACAGTGATTACATAACTAATACATAAAATATGAATAATTTTTTTTGGGATCCAGTTGAAGGGTACAAAGACAGAGCATGTTCAATGGTTTGTATCCTGTATTGAAGTGATGTGAATTGGAGATGTGGAAGGAACGTTCCCTTAGGCTACATGCGCACGTTGCGTAATTTGATTTAGAAAATCTGCAGCAAAACCGTAGGTAAAGGCAGTTTATTCCGCAGGTAAAATCCGCACTTAGTACTGAACTTTTTGATCCCTTTTTAAGTGCACTTTTTACATTTTAGGTGGAAACAGGTGCAGTTTTTATGCTGCAGATTTTGGTTAGTTTTTTTTTATAAACTTGTCTGATAACAATTTTGAGATGGAAACGCAAGATAAATTGACATGCTGTGGATTGTAAATGACACCGTGCAGGTCAATTTATGTGCGGAGAAATTCTACACAGAATTTGAATTTACATTGCTGGTACGGTATTACGCAGCGAATTTGCTGCAGGAAAATAAGCACGGCAAAAATGCACATAATACGCAACATGTGAATGTGGCCTTACAGTTTTTGAAAATAGGGATTTGTCATACAAGGGCATATTAACGTCAAAGATGGAGTCATGTAAATGGTCCGTGTGTAACACATACCCCTGACTAAGTGGAAACCCAGCGCTAGTGCGAACAGAGCCTTATTGATGAGTGTTGGCTTTATACTTTGTTTCCGTGACCTGAGGGATCTTTGTCTTTGGCAGCTTTACAACAATTGACAGAAGGCTAGTGTTTCCCTTTGACCTCTGTTGTGTTACACAATGGATTACTTTTGCTATTTTTGTAATTTAGCATCAACTAATCTATGAATTATGAAAATCTGGGACATGTTTGAAGCACAGATCTGCGGTATAATGAGGAATTTCACAAGACTAGAAGCAGGAGACTGAGCAAAGATAACCAGTAGCAGATATTGTGTTGCTGTTTTATTTTGGGGTTTTCTATGTTGAAAATATCATAAAATTTAAGTTTTCATTTTCCAAGAGCTTATATAAAAAAATGAATGAGGTGATCTGATTGGTTGCTATGGGTATCCTTAGACCCCCTGCACGCGGCCGTAGCTGTGTGTACGGTCCGTGATTACGGCACAGACGGGCTGTCCTCAATCACGGACCATATAATATACATGTACAATTTTTTTCATTCTGTGTATTGAAAATAATGACGTGCATATAAAAAGCAGATGTAAATAAAACTATTTGCCACTATTGTGAAAAAATCAAAACAAACATAATTAATATAGATCTTAAAATACGGAAGTGTGAATGCTCCAAAATACTTCAGAGAGCTCCCTGTGACGTTTAATGAATAAATACACACATATATACATTTAGTGGGCCTTTTTACATCGCGTATGATGTTATGTTTATACTTCACTTTTATTTTGTTTCAACACGCTACTCTGACCCTTCTAAGGCTGTTTTATTATTGCAGGACAACATTGAACCGATGAGCTCTAAGAGGCGCAGAGCCACGTCCCCATCCAGCAGTGTCAGTGGGGGAGATTTTGACGATTCACCGCATACCACCAGTACCCCAAACTCTGGCAGGAAACGGAGGAGACTTGCGAATGTGCCAAACGTGGATCCAGTACGTTTATGCGAAGGCCTAGAGTAGACGGAGTGTACGGCTATTTTAAGGGTGTCTGTTCCTTATGTTGGTGTGATCTTTGTGTCTTAGATTGCCGTGTGCCATGAACTATACAACACAGTCCGGGACTACAAAGATGAGCAAGGCCGCATTCTATGTGAACTTTTTATTAGAGCACCAAAACGCAGGTAAGGAACATTGCTAGACCCTTTCTAAATACTGTCATATGAAGGGATTGAATATGATTTAATGCAATTGGTTTTGGCTGTTTCAGATATGACACGTCATTACTCATCCAGCAGTGATATAAGGTGTAACTTATAGATTCTAGATACCTGGTGACCCTTAGGTTAAAGACGGTTTATGGCAACCATCAATGTGTCCTCTATTACTGCCAATTGCAGTACACTCTTGTCAGTTGTGCAGTTTTAGCAGTTAAAGGCCATGGACACCTTTTGAGGGCATTTTTTTAAAAAAAATGATTAACCCCTTTCCGCCATATATATACTGTGGAGGTCGGGTGGGGGAGAATGGAAGGGTCTTTTTATGTACAGAAGATTTTATCATTGTTTGTAAATATAGCACCTATAGAGATAATGTGCGCTCAACCCATATAGAGTAAAAAATACATACATGTTATTGGTATACATTGAAATCCGACACAAATGATAAATAAGACGCAGTACATATCACATAAAGTAAACGATGAGTATGCAGGACAAAAAATATGGTCACAAATAGAAAAGGAAAATAAATGACCACAATCCACCAGACTCAATGATAAAGATAAAATGACTGGGTGTAAAAGCCAAGCAAAGGTCAAAGGAACAGGAACATAAAGAAGGTACAAAAATCGTATGGCCTGGCATTCCTAGCAAGGGAGGAAGAGGACAAATGTTTGGGAGGCAAATGCCTAGGACCCGTGACCCTGCATACCCACCAGACCCAACACGCGCTTTCCCCAGACAAAGCTTTTCCAAGCGAAACGCGTGTCTGGTCTGGTGGGTATGCAGGGTCACTGGTCCTAGGCATTTGCCTCTCAAACATTTGTCCTCTTCCTCCCTTGCTAGGAATGCCAGGCCATACGATTTTTGTACCTTCTTCCTTTTCTATTTGTGACCATATTTTTTGTCCTGCATACTCATCGTTTACTTTTATGTGATTTGTACGGTCTTTTTTTTTTATTTTTATATCCTTTGTGTTAAATTATAATATATCCCAATACAATTTATGCATTTTATACTCTATATGGGTTGAACACACATTATCTTTACAGGTGCTATATTTGATCTTTGTGTGTGGTTTTATACAATCGTAGGCTCTGTTCACACAACAGGGTCCGAGTGTCAGCCGATAAAAACGGCCGTTTTGGTCAGTTTTTCTCAGCCGTTTAGCATCCGTTTTCCTTCCGCTCCGGGACGTGTTTCTGTTTTTAACGTCCAATTTTCACCCGTTTTGCATCCGTTTTTTTTCCTGTCCGTTTTAAAAAACGGATGAATTTAATTTGTAATTTTTTTTTGCCACACACACCCATCTGTAGATAGTGCCGCACAGCCCCCCTTGTAGGTAATGCCGCACAGCCCCCCCCTGTAGGTAATGCCGCACAGCCCCCCCCCCTGTAGGTAATGCCGCACAGCCCCCCCCTGTAGGTAATGCCGCACAGCCCCTCCCTGTAGGTAATGCCGCACAGCCCCCCCCTGTAGGTAATGCCGCACAGCCCCCCCCTGTAGGTAATGCCGCACAGCCCCCCCCTGTAGGTAATGCCGCACAGCCCCCCCCTGTAGGTAATGCCGCACAGCCCCCCCTTGTAGGTAATGCCGCACAGCCCCCCCTGTAGGTAATTCCGCACAGCCCCTTCTAGGTAGTGCCACAAAGCCCCCTGTAGGTAGTTCTACACAGGACTCTTTTACTTAGCACACCCCCCCCCCCCCCTCCTACCTTTCTGTAGATAGCGCCACCATTCCAGGAAAAGTCCTTGACTTTACTGTTCATATATGGACAGTGAAGTCGGGGACTTCTCCTGGAGCAGAAACACCGGCCGCAGCGCCAGGCATTCCGCTTCAGAAGTTCCTGACGTCACTGTGTCCCATATATGGACAGTAAAGTCAGGGACTTCTCCTGCAGCGGAATCTCCAATCCCCGGCCACAACGTTGCTGAAGCTGTGGCCGGGGATTGGGGCTTCTGCTCCTACAGGGAGCAAAAAAATACCCTACTCTTCCTCACTTGCACTTTGCACTGTGGGGAGGAGGAGGAGAGAGCGACGGAAGACACGGCCGTCACTCGGAACACATTGGAGTGATGGCCGTGTTACCCAGCCCCAAAGACGTCTATGGGAGCCGGTAAGCCGGGAGAACGAACGAAAATAGGGCATGTTTCATTTTTTGACGGCCGGATTTCCCATGCCGTCAAAAAATCGGTCGTGAATAGCCCCATTTGGGGTCTATTGTTCCTACAGCGGCCGTGTGACAGCCATTCTTTGAACGGCCGTCACACGGCCGGGAAATCCTGTCGTGTGAAAAGGGCCATATCCTTTGGTGGGATTAGTGTTATGCATCGGTGCTATTGTTTGTAAATAGACAAATTATGTGAACCTGTCAGGCCCCATGCACAAGAACTTGCTTTTGCGGCCGCAATTCCCCCGAAAATCCACGGGAGAATTGCGGCCCCATTCATTTCTAAGGGCCCATGCACACGACCGTTGTTTCCACGGTCCGTGCATGGCCCAGGAGCCTGGACCGTAGAAAGAACGGACATATCTTATTACGGCCGTGTGCTGCGGCCCAGGCTCATAGAAAATAATGGACCCGGCCATGTGCACGGCCCGCGATTTGCAGGCTGCTCGCGGGTGACACTCAGTGCCCGGCCGACCTGAAAATCACGGACGTGCACATGGCTACGGTCGTGTGCATGAGGCCTTAGGGGGAAAATTAATGTTTATAAAAAAAAAATTGTAAAACAAATATGATTATCACTACAGTTGTGCTATGTAAATAGGGATGGCAGAGGAAACCATGTTAGGGCCTGTTCACATTAGCGTTGGGTTCCATTGATGGTTTCCGTCAGACCTTTCTGTCAGGGAACCAATCAACGAAAAAGGCAATCAGAAACCATAGCTTTCCCTTAGTATTACCATGGATTTCAATGGTAATGCTTCCATTTCTAATGGTTTCCGTTTGTCTCTGTTCCGTAAGGTTTCTTTTTAGGCGGAAAAAATAGCGCAGTCGACTGCGCTATTGATTCTGCCAAAACAAAGGAAATCTTATGGAACGGAGACAAACGGAAACCATTAGAAATGGAAGCATTACCATTGAAATCCATGGTAATACTAAGGGAAAGCTATGGTTTCTGATTGCCTTTTTCGTTGATGGGTTCCTCCGACGGAAAGCTCTGACTGAAACTATCAGTAGAACCTAATGCTGATGTGAACACACCCTTAGGGTATGTTCACACAGAGATTTTTGCAGGCAGAAAATTCTGCCTCAAAATTCCGTTTGGAGTTTTGAGGCAGATTTTGATCTGCCTGCATGTCGTTTGCCGCGAAATACGCTTTCTCTGCCTCCCATTGATGTCAATGGGAGGTCAGAGACGTAAACGCCCGAAGATGGGGCATGTCGGTTCTTTTTCCCGCAAGCGTTTTTTTCCGCTCGCAGGAAAGAAACGCCTCCGCCTCCCATTGGAATCAACGGGAGGCATTTTCAGACTTTTTTGGCGCGTTTTCCGACACTGTTTCCAAGTCAAAAAACTCTGTGTGAACTGGGCCTTATATTGTAATGCATGGTTTTATTTTGCTTCAAAAAAAATGTATGTCCTTTCAAAGTATCTCAATATGACCGCTGCTCCTGTTTCACCGCAGTACCCTGTGTTCAGCTCCTCTAAAGATATAGTGGGTGCTTCAATACTTCTCTAAAGTTTTTTTCTTCCTTCGTACTAAAATGAAATGTGATTATGTCCACAGGAACCAGCCAGATTATTATAACATTATTTCCCAGCCCATTGACTTAATGAAAATCCAGCAGAAGTTAAAGATGGATGAGTATGAGGAGGTTAGCCTGCTGACCGCAGATTTCCAGTTACTGTTCCAGAATGCAAAAGCTTATTACAAGGTGAGTTTTTGATTCATAGGGGAGTGTAGGAGATGGCGAAGGTGTCCTAATGGTTAATGTTTGCTTATTTCCTTACCTTCGAAGCCAGGAAAAGTCTGTTTACACTGAAAAATAGTATCTGATTTATATTAGAATATATATATATATATATATCAGTAAGGTTATGCAAATCGAGGAAGTAGCTGGTGTTGCTAAGATCTGCAAATGTTCACATTTTCAAGCACCTCGCTCCAATCTGTGGCCTGTGGGAGGGACATAAAAGCCGGATTGAAAGCAACGTTTTTTAGCCACATGAAACCTCAAAAATCTGATCAACTGATGTGGAATGACTGAGCGATGCCTCCTGTTCGTTGACATGCCAGTTATCGACAACTGAGAGGCCTTGGTTTATCGTTTAGGCAGATCGCTGTGCGCCTAGGCCGAGATGTCAGCGCTGTTCAACGTTGCGCGTCCCAGAGTTTGGGAAAATGACAACGAATGGGAGTTAGAGCAAAAGTTGTGCAGAAGCGAACCTCTGCACAGACAGATCGTCTGATTGGAAGAATGGCAAGTAGTGATCCATTCTGTACTGCAAATGAAATTGGACATCACATCCCATGCCTAGGGCGGCAACCAGTGTCAACACAAACAATCACAAGGCGTTTGCACGACATTGGGCTATGAGACAGACATCCAGCTACAGGTGTTCCATTGACCACACGCCACCGCTCTCAAAGGCTATCATGGTGGACAGCAAGACGGCAATGAAGGATGGAATGGAGGTCTATCCTCTTCAGCGATGAGTCCAGCTTTTGTCTGGGACGCAATAATAGCTGGCGATTGGTCTGGAGTCCACGTGGGCCTCGCCATGAAGAGGCCTTCACAAGGGAACGTCACATCGGTCCTACTCCCGGGATTATGGTGTGGGGTGACAAAATGTAGGGTAGCCGAACCCCTCAAGTCTTCATTTTGGGTACACTAACCGCTCCAGTAGTACAGCCATTTCTCCAAGTTGTCCCAGAAACAGTTTTTCAGCAGGACAACGCCAGGCTGCATGTTGCTAGTGCTACTGTGTAGCCTGCATGGCCTAAATGTGCGACCATGGCCTGCAGCATCTCTGGACTAGTTTCCCATCGAGCACATCTGGGACGTCATTAGTCGGTAATTGCAAAGGGAGCTGCCAGCAGCCAATCTTGATGATTAGCGCGTGCCCTAGTGCGTTCAGCGTGGCATAACATTCCTCAGACAACCATTAATAACCTCAGTGATAGCACGCCAAGGTGTGTAAGCGCATGTATTTCTGCGCATGGCGCTCATTCGATACTGAATAAATCAAGATGTTTGAAATATTTTGTTTCCATTTTTATTATCATTTGCATATCATTAACATGTCTATCAATCCAATGATTTTCACAATTTCCAAAATTTTGTATTCAAAAATAAAATACCTAAAATCACCTAATAAAATGCAACCAAGAGCTTTTTTAACAGCTGAAAAACATGAAGGATTTTGGTCGCAAAAAAATTTTTGTGTAGAGAAGTGGAAAAGGAAATGCAGTCCAACATTGAATATGTATTTTATTTGAATATTTTTACCAGTCTGATGCTCCAGAATACAAAGCAGCATGTAAGTTGTGGGACCTTTATCTACGCACACGAAATGAGTTTATCCAAAAAGGTGACTGTGAAGAGGATGATGATGATGAAGAGGATACACAGGACACTGCTACTCCAGAAGCAGAGGTTGGTTGTCCAGGTGTACTTGTTTCAGTGCCATAAAAAGGGTTTATCCGGTGACCAAAAATTGCATTGCAATAATATATTTATGTGAAACGAAGTAACTTATTAATATACTTTAATTAAAAATTCTGTACTAAATGGTGCAGTTCAAACCTCATCAATGATTCGGGAAGTGCTGGAGCTTTTCTAAAAGTTATGAAGCACCGACACAGCCCCACCTGACAGAGCTCTTGCTTCATGTGCTGTTCATGACCATGACCGCAAGAGGCTGTCACATTGCCTGTTGCTTGAGTCCCGAGCAGAGCATCAGCTAGCGCTTTGCTCGGGACTCCAGCACTTCTCCCGACGTCCATATTTGGTGAATTCAGGGGTTTCCTATCGCTAGAGTCCCCGAGCAGAGCATCAGCTGATGCTCTGCCTGGGGACTCCTCAACTTCTGCCCACGTCACTGTCACTATCCATATATGGACAATGACGTGGGCAGAGCAGTACTGGAGTCCCCAGGCAGAGCATCAGCTGATGCTTTGCTCCTGGACTCCAGTACTGCTCTGCCGACGTCATTGTCCATATATGAACAGTGACCGTGACGTCGGCAGAAGTTGGGGAGTCCCTAGGCAGAGCATCAGCTGATGCTCTGCTCGGGGACTCTAGCGATAGGAAACCCATGAATTCACCAAATATGGACGTCGGGAGCAGGGCTGGAGTCCCGAGCAAAGCGCTAGCTGATGCTCTGCTCGGGACTCAAGTAATAGGCAATGTGATAGCCCCTTGCGGTCATGGTCACGAACAGCACATGAAGCAAGAGCTCTGTCACGTGGGGCTGTGTCGGAGCATCATCATCATTAGAAAAGCTTCAGCACTTACTGAATAATTTTTGAGATTTGAACTGCACCATTTAGTACAGAATTTTTAATTAAAGTATATTAGTAAGTTACTTAGTTTCATCTAAATATATTATTGCAATGAAATTTTTGGTCCCCGGATAAACCGTTTCAATATAAAGTGTACCTCCGATTATAAAACAACTTTCCATAAGTCAATAGTACTCTTTGTAATATATCTTATTAGAGAAAAATGACCACTTATTAGACTCCTTCTCTCCTTAAATGTGCTCTTTGAAATAGATGGATTCACTGAGAGATCAGGTTATAGCTGCCTGTAGAAGTCTATTGAGAGGGGAGAGGGAACAGGAGGAGGTAGCAGCTTAGAATAAAAATAACAGTATGTAGTTTAAGAGTGGAAATTAACATTTAAGGTTCCATTACGGACTCCCTAAAGGAACCTGTATTTTTCATGTACAATTGTAAATTGATTGTTTTTTTGTTTTTTTTTAGACTTCACAGAATTATTTAAAGCCAATCTTGGAGCAGCTATTGGAAGCGGTCACCAGTCCTATGGATCCTAATGGCAGATTGATTAGTGAACTCTTTCAGAAAGTTCCTTCTAAAGTGGTAAGTGAATTTAAATGAAGTGAAGGTACATAGCACATAAAAGTAAAGACGAAATGAGATGATAGAATACTTCCTACTCACACTTAGATACATTAGTCATTTTATTTTTAGTGCCTTGCCCTTTAATTGGTGATATCTCATCCATTGGATTATTGATATGTCAGAAGATGAATTTGAGTGGATTTTCCTCTAGACATTTAGAAAGTGTAGAATATTGGCAGTGTCCAGCAGTTTCATGTGATCAATACAATACACTGATAACCACTGGCGTGATACATACTCTGATTTAGTCTATTTGTATTCTTCTAAGTGTATGAGGTGAAAAACCAGCTTCATCAGACAGACTACTTATTTTATCTATTTGCATTTTCGGCAACCAGTTAAAGGGGCAGTCACAACTGAACAACCAAAATGCATCTGTCCCAGTCCACAGTTAATCGCCATGGGTCTGGCTGTTGTAATTCCTGGTGATCAGCTATTTGTCGCTGAGGGAAGGATGCACACTGCCACACATTTCCTGTAGGAAACCTATAGTATTACACGTCCCCCAGTCAAATTAAAGGGAAAGTGTCGCTAGAAAAAAATATATATATTTTTTTAGTTAAACTGTTAGTATATAAATGATTACACATTGTTCTAATTCTTTTAATCTTTTTCACAAGTCAGGAAATATTATAAATTAGATTCTAATTTATAACATTTCCATGTGCTGGTCACTAGAGGGAGCAATTCCCAAAATTGCAGCATTGCAATGTGGTAAAGCAACCTCATTGCTTTATGCTGCAAATTTGGTGTAGACACACACGCTTTAGTGTCCTCACACAATGCCCCCTCCTTTACCCTGGCTAGTGCCAGGAGAAAGGAGGGGGTTGAATGTTCAAACCTTCTACACTGTGTGCGGCCATTTTTTGAGCGAATGCACAGTGTAGGAGGATTAGATACAGTGTAATCACAGTATAACACGAACATACACAAACATAACTTACCTGCTTCTGCCGCCTCCGCTCTGTCCGCTCCCTCCGCTACTAGTCCTTGCTTCTGAACATATGGACGGAAGCCGAGACTGGAAGTAGTCATCTTACTGTCCGGCCGCGGCTTCCGGTCCACATGAAAATGGCGCCGGATGTCGCTCGGCCGAAGACCTTCCTTTTGGACTGTGTGGGAGCGGCGCTTGCGCCGTTCCCACACAGACGGCGTACGCTATAGTGAATGGAACGGCTCCCGTGCGCGTTCTCTATGGGGATGTATGTGCCGTATTCCATCTCTGTATGTGTCGTTAATCGACACATACAGAGATGAAAAAAAAAATGGCAGCCCCCAATATAGAAGTAAAAGAAAGAAAAAAGTACAACACAAAAACACAAATAAATAACATTTATTTTAATAACATACTAAAAGCAAAAACATGTAAAAAAAATAATTTTGCGACACCTGTCTTTTAAGAGCTGAACATTTAGATACATGATGGGGAAGGGGGCCCATCTGACCTCCATGTGCTTTAAAGGGCATATGGACAGGGGCTGTCCAGTTGGGATGACCTTTGAATTGAATGATATAGTTGTTGGTTTTCAAACAGTATGGTTATTGTTATTACTATTTATTATTATTACATTTTTTTAACTCCGTTTGCTGCATGCTATTTAAAAGAGTGCTACGACTAGCATTTTAGAAGCATTTTTAGCACTGTTTATCATCTTAAAAGGGTTGTCCAGTTTCGAAAATCCATTTTCATATATCCCATTAGTAAATTCTGAGTATATTACAGGGATTCTCTGTTCAGGATCCTCATCTCTTGGCTGGAATGGTGGGTGGTTACAAAGAGCAACTCTCACTCTGGAGGACCTGTCCTGCATTGCACGGACAACAGTGATAGGCATATTCCCAATTGAAACATCTATTACATATCCACTGGATATGCCATAAATGACTGATAGATGGGGGTCCCAGCTCTGGGGTCATCTGACCCTCATTCCGCCTGGTAAGGCAGCCGCTGCATCCAGACGAAGAGGTGGTTGTGACAGCCTCCTTACCAGGCAGGTCAGGAGCGGTTTATGGCATAGCCCATGTTTATGCCGTAAATGTTTCAGTTAGAAATACCCCTATTCATTTCCGGTGTGTTGGCGCTGCAGTGAAATTTAACGCTTACTGACAGTTTTCCCCACAGATTATAGCTGATTGCTGTGGGTCCCATCAAGGAAACACTTTGTGATCAGTTTATTGTGAATAGACCCATCTAACAAGCAGGGATTGTCTAAAGCAGAGAAACACATTAAGGACGAATTATACGTTTATTTAATTGATCTTTTTTGTGGTTGTTCAGAAATTCACATCTGTATTCTGTCATGTATTTTTCAGCATTACCCAGACTACTATGCAATAATAAAAGATCCAATTGATCTGAAAACCATTTCCCAAAGGATTCAGGTGTGTAAACCAAATCTATTGCAAATTGATACCTAGATTTGTGTTGACATTGGGTTGTCAATTGACTGATAATACATCTTGCTTCTTATTCTAAAGGAAAATTACATGTTTCCATCTTTCATTTACAGTCCGGTCATTATAAAAACTTAAACGCAATGGCCAAGGATATTGATCTACTAGCAAAGAATGCCAAGACCTATAACGAACCAGGTTCCCAGGTGTTTAAGGTGAATTATGTCTTATTTTGTTTAGTGCATTTTCTGCACTAAAACAAGAATACGTTCTTGAATTGGGCTTCTCATGTTTGTGTTTTTTTTTTTTATCATTATGAATGCGTATTTTTTTTCTCAATATATGCTTTAAAGCGACCCTCCAGTCCCAGGACATTTTAAATATGATATGGTCTATGGACTAGTATCACCTGGTGCTGTCCCAAAATGGCTATAGGGCTTCTTATACTATGAGTCTGTGACACTCTCACGGTTCTCGGATTGGCCAGCGATACTCACGTGAGCAGTTCTGTCCAATCCATGAACAGAGGTAGTGTACTTAGGCGCTGTGGCCATTTTAGGACAACAGAGTGGACCCTAAACCGGCAGATTTGCGACAGTGGGGCACAACTGGAGGGCACCAAGTAATGTTACTCCATATAACCCATCACGTTTATAATTTTGTCATGAGACGGGATGGTCGCTTTAAAAACTGTGGACACCTTTTGACATGGAAAAAAATATTTTTAGATATGTTAGTGGCTACCTGAAGTTAAAATAGTATAAGGCTGCAATTTTCATTCCTTCAATAATTATTAGAGCACCGATATTTAGTTTGTAATCTGCTCCTAGTTTTAGACTTTTCTCATATGGACATGCTGGCTGTGAGTTCTGCGATTCTGGGATGCTCTCTATCAGCACAGCTTCATTCCTGTTCTGCTTTTTCCTTTTACAGTCCATAAGGAATCTCTTCTCCCTTGTGCTGACAGACACTGATACAGCAGGGATGGGTGATATAACCCCCTCCCCCTTGCAAAGTATGAGTGCTCTCATTTCTATGTACACTCATACGCAGCCTGGGTGATTCACCCCCTGCAGACTGCTGTGTCTGCTCTCCTCCCTATCTTCAGTCATACAGTACAGCCCGTGTGATCTCCTCCTCCTCCTCGGCAGTCTACTCCTGTAGACTGCCGTGTCAGCTTTTCTCCGTACACACTGTGCGATCTGCTGCCCCTGAACACTTTGATGCTTTCCACCTTCTCCACCCTCTAAATTGCTCGTTCTAGTGATCAGCGGGGGGACCCAAGCGCTTATACACTTATCACCTATCCTGTGCTAAGATGATAAATGTACTTATTGTGAAAACCTGTTGTATGAAATTATGCAAATGTCTTCGTATTTCTATAATTCTGTCTCCTTTTTTTTTTTTTTTTAAATTAGGATGCCAACACATTAAAGAAATTGTTTGCACTTAAAAAGTCTGAACTTGACTGCACAGAGTACTCTAAATCAGGTCTCCGCAGCAGGTGAGTCCATGAATTATTAGTGACCTGGTTAGTATAATTGACAAGACATGTTAGTTATTGTAGACTGTTATAATATAGTTTATGCTGCGAGTCCCGTTGGGTCTTGGAGCAACTGCTGAGTATCTACTGTCACTAGTAGTGAGAGCAGCTCCGAGCATGCTGAGAAATCTATATCCCAGTGATAGTTATGTGAACAATTCATATTGAGCAGCCCTTCATAGTAACGGTCTGCGCTGCCATTTCCGTCTAGTGATTAGATTGTGAATGGTCCATAGCAAATAATTCTGTATTAATCCCTTTGAAAAACAGACCGTTTGTGAACCAAAGAGTTTTTTTTAGTTTTTGTCTCTTGGCAGTTTTGTGGCAATAAACAAACATTTCACAGTAAAAATGTTACTATACACGCAGAATGTATCGTTAACATACCTGGAGCCCTACTTATCAATATTGCTACCACAGGTTTGTCCAGCTATATTCTGTATAGTGACATTTTTACTGTGGACCGGTTGGTTTAACTTATATTTTAAAGGAAATGCTTCCTTTTTTTTTTTTTTTTTTTAAAGAGGCTCTGTCACCAGATTTTGCAACCCCTATCTGCTATTGCAGCAGATCGGCGCTGCAATGTAGATTACAGTAACGTTTTTATTTTTAAAAAACGAGCGTTTTTGGCCAAGTTATGACCATTTTTGTATTTATGCAAATGAGGCTTGCAAAAGTCCAACTGGGCGTGTTTACAGTAAAAGTCCAACTGGGCGTGTATTATGTGCGTACATCGGGGCGTGTTTACTACTATTACTAGCTGGGCGTTCTGACGAGAAGTATCATCCACTTCTCTTCAGAACGCCCAGCTTCTGGCAGTGCAGACACAGCGTGTTCTCGAGAGATCACGCTGTGACGTCACTCACAGGTCCTGCATCGTGTCAGACGAGCGAGGACACATCTGCACCAGAGGCTACAGTTGATTCTGCAGCAGCATCAGCGTTTGCAGGTAAGTAGCTACATCGACTTACCTGCAAATTCCGATGCTGCTGCAGAATCAACTGTAGCCTCTGGTGCCGATGAGTCCTCGCTCGTCCGACACGATGCAGGACCTGTGAGTGACGTCACAGCGTGATCTCTCGAGAACACGCTGTGTCTGCACTGTCAGAAGCTGGGCGTTCTGAAGAGAAGTGGATGATACTTCTCGTCAGAACGCCCAGCTAGTAATAGTAGTAAACACGCCCAGATGTACGCACACAATACACGCCCAGTTGTACTTTTACTTTAAACACGCCCAGTTGTACTTTTGCAAGCCTCATTTGCATAAATACAAAAATGGTCATAACTTGGCCAAAAATGCTCGTTTTTTTAAAATAAAAACGTTACTGTAATCTACATTGCAGCGCCGATCTGCTGCAATAGCAGATAGGGGTTGCAAAATCTGGTGACAGAGCCTCTTTAAATCTATTCTCCTTGTATATAATGTTGTCATGGTGATATCTAATATGTATTCATTGTCACCGCTATGTAATAAAATGTAATAACTGTATAAAATATGAAGCCTTAAAGGCTATGAACACCTTTTGAGGGCATTTAAAAAAAAAAATAATAATTGATTAGTCTGTGTGATTAGTGTAACTTTGTAAATATTTTTTGATTAAAAATTCCTTTTACTTTTGGAGATACAGCTGTATTGTTCGCTTTACACTGAATCTGTCAGTCTCACGGACCTGATGTGTTCAGTGTCGGCGGGTCCTGCGTTTCTGTGACACACAGTATCCACCTGTAATCTATCACATCGAAGTTCATCATTTAGCTGTTCTGTATAGAGAATACAGAACAGCTGTATCTCCAAAAGTAAAATGATTTTTTAATAAAAACTATTTACAAAGGCACACTAATCACACTGACCTATTTATTAAAAAAATCCCTCAAAGGTGTTCATAGCGTTTAATAAACTGTCCATAGCAACCGATCTCAGTGCAGCTTTTATCTTTTCCAGGCCATTTAAGAAACTAATGCGGAGCTCTGATTAGTTTCTATGGGCAACAAGGCCAGTTTCTCTATTGGACAGTTATTGTTTCACTGCTATTTTTCATAATTTTTTATTAGCTTTTTTATTACACATATACATTATCTTGTGTACGAATAAGCACACAGGCAGTTGCTAGCACATACCTAACTATGCCCTAAAAACAGGCATCATAAACCTACAGCACTAGGGACCTTCAATGGATCCTGGGCTGTCTACCTATATAAGGATCCCTCCTTTGCTTTTCCCCTTGTATGCCGCAATCAGCTTTGCGAATGGCATACAAGAGGTTAAATAAAGGAGATCAGGGGTTTTGATCTTTGTGAGGGTAGGGCAGCAGCTATACTTCGCCTGATCGTGTGAGCACGGTAGCAGTGCCCACGTGATCAGAGCGCTGTAAGAGTACGGTTGCGTAATCCCGCATTACTATTATGGGGTGAGTCGTTAATCGGTTAAAGTGGAACTACACTTTAAATCCTGGTAAAACATCTCATGCTACCATTTTAATGTTTTTGAGAGACTTAAGAGAGGATTAGTCTATATATAGTGACATATTATTACACTTGTCTAATTTTATAGGAACAAGCGTCCAGCGCAAGGAGATCGGTTGTCTGCTATCACAATGGCACTCCAGTACGGCTCAGAGAGTGAGGAGGATGCTTCTCTAAATGGTAAAACTTAAATGTACAGTGCAAGTGTGTTTTTGTAGTGTTTTTTTTCCAACATTTACTGACCACACTTTGCAGTAGATCATGTGAAAGATGCTTATTACTAGTTGTGATTTTGATCATAACAAAGGTGTTTGTTTTTTGTTTTTTTTTAGACCTCATTTAGGTGGTTTAATTTGGCCCATAATACGGTGCACAATACAGAACATTATTGTACACCGCATAGTGGGCCCCTACATGGTTCTGTCTCAGAGAATGGAAGCACTTTAAACAGAGCTTCTAGAGGAAAACTTGTCTGATATGCGGCATCTGGTGGATTCCACTGTTTTCAGGGTCCCAAAAATGGTCATCTAAATAAGTCCTTAAAGAGGCTCTGTCACCACATTATAAGTGTCCTATATTGTACATGATGTGATCGGCGCTGTAATGTAGATTACAGCAGTGCTTTTTATTTAGAAAAACAATCATTTTTGACGGAGTTATGACCTATTTTAGCTTTATGCTAATGAGTTTCTTAATGAACAACTGGGCTTGTTTTACTTTTTGGCCAAGTGGGCGTTGTACAGAGGAGTGTATGACGCTGACCAATCAGTGACCAATCCGCGTCATACACTTCTCCCATTCATTTATACAGCACATAGCGATATAGCTATATCGCTATGTGCAGCCACATAAAAACACTATAACGTTACTGCAGTGTCCTGACAATGAATATACATTACCTCCAGCCAGGACGTGATGTGTATTCAGAATCCTGTCACTTCTGTAGCATCTCACATAGACGCTACAGAAGTGACAGGATTCTGAATACACATCACGTCCTGGCTGGAGGTAATGTATATTCATTGTCAGGACACTGCAGTAACGTTATAGTGTGTTGTGGCTGCAGATAGCGATATAGTTATATCGATATGTGCAGAGTAAATGAATGGAGAGAAGTGTATGACGCTTATTGGTCAGTGTCATACACTTATCTCCACGCCCAGTTGTCCATTGAGAAACTCATTAGCATAACTCCGTAAAAAATGATAGTTTTTCTAAATAAAAAGCACTGCTGTAATCTACATTACAGCGCCGATCACATCATGTACAAGATAGGCCACTTATAATGTGGTGACAGAGCCTCTTTAAAGGCTATGTAAACCTTTTGAAAGTGATTTTTATTTTTTTAATAAAAATGTCAGTCAGTGTGTTTAGTGCAACTTTCAAATTAGTTTTTATTAAAAATTATTTTTACTTTTTAAGACAACTGCTTTGTATCCTGTATACAGAGCAACTGTATCATTCGCTAAGACATGAATCTGTCAGGTCCACAGGACTGACTGGTTCACTGTCAGCGGGGACTGGCAGGATCCACCTGTTATCGATCACATCTTCGTTATGAACTAACAGGTGGATCCTGCAAGTCAGAGACATGCAGGACCCGCTGACACTAAACCCGTCATATCATACATATCACTTTCAAAGGTTTACATAGACTTTAAAGAGTATTCGTAAGTGCAGCTAAGAGTGTGGGGGATCCTATCTAACAACCATCATCCCTGTAGATAAACCCCCATCATCCCTGTATATACCAGCAAGGCTGGCATATACAGGGGTTATGGGGGTTATATACAGGGATTATGGCAGGTATATACAGGGACGATGGTTATATACAGTGATCGTGGCTGGACCAGCCATCATCCCTGTATATAACCCCCATTGACCCTGTATATACTACCCTAGATAGTATATACACGTAAGATGGGGGTTATAAACAGTGATGATGGCTGGTATATACAGGGATTACATAGACTTTAATGAGTATTAGTACGTGCAGCTCAAAGAGTGAGGAGGAGCCCATCCAACAACCATCATCCCTGTATATAAACCCCATCATCCCTGTATATACCAGCAAGGCTGGCATATACAGGGATGATGGGGGTTATATACAGAGATGATGGCTGGTATTTACAGGGATGATGGGAGTTATATATGGGGATGATGGCTGGTATATACAGGGATGATGGTGGTTTATATACAGTGATCGTGGCTGGACCAGCCATCATCCATGTATAGAACACCATCAACCCTGTATGTTACCCCCATCGACCCTGTATTTACTACCCTAGCTAGTATATACAGGTAAGATGGGGGTTATAAACCGTGATGATGGCTGGTATATACAGGGATGATGGGGGTTACATACAGGGAATGATGGGGGTTACATACAGGGAATGATGGGGGTTACATACAGGAATGATGGGGGTTACATACAGGGTTGATGGCTGGTATATACACGGATGATGGGGGTTATATACAGGGGTGATGGCTGATATGTACAGGGCTGATGACTGGTTTTATATGGGGATGATGGGGGTTATATATTCTTTAATTGACTTTCAGAGAGGTCTGCAGCTCTTTCTAATGATAACTCCCCTGTCAGAGAAAAGATTAAGCTTTAATAAGAATGGATAATATAGCTGCATATACAGCACAGTGCTCATTCACAATGATGAACACTATAATTAGAATGCGCCTCTTCCATTGTAAACATGCATTGGGGCCACTGGGTTGGGGCCCACTCAGATATGTTTCACCGCCCCGTGTGCTAAACCCCCTAGCTACGCCTCTGTAACAGAGTCCAGCAGCACTGATTCAAGCAAGCAGTCTGCAGTGTGAATGGGAGTGGGGGTCGGTAGGAGTAGTGGCAAATTAAGTCTGAGCTAGCGCTGGCTTGTGAGAGAGGCTGCATAACCTGGCAGACAATAAAAACAAATCCTGTTTGTGAATTAGGAAGAAGGAGAGGGTCTGCTGCACAAACTTTTTAAAATCTCCCCAAATTCTCCCATAAACATACAGGCTTGAATCAACAGTATGCATGCTTGTTATAGGAAGAATGGGAATTCTCCCAAGGGAACAACGGAAGAGATTTACTACTTTGTCTGCGTCTAGAATATGTTGACAAATTCTCCAAATTTTGGCGCATTTCATTTTAAACTGATTTAAGAATGGACGTATGCGCCTCACTAGACCGTTTAAAAAAAGTGTCTAGATAATTTCGTGAAGGCGTTCTGCTTAAAACGCACTGAAGTATGCCAAATTAAACGAAGCCAACCAAGAGTTGGTATAAGGCTGAGGTTTTGGCCATGACACAGGTTGTGCAGCCAAATGTCGATGTGTTGCCCTGCCGCATCGCAGGTAATGAGTCAATGTGGCTGTGTTGTGACCCGCAGATTGCCACAACTGCAGCACAACAGTCAAAAACCAGCAGATTCAGATTTCTTGCGACACTTTTGTTCTGGCTAATCGCTGGTTGGAACGTAACCACGTTGACTTTCATTACCTGCAATGCAGACAGGGACACACAGCGATTTTTGACTGTGCAGCCCTAGCCTAAGAAATAGAAAAGTGTCTAGCAAGATGCGCCAAATACAGTGTGTGCCACTGTGATAAACGTGGCCTATCTTCAACTATCTAATCGGTCTAAATGTTAGGCCATGTTCCAACGGCGTATTTTACACGCTGATTCCGACACTGAATCACCGCTGAAAACGCTTTGCTTTTGCCTCCCATTGTTTTAATTGAGATTCCTCATCGTAGTTCACACGGCGCTGATTTTTCAGCACGCTGAAACGAATTCTGTGGTGCGGAAGAGAAAAAAAAAAAGCCTCTCAACCTATCTTTTTGGGGTCACTTTTTATTTGGTGTCATTTTTGTCCTGGCGTTTTTCAAGTCAGAAAAAAAACGCCATAACCGGAACATGCAAGAAAAAAAGCCAAATGAAGCAGCACAGGTCCCGGTAAATGGGATGGTTTCACGCCGCCCTGTATCGGAAAAACCCCAGCCAATCGTCTACTACAGTACTTCCAGCATCGTTCGGACAACAGCACACATCGCCAATAGTATCCAAAAAATGGTGTTTGTCATACGTCATATGCAAAACTGCAACGTTTCAACCCATCGTGCATATACAGGCTTAAGAAAGACCCTGTGTGCACAACGGGTCGAAACGTTGCTGTTTTGCTTATGACGTTTGATGAATAAATACAATTTTTGGATACTATTGAAGATCTGTGCTGTTGTCTGAAAACTTGTGCAAATACCTAGATCATGCAGCATCTTGAAGAACACTACAAATAAGACCACAAACTGGAACACTATGTAGACTTTGTGATTTTAGAAGAAGAGGGGGGTGGATCCAGCGCTGTGGTTATTTAAAAAGAAACTATTTCTAAGTTTTAATTGTATCCATTAAAATTAGGATCGGTTGCGAAATTATGATGATGTCCTGGAATGCTAGGAGTGTAAAAAATGAAGGTAAATAGCCTACGCGTTTCGAACGCTGCCTGCGTTCTTATTCATGGCTTGAGGTATGAATAAGAACGCAGGCAGCGTCCGAAACGCGTAGGCTATTTACCTTCATTTTTTACACTCCTAGCATTCCAGGACATCATCATAATTTCGCAACCGATCCTAATTTTAATGGATACAATTAAAACTTAGAAATAGTTTCTTTTTAAATAACCACAGCGCTGGATCCACCCCCCTCTTCTTCTACAAGCAGTCAGTTAATCGTGTGCCGTCACGAGGACCCGTGCGCAGAGGACCATTCAACATAGGTCCGTCCATAAGGTGAGCTGGAGGCATCTCTTCTCTTTTTTTAGACTTTGTGATGTTTTACTATAGACTTGGGGAAAGAAAAAATGCAAAAAAAAACCTGCAGTGTAAAACACCAGCGATTAATTTTTGTAAACCTGACCTAAAAGAAAATCTGCATCTTACCCTCAAAGCTGCACTTTTCATACGCAGTCTGTTCTCTACAATAGCTCATCATAAATGACTGCAGCAGATGAGCGCACATGTCATAGATCAGCTTTGTTCACCTCTAGATCTCCACATGATTTTTTCGGTGCTTGATGTGCTAAATTATGAGCCTGGCATTTCCTGGTGTTCTATTAATCTTTGCTGTTTCTAATCTCTGCATGTTATGGGATTAATAACTTGATATTTTTGTTTGTACAGCAGCATCATCCATCCGCTATGAAGAAGGAGATTCCGAAGGAGAAAGCATAACCTCATTTATGGATATATCTAGCCCATTATATCAGCTTTATGAGACCGTTAGATCATGTCGGAACAACCAGGGTCAACGGATTGCTGAACCCTTCTTCCATCTCCCATCAAAGAAGAAATATCCAGATTATTACCAGCAAATCAAGAGCCCCATATCTTTACAGCAGATTAGGTAAAAAAAAATGCTTGTTTCGTCATCCATATTACTATAATCGCCTCAATAAATTCTATTATATATATATGTGCTTTAACCCCTTCCCCCTGCTTGCATTCTGGGCCCTAATGACCAAGCCATTTTTTACGTTTTTCAATTGTCCCATTCGAAGAGCTATAACTTTTTTATTTTTGCGTCGACATAGCTGTATAAGGTCTTGTTTTTTGCGGGACAAGTTGTACTTTTTAATAGCACCATTTTGGGGTACATATAATTTATTCATTAACTTTTATTAACTTTTTTTGGGGGGGGATAGAAGAAAACCTGAAATTTCACCACTCTTCGCCCTAAATCTACGTCGTTTACCATGTGGTATAAATAACACCATAAGGCTATGTTCACACAGAGTATTTTGCAGGAGGAATATCTGCCTCAAAATTCCGTTTGGAAGTTTGAGGCAGATATTCCTCTCCCTGCACGCTGATTTTCGTGCCGTTTTTCGCCCGCGGCCATTGAGCGCCGCGGGCATAAAACACAGCGAAATACGCTTTCTCTGCCTCCCATTGAAGTTAATGGGAGGTCAGAGGCATAAACGCCCGAAGATCGGGCATTTCGCTTCTTTTTCCCGCGAGGCAGTTTTACTGCTCGCGGGAAAAAGACGCCGACGCCTCCCATTGAAATCAATGGGAGGCATTTTAGGGCCGTTTTTGCCGAGTCTTGCAACGCGGTTTCCGCGGCAAAAAACTCTGCAAAATACTCCGTGTGAACATAGCCTAACTTTATTCAGTGGGTTGTTACGATCACAACGATACTAAATTTGTATTGATTTTGTATGTTTTTTAGTAAAAACACTTTTTTTTTTTTTCAAAATTATTTGTTCTTGCGTCTCCATATTTGAAGAGCAGACAAAGAATGGACAGAGGCAGCACTTCCAAAAAGAGCAAGAGCTATTTATTCACCCATGCGACGTTTCAGTCCAACTGGACTTTTTTCAAGCATGGGTGAATAAATAGCTCTTGCTCTTTTTGGAAGTGCTGCCTCTGTCCATTCTTTGTCTGCTTGATATCCTGGACTGCGGACCAGGTCTAATTGAGGCGTGCACCCACTTGCAGTCCAGTGCTGTGGAATCTTTTTGTTTTTTTCCATATTTGAAGAGTCATAACTATTTTATTGTTCCGCCGATGCAGCTGTATGAGGGCTTTTTTTTTTTGCGGGACGACTTGTAGTTTTTATTGGTACCATTTGAGAGTAGATTCGACTTTTTGATCACTTTTTATCACATTTTTTTTTAAGTCAGGATTAACAGAAAACAGCAGTTTTTCCATTGTTTTTTATTTTCTTTTTTACGGCGTTCACCGTGCGGGTTAAATAATGTAACATCTTTATAGTCGGAGTCATTACGGACGCGGCGATACCAAATATGTGTAATTTTTTTGCATTATTGTGTTTTCTTTTTTTTTTAAAAGTAAAGCATTTTGGAAGGGGAAAAAGTTGGGTTTTCATTTTTTATTTATTTTTAACTTTATTCAACTTTTTTTTACTAGTCCCACTAGGGGACTTCACTATGCGATCATCCAATCGCTATTATAATACACTGCAGTACTTCGTATTGCGGTGTATTACTCCCTGTCCGTTTAAAACAGATAGGCATCTGCTAGGCCATGCCTCCGGCATTATCTAGCAGGCATTCACTACAGGCAGACCTCGGGGCCTTTATTAGGCCCCCGGCTGCCATCGGAGACACAGACACTTGGCGATTTTATCGCTGATTGTCAGTGGGATGAGAGGGAGCTCCCTCCCTCTCTCCATAACCACTCAGATGCGGCTCTCGCTATTCAGCACCGCATCTGAGGGGTTAAACGGGTGAGATCGATACTTCTATCTATCTCACCCGGTCGAGCAGGGACGCCCCCAGCCCTCAGCTACCTCTGGCAGCTGAGAGCAGGGAGATTTGACGGCTCCCTGCTCTGTTTACTTTATTCTAATGCAGCGCCGTGGAATGGCGACGCTGTAGAATAAAGCCCACTAATAACCACCGTGAAAAGGCTTATCGGCGGTCATTAAGGGGTTAAAGTGTAACTAAACTTTCAAAAACTGTTGACATGTCATAGTGACATGCCAGACCTTTTGATTGGTGGGGGTCCGAGCACTGATCACTAAAATGAAGCGCTCGGTAGAGCTCTGTGTCGTTTGGTTTCTGATCGGCTTTTCTCAGTAAGCCGAGCGAGCGGCGTACAGTCACAATAGAAAGTCTATGAAAGCCGATCAGACATGAAACAGCACAGCACGGTCCACGGTCAAAACGACGGAACCCTAGCACAATGGAGACAAAAACGGAAACCGTTTGCACCAGATCCGTCACCATTGAAATCAATGGTGATGCAATTGGAAACCTATGGTGTCTGTTTCAGTCAGAGTTCCGTTCTAACGGAAAGCTCAGACCGAACGCCTGAACGGAGCCCTGACGCAGATGTGAACGAAGCCTTACAGAGTTATTTAGATAAAGTCTTGTTATTGTGCATCACCTCTTGATGAGCCCAGAACATCATCTAGAGCCGAGATCACGTTCCTCTCACTGGTGTAGAAGTATGTCATCTGCTCTAATGGCCAGATGTTCTAAACTTTTTAATAAAGTAATCTTGCTATATGACCATTTTCGCAGCACATCCGGGGAATCTGCACCAAATCATGCATCACACAGTGGCAAATCAGTGGATTTGCCACTGCAGAACAGCCCAAATAAAATAAGAAAAAAATCTGTATACTCCCCTTCCCAATCTACTCCTCTCCCCTAGAGCATATACGGTTTTTTACTGGATGGTGTGGAATTCTATTAAATGGTTTCCTGAGAAATTGTTTAACTAAACCCAACTAAAGAAAACTTGTTTCCTCTATTTTTCCCATTTCCCCTACATAAAGCTTTAAAAATGATGGTGCGTTTTTATTGGCCGTACTTCCCTGCGGACTCCAGGGCGGATAAGCTGTGTCATTTTACGCAGCCTATCCGTCCTGTGTGAACGTAGCCTTAGACTGTGGCATTCCAAAAAGTTAAATTATGCTGTGGGCATTCAGGCATCGGAAGGGCTTGGACCTGAAAGAGTTAACTCTTGAATGTCGTCTTATCAGTGTCCTTTTAATGCCCTCCCCTATATTGCCCTGTCAGATCTGCAGATTTTACAGTACTAAAGTTGAGGTAAAAGGCAAAGAAACCACCAGGTCATGCTGTGCATTGGCATTTTTGCAGCAGTGTGTATATGGGGGTTTCTGAAAAAAACATTCACTTGCTTTGTACCATACTTTAGTTGCAGATTTTCAATGCAGAATCCATACGAGGAGCTGCAACAAAATCACCAAGTGTATATATAGTCCTAATGTTTACTTATATTTTAGATTTTATTCTATTAAACTATTATAGCAATTGCGAGTTTGAAATTTCGGAACTATTTTCTGCAGAACTAAGCTAAAGAACCAAGACTTTGATAATCTGGACCAGCTGGAGACCGATTTAAATCTGATGTTTGAGAATGCGAAGCGCTACAATGTCCCAAATTCCGCAATTTACAAGCGGGTCTTTAAACTGCAGCAGCTAATGCAGGTAAGGTCCCAAATTATACTCCATTCTAAATATAGTAACTAATGAAAATGGTAAAGATCCGATGAGCAGCGGATATAGAGGCCTATTTACTAGTATGCAAATGTGCGACCCAACCAGCAGTAAGATTGTGTTGTGATTGGAACATATTGGTTTATTCGTGGTTGCTACTGCTGAGCTTGTTTTTAAGGTCCATGGTAAACAGCTTTTTTATGCATTCTGCCACAATAAACAAGCGCTATAAATAATTTTTTAACTTGTATATAAATGACACCAAAAATAAAAGTCTTAAAAAAGCAGACATTAGACAGCTATGTAGTCTTAAAAATAAAGCATTAGAATCCACCTCTTTCAGGATGTGATCTCTGGGGCGATAATCTGATGATCTAGGGACCCGCTCCTGGCAAACAGCTGACTTTGCTGGGAGAAGCCACGGCCAGCCAGGTCGTAATGTAGTATTACCTGGTGGCCATTCTTATAATACAAGAATGGCTCAAATCTGCCAGAAAAGGAGCTGCTCGTTCAGAGTGTCTCTCCGTTCTGGCTCATAAAGGTGGTCCTGAACGGCAGACCCACCCCCTCTATCAGGTTTATATGCCCTAATATGGCGCTATATAAATAACGAGAAGGGCTCATGCACATGGCCTTGCCCGAAACCACGGTTACTGGCACGGCTAGCCACTGGTGGCCGTGGACAGCCACCCGCATTTTCGGCCCATGCTCCCATACAAAGTATGTTTCTGATCGCAAGCATTGCCGCCGGGTCCCTGCTGTGTAACGCAGCAGAAACCCGGTGGCTATTTCGCCATCCCCCGCTTCTGAGCAGGCGCCATTTTTCGGTTATTAAATATCCTTTCCCGACGTAAATCTCCGCTGGAGAGATGGGAAAAGGTTAACCACTGTTGCTTGTTTGAGAGAGCATCAGACATTGTGCTCCAATAAATGGGCAACTGGGCAGTACAATTCCCCTTGTCAATCGGTTTTATCCCTGCAGTCTGACACTGACAGCCCTGATTGAACAGTGTATGGACATACCACATCGACAAGGGGAATGGCAACACCTAGTTGTCAATTGACTCATGGATTTCAAGGAAGGACATAACACATAGGTCTAATAATAAAAGCAAAATGCTCCATAATTGTTACGTTGTGGTGAACGGAAGTATCTACTAAAACAGACCTGTGAGGAGAGCTCCAGGACTCCTAGAGAATGCCTGTGAGTCCTGCTCCCCCCCCCCCCCCCGCCATAATCACCGCTCACCCGGTCTATAAACATATTCAAAAAAAGCTGACAATCACTGTTTGTGGGCAGGGGAAACGGGACTCTTAAGGCCCCATGCACCTGAACGTATTTTTGCGGCCGCAATTCATTTCAATGGGCCCATGCAGACGACAGTGGTTTCCACGGTCCGTGCATTGCCCGGGAGCCTGGACCGCAAAAAGATAGGACATTATTATTATGAAGATAGGACATGTCTTATTACGGCCGCATTTTGCGGTCCAGGCTCGTTAAAATGAATGCACACAACAATGAGCACTGCCCATGACTTGTGGGCGGCCGCGGGTGGCCCGTCCGAGCCGCAAATCACGGCCCATGCACACCACTACGGTCGTATAGGGTATATTCACATGCGTCAGATTTGTTGCAGAAATTTCTGCGCCTGAAAATCACTTCCATACACCTGTATTGTGGCGGTTCTGCAGCATGCACATGGTTCTTGGCAAGCCCCATTCAGATGTATGGGACAGTCAAAGAAATTTCTGTAACAAATCAACTGTGTGTGAATATACCCTAAGGCTTTCTCTATGCGTTTTGGCAGCATCTACACCACTTTTTCCCTTTATCAGATCATAGAAAAGTCTTTATATCCCAGAGCTCAGCATCTCCCCCCTCGGTTTTTACCTTACTTGTAGAGCCTCATTTTTCAAATCTGACATGTCACTTTGTGGTAATAACTTTGGAATGCTTTTTCCTATACAAACGATTCTGAGATTTTTTTTTTCCCGGGACACATTGGACTTTGTTAGGCCCCATGCACACGACCGTATTTTGATCTGTCCCGAAATACACGACCGTATTTTGATCTGTCCCGAAATACTGCCGTATTTCATCCGTATATACGGATCCGTAAAAAGAGGGAGGATGCAAATGCTGTTATCGGCATGTTGCATAGCAACGCTTCCGTAAATACGGATGGTATACGTATACCGTCCGTATTTACGGAAGCTCCCATAGACTTCTGTAATTACTGACAAGAAAAGGACAGGTTCTATAATTTTTTTCAGCACGGACACCCATCAGTAAAAATACTAAAATGTGTCTGTGGTCAATAGAAATGAATAGGTCCATAATTACTGTCTGTAATTACTGATGAAAAATACGGTTGTGTGCATGGAGCCTTAGGCCCCATGCACACGACCCTAAAAAAAGAACTCCGTAAGTGTATGATGGTGATTGGTCACTGATTGGTCATTGTCATACACTTCTCTTCACAATGCCCAGTTGGTAAAAAGTAAAAACACGCCCAGTTGGTCATTGAGAAACTAATTCGCATAAATGTTAAATTGCTCATAACTTGCTCAAAAATGATAGTTTTTCAAAATAAAAACCACTGCTGTTATCTACATTCCAGCGCCGATCATATTATGTAGGAGATAGGGCACTTATAATCTGGTGACAGAGCCTCTTTAAATGCTTGTGATCAGAGATGTTTCTGATCGCAAGCATTGCCGCTGGGTCCCTGCTGCTTCTGAGCGGGCGCAATCTTTAAAGAGCCTCTGTCACCAGATTAAATCGTTTGGGTCAAAATTCTCAGTATACCCCTAGATGATTCTTCAAGGGGTGTAGTTTCCAAAATGGAGTCAATTTGGGGCATTTCCACCGTACTACTACTACTACTACAGGGGCTCAGCACATGTGACATGGCGCACAGAAACCATTCCAAAAGCCAAATGGCGCTCCTTCTTTTCTGAGCCCTACCGTGTGTTTAACCCTTTCCCGTCGCGAATATGCCTATTTACGTCGGGAAAGTGTATTTAAAGAGGCTCTGTCACCAGATTATAAATGCCCTATCTCCTACATAATCTGATTGGCGCTGTAATGTAGATAACAGCAGTGGTTTTTATTTTGAAAAACGATCATTTTTTAGCACGTTATGAGCTAGTTTAGATTTATGCTAATGAGTTTCTCAATTGACAACTGGGCGTGCTTTTACTTTTTACCAACTTGGAGTTGTGAAGAGAAGTGTATGACGCTAGCACAGGCTTCCAGTATCCGTAGTTTCAGTTGCTGCACATCTCGTATCTTCACAGCATAGACAATTGCCTTCAGATGACCCCAAAGATAAAAGTCTAAGGGGGTCAGATCGGGAGGCATTTCTTCTGCGGTGTTGCTATCAGTGTGTGAAGAGTGGGAGAAGAGGGTTGCATTGACAATCCAACACAATGGGCAGCACTTTGAACACATTTTATAAGTGGTCAGAAACTTGTAAATAACTCATGAAAGAATAAAGTAACGTTAAAACCAAGCACACCATTGTTTTTCTTGTGAAATTCTCGATAAGTTTGATGTGTCACATGACCCTCCTCCCATTGAAAAAACTAAAGTTGGATACTAAATGGCAGACTTCAAAATGGCCGCCATGGTCAACACCCAGCTTGAAAAGTTTCCCCCCTCCCATATACTAATGTGCCACAAACAGGAAGTTAATATCACCAACCATTCCCATTTTATTTAGGTGTATCCATATAAATGACCCACCCTGTATATCCCAGTACATTAGCCTGTGTACTGATCGTACACAGGCAGTTGTTAGGACATACCTAAGTATTCCCCAACAGGAAATATTGTAGGACAGCCCTGGCGTCCTTCAATGGACCCTGGGCTGTCTGCCATATATGGTATGTCGCTCAATCGTGTCACAGGGATTCCTGTGATGCGATCCAAGGGGCATCCCCCTTCTCACTTCCTCTTGAATGCTGTAGTCCGCTTTGATCGCAGCATTCAGGAGAATAGCGGCGGAGAGGAGAGGTTTCTCTGATCTCCGCTGTTATAGACGGGACTGCGGTTGTGTAATACTGCCATTGCCCCGCTCCGGACATTAAGTGCGTTCGCGGTCAGCATGATGTGATGCTGCCAGTGCTGCACTAATGAGAGGCGGTTCAGGCACTGAGGACAGAACATGGGGGGTGTTTAGCAGCGCGTCCTCCATGTTCTGTCTTCATTGCCACCGCTCATTGGTGCAGCGCTGGCCGCATCGCATCATCCTGACCGCGGGCACTTGTCAGGACTCAGGAGCGGGGCAATGACTATTACACAGCCGCAGCCCCGCTCTCATACATTCATGTGTTACTATACTGAGCTGGGCGGCCGCACAGCTAAGTATCGATTTAAATAAAATAACGGCATCGTACCGTTTGGGGATGCACAGTATCGAAACAGGATCGAAGTTTCGATGCATCGTGCATCCCTAATTTATATATATTTATTTATTTTTCCACTAACAAGAGACTTACGAGAAAAAAGGCAATTGTCTCACTATGGGACTTGAAGGCCTGTAACATTGATCGCTATTCTAATACACAGAGCTGTCAGTTATACACTGACGGCAAGCCTATGAGAACCCACTGGAGGCGGGTCCTTATAGGCAGTGTCGTAGCAATAGGGGTCGCAATTGCGACCGGGCCCAGAAGCCAGGGGGGCCCGCAGCCCCCCGCACCACATCAATCAAAAGTTACTATAGTAACTGGGGCCTATGTAATAAACTACACGTGCCCCTGTTACTATAGTAACTGACAGTATTTACCCTCCTCTTCCTGGAGCGCATCAGAGGTTCTGACGTCACAGCGCTATGCGCAGCGCATAACATCACGACACTATGCGCCGCACACAGCGTCCCGACAGTTGATGCAGTGAGGACCTGCGGCCGAAGAGGAGGTAAGTTTAATTTCTGATGGGTTGGGGTCCGACACCGGGACCCCCGCCAATCAGCTGTTGTGAAGGGGTTGCAGCCGCTCGTACGAGTGTTTCTTCCCCTTCATTCCGGTCACTTTCTCACACTGAATCGCCGACACGGACGTGTCAGTGATTCACAGTGTGAGCAAGTGAGTGAACTGAAGGGGAAGCAGCAATCGTACTAGCTCTGCACCCCCTACAAGACAGCTGATTGGTGGGGGTCCCGGGTGTCTTACCCCGACCCATCAGCTGTTGATGGCCTATACTGAAGATAGGCCATCAATGTTTAGGGACTGGACAACCTTTAAAGCCTACCATGTGTTAGGCTTAGATACAGGGTCCAACAAACAGTATCACACATGCACATGGGCCCTGTTCACATCACCGCTGCCCTTCCGTTGAGGGGTTCCATCTGGTTAACCCCTCAACGTAAAGGCAAACGGAAACCTTCGCTTCCGTTTGCATCACCATTGATCTCAATGGTGATGGAAACTTTGCTAATGGTTTCCGTTTGTCACCGTTGTGAACGGGTTCCGTTGTTTTGGCGGAATCAATAGCGCAGTCGACAATGCAAAACAACGGAACCCTGCCACAACGGTGACAAATGGAAATCTTTAGCAACGTTTCCGTCACCATTGAGATCAATGGTGACGGATACTGAAGCGGAGGTTTCAGTTTGCCTTTCTGTTGAGGGGTTAACCCGACGGAACCCATCAACGGAAGGGCAGCGGTGATGTGAACAGGCCCTTACTAATGTTTTTTTACAGGTTCGGTTGTTAGACTACGTCGGATTCGAGGACTATTTAGATGACGGCTTTTTTATTCTCCATAAAATGGTTAATGAGGGTTGTGTGGGGGTTTTTTATTTCAATAAATCTATTTTTTTATGTCTTTGTATTTTTTTTTAACTTTATCGCTTCCAACTTACTAATGGCCGCTGACAGTAATGGACGCTGTCAATCTAAGGCGGGGCTTAGTGTTAGCTGGTCAAAAGGCTAACACTAACCCCCATTATTACCCTGGTACCCACCGCCACCAGGGGATGATCCAGTACCCGACAATCTGTAGTGATGGTCGGGTACTGGGGTGACCGCAGGCTGGTATTGTTAGGCTGGGAAAGGCCAAAAACAGTGGCCCTTCCCATCCTGGTAATGCTAGCTTTCTGCTGCTGTGTTGTATCTGGCTGGTTATGAAAAATGGGGGGGGGAACCCCACATCATTTTTTTTTATTTTTTATAAATAATTGGACAGCACGATGTGGGGTTCCCCCATTTTTATAACCAGTCAGATACAACATAGCAGTAGCAGCCTAGCATTACCAGGGTGGGAAGGGTCACAGTTTTTGGCCTTTCCCAGCCTAATAATACCAGACTGCGGCCGCCCCAGTGCCCCTCTCTCACTACAGATGGTCGGATACTAGATCATACCCGGCTCTTCCTGGTGGCGCTGGGTACCAGGGTAATGGGATTAGTGTTAACCTCTCCATGTCTAACATTAAGTCGTCCTCCCCTTAGCAATGGGCGTTGTGAATCAGCCAGCGACAATTACTAGGGCGGTAGTTCTAAAGTTTAAACAAATACAAAGACATAGGTAAAATATTTTATTGAAATAAAAATTCCACACAACCCTCGTTATCCATTTTATTGAGAATAAAAAAAAAAACAGTTATCGAAGTAGTCCTTGAATCTGAAGTTGTCCAACAACCGAACTTGTAAAAAAACAAACACAAAAATAATTAGTATCACGTCAAAAAGGAAAATAATTATTATTCTTACCTTTCCTGGGTCTAACCCTGGAGCTGCAATGTCAGCGAGCTGGGCCCTATATCTAATCCAATCATGTGTGATACTGTCTGCTGAGCTGTGTATCTAATCCTATCATGTGTGATACTGTCTGCTAAACCACTGTATCTAATCCTATCCATAGCTTTAGGGTCATAGTGCTATAGATAGTTGGATCACTTAGGAGACCCAGTGATGCAGCCGAAAGCTGCGGGCCATCAGCCCTGAGAAATTTGGGGGGACGGCCCAAGAAGAACCTTTGCATCGGGGCCCATGAGCCTTTAGCTACGCCACTGCTTATAGGCCTCTGTACAAGGCAGACACAAAGGCCATTGTTCGTCCTCCGGTTGCCATGTAAACCATCGGCATCCCGGCGATCGCATTGCTGGGGTGCCGGTCGCTAAAAACCACTCAGATGCTGTGATCTATATTGTATCTAACATACAGCTGACCCCGGAAGTGATGGGGATGGCTTAGCTTCTGAGCCCGCTCTATCACCAATGGGTAAAAAAAAACATTTGTGATTGACTTTTATTAATAATTGTTTACTTTTTCAAGATGCAGCTACTATATGTTCACTATAACTAGAAGCTGCACCTCGGGACTCTCAGCCGCATCCGTCCGTGAACTCGGCTGTGTCCCTCTGATGCCTTCTATAAACCT
Source organism: Rhinoderma darwinii (assembly GCF_050947455.1). Lineage (NCBI taxonomy): Eukaryota > Metazoa > Chordata > Amphibia > Anura > Rhinodermatidae > Rhinoderma > Rhinoderma darwinii. The sequence goes on along the minus strand of NC_134693.1, from coordinate 108,176,921 downwards.
ATTACTGATCATATTTAAGTTGGTCAACTTAGATCTGATCGGTGATGAGGTTGTAGCAGGCGTCACATGATTAAACACCATATATTTAAAAAAGGTTTGTTGTTAATGATCTTTGAGCCTCACAATAGGTTGATACTTCTGTTTTGTAAAAGATAATTTTTCACTAGCTTCGTTCACATCTGCGTCAGGGCTCCAATCATGGATTCCGTCTGAGCTTTCCATCAGGAGAACCCATGAACGGAACCCCGACTGAAACAAACGGAAACCATATGTTTCCGTTTGCATCACCATTGATTTCAATGGTGATGGATCCGGTGCAAATGGTTTCCGTTTGTCACCAGTGTTTAAGGGTTCCGTCGTTCTGACGGAATGAATAACGCAGTCTACTACGGTATTCATTACATAAATGTCCACAGGGTTATTAAACTAATAATGATTAACCCCTTAGGCTGGGTTCACACGAGCATGTTACCTCTGTAATGGACGGAACGTATTTCGGCCGCAAGTCCCGGACCGAACACACTGCAGGCAGCCGGGCTCCTAGCATTATAGTTATGTACGACGCTCGGAGTCCCTGCCTCTCCGTGGAACTACTGTCCCGTACTGAAAACATGATTATAGTACGGGACAGATGTCCTTTTATCTATATTTGTATTTTTCTCCTTCCCTATCCCCTTTCCCTCCGCTTTTTGCTTTCTGTACCTATTCTTGAAAAATGTTAATAAAAACAATTTGAAAAACAAACAAACAACATTTTGACGTGTCAGAAGTTTTGATCATTGGGGGTCTGAGCACTGAGACCCCCACCGATTGCTAAGACGAAGCGGCAGAAGCGCTGTGCCGCTTTGTTTCTGTTCGCCTCTGCTCGGCTTTCCTCAGAAAGCCGAGAGAGCAGTGTACAGGCTCAATAGAAAGTCTCTTTCAAAACAACTTAAATGCTACAGCCGCCATTTATTGCAGCATTTAAGTGGTTAAACGCCCCAGCATCAAGGTTCTCTCCGATCATGGCCCTTACAGTGGGAGCCCGGCTGTCATTTGCAGCAAAGCTCCCGCAGCATTCTGTGGCAACTAACCCCTGAAGATGACATACGTATACGCCATTCTGCGTTAAGGGGTTAAACCTCAGCTTGGTGACGTACACCCTTTCTAAGAACTGTTTCATGTTTTCTTATTTATGGTGAGTTTCGAATTACCTTTGATTAGTTCACGGCATAAAATCCCTAATCAAGCATACATTCCTGTAATCTATCTTTAGAGCTATTCACTTATCACCCAGTGCAGTCTAATAACATACCATATTAATCCTAATCCCCATAAATCTATTCCTACTCTAGTAAACCTAGATCACCTCATTGATTTTGGTATTCTTCACTTGTCGTATTTCTGTTGTGCTCACTCTGCATGTAATTAGGCTCTGTTCACATGTATTCGTCAGGAGTATTCCCCAATGTATACCTCCGATGTATGCCACTGTAGATCCATAACGCGGCATACATCAGCCATTGGCCACAGTGGTGCACATTTGTTATGTTTTTTGCAGTGGCCCACCTGCTGTTCTTCACTTTCCTATACAGTAAAAATCAATATGCTGACACATCCCACCCCAATGATGGCTAAAATGACAGTCTTTTGGCCTTTTTTGGGTGAATAGGGGCCTATGGTTACATTCAGCGTATTCACCATTAGCTTTCCTAGCGCATATGCTGAACGTGTAGAATAGAGCCTTACACAATTGTCATTCTAATTTATTATTATTATTACTACTATTATTTTTTTTTTTTTTTTTTTAAAGTGTGCCTTTCTGGGCCACACAGAGACATAGCTCTATCCTTCTGATTTCATCACCCTTGCTGCGCTCTCATATGGAGACCAAAAATACAAATAACCTTCCTTAGACTTACCTCACATTTGGGCTTTTTCAGAGGTCCACCTCCTCTACTCCTAAACAGGGCCATTCACTTCACCTCATATTTACTTGGCTATGCTCTTAAACATCTCCAAATCTCCTTTTTGACTATAGTGTACTTACATTCATCCACCACTCCTGCTCTGCCGACTCTTTCAGTTCAAATACTCACAAGATCATGCAGAAATCCCTTACACTGTCCACAGTAATTTCAGCAGGATCTTCTAACAATCTAATATGTATGGGGGCCTCCCGAATGTCCCTAATGAGGATCAGGAGTGTTGGATTTCAGCATGCCGATTCTTTGTTCTGTCTAGAAGGTCCCTGTCACCGGCATGTCTCTTTTTCCCCACTGAAATAAACATATATTGCATGTTTATGGGGAGGTCGTGGAAAATAGCTGTCAGCCTTATGAGGGTTCATCCAACACCTCTACGGCCAGCTTCGGATATCCAGTCTCTATGCGACTCTCTGCAATCTCTTCTCACTAATAATCAAGACTGGGTGAAATTGTATTGCAGATCCTCTCTGATGAAATCGGTTAATAGTGTCTACACCGATATGGTAAAGAATGAGAGGATGAGTAGTGTAAGGGCTCATTCAGACGAGCGTAATACTCGTCCGTATGCTGTAAGTTGACGTAACTGACGTAGCATATGTCCGTCGCGTGAAACTCGCTGCGTGTCCTATATTGGTGTGTTTTTGCACACCTTGTCGCCCGTTGAATTCTATGGGTGCGTGAAAACCACGGACCGCTTACGTACAACATTTGTGTGCTGTCCGTGTTTGGTTGGTAAAGAAATGCAGAGAATTAAAATTACAAAAATGAAAAACGCATGCCACACGCAACGGACATGAAATACCCTGCCTTTTTTACACACGTAAATCGTATACCATCGTGTGAATGTAGCCTGATGAGATAGATCAGTGAGTAGATAAATGGAAGGCTGCTAGGAAATCTGCTGGCGACGTTGGGGATGGAAGCGAAAGTCGGTATAATTCCCCATTATAATGCCTTGTTGTGATGTATCGTTGGAAATAGTTAAGGTTGGAGAAATGTTTTAAACGGATTATCCTTTTATATGCACTGTTCCAAATATAACAATAGGGCAATAATGAGGATCATGTAAATGCACAACAGAACACTAGTGCAAGTAGGTTAAAAATTACAACACTCAAAGCATACCACATGTCTGTTATCATATTCCATTGGGTATGGGAGTTTAATAGATTTTTTTTAAAATAAATTTTAGTTTTATTTGACTGTGTGAAAATTGTCCTAAAACCCCTGACGGTGAAAGGCTTAAAGGGAACCTGTCACCAGCATTTCACCTATTGAACTTTACTTATCCCTCACTGGCCGCTGCGGTCAAAAGTTCATTGCCGTTATCCCCTCTCCTAAACTCCTTCTCTAACTGTAAATAACGGTCTGCCAACATTTTGCGCCTTTTATCGTAATAATCCGATGTCACTTTATGCGCACACCCCAGAAGAGGACATCAATACACAAACGTGGGATTTTGTGTGCTGGGGGAAGGCGAGGAGTTGTCAATCAAAAGTAAGGAGGCGAGGAAAACTCAGAAAGACTTGAGAAATGAAGATATGACTTTTTTCAAATGAAGATTTGACTCTTTTCAAATGAAGATTTGACTCTTTTCTGCTCATTAGCATACGGTGTGGGAACACTAAAAAGCTAAATACTAAAGCTACAGAGCCGACTAAGAAGACAATTATAGGTTATATAGAAATGATTTTTCACCCACTACCACCTGGTATTGCTGGTTTAATAGGTGAAATGCTGGTGACAGGTTCCCTTTAAGGGTAATCTGTCGGCAGTTTTGAGGCTTCAAACAGTGGACCGGATAATTTAACCCCTTAAGGAGACGGCGGCCAATTTTGGCCTTGTGGACAGAACAACTTTTTTATATTTCCCTCTTTGCATCCCGACGCTCAGAACGACGTACTTGTATGAGACTTTGTTTTTTTGCGGGATGAGTTGTACTTTATGTAGGTACCATATTTTGGTACAAATACATTATCGTTTAATTTTTATAAATTTTTATTTTGGTGAAAATGCAGGAAAAAAAGTAGTTCCGCAGCAGTTTTATTTTATTTATTTTTTTACACCGATCATCATAAATAATGTTATACATTTGTTGTTTAAGTTGTTACGGTCGTGGCGATACTAAATGTGTCTATTTCATGTTATGGGACTTATATTTTAAAAAGTTTATTTATTATAAAAAAATGTGTGTTTCTGTGTATTTTTTTTACTTTTTATTTATCATTAATTTTTTTGACATTCATTTAACTTTTTTTTTTTTTTAATCCCATAAAAGGATTTATCATTTTGATTTTGATTTTTTTTAACTGTAATGTACTGGCATAGATCTATATGCCAGTACATTAGCCTGTGCACTGATTGTACACAGGCAGTTGTTAGGACATACCTCAGTATGCCCTAACAGGAAATATGTTCAGACAACCCTGGGGTCCTTCAATGGGCCCTGGTCTGTCTGGCCGTACAGGGTATGGGCTTTGATCTCGTCACAGTTATTTTCCGTGACGCGATCAAAGTGCAGTCCCCCTTCCTTGAACGCCGCGATCAGCTTTCATTGCGGCGTTCAAAGGGTTAACAGCGGAGAGATGTTTCTCTGCTCTCCGCTGTCAGAGCGGGGCCGTGGCTGTGTATTACAGCCATTGCCCCGCTCTCGATCGCCCGCAGAGACGGCTGTCACACGGGACGAGAATGCTCGTCCTAATGCGCCAAGTACTCGCTGTTCAGGATGAGCATTCTCGTACTGTGTCGGCAACCAGTTAAGGGAAGGGCGTTTTAAACTTCCCTTTTTCCTTGGTCTTTAGATTCCACCGGCGTGGCGGTCGCATGTGCCAATCTCTGCTCTTACGGCTCTAGCATCCAATTAGGAGACCTCTAGAGCTGTTACTTCGGGCAGAGGGGCGGGGCTTTGCCTAGTGCTTTCGGTCGAACTAACCCATGAATGGAAAGCCAAACGGAAACCATAGCTTCGGTTTGCATTAGCATTGATTTCAATGGTAATGATTCCGTTACAATTTGTTGCCGTTCCGTAAGGCTTACGTTTTTCTAAGCGGAAACAATAGCGCAGTCAAGCTGTTTCCACTAAAATCCACACCCAATCCACATCAGAAATTGGCATGCTGCAAATTTTAAAAACCGCACCGCAGAACGAGTTCCGCACACCGAACGTTTGCACAGCATGTGGATGAGGAATGTTGTAATCTCAACCACTTTGCGGTTATGCAGATCCAGGTAGAAAATCTGCAGCAATTTGCAGGTTTCTTGCAGGAATCTTTGCAAATGAAAATCCGTTCCATACATCTGAATGGTGGTTGTTTCTGCAGCAGGTGCGTGTTTTTTTTATTTTGTTTTGGTTTTTTTTGTGAATCACATTCAGATATGTTGGACAGTCTTAGAAATTTTTGCAGCAAATCTGCCACTTGTGAACATGCTTTATGAGACAATGGTATTTAGTTGGTGAATGTATATATTTTATCTTTTGGAAATTGCTAGGGAAAAAGGGACATAGATATATGGCACGTTGGAAAAATTTTCTTCAGTTGCTCCATAACAGGCAACCGTGGTAAATCACAGTACACCAGTTACGTTGCCAACCACAGTGTCCACAATACTTGTTACAAGACACAGATCTTATGTTTTCTCTGTCTTCAGTGATGGCGACGCTACTCATTAGTGCGGCTGCGGACACAGCAAGTGCCTGCTCGATCAGGAGCTGGACACTAGCTATAATACAAAGCAACAGCCCCGCTCTAACAGTGAAGATCAGAGAAACCTCTGATCTTAGCTATTAACTACAGTCAAAGCTGATTGCGGCATTGAAAGGGAAAATTAGAAGGGGCCCCCCTTTGATCATGTCACAGGGAATCCTTGTGACGCAATCGAAGGACATACCTTATATGGCGAGACACCCCAGGCTCCATTGAAGGATCCCAGGGATGTCTGACCATATTTCCTGTTGTTAGGACATACCCAAGTATGCTCTATCAGTGCACAGCCTAATGTACTTGCATATTGGTATATTCCAGTACTTTAAATTAATAATAAAATAATAAAAAATTCTCCTATGGTATTTAAAAAAAAAACAAAAAAAAACGTAAAATTGATAAAAAAAATACGTTCAATAGAATAGAAAGTGGAAACAAATTAATATACACAAATTGCAAAAAACAATTTATACAATAAACATTATTGAAAATGAATGTCCCGACCACTTGTGGAGGAGCTCGCCAGTTAGGAGGATAGGAAACACTCCAGATTTATCAGTATTTGGGTCCCCTGGAGGGAATCTAGATGCGATATTGCTGTAAGCTGTTGACGTATCTTATTAAATTGGTCTCTCTAGACGAGCACAGAATCTTCTCATGTAAATAGTTTGTCCCTTTTTTTTTTCCTTTTAAACTAAAGACTTTTGCGGTCTGACCTGTTTTGTCTTTTTGCTTATAATTGATAACCTTTGAGAAATAAAGAATTTTGAAAAAATAAATCTCAAAACATAAAATAATACACACATATTTGGTATCATAACGACCGTAACAACCTGCAAAATAAATTTATAGTGTCCTTTTATTATGATCTGTGTATGCTGTAAAGAAACAAACATTTTTTTTTCAGCTTTTTTGTTAAAATTAAATATGTATTTAAATTGAATGATAATATACTGTAAGTGTATATAAAAAGTCACCTACGCAAAGTACAACTCGTCTCGCAAGAAACAAAGTCTCATGCATTTATGTAGAGCCAAAAATAAAAAGGTTATGACCGCCGTGATGCAAAGAGGAAAAAAAATCCAAAAATGGTTCCATCCTCAAGGCCAAAATTGTCCGGGTCTTTAGGGCATTAACCCAAATGTTGCCATTACGTGAGGGAAATGATGGGGTTACTTGTTAATGTGAGGCACATGGTGTTATGGATTTAGTACTTTCTTGTTCCTCACATTAATAGTAATTGACCCTATCATGTGCCTCACACATTAACCCACTGCTACCCATTGTGACTGTGAGGTACATGATGGGGTTAATTACTATTAATAAGAGGCAGATGGGGGTTCTAAATTGATAACACCATGTGCCTCACATCAGAAAATGGCAGGACTTCATATGTTTGTGGGTTTTTTATTGTCGGCAAAGTATCGTTTTGTTATCGCGAATTGCAATACTACATGAAGTATCGGCATCGAAGTCCAGATTCTGGTATCGTGACAACCCTATAAACCACATCAGCTGTATTTCTGAGATGTTGGTTCTGTTCTGTGCGACCGGTGGACCTTTTTTTTTCCCGAGTTCGTCATTCAGCTTATTGATTGAGGCGGTCTGGACGTGTGTAGGGTATTTGTTCTCAAGAACACTTCACATTTATTTTTATTTTTCCCCACCATTGTATATAAGTAGGAGAGAGAGCAAAAACCACGGCGCCACATAGTGCAGGTCAATAAGATAGGCGGGTGAAGGAATGAAAAAACCATGCTCACCATTTAGCCATAGGCAATACGCAATAGGTCCACAAGTGCTGCTGCCAGATCCGGGCCGGTTTCCAAAGGTAACCGCTTGGTAAGATGAATGGATGAATGAAGAAGTAGGATCTGTGATGGCGCTGCTGCGTGGTAGGGATGAGGAGAATATACGAGGAATCGCTTCTATGTCAAAGAATTTTATTTGTACAAGGTGGCAACGCGTTTCAACGCTGAACTGGCGTCTTCGTCTTGTATATAAGTACTCGTGTTTTGAAATAGCGCTGACAATTTCTGAATCCTACCTGTGCTTGAAGCATCCACGCTTATTCAGACGAGGGATATTTTTATCGCTTTGCCTGCAGCATGCGGAGAGGAACGATGCACACAGCACAATATGTGACAACAAACGGGTGGCAATGGAGCTCCTGATGACATTTTCTAAGCCGCTGTATCACAGATCCGCGGCGCTTTTAATATTTATACACTGACACTAGTTGTAGATTTTTTTTTCCGAGTGAAACTGATCTATGCAGCTGTTTAATATTCATGTATTCTGGAAACGCTTGGCAGAGCGAGGCTGACTCTGGAGATTTCTTCTTTATTTCAGGCAAAAAAGAAAGAGCTGGCTCGCAGAGACCTCGACATAGAGGACGGGGACAGCATGATTTCCTCCGCCACATCTGACACCGGCAGCGCAAAGAGGAAAAGGTACTATTCCCAGCATCTCCGCATCCATTATCATCCGGCTGTAGCATGTAGGCCGGTGTCTTTACTCAATTGTCTTCTAGATCTGGATCTTTATTTTGCTATAGGGGCTGGTAACCTATATCTATGATTCTTTGTCCACATTACAACATGTGTCGTGTGACTCCATTACTTCATTTCTATTTCTGCAGCTTTGCATCCTCATTTTGTGACTCTGCTATCCTATTAATAATACTAATGATACTATTGATGCTCCTGAATGGTGTAATATGTAATGTGGAAATCAGCATGGCAGCTGACACTGGGGTTGTAAATGACAGATATTTAAGGAATTACCGATTTGCAGGAAGTGAGGACTTTGTCGGGGAAACTCCAAAACATTGTGCAGCCCGTATGTGACAAGAGAAGTAATTGAGTTGATTTGCAGGGAAAAAAAATGAATGGATTTGATCAGTAATCCTGTACAATATGAATTACTTTACCATAGGCACACACATTATTGGTATGAGCGCTTGTCATTGGTTAGTATTGATTAAGTTCTCTGTATGTCCTAAGCCCACTCCATAATCCTCTCCCCAAACTGCTGATCAGGGGGCGCTAGTGATTACCTAAACTCATGGTTGAATAGGTGGTGTGGAGTGAGGGAATCCACACTTTTAGCAAGCTGGCATTTTGCTGGACCCTCTTGGACAAGAGCACAGTGTGAGGCAGGGATTACATCCCTCTGAAGCGCCTGCTGGCGTGAGTAGGCAGAAGCACGGGGCAGAGCTTGGTGCCCACACAGTATAAACCTGTCATGAGTGCTTGGACTGGTAAATCCATGGTGACAAAACATTTGTTTCTGATTTATGGAAATTTGCCTGAATTTATTAAATGTGCTCCAAAATGTTTCATGGGTACCACGTACTAGTCACTATAGTTCCTATTATGGTACGGGTTTCTGTCTAGTGGGAAGTCTCCGCTTCCACTGATTTAAATCTTAAAATAGTTTAATAAAGATCACACTCTTTCCATATGTTATAGTTACACATTTGATATTGGCAAGAATGAATAAACATTGTAAAGGGTGTCTTGTGCTCTTAAGACTTCAGTCATCCATGGTAATCGGTGGAAGCCCTTTTATTCTAAAAACTAAACGGAAACACTCTCACGAGTCCACCATAGGTTATAAGTTAGTATAAGTCTCCGTTCACACTGCATACGCCAAACGTGTCCAATGCCCATGATGGGCCTGGCATATACCAAAATAGTGTCTGGCGGTATAACCTTTTCAACCGTATTAGAAAGGATAATTGACTGCGCTTTAAATGCAAGGGCATGCCACGCATTATACAGGTTTTTTTTTATTATTACAATGGGAGTGAATTGCAGATGTATTCAACTATATGGCATCAGTTGATTCTCCCAGTGTATACGCCCATGAACGAGGTATGAACAGAATCTTACACTGGTGGGGATCTGTTGCTAGTTTAGGAATGCCCTATCTCCTAGCTAACCTAATAGGCGCTGTCACACTGATCATGCTAGTGAAAATTTTGTGCCAAAACTTTTGTTTATTGTAAAATTTATGAGCTTTTTTCTAAATATGCAAATGAGCCTATACTTGACAAATGGGAGTCAACACCAGGTGGAGCTGTCTCACAGCCTCTGTCGCTGTCCTATCAACTTCATGCTGAGGCTGGAGGGAAGGGGGGGGGTCACTTCAAATAGCCATATCCCGGGCTGTGGACCACCCAGAACAGCGGTTCTGGTGGCATATGAAAGATGAGATTCTAATCTTTCCTATGGCACCAGCTGTTCTAGCTGTGAAACAACTGGAGATATATGGAAGCTGTATTCTATATGATCACACAGTGTTGCAGGGCTGGGAGGAGGAGAAGCTGTATGCTGATTGGACAGCGTCATACAGAAAACATGACACCGCAGGGAGTGAAAAGAAAGTCACCTCCTATTTGGCTATTAGAGCTATATTACCAGTTTTAGAAAAATGCTCAGAACTTTGCTAATAATAAACGTTTTTTTTAAATAAATAACACTGTAGTTATCAGCAGCAAAGCGCCTATTATATTAGTTAGGAGATGGGGAATTAAGAAACTGGTGACAGATCCTCTTTAAACTAGGAAGCTCAAGTATTCCCAGAATGTTGTCTGCTCTGCATAAGAGTATCGTCATACGACGCTTTTTGGCACTGTTTTTGACTCGGGAACTGTGGCAAAAAATTGGACAAAACATCTCCCATTGACATCAATCAGAGACGTTTTTTTTCACCCCAGGGGAGGAAAAAACGCTCGCAGGAAAAAGAAGCGTCATGTACCTTCTGTCAGGGGTTTCCGTCTCTGCCCTCCCATTGACATCAATGGGAGGCAGAGAAAGCGATTTTCGCAGCGTTTTTCCCCCGCGGCACTCAATGGCTGCGGACGAAAAACGTTGCAAAGAGTGCAGGCAGGTCAAAATCTGCCTCAAAATTCTTGCAGGAATTTGGACACCCGATTTTTCTCCCTTCAAAAAATTTGGTGTGAACAGGGCCTTACTCTGCCTTCATAATGACTGTCTGTCTCTGATCTTGTAGAGGTAAGGGCAATGCACATTGTGGTAATTTGGAACCCAATAGAGACTGAGAAGAAGAGTATGTGTAGTGTTGTCCGTACAGGGGGATCTGGTGTATGTATTTCCAGTCTTGTAGGAGTGCCTGATCCATATTGGTAAGAGTTTCTCTGTCTCAAATAGTTTTGAAGAGTTTCCTTAATGCTAGAAAAGGGGTTGTGGGGGACATAAACTATAGAGCGCCTACATGTGAGCCATGCAGCAAGGCTTCAATGTTACACAACCAAACCGTAGAATTGGGCAGTAAACCCAAGTAGTGTGTCTTGTCCAACAAAGTACATAGGTATGTAGGTCCAGATGACTGGTGGGACAAAGGGTATATTTATTTATCATCTAACAAAAACAAGTTATTAATGGCGGACTATGTCGTCCAATTCTTTGTATGATCTGACCAAGTAATTGTTACTTGTGCAATATCAAGAATTGGATACAATACAATCCTTTGAACTCTTATTCAATTCATTGGACGCTTGAATAGTTTGGTTGTAACGTGATATCTGCCTGAAGGAGTTTCCTCCCTTATGTCCCTTTGCAGCAGCAAAGAAACCATTAAATCCTTGCTCATTTCCATGCGAGATTTTTAATCTTCTCCTTTTTTTTAGTACATTTATCTGTAAAGCGTTGTTGCATGAAATAAGATTTTTTTTTTTTATATTTAAAATACTGCATGATAACTTACTTTTCAATATAGCTGCAGTGGGAAGTCCTGGTAAGAATGGACAATATATTGCCTTTGTGTAAGATCCTTAATATCTGTTGGGATCTTGTAGTCATTTTGGGTGATTTATGCTATTGCTGTTGTTTAGCTATGTATACATACTGAATAATTCTGCATATACATCCTATCCCCTGGTGATGGCGCTAGTGCTTTTTTTTTTTTTTTTTTTAGTTCACGTTACGTAATATAACACAATCTCGTTCATTTCTCAGTTGCATGAATGAGGGTGCAATCCGCTTTATAATGAGTCATTACATTACACTAGATTCTATATTGATATAGTGACATTAGAATGCGATTTCTTTTCTTAAAGAAATCACTTCACCGTGTTATGAGTTTTGGACCTGGAACAATACCGCATTTCCACTGCATGAATATTTCCATGGTGAATACCGGTCTATTGAACCATTACCATGATAATTAGTTTGCTTCATGTTGTACTTTTAATGTTGCCCAAAATACTTAAATTTGGGTCGAGAGCAGACAGAGTCGGACTTTACACAGATGATATTGTCCTTTTCTTGTCCCATCCCACCATGACACTACCACATGTCCTCAATGAATTTTGAGAATACTCTGATCTCAAAATTAATTGGGACAAGTCAGTAAATATTTCTTTGGGACGTGAGACAAGGAGAGGCTCTTTTCATGTTTCGCAATTGAAAGTGGTAACTGAATTTAAATACCTTGGTATAATAATTGCAAAAATCGTACAAGAACACATTGCAACATAACGTTCCTCCACTAATAGCTTATGTCCAGAACAACTTTAATGCTTGGAGAATGCTCCCAATCTCAGTTGCAGGTTGAATAAATCTAATTATCCTTCCTAACGGTTATATATTCTGCAACTCTCCGCAGTCCCCATCCCAAAGGGCATACATAGAGAAGGAAATTTCAATACAATCTCCTTTATTTGGGGGATACTCCCGATCGAAATGAAGCTTAGAATCACACACTAGACCAAAAGATCAAGCGGGGATGACCCTTCCAGACTATGTTTTATACTTCGTGACCGGGATACAAAAATATTTATATACTTGGAATCTACATTCCTTTTGGCCTTTATTAAAAAGAAACTCCTACTTTGGATTAACCTTTCTCCCACTCCACAGAACTGTGATATGGTAGCGAATATGACTTTATGGAATAATGCTTCCCCCAGTCTCCTCGCACTAGAGGGGACCACTGTCTGTTTGAATTAGGGACATGTGTTTGCTCAATATAGCCTGTCCCCCTTTAACTTTATGCCTGTCTAAGCTTGTGACATTGTCTACTATAGCAGCGCCTTTGGTCCTTTTTTCACTCTACTAATCCCATTATGTGGGAGATAGGGCATTTATAATCTGGTGACAGAGCCTCTTTAAAGGGGCTCTGTCACCAGATTTTGCAACCCCTATCTGCTATTGCAGCAGATAGGCGCTGCAATGTAGATTACAGTAACGGTTTTATTTTTAAAAAACGAGCATTTTTGGCCAAGTTATGACCATTTTTGTAGTTATGCAAATGAGGCTTGCAAAAGTCCAAGTGGGTGTGTTTAAAAGTAAAAGTCCAAGTGGGCGTGTATTATGTGCGTACATCGGGGCGTTTTTAATACTTTTACTAGCTGGGCGTTCTGATGAGAAGTATCATCCACTTCTCTTCAGAATGCCCAGCTTCTGGCAGTGCAGATCTGTGACGTTACTTCCCCAGGTCCTGCATCGTGTCAGACGAGCGAGGACACATCGGAACCAGAGGCTACAGTTGATTCTGCAGCAGCATCGGCGTTAGCAGGTAAGTCGATGTAGCTACTTACCTGCAAACAGTGATGCTGCTGCAGAATCAACTGTAGCCTCTGGTGCCGATGTGTCCTCCCTCGTCTGACACGATGCAGGACCTGTGAGTGACGTCACAGCGTGATCTGTCAGAAGCTGGGCGTTCTGAAGAGAAGTGGATGATACTTCTCATCAGAACGCCCAGCTAGTAAAAGTATTAAAAACGCCCCGATGTACGCACATAATACACGCCCACTTGGACTTTTACTTTTAAACACACCCACTTGGACTTTTGCAAGCCTCATTTGCATAACTACAAAAATGGTCATAACTTGGCCAAAAATGCTCGTTTTTTAAAAATAAAAACGTTACTGTTATCTACATTGCAGCGCCTATCTGCTGCAATAGCAGATAGGGGTTGCAAAATCTGGTGACAGAGCCTCTTTAAGGTCATCCCTTAGCCCAGGGGTCTCAAACTCGGCCGGGTAAGTGGGCCGCATATAGAAAAAATGGGAAGTTGACGGGCTGCATTACTTTCAAATTTGATACAATACAAAATTATCCATGTATGGACATGGATGTCAGGGGTAACCCCAGAGCTGGAGTCCCGGGCAGAGCACTAGTAGTCTCTTCGTGGGACTCCAGCTGTGCTCCTGACATCACTGGGACTCCTGCTCTGTGAAAGCCCCTGATATAATTATCGATGTATGGACAGGAAATTCCAGGGTCTCGGAGCACTAGCGCTCTGCACGGGACTCAGGCTCTGGGGAAGCCCCAGACATCGCTGTTCATATGTGGACAGCGATGTCAGGGAATTCCAGAGTCTCGGAGCAGAGCCGATACTAGCGGCTCTGTGTCCCGTGGGCCACAGATGACAGCCCCAGGGGCCGCATGCGGCCCGCGGGCCGCGTGCTTGAGACCCCCTGCCTTAGCCCATGAAAATTGGCCTTTCTGAAGTTTGGTGTTTTTGTAGGTACTCTACCAAACATCTTTTTAAAGGCTGCATGAAAACGTATTATGTTGTGGTCACTATTACCTAGGTGACCCCCAGCCTGTACTTTTGATATCCTGCCCGGCCTATTGGCTAAAATTAGGTCTAGAAGTGCCCCCCCCCCCTCTTGTTGGGTTCTGCACCAGTTGTGAAAGGTAATTGTCCTTAATTATTGTCAAAAACCTATTTCCTTTGTTGGACCTGTAGGTTTCTGCCTCCCAGTTTATATCTGGGTAGTTAAAGTCCCCTCTAATAATGACTTTAATATGGTTTGCTGCCTCCTATATTTGCATTATTAGTTGTTTTACTGGTTCTTCCATTATACTTGGAGACTTATAACAAACCCCTATCAGTATTTTATTTTATTTTTTTCTCCCTCCCATATTTCCACCCATAGGGACTCCACATGATCATTTCCCTTATAGACATCATCATGCAGGATTTTACATATAAGCAAACCCCTCCCCCTTTCTTATTAGTACGATCATTTCTAAACCGATTGTAACCCTGCAAATTAACAGCCCAATCATAGCTATGACCCAGCCACGTCTATAGCTATGATCCAGCCACATCTATACCTATCCTCCAGCCACGTCTATACCTATCCTCCAGCCACGTCTATACCTATCATCCAGCCACGTCTATAAATATCATCCAGCCATGTCTCACTTCTCTCCACTATGTTACAATTCTCCTTTACAATTGTCAACTTTAATGCCTCCATCTTGTTGTTGAGGCTTCTGGTATTATTATACATGCACTTTATATGTTTATCTGTGCCACTTTTCTTATTATTCCTTTTATCTGATCTAACCCATTCCTCTATTCCACCCCATATTTATTTCTCAGCCCCAGCTCACGAGCTACGCAGTCCTCCCCTCCTTTTCCCCCAACACAGTTGCACCCTCCCTATTTAGGTGCAGCCCATCCCTACCGTAGAGTCTGTAGTCAACAGAGAAGTCGGCCCAGTTCTTAAAGAACCCAAACCCCACCTTCCTTCACCAGTTCTTTAGCCACTTATTCACCTCGCTGATCTCCCGCTGTCTCTCTGGTGTGGTACAGGTAGTATTTCTGAAAATAGTACATTTGATGTCCTTGCTCTGAGCTTTTTACACAAGTCCCTGAAATTTGTCATTTGTGCCAATGTGGACCATGACCGCTCGGTCTTCACCAACCCCTCCGAATAATCTGTGAAACCGATTCGCGATATGCCAAACCCGAGCACCCGGAAGACCTCAAACTGTTCGGCATTCCCGTTCTTTGTGACGGATTGCCCTATCTGTTTCCCTAATAATATAGACACACTAGCAGGACCTGTTTAGCCTTTCTAATGCTTCCATTCCCCTTCTTAGTGGAGCAGACATTCCCCTGGTTGCTAGAGGAGGTGTCTAGCTGCAGCAGTGGTGCTACCTCTGACCAGAGGTCCCCCTCATTCCAACTTGGCAAACTTGTTGGGTTGTTCCAGATCATGACTAGTTCCCCTGACACTCTTTCCTCTACCTCTACTTCTAACTGTTACCCAGCTAGCTGCCTCAACATCGTGAACTTCCATGCTACCATCCTCACCTGCATCTGCCCCAGTGAGTGCTTGCTCAGTGAGCAGAAAACTCCTCTCCATGTTGTCAATTGCTCGCAGTGTTGAAAATGTCTCACTTAGGTACAGAATCTGGGCTTCCAAATGGGCAATTCTCAAACACCATGCACACCAGCATGGTCCCTCAAACGGCTGTTCAAGGAGAGCATACATGGCACCGGATGTACACTTGGTAGCATTGGCAACAATGGAGTTCATTGTGTCTAATGGGGATTTAACAATCCGTATACCGTTGTAGTGAATAAAAAAAATAAATAAATAATATATATATAGACACCCCAAACAAAAATTTATTCTAAAGTGACAATCTAAAGTCACTGAATATTAAGTCAGACTTAAAGAGAACCTTTTCCTGCCCATACATGTGCAGCTGAGTGCACCATGTAATAGGCAGGGCTGTACAAACCCTGTCTCACTTTAAAAAAAAAAAATCCTATCTTTCTCCGTTATTTAGATATCGGTCCCGCACGGAACTCGGAGCGTGCAAGCGCTCATTCTTCAGCTCTCGGCAGAGATAACAGTCTTGGAGTCCTTTGTTGCCGAGAGCTGAAGAGTGAGTGAGCGCCTGCGCGCGTGCAAGCGCGCACATCTCCGATGCCGAAGATACTCCCGCTGCCATGAAACAGAAGAATTTACGTTGTTCTCCTCTTCTGTTCCGTGGAGGCGGCGGAGCTGCGCATGCGTGCGCACACTCTTTCCTCTCCAGCTCTTGCTGTGACACTGTCCGTAGCAAGTGTCACAGCGATGTTACATGCCCCTTTGCCATTTACACGCCTCATTGACAGTTCAGGGGGTATTTAAATATCGGGCGCCAAAAATAACGGCACCGATATCAAAATAACGGAGAAAAATATTTATGAGACCGGTTTTGTACAGCCCTGCCTATTACATAGTTACATAGGTTGACGAAAGACATAGGTTCAACCTTTCCCAATAAATTACCTGCCATTCATTGCTTGACTAATTATAACCCTCAATGCCATTCGTAAATAAATAGGCATCTAGCACTCAGCTGCACGTGTATGGGCAGGTGAAAGGTTCTCTTTAATACACTGGACATTTGAAATCAATGCACACTCCCAAGCTTCCACACTTGCTCAGTTGCTTGTTTTTAAATATTTTTTGCCACTTAGCGGCACTTGTCTGCTCTTTCCAGTAAAGTCTCTGGGAGTAAAGGAAACTACATGGCTCAGCAAGCTCGGCTGTTTCCATTCTCCTGGCCACATCGTAACTCCGGAGCCCAGCGACAGCGGGATAAGGCAGGTCAGGGGGCCCTGTTCTAGAGCTAGATTCCATAGGTACAAATATATATCACTCTGGTACGTATGTTCAAAATGGGAGCGGCAACTTCAACGGACTGCCCTAGATGTCATAATCTTGGTGCAGACTTTTGGCTCATAGATGGCTGTGTTAGACTTTCTATCCACCTTCCTTTCACTTCCGGTCCCATGCAACCCTGAAATATGCCATCTTGGACTCCTGCCGGAGGAGTGGACACACCACATAAAAATATTCCTTAGGGAATCATTCTTAGCATGAAAGTATTGTGCTCTACTATGTTATAATCCCTACATCCCAGCATTGAGATTGTGGAAGCTGCAAGTTAACCAAATCCTATTATATGAGGCAGTGATATTTAGACATTTAAATTTGGCCAAAAAATATTTAACAGGTTTGGGGACCATGGTGCTGTTTTCCCCTTACCAACTCCACACCGCCAAGACTACCGCCAAGACTACGTCCAGAATTCTCAATGCGATTTAATGGATTATCCAGATGTCCCTCTCCGATGTATACGAAATGACATCTAGAATTGCATTTTTCCTTGTTATGTCATTTACTAATGGATATTGTGACTGTTCACTTCATACTTGGCATTAATACAATATACACGGCAATTGTATACCTCCCTGTTGGTTATATACGTGCAGACATAGCATCAGCAATATACACACATGAGGAAGTAAAAACCATGTAGAGCAAGCCAGGGTATACAGACCAAACAATCCAAAGTTGGCAGAGAAACCCAAACATGTGTTTCGCATGTCGCTTCTTCCAGGGAATAGCCAACAGAAGAAGCGACGTTCGAAACACATGTTGGGGTTTCTCTCCTATCCTTGGATTGTTTGGTCTGTATACCCTGGCTTGATTTACATGGTTTTGTCTTCCTCATGTGTGTACATTGCTGATGCTATGTTTGCACGTATATAACCAACAGTGGGGTAACCATCCTTTGCACTACTAGTTCCTAACCGTTACAAAGCTATGGTAGTTTTGTACCGCATAGGATCCTCGGTTGGGACTCTCGGGTAATATGTGCACAATGATATATTGTTTTACTAATAGTTGTTTTACCATGTATGTCTATGGACATTAATAAAATATATATATTTATTGATTACATTTCCGTGCGTTCGGTTTTTTTTTTGTTGGTGTTTATAATTTTCCGACTTCACAGGCTTTACATATAGTTAGACCAGCCCCGTTTATTAAATTCAGTGCAGAAAGCTTTATGAATGTTACAGCTTTGTAGTAACAATCTTATTCTGTTATCCAGCAAAAAGAACATAAGGAAACAACGGATGAAGATTTTGTTCAATGCTGTACTGGAGGCCCGAGAGCCTATTAGCAATCGTCGCCTTTGTGAACTTTTTATGTTCAAACCATCCAAAAAAGATTACCCAGACTATTATAAGATTATTCTGGAGCCCATGGACTTAAAAACAATTGAACACAATATTCGCAATGACAAATATGCCACAGAAGACCCAATGATGGATGACATGCGGCTGATGTTCCGGAATGCCTGGCACTATAATGAAGAAGGCTCACAGGTAGGATTGGTTCTGTAGCTGATTTTTCAGATGCTTCTAGAAAACACTCTTGACAATGTCCAATCATTGCTGAAGGTGCCAAACTGTGTAAGGACATCCTATTGACAAGGGGAATGGCAATGCCTAATTGTTAATTTATTCATACATTTACAGGAGAAATAACAGGATCGGCACAGTGCAGATTTCTAAGAAAAGATGATCCAGGAATGTTATTTTAAGTATTTACTAAGAGACCTGTCAGGAGAGCTGAGTGGTCCTCTTTAATGATCCAAATCGCTGCTATAAAGTGAGCAATTGTGGGAGGGAATTGCTGATAATAGAGCTCCAAAAGTGGACTCACTTTAAAAGATTAGCTGCTAATATCATTCGTACATGTGTATCTGGAACATTTCAGTTGTGCAGTTATATAAGATCACATAGAGTTTGAGGACTAATATTTTTAAGACTTTCCGTTAAGTTGCCTTTTACATGCTTCAGTAATATAGTCGACTAATTTCGATCACGGTTGTCTTAACTTGTAAATATTTGTAGGCGACTCCTTTCGAGGCAATCACGAGGTATACTCAAAACTTCAATCTTAAGAGCTGCAAATTTCTGTGTATGTATATGCCATCGATCAATGGTCTGCCAATTAAAACAACCATTCTAGGCTTTGGTGCCCGCCTCTGTACCATGTGACTACGATTTAATCTCAATATCGAGAAATCATCACATATGAACACACGTAGTTCGATTTTGTTTTTCAAAACCAGTAATGATTGCTGAATCGTGCACAATATTGAAATTGTCACTAGTTTATTAATGCCCCATCTCCTACCTAATCTAATAGATGCTATGATGCTGATAACTACAGTGAAAATTGTGTTCCAAAACGATTCTTATTTCAAAAGTTATGACCTTTTTTTTCTAAATATGCTAATGAGCCTATGCTGCCAAATGGGCGGTAACTCTTCATTTTCTCTGTGGGCGGGGTTATATTTTGTCTGTATGATGCTGTCCAATCAGCATCATGCAGCTTCTCCCCCTTCCCTGCACAGCGTGATCTCCACTTCAATAGCGAGATTATGCTGTGTTGTGAACTCCAGCCGCATGTCGTTCAACACAGAGACTCAGCGCTCCTCCAGGAAGACGGTCCCTGCATCGCCTCCATCCACACCAGGACGACTCCTCGCAACGAGGTTATAACTTTTGAAATTAGAATAGTTTTGGAACACTATTTTCACTGTAGTTTATCAGCATGACAGCGCCTATTAGATAGGGCATTAATAAACTAGTGACAGATCCTCTTTAAGGTGCCTATACACGTTGGATGAACATCGACCAAATCTGATTTCGGCAAGATCAGACAACAGTTTAATGTGTATGAAGGTGTCACGACTCTGCCTCAACCGTAGATGTCAGAAGAGAGAAGGGTCACGTATGTTGGATTTCAACATACCCGATCCTTTTGTTCTCATGGGAGATAAGCTGTGTCCAGAGGTGTGTGGCAGCAACTTATTCCCCTCTCCTCATTGAAAACACATGCGCGCTCGGCTGAGCGTTTATGTGGGGCTCAGGAGGAAAGTCAAACCATTGAACACTAAAGTTAACCTCTTCCCAAGCAGACATTGCTGATAACAGGGAATAATAGATTTAATGCAGCTGTACAGCAAATGCTGAGAAGATTGATCCGGCTTAGGGGGGATTCACACGAGCGTGTATTCGGTCCGTGCGGGCCGCGTGGTTTTCACGCGGCACGCATGGACCAATACAAGTCTATGGGGCAGTACAGACAGTCCGTGCTTTTTGCGCAGCGTTTGTCTGCTGTGCAAAAAGCGCGACAGGTTCAATAACTCTGCGTATTTCGCGCATCACGCACCCATTGAAGTCAATGGGTGAATGAAAATCACGCGCACCACACGGAAGCACTTCCGTGGGACGAGCGTGATTCGCGCAACAGCAGTGAAAAGGATGAATGAAAACAGAAAAGCTCCACGTGCTTTTCTGTTTCCGAACATCCAAACGGAGTGTCTTTGCGATGAGCGAAGCCGGACAAGCGTACCGAACTTCACCGGGTTCGGCCAAACTCGTTTTGGCCGATCCCGGCAAAAAAATTATCGGTACGCGACGTCAGGAGATAGTCACTGTCCATGGTGCTGAAAGAGTTAAACTGTTTCAGCACCATGGACCGTGACTTCCGATCCCAAAATACATGAACCTGTAGAAAAAAAAACGAAGTTCTGACTTACCGCTAACTCCCGGCTTCTTCCTCCAGTCTGACCTCCCGGGATGACAATTAAGTCCAAGTGACAGCTCCAGCCAATCACAGGCCAAGCACAGGCTGCAGCGGTCACATGGACTGGCGCGTCATCCAGGGAGGTGGGGCCCGATGTCAAGAGAGGCGCGTCACCAAGGACGCGTCACCAAGGCAACGGCCGGGAAGTTCTCAGTAAGTACGAACTTTTTCTTTTTTTTCTACAGGTTTTGCGATATTGTGTTCGGCATTCACTGTCGAGGGTGCTGAAAGAGTTAGCTCTTTCAGCACCTTGGATAGTGACGGCCGTCGACTAGCCTCATCTCTATGATGGCGGCTGCGCGAAAATCACGCAGCCGCGCATCAGACACGGATGACACACGCAGCTGTCAAATGGTTTTTGCGCGCGCAAAACGCTGCATTGTTTGCGCGCGCAAAAACGCAACGCTCGTGTGAATCTGCCCTTAGTGTGTCCTTAACCCCTTCCCGACATCTGTATGGAGTGGCGTCACAAACTAAGCTTGCTGCGGGTGTTTGCTGTGTATTACGGCGGACATCTCGCTCTAACAGCCGGTATTGAAGAGCACTCCTATCCCGGCCGTTTAACTGCTTAAATGCCATGGTCAATAGCTACTGCGGCATCTAAGCCGGTAGACAGACTTGTGGCGATAGACACGATCGCGGGGTGCGCAATGGTTGTTACAGCCTGATGGCCTAATGAAGCATAATGGAATAAAGGCCAGTACACTGCAGGTATTGCCGTGTATTGTACAAGTGATTTAATGATCGCTTTTTCAAGTCCCCTAGTGGGACAAAAAAAAAAAGACATAAAAAATTGAAGTAAAGTTTTAGAAATATACAACAAAAATCTTAAACGTAAAAACAGGAAACCCTATTCCCATTTTTTTCCCTAAAGTAATGTAAGCCATTTAAATAAATAAATAAACTTAATTGGTTTTGTAAAATCTGAACTATTATAATACAGTGTTAATTATCCCTCACGGTGAAGGCCGTAGATAAAGAAATGCCAGAATGGCTGTTTTTCAAAGTCACTTTACCTCCTACACAAAATGGAATAACAAGTGCTCAAAAACGTACTAATCGTACCTAAGAAAACCCCGCAAAAAACAAGCCCTCACAGACAAAGTTATTGGTCTCCAAATATGGCGACACAAAACAATTTATTAGAATTTTTTTTAATGTATGGAAAAGAGATAAAATGGCTTTGAAATCAGTTAAGCGACTGGTGAAAAATATGACTTTGCTAATGATATCTAAGTGCATTGTTATGGGCACATTATATGCGGCACATTAATATACTTAAATTATTTGTTGTCCGGCCATAAAATTCTATTGAACAGTGTGTGACAGCCGTGCCACTGCAGCATTGCCATTGCCAAGTTCTGTGATGTGCCAAGACGAGTTATTGCACTGTGAGCAAAACTATATGGACGCCCAGTGCAGGACATGGGAGCTTAAAGGAAAACCTGATGATAGAGCAGTGTCACTATTATTCTTACTACGACCCCCCCCCCCCCCAAGAGATGGTCATGTGCTTTGTTCAAGTAGTTCTCCATTTCTGTAGTATGCTCATTCTTAGGCTTCTGATCTGCAATTCACTTAAAGCAGATCTGTCACTAGTTTAGTAATGCCCTATCTTCTAGCTAATCTAATAGGCGCTGTCTCACTCCTAACGCTAGTCAAAATTGTGTCCCAAAAAGTGGGAGGTAACTGCAGCGATTCTCCTGAGGTGGAGCCTCCTCACAGCCTCTGACGCTGTCCTATCAGCATAAAGCTGCTTCACACTATGTGAGAGACTGAGGCTGGAGGGAAGGGGGATCATTTAAAACAGTCACACATTAATAAGTCAGGAGACTGAGCTGCGACCTCCTTCATTATAATTGTATGATAATTCTGTGTCTGTTCATCAGTAGTTAGTGACCGTTGTTTCTGTATTCCCCTCTGTGGAGAACATGTTTTAGTACAGTCCATAAATCAAGAAGTGAAGCTGCTGACTCTCAATTACATTAACTGCTGTAGATTTTATCAGTGAGGTCACATGACCCCCAACTGAAGATAAGAATTTAGATAGAAAGGAATAACTAAATAAGGTAATACTCGCTGAGTATAAACATTTAGGGGATAGGTACCTAATGGCCCTGTTCACACTGAGTTTTTTGGCACGGAAACCGCTCCGCAAAACTCGTCAAAAAATGCCCGAAAATGCCTCCCATTGATTTCAATGGGAGTTGGATGAGTTTTTTTTACCGCGAGTAAAAAAAAAACGTGCCGCGGTAAAAAGAAGCGGCATGACCCATCTTGAGGCGGTTTCCGCCTCCAAAACCCCTTTTCAATCAGTCAGAAAGGGTAAAAAAACACCTTGACTAGTGTTTTGACGACTTTTTGTCAAACCAATGTGCAAAAAATGTCTGGAGCAGTGTTTGCAGGAGGAATTTTCCTCCTGCAATAAACTCCATGTGAACACAGTCAATGATGGGGAAAAAAAATTATCTAATGGCTTCCTTAATTCTCTTAATAAAATTTTAAAAAAAGTTACTGGATTTTATATCAGGTCTACAATGATGCACATGTCTTGGAGAAGATCCTCAAGGAGAAAAGGAAAGAGCTTGGTCCTTTACCAGATGACGATGATATGGCATCTCCAAAACTAAAGCTAAGTAAGTTATTTGTGTTCATGTGCTGTTCACAGACACATTATTCTATGCTACCTCTGACCAGAAATATCATGTGATCCCTCTTGGGGTAGCAGAGTTGCTATTTGGGTGGAAGTTTTGGACAGATATTGGTATATGCTGCTTATGGATGTTGGAGCTATGTTCTATGCATTAAACTGTGAATGATTGCTGCATCTTCTATAAAGGGGTTGTCTAGTTTTTTTTAATTTATTTTTTCTTAAAAACCTTTTCATATACCCTATTAGGAAATTCTGATTTATTAGAGGGGGGTTCTCTATTCAGGATCTCTTGGTCAGAAAGAAGAGCGGTTACTAGGAGCGTTTTTTCCTCTGTAGGACTTGTCCTGCATTACACAGACAACCGATTGATATGAATGGGCGCTGTATCATTCTTAATTTCCCCTGTTGTGGCGCTGAACACTTCCAGGTTTCTCCACATATTACAGCTGATCGCTAGGGGTCCCAGCAGGGGGACACGCTGTGATCTGCTTATTATCAACGGATCCTTCTAACAAGTAGGGATTGGTCGAATGTTAAGAGGAGGACCCTTTTCAGGAGCATTTGTCAAAATCTGTGGGTTACTATGTGCTGTAGCGAAGATTAAGTATTCGAGTCAATTTTATTTGTCCTACAAAGTACGGTAATTACACTCCTTGCCATTGTGTCAAATTTTAAAATGTTTGCTTTTATTTAGGTAGAAAAAGTGGAATTTCTCCTAAGAAAACCAAATATTTGAGCCCCATGCAGCAAAAACTGAATGAAGTGTATGAAGCAGTAAAGAATTACACAGATAAACGTGGCAGACGTCTCAGCGCCATCTTTCTGCGTCTTCCTTCCCGTTCTGAGCTCCCAGACTACTATGTTACAATCAAAAAGCCCATTGACATGGAGAAGATCAGAAGCCACATAATGGCCAACAAATACCAGGATATTGATGCGATGTGTGAAGACTTTGTGATCATGTTCAATAATGCGTGCACTTACAATGAGCCGGAGTCCTTAATTTACAAGGATGCTTTGGTCCTTCATAAGGTGTTACTGGAGACCCGCAGAGATATTGAAGGAGATGAGGATTCCCATGTTCCTAATGTAACTTTGCTCATCCAGGAGCTAATACACAACCTGTTTGTGTCCATGATGAGCCACCAAGACGATGAAGGAAGATGTTATAGTGATTCTCTGGCTGAAATTCCTGCAGTCGACCCTAAATTTCCAAAGAGGCCTCCTCTGACTTTTGAGATTATCCGAAAGAATGTGGAAAACAATCGTTACCGAAGACTCGATCTTTTCCAGGAGCACATGTTTGAGGTTCTGGAAAGAGCGCGCCGAATGAACCGGTAAATGTGGCCAAAGTTTTTACTTATGAGCATATATTTTCCCTGTGTATTCATTTATTTAAAGACTCCGACCATATAAAAGCGCATTGCCAAAGGTCTGATGTGTATTATAATTTAATTGGCTTCTCGGAGATGTTCTTTGCTGGCTGGGATTTTTATTATAAGGTGTAGTACATTTTATATTTAGAGATTTGTCAGTCACTTCAAACATCTGATGGTAGCTTGATATGATGAGGCAATGGCTCGCCTGGAAAGTAAATGGGGATACTTGGAGGGTGGTGCGCTTCTTTGGTCGGACCTGTACAGTCAGTGGAACAGAAAGTAATTACTCCACCCTCAGGTCTAAAGTAGAGACCCCTCCTAATTCTGCAAATCAGAACATATCAAAATGTACGATTGCCTCGGCAACAGTATCCGCTGATCTGTTTGCGGGGTCTGCAACTCTGGGGGTAAACTTTTAATAGTAACGTGTTCTGTCGGATCCATTGGTGCTGTTTACAGCTGCAGAACGTTCCTGTTTCTTTATTCCCATCCTAAATGTCTTCAAATGCCTGGTGTAACCATGATGGGGCTTCATTGTGCTTAACAACTTCATGTTTTCTACAAAGGACGGACTCTGAAATCTATGAGGATTCTGTAGAGCTCCAGCAATTTTTTATTAAGATAAGAGATGAACTTTGCAAGAATGGCGAGATCCTTCTTTCTCCGGCATTGAGTTACACTACCAAGCACCTCCACAATGATGTAGAGAAGGAGAAGAAAGAAAAGCTACCTAAAGAACTAGAAGAAGACAAGGTCAAAAGAGAGGAGGAGAAAAAAGGTATCTATAAATCTAGGTAGTAGTGGTGGTGGTAGAAACTCTTAACCCGTAAACCCATGATAACGTACAAGTACATCATAGTGGGTGGGGGTTAGTATGGCGGGGTGTCAGCTGTGTATTACATAAAAAGTGTACTATTTTTTTTGTTTTTTATTTTTTTTTACCCACCTTGTTAAGAAGCTGAAAAGACTGAAGATCCTGGAGGAGTTTCTGGCCAGTCTGGACAATACCGAACCTACAGCCAAGACTGCAGCTTTAAAAACAGCATGTACCATGTTGGGGACTATGTTTATGTGGAACCTGCAGAGGCTAACCTCCAGCCACATATTGTCTGCATTGAGCGCCTCTGGGAGGACAATGCTGGTACGTATATCAGTCTTACTCTTTCCTAAGCATAAAACACCTAAGCAGGCTACACATCACAACCTACACTTCTATATAAGAGCACTGTTTACCAACCAGAGGTCCACTTACAACAGAGAACTCTGGTCAGGGGTTCCTCAGAACACAGCAGCAAGACCTGTCACTTTCACAGTAGAGATGGCAAACCAAGCTTCTTTGAAGTAGGAATCGGCATATGGGTTCTCAGGAAATGGAAACATTTTCAACCCTAGGAATAAAATTGGGAATCGCTGTATTAGGGAATTGTATATACAGCAATTCTATAATACACCTCTAAAAAAAACTGATCGCCTATCCTCAGGATAGACCATCAATATCTGATCGTGGGGGGTCCGATTCTGAATGGGAGAAGGCTGTAATACTGTGAACCACTACTACAAGTGTGTCCATGTTTCACAATATGGAGCAATGACCGGAATGAAGGGGGAGCACTGCGACCCCTTAAAAACAGTTGATCGGCAGGGTTGCTGAGAGTCAGACCCCCACGGATCAGACAATGATGACCTATCCTGAGGTTCGGACAACTTTTATCTAATATGTAATCTTATGCATTTTTATTTACAATTAAGATGTTGCGGAGACTCAGGAATCCCCCATAGATATATATAGTCAACCGAAGTTGACAGTTTACGACGTATTTTAGATGATGTGTATTGGCCAGATTTAGCATGTGAACTGAGACAAGCTGCTTCATGCACTGAATACAATCTGCCGTTGACAGGATAACCGAGGGAAATGAACTCCCTTTCAGATATAGTGACCTTTTCAGAGAATAGTAGAAAATTGGTGTGTTCCTTTAAAATTATAATTTATTCCTAAGGTCTTTTAGGAAACCTTTGTTAAATTTAAAAAAAATGAAAAAGAAATGCCTTTTGGTACGTTTTCTTAAATACAGATTTTGTAAAATAAGTATTGACGCTATCGCAAACCAAACCTGTACCACCTTCCCAATCACCCCAAATAATTTTTGTTATATATTAAAATAACCATTAAAAAGGGAAAACCCGTTTTTAGACATGATCTAAAACTTCACACTGCTAAAAATGAAGGAAGCAAAACTGAAAAACTGAAATGAAGAGAATTTCTTTTCCCGACAGGTGAGAAGTGGTTGTACGGCTGTTGGTTCTATCGTCCCACTGAAACATTTCATCTCGCCACTCGTAAATTCTTAGAGAAGGAAGTGTTCAAGAGTGACTATTATAACAAGGTGCCTGTAAATAAAATCCTGGGCAAATGCGTTGTGATGTTTGTAAAGGTAAGAATTACTTCTCATTCTTCTCTGCTATTGTCAACCAGGGTCCCATTGTGTTATCTGTGCCTGAGAAGTCCGGACTGGATTCTGCTGTTTTTTCCTATGGTTGCAAGTGATTATTCCATTCTGTTAATTTGTGTTCGTTTTCTAATCACACAGGAATACTTCAAAATCTGCCCAGAAAACTTTAGAGATGAGGATGTGTTTGTATGTGAATCCCGGTATTCTGCCAAAACCAAATCCTTCAAAAAGATCAAGTTATGGACAATGCCTGTCAGTTCTGTGCGGTTCAGGCCCAGAGACGTACCTCTGCCGGTGGTGAGGGTGGCCTCAGTGTTTGCACATAAAGATAAGGTAGATGAAGATGCAGCCTCAGAAAATATGGAGGACACAAAGGATGAAGATATCACGATCTGTCTGGAAAAGGTTTGTATCCTACTTTATTCATGTTAGTCTTGTGTTGGGATTTATCTACTTGAGTTATTACTAACCTTTGTACTGAAAAAAGAAAAAAAACACATTTTATTCCCAGTCTGTAGAAAAAGCTTCATACATAATTTATTGTAATCATAAGATAGTATCTACTCTTTTTGCTACAGTTGCGAAAAATAAGTAATGAACCCAGCTCCGGGGAGAAAGGTTAACCTTCCCAGATTACGTTTTATTTAGGTGGTTTCCTTTCCTGAACCTGGTTTTGTTCCCATTAAAGAGGTCCTCTGCATAGGACAATCCCTACTTGCTAGAAGGGCCTCTTCACAATAAGCTGATCACAAAGTGTACCCTGCTGGGACCCCAGTGATCAGCAGTAATTACTGGGGAAATTGTGTGTGTTCAATTTCCCTGCAGTGCCACCACAGGGAAAATTACGCATTACACAGTGCCCATTCAAATCAATAGTGTGTGTGTGTGTGTGTGTGTGTGTGTGTGTGTGTGTGTGTTTTGCAGGACAGAACTGATCATTTAGAGTGAGCGACACTCTTTGTAACTGCTCTTCTCTCTAATCAAGAGAATGAGGTACCTGAACAGGGAAACTCTCTCTATTAATTCAGAATTCCCTAATAGGGTCCTATGTTTGTCCGTCTTATTTATCAATGTGATCTCTAATATATATATTAATATATATATATATATATATATATATATATATATATACACAGTCTATATACAGCACACACAAAAAATGGCCACAGCACACTGCGAACACCACCTAAACACTATAAATAAAAAAAATATGCATTGCTGCTGAATCTACTTACAATACTGAGGTTTTTAGCGCGCATTTTGATCAAATTTGTGTGAGCCCACCTGCCACGTCAAGGTGTCCCTACGCTGCACGTGTACCCAGAACTGGGACAGAGCCCACATATTCTTGGGGATGTTAGGTTCCCAAGAATATTCTCCTTGCTGGAGTGCTGCAATCTTATATATATATATATATATATATATATATATATATATATATATATATAAAATGTATGTGTATGTGTGTGTTTTTACAAACCATGTTGAATCAAATATTTTTTTTCTTTCTAGGAAAAGGAAGATGTACCTGTTGATATGCCTAATGGGGAGCCTGGTTGCTACTATTACGAGCAGCTTCGATATAATGACATGTGGTTGAAGGTTGGGGATTGTGTGTTTATCAAGTCACATGGATTAGTTAGGCCAAGAGTTGGCAGGTGAGTAAATCTCTTTCGTGTAAGTAATAGTGCATAAAGTAGAAGTAGCCATTGCTGTCGTTTTGTCTGATTTGGCTTTGTGCTGCACCACATCGCTACATCTGAACTTTTTTATGAAATATTGTTTCGTTAGATATTCTAGCCCTTTCAGGATGTAGCTATTTTCAGCCTTGAGGAAGCAGCAATATTTTTCATTTTCTCATCACTGCGTTCCGAGGGCAATATCATAAAATGCTTAAACTTTAGTAGCTTTTTTTTTTTTAATTGGGGGGGGGGGGGGGTGTAAAAAAAAAAGAAAATAAATTTCACCATAGTTTTCTGCATTTTAAAATGATGCCATTCACCGTGCAGCATAAATGTGTTAACTTTATTCTATGGGTCGGTCCAATTATGGCGATACCAAATATGTATAGTTTTTTGTATGTTTTACTACTTTTGCGTAATAATGGCACATTTCATTAAAATGAAATTTGTTTTTATTTTGCCGCATTACAAGTATAAGGTCTTGCTTTTTGCGTGACAAATTATACTTTTTAATAGAACCATTTTGGGGTATATATAATTTACTGCTTAACTTTTATGTATTTTTTTGGTGGGGAAATGGAAAAAGAAGAGATTCTTCCGTTCTTTACGTCTTTGTTTTTCCCCATTCATCGTATGGTTTAGATAATTTGTAGACTTTATTATACGTATTGTTACGATCGTGGCGATGTCATATACGTGTACTATATTTTTATTTTTTTTTTAACACTTTCGCTAAATCCACTTTTTATGGAAACATATTTCGTTTTTTATTTTTACTCTGAACACTTTTTTTTTTTCTCCTAATAACATTTATTAAACTTTAACTATGTTTTTTAGTCCCACTAGGGGACTTTGAATTGCTATCTTCTGATCACTTATATAATCACGTGCATAACTCATCGGCGTCCCGCTATAATGTCGAGAGCCACTAATGGATCTGAGGGGTTTAATGGCCGGGAACGGAGGTAACTCAGATCCTGGCCATTGCAGCGGGATGTCGGCTGTATATTCCATCCAGCACCTGCTGCTGATGGAGGTACCATTACGCCCTGTTACGGTCATTTGACCGCAATTGGGATGTTCTGTTACTCTCTTTTGCGTGAACGGGTTAATAAAACAAAGAAACTAAAAATTCCCATAGCCCCTTATCCCACTAACATTTAGACATGTTTAAGGCATCTGAGACACATCAAAAACATTGCTACATGTGACTATATAAGAGTCCCAAAGAGTAGGGGGAAGCAACATAAATCTAGTTTAGTAAAGTCCCATGCTCACAGGCCATAAAAAATTAAAAACCTAACATCGTAGTTCAACAAAAAAAAAACTTGAGAATAAAATTATACTACTAGCAGCATACTGGCGAATATAAAGTAAGCGTAGGAGAGCTATACACCAGCATGTCCCCTATAAATGTGACTACCCAACTTAATGGTTGGAATAACGGTCTGTAGTCAGTTGATGGAGCTAGTCCCAGCATATCTAGCCCATGTGCCAGAAGATCATTACATTTTTGAATATCCCCTCTTTTTGGGTTAATGCATTGCTTTAAACAAAGAAAAAAGGTTTCCCCTTCCTGTATATTGTTCAACATTGGCCATATCCAAACTTGACCTAAAACATTTTTTTTATCAAAATTTGTCATTTTATTCCTTTAGGATCGAGAAAATGTGGCTTCGAGATGGAGCAGCCTATTTCTTTGGCCCAATATTCATTCATCCCGAGGAAACCATTCACGAGCCAACCAAAATGTTCTACAAGAAAGAAGTGTTCTTGAGTAACTTGGAAGAAACCTGCCCCATGACCTGCATTTTAGGTGGGTGCGTTTTTCTATGCTTACATTCCAGGTAGTTTCATTATGTCAGAATTTTAGATTTAAAGTCTATGTACACTTTTGAAGACCATTTTTTTTCCCTTTTAAATAAGTAAATATTTTATCGATCACATCTTCATGAACTTCTGGGGAAAGCTGGTCACGCAGGATACAGCTGTTATTGATCAAATCTAAGTTCCAGCTGATCTGACAGATTCGGCTGTGTTGGCAAGATAAAGCTACTATGTATACAGAATTCATAGAAGCTGTATCTCAAACAGTAATTTATTTTTTTTTGAATTTATAAAAAATATTTCCTAAGTTGTTCAAAATCAAATAAAACATTGATTTAATAATAATAAAAAAAATTGCTGCTGGAATAGCACTACACTCCCTGGAACCGGGTAGGACCAGCCCATAGCCGTTTTTCTTTTACAGGTCCCCTTCCTTTAGCCTCTGAGCTAGAATCCTCTGCAGTAGGGGCCATTAACCTAGCAATGCCTAGGTAACTGTGAGCAGCCTTTACCCCCTCCTCCTTATTAAGGTTGAGGAGTTGTCCTGTTGTGCAGTATCTGAGTGGACTCACTAGTCACCATAACCTCCCTTTTTTAAGGTAGTGTGTTGTGTACTCCTTTAATTTAATGTCAGACACCATAGGAGAGTCCTCACACCAGACTATCACAATTTATTATGCCTGCATTAAAAGCAGCGCAAAATTTTCATGTAGCCAACCTACTTTGGTGTGCGATGCATGCCGATCTCCTGGCCAAGGATCTGTGGCTCAGCCACCCCCAGAGTTACCCGCGCCTAGAGCTGCAGGGACTGAACTGGATTGGGCTCATTCTCTTTGCTAGTGCTGTTGGTGACCTCACTAATGTAACCCGGTCTATATTGGGCATCTTGGTTCGTCTTTCTGACCATCCATCTCTGGACTCTACAACTCTACATCTACCTCTTCCTCATGTGGTAGGTACCAAAAAACGGGTCAGGTTTTCTCAGCAACAATCGGTTTCCCTTGCATCATGTGTTTTTCCTCTAAGGGTATGTTCACACGTAGTCAACAAAAACGT
Organism: Rhinoderma darwinii; assembly: GCF_050947455.1. Lineage (NCBI taxonomy): Eukaryota > Metazoa > Chordata > Amphibia > Anura > Rhinodermatidae > Rhinoderma > Rhinoderma darwinii. The sequence continues at coordinate 108,144,983 of NC_134693.1, read as the reverse complement.
CTGAAAATACAGAGCTGTTTTCAAGGGAAAACAGACCCTGCTTTTCAGACGTTTTTTTACCAACTCGCATTTTTCGCGCCGTTTTCGCGCCGTTTTTTACGTCCGTTTTTGGAGCTGTTTTCATTGGAGTCTATGAGAAAACAGCTCCAAAAACGTCCAAAGAAGTGTCCTGCACTTCTTTTGACGAGGCTGTATTTTTACGCGTCGTCGTTTGACAGCTGTCAAACGACGACGCGTAAATAACAGGTCGTCTGCACAGTACGTCGGCAAACCCATTCAAATGAATGGGCAGATGTTTGCCGACGTATTGGAGCCGTATTTTCAGACGTAAAACGAGGCATAATACGCCTCGTATACGTCTGAAATTTGGCCGTGTGAACATACCCTAAAACCTCCCTCCTCCCAGGGGTCAGGTCAGGGCGGCTTTCCCTTCTTCTGGAGAGGCCTTGTCAAAAGGGGGAGTTTTCTGATTCTGAATCAGAGCTGTATGAGGATCAATCCCCAAATGTGGTTTGTGACACCTTACAGGTGACTGCTTCTGTTGAAGAAGAAAGCTCCACATCAGTTTCCTTCCGTTGACTTAAAAGATCGCAAAAGTTTTTTCCCCTCTCAGTAGTATACCCACACCACACTGGGTGGAAGTTATGTATTCCTTTCTTGAGGACGTCTCTTCAAATTGGTCTAAATCGCTAGGGGTGGACTCCCCATTCTCCCATCTGGCGAAGATGACTACTATTCCTATGGCAGATGCCGCATTATTCTGTGACCCACTGGACCAGGTCTTCTTTTGGAGCTACTGGTTCCACCCTGTGCTCAATTTTTGCCTCTGCTTTGGTCAGTAGTGCTTCCCCTGAATGGGCCCGACAGCTCCATCATGTCGTTCTTTCAGGCCCCTCAGGAAGTATTGGTAGATCTTTTACCGACTGTCTAATGCGACAAAATATCAATGCAAAGCCTCTTTTAATGCTGGATGCTTGGTGGTCCGTGCTTCTGCTTCCACCAATGCCACCTGCAGTACAGCTTGGCTAAATTGCTGGTCCGCAGACACCGCATCCAATTCATCCTTAACTGATCTTCAATTTGCAGGTTCTTGTCTCTTTGAGGCTCGCCTAGCTGATATTTTCTCGGAAGACGCAAGTGGGAAGACCTCTTACCTACCCCAGAACAAGGTTCGTTGTACCACTTCTTCTAAGAAGTTGAAACCTCCTTTTCTGGCTTTTACAGTGCTTTGTTCTCCAGACTATTATCACATCAATCTTCCACCTGTACGAATTCTTCCAGTCCTTGCTTCCTCAGTCGCCTTCCAGAGCTACTTCAAGGGGTCATCGTACTTGTGCCACCAGACCAGATATTCTGAGGTTTCTACTCCAATCTATTTGTTATACCAAAAAAGGATGGGTCCATCGTCCCATTCGTACCTTGGGTATCAAATGACTGAATGCCTGCTTTCGGGTCTGTCATTTCTGCAAGAAGTCTTTCCCGTTCAGTCATTGCAACCATGGACCAGGGAGAGCTGCTTTGTTCTGTGGACATGAAGGATGTGTGCCTCCACGTCCCTATTTGCCAATCCCTCTAGCGCTTCGTGGTACCCCCTCACCATTACTAATTTTTGTCGCTGCTATTCGGCCTGGCAATAGCCCCACTGGTCTTCACCAAAATTCTCTCTGTTCTGATGGAATTTCTTCGGGCCAAAGAAGTTGGTCACCCCTTAACTGCACAGTATCCTGAAAAAGTCTTCATCCAGGGAGGACAACCTAGCTGCTCTCAGATCACCCCGGATGCCTTGACCTGACTCAGTTGGATCATCCTTCTCAGACTCTTACTTTGCTGGGCATAGCCTTTTGCTGACAGAGAGTGTCAGAGTGTTTCTTCTCCAGGAGCAGTTACCTGCTCTCTGGATCGTGCTCTGTACCTTAAGGCAAGGCTCCCTCACCTCTCTCTGTCCCTGCATGAGAGTCCAATCTCTTCAATGGGCGATATTCTCCTTGTGGAACTGTTCTCCAGACTCATTGGACTGAAAGATCCTTCTTCATCTGTCCATTCGTTGGAATTAAGGGTTATCTTCCTTTGCCTGCTGCATTGGACATTGTTTCTGTCTGACTTCCTGATGCAAATCCAAATGGACAATGTCACGTTCGTGGCTTGTCTAAATCACCAGGGGGCACCTGGAGCGCAGCAGTGATGCAGATGTGAGAATTCAAACATGGGCAGAACATCACAACTGTGTCACAGATCTCCTCAGTCGAGAACGAGTCGACCCAGAGGAGTGGTTTCTTCATTAGGAGGTTTTAGATCAAGATTTGTTGCAAGTGGGGCAGGCTGGACATCAACTTGATGATGTCTAGGTTCAGTCGCAAGATCCCCTGCTTTGTCTCCCAAGCCTGGGATACCGAGGCCTACGTGGTTGATGCCCTAGTGTCCTCACTCTTCCTCTTGTGCAATGGCTTCTCAGATTAATCAAAGCCGAACAGATTCCGTGTTGCTGTTGGTGGCCACGTTGTTATACACCTACCTGGTGGCTCTGCTGCCTGACACTTCATGCTCCTTTGTCACGACCTGCTTTCTCAGGGACCCCTATCCCACCAGAATTTATGGACACTTTTTGAGGACACGCGGTTTATCAGAGATTGTCCTTACGATTCTCAAGGCTAGGAAGCATTCTTTGGCCCGTATTTGTCACTGTACATGGAAGACTCACTTCCGCTGGTGTGAGGATCTTAATTTCCCTTTATTGCGTTATTCCCTATCCAGACTCCTTTTTTTCCTTTTAAGGAGACATGGATCTTGGCCTTAGGTCTCTTAAGGGAAAGGTGTCTGCACCCTTGAAGTACTTTTTACCGTCCGCTGGCATCTAAATCTTATATTCAGACTTTTCTGCAGGGGTCGCTCAAGCTGCCTCACCTTATGGATCCCTGACTCCTCCATGGTACATTATTTTGGTTCTGGACATTTTGCAATCGGCTCCATTTGGTCTCAACGAGGGATCTCTCTGCGCCTTCTCTCCTGCAGGTAGTTGAGGGGGGTGGTTAGATCTTCTATCCGGAGGGTTTCCAAACTGGCTGCTCTGTCCTGACATTCTCTGTTTCTGACTCTTCATCAGGATAGCGCAGTACTATGCGCTGTTGATTCTGTCAAAACAACGGAACCTGTCGCAATGTTGACAAACGGAAACCATTAGCAAAGTTTCCATCACCGTTGAGATCAATGGTGATGGAAACGGAAAGAAATGCCCATTGTTTTAATCCCCCCAAAAATTATATACGTCTTTTTTTATCGAACAAGCGTTTCATCAACCTTTCCCAGTATTTTCTCTGATATATCCCTGTTTCTGAACGAATTCGTCCAGTACGGAGTTTATAAACAGAACCACTAATCGCCAGAACTTCTGGACCTGAGGGCATCTCCAAATTGAGTGCCAAAGTCCAGCCTTTGGAAATGCACATTTTTGACATATCAGTTGGGGGTTGTTTCTCAAGAGTTTCTTGGTTCCCAGTGGTTTTGGGAATAAATCCGACATGAAAAACTCCGTAGACTCTGAAACTTAGTTTCCATTGAAGTTCCCTCAGTACCTTCGATTTGAATGCAGCATTAGTATCTTTCCACCCTTTGTATATTTTTTCCTGTATTTTTTCTGTATTATTTTCTGTATCCTGTTTTAATATCTGGGCAGATTTATTTTACCCATTTATTAAAACAATTATTATTTATCTCTTTGTAATTTATTTGTTTTATATGTAATATATAACAGATGCCTGATATTGAGGGTCTCCGTTCTACTTTAGGTATTATTTTGTAAAAATCCGTCGGATTCCATCAATTAGAATGCTTTTCGCAAATCGGGTTTACTAAATGCCGCCACTGGTGGTAATATAAATAGTCCTTTGGTGACACCGAGAATCTATTTAATATTTCTTTAAAGGTATAGATAAGCCCATTTTTTCGGTGTACTAATTGCATAATATCCTGCAGCCCAAGTTCTTGCCATTTTAATATAACTTTTTTAGGTATAATATCAACTAATGCCGGGTGATCTCCTACCTCGGAAAGTCTGGTTATATACGGAGAGTTTCTAAATATTTTAGTACAAATACCCCATACCTTCCAAGTATTTCTAGACAGCGTCCTATTCCTCGGTGCTACTGGTATTTCACCATTCCGTGCCAGAATTATAGAATTGAGTGAAAACTGAAAAAATAAAGCCTCGAGTTCAGTATTTACAAAATAGGAAGTATTTATGATCCATTTAATGGGATATTTCATGATATATGCCGAATTATACTTTTTTTTTTAATTTGGGAAAGATAAGCCGCCTCTGGTAGCCTGTAATCTTTCAAGAGACGTTTTATAAAATGTCTTTTCCCTCTCCACACAAATTGGAGGAAAGCTCTTTCCAACTCTTATTTCTAGATTTTTAATGATCAAGGTCTTCATTGTAATAGAATTTACGGTTTTGTTTTCTAGGAAAGTGTGCTGTTTTATCTTTCAAGGATTTTCTATCTTGTCGTCCTACGGAAATCCCTGAAAATGATGTGCTGCTTTGTGAAAGTCGCTATAATGAAAGTGACAAGCAGATGAAGAGGTTTAAGGGGTTAAAAAGGTTTTCTTTGTCAGCCAAAGTTGTGGATGATGAAATCTATTATTTCAGGTAAAATGCAATTACATTGTGTTTGTTTTCTCCTTTCCTCTAAAGGGTATGTCAAGGATTAGAAAAACATGGCTCTTTTCTTCCTGTCCATGGGTTGTGTATGGTATTGCAGCTCAGCTCCGTTTAGCCCGTTGGTGATCGCCAGTACGCCTTTTCCCGGCGGCCACTAATGGGCTTTATTCTGATGCAATAGCCTTTTCACGGCGCTGCATCAGAATAAATAAACTGAGCAGGGAGCTGTTAAAGCTCCCTGCTCTCAGCTACCAGAGGTAGCTGAGGGCTGGGAACATCCCTGCTCGACCGGGTGAGATCGATATTAGTATCGATCTCACCCGTTTAACTCTTCAGATGCGGCGCTCAATAGCGAGCGCCGCATCTGAGTGGTTTTGGAGAGAAGGAGGGAGCTCCCTCTCATCCCACCAGCACCCGGCGATAAGATCGCCGAGTGTCTGTGTCTCCAATGGCAGTGTCTCTAATAAAGGCCTGCCTGTAGTGAATGCCTGCTAGGTCATGCCAGACTCCTGGCCTAGCAGATGCCTGTCCTTTTTAAAAGTATTGCAGTGTATTATAAAAGCGATCGGAGGATCGCATACTATGGTCCCCTAGTGGGACTAGTAAAAAAGTAAAAACATTTTTTTAATAATGTTAATAAAAAAAATGAAAAACCCACTTTTTCGCCCTTACAAAATGCTTTACTATTAAATAACTAAATAAAGTAAAAAACGTACACATATTTGGTATTGCCGCGTCCGTAATGACCCCAACTATAAAGCTATTACATTATTTAACCCGCACTGTGAACGCCATAAAAATAATCTAACAAACAATGGAAAAATTGTGGTTTTCTGAGAATTCTGACTTAAAAAAAAAAGTGATAAAAAGTAGCATGTACTCCAAAATGGTACCAATAAAAACTACAAGTCGTCCAGCAAAAACAAAGCCCTCATACAACCGCATCGGCGGAAAAATAAAAAAGTTATAACTCTTCAAATATGGAGACACAAAAACAAATCATTTTGAAAAAAAAAAGCATTTTTACTGTGTAAAAGTAGTAAAACATACAAAATCTATACGAATTTGGTATCGTTGCAATGGTAACAACCCGCTGAATAAACATATTGTGTTATTTATATCACACGGTAAACGGCGTAGATTTAGGACGCAACAAAGGGTGGCGAAATTAACGTTTTTTTCTATTCCCACCCCCCCCCAAAAGTTAATAACCGTTAATCAATAAATTATATGTACCCCAAAATGGTGCTATTAAAAAATACAACTTGTCCCACAAAAAAACAAGACCTTATACAGATATGTCGACGTAAAAATAAAAAAGTTATAGCTCTTGGAATGCGACAATGGAAAAACGTAAAAAATAGCCTGGTCATTAAGGTCTAAAATAGGCTGGTCATTAAGGGGTTAAATGTTAAAAAGAACCTTTCACCTCCCCATGAATGTGTAGCGGAGTGCAGCATGTAATGGGGAGGGCTGCACAAATGGCAAGGGGGCGTGTTACTATGGCTGTGACACTGTCCAATCAGATACGGACATTGTTACTGCAAGAGCGAGGATAGAGGAGAGTGTGCGCGCACGCGCTCTCACTCTTCAGCTGTCAAGATCAGTCTTCTGCCGAACTGGCAAGAGGGCGTGTCACTGCTACGGACATTGTAAGAGCTGGAGAGGAGAGCGCGAAAGCATAACTGTATCCTACTTGTGTGACTGAGTACATTTCAAGTGAACATACGTAACCGAAGTCAGAATTTGAATGGAGGAACTCTGTGTTTTTTTTTTTCCGAAGAACCCGAACAACAAAACATTGGGTCAGCATTAGGTTGTGACGTTGGTAGTAATAATTGTAACCGGCTTTTTATATCTAGTGGTGCAGTGGACCCTACATGTTTATTTTTAATTGAATCCCACTGAGATAGCCAGAAAATCGTATTACATAAGAATTCAATAGTGGCCTAAAAAAAAAAAAAATAACCTGAAACTGCAAGTCTTGAATGTACTGTTGGCAATGGCAAGCAATCATAGGATTATGATTTAAACATTAGGTTCTAGTATAGTAAAGAAAAGTAAAAGAGAACATAACCAAAGAAAGCTTCATTCCATGTGTAATGTGAAATAAGAGAAGAGATCTCCAATATATGGAAGGACTCCGGGAAGGCCATGGTAACCGGGCATCATTCTGATCCTGTATCTGTTTGGAGAAAACAATTTTACGATTTGTAACATTGAAGGAGTAGCTGATGCATATTCTTCAGATAATGTAACTTAAAATATCGAATAAAAGCAGTACAACAGGTAGTGTAGTAACCTGAGTTGGTTGTGCTGCAGCAGGCACAACACTGATCAGAGCATATAGGAGAGTGTCAGTTGTAGCTCCTTCCAAGTTGGATAATGTACAGGTCACTACCGCTGAGTAGGTTCTTGGGCAAAAGTTGGAAGTGTAGATAGCGCAGTTTTGACTGCCAAGACACTGGTCCAATTGGAGACATTTTTCTATTGGTGATGCACTTCAATATAATATATAGCAATAAAAAGCGCAAATCAAACAGATTATGACGTCATATAGGAGTATATAAGTCCTAAATGACATCACAATATGTTTGACACTTTTTATTGCTATATATTTTTGCCGTTCATATTCTTGTGTTATATGGTCTGACGAAGGCGCTGAAACATGTCATTAATTAAGTGTTTTTTTCAACTGGAACGTGTCTCTTGGCAGTCAGTAGCACGATCTACTTTCCAAGAGAGTACATATTCTGATGGCACAGTCACCGATATAGTTTGAAGTCTGGATCTGATTTTGTTTTTGAGTTGATCTCTTCAACTTTAACATTGATTGATCAGTTTAAATGCAAAGTTCATGATACAGACGTCCATGCTGCCCTTACTGACCTATTCTTTTTTTTTTTTTTAAATCAAGTATTTTTTTATTTTCAGCAAAAACAAAACATTTGCGATACAGCATCGCAATACATACAAGACTCCCCCTCCCCCTTCTTCCATAGTATGCATGCTCATGAATACATAATAACATCACATAAATCAGTATCAAATACATAATATATCATCTACAAATCCAGTGCACATTTGAAAAAGAACTAACAAAACCCCCCCAAGGCCAATCCGAGTACTCTACACCTCGTATATTATCTACCTGACTATTGCGGTCTAGACTGCAACCCAGCCGCAACATCTGACGTTGGACTCAGGCCCCTGCTTTCCACCCATGGAGACCATATTTTATCAAATGTATGCTTAACATTCCTAGCTGTGTAAATATGTTTTTCCTTGCGTGTCAACCACGTGACTTTGTTACAGAATTCCGACAACGTAGGTGGTTTATCATCCAGCCAATGTTGTGCAATAAGCTTCCTAGCCACATACAGCATACGAGCAACAGCCAGATTAGCATGCTCAGAAATAGAAATATCTTCCACATACCCTAGGACACATACAAACGGAGTGAAATCTACCGACACTGTATAGATAGAAGAGATAGTGTCCACTACCTCCGACCAGAACTGTCGCCGCTGGACACATTGCCACATCATGTGTATCGACGTGCCAGGTTCCCCACCACACCTAGGACAGTCGGGGTGAATCCCTTTCCCCAATTTTAGTCAGAAATTCCGGCGTTCTATACACCCGATGTATCCGATATAAATGAGAAATACGATGTGCCTCATTCATAGAAAGTTTAGGTATGCGCGACAATATATCTCCCCACTGACTTTCTTCTATGGGCCCCAGATCTCTTTCCCATTTACTCCTCAATATGGAAGGTGAATCATCTAGGAATCTTATCAGAAGACTTTTGTAGAGAAAAGATATGAGACCAGAAGTATGACTAGTTTTGCTAGTAACTCCTATCAGGATATTATCCATTATGTTGACCGCATTACTCCTATTCTCCACACCGTATGCATGACGAACCTGAAGATATTTATAAAATTGGGTATGAGGAAGACCGAACTCCGACTGTAAACATGAGAATAACTTCACTTCCTGATTATCCAACAACTGGTCCATTCTACAAACCCCTTTGTCCTTCCACAAAGCAAACTCTGTTAGAGTGTTCATATGGGGCAACCAAGGCGTATCCCAAATAGCCATATATTGTGTACACCCCGTGATACTTTGAACAGTTCTAACACTCCACCATATTTTGTGCATCAAATACAGCGTTTAATAAGTTTTAGTATGCTGTTTAAATTTACAGACCTCTAGTGCCTCATATAAAGAGTCTGAACATAGGAAATGTTGTAAGAGCAGTCTATTGGAATCCACTGAGCCATCCATATTCCACCCTCTGAGATGTTGCAGCTGAGAAGCCAGATAATACAATCGGGGGTGAGGAACCGCCAGACCTCCGTCTGTCTTATCTCTCTGCAAAGTCTCCAACTTTATGCGCGCATGCCCTGTATTCTATATTAGAGACCTAAATAGCCTATTAACCTTGTAGAAGAACCGCTAAGGTAACCATATAGGTGCATTGTGTCAAAGATAGAGCAGTTGAGGCATCCATATCATTTTAATTAAATTACATCTGCCAATGACTGAGAGATACAATTTACGCCTTCATCAGGACAGACTTGAACCAGTTAATGGTCAAGCCGGAGAACCGGCCAAACTCGCCCCTTACTGACCTATTCAATTTATCAGTATATAATCCGGATATATGTATTAGGCGCACACTTGAGTTTTGAGTTTCTACTAAATTTATACCAGATATATAAATTGCTACATTCATACTGACTTGAAAAGCGGCAAATGTGTATTTGTGTGAACATGGATTGGACTGCTGAGTTTATACCTCACAAGTTCTCCATGACTATACCGCATGAATCGACTGACATCATCAGTACTTTGCAGTTGTGCAGCTCGCGGCTTTTGGGCCTCTAACTTCAAGCAATCAGATTTTATGGTAGGTTATATTCTCATCGGCTGGCTGCGTTGACATATCGGTAAAATGTAGGGCTGAATAGTTATTGTCATATTCAGCTCTGGCCTTTTATTTTCCAAATAATCACACTGGTAACTAATAGAAGGAATCATCCTCCTGCCATTTCACATTGCTGCTGAAGACTGGTTCACTGATTCAGGGAGATCTGGCAAGAGGGACTATTTACAGTCCCCCTGTCTTACTGCTGAAAAGTGAATGTAGACACAGTGTTTGTGCACCTTATTAGATGGTGTCCCGTTTTTGCATTTTTATTGGGAGCATTTCATAAAGAGTAACTGACATTAACATTAATCTCGTGCATTATTTTCACAACATCCGGAAAAGTAGAAATTAATGATGGCAAGTGAATATCCTTAAAATTCAGTTTTTTGTTTTTTTTAGGAAACCTATTGTTCCTCAAAAAGAGCCATCTCCACTCTTGGAAAAAAAGATCCAAGATTTGGAGGCAAAATTTGCAGAGTTGGAGGGTGGCGATGATGATATTGAAGAAATGGCAGATGATGATGGAGAGATGCTGGAGGCCCCATCTCTCCCACAGCTCCAAACCCCCTTGTCTGGTGAACTAGATCTCATGCAATACACTCCCCAGCAGGTAAAGGAAAAGAACATATAGGAGAATTCACAAATCTATTAGTCTGGTATTGATGGATTTATATTGTTGAGAGGGCAAATGGCCACCATCAAGCTTGTACGTTGAGAACACGTTTTATGTAATGCCCAGGTGCCATACAGCAAAAACTTCAGACCAGATTTAACATATGTTTATCCCCAAGGGACATAAAGTGGACTTAACATAAGATATTGGAAGTGATATGGTTCTATGTTTTTTGTTTTTTTCCCGTTTGTGCAGGTAATGTTTTTTTTATTGCGTTTGTCTGTCGTGCTCACACTGAAAATGGACAAAGTTTATGACAGAATTTTTTTTAAGATAATCTTCAAACCTTTTTTAAAGGGGTTCTGTACTTGTGAAATTGTAGCTCAATGGATTTTAAAGAGGCTCTGTCACCACATTATGAGTGCCCTATCGCCTATATAAGAAGATCGGCGCTATAATGTAGGTGACAGCAGTGCTTTTTATTTCGAAAAACTATCTATTTTAAACCACTTTATAACTGATTTTTAGCTTTATGCTAATGAGTTTCTTAATGCCCAAGTGGGCGTGTTTTACTTTAGACCAAGTGGGCGTTGTACAGAGGAGTGTATGACGCTGACCAATCAGCATCATGCACTTCTCTCCATTCATTTACACTGCACTAGCGATATAGTTATATCGTTATGTGCAGCCACATACACAAACACTAACATTACTGTAGTGTCCTGATAATGAATATACATTACTACCAGCCTGGACGTGATGTTTATTCAGAATCCTGACACGGCTGAATCTTTTCTGTGAGATTCCAGCAAGGCAAGTGTAATCTCGCGAGATTACGATATAACCTGTCATTTCAAACGACATTACGCCTGCCTTGCTGGAATCTCACAGAAAAGATTCAGAAGTGGTCAGGATTCTGAATACACATGACGTCCAGGCTGGTAGTGATGTATATTCATTATCAGGACACTGCAGTAATGTTAGTGTTTGTGTATGTAGCTGCACATAGTGATATAACTATATCGCTAGTGCAGTGTAAATGAATGGAGAGAAGTGTATGACGCTGATTGGTCAGCGTCATACACTCCTCTGTACAACGGCCACTTGGTCTAAAGTAAAAACACGCCCACTTGGGCATTAAGAAACTCATTAGCATAAAGCTAAAAATCGCTCACAAAGTGGTTTACAATAGATCGTTTTTCTAAATAAAAAGCATTACTGTCACCTACATTATAGCGCCGATCTCCTTATATAGGAGATAGGGCACTTATAATGTGGTGACAGAGCCTCTTTAAGTTAAAAATAATATATACACTTTTATTGTAGTGTTTTATTATTTTAATATTATTTTTTTTGTGTTTTTTTTTCTCCTGATCCTCCGACTACTGCACTAATATACATATTGTGCTTCCTCTGGGGTTGCTATGGTAGTATCAACAGAGTAAGCCCTTATTCACACGACAAGGTTTCCCGGCCGGGTGACGGCCGTTCATAAATCGGCCGTCACTCGGCTGCAGTAGGAACAATAGACCCCTAATGGCCGTCAAAAAATGAGACATGCCCTATTTTCGGCCGTTTACCCGGCCGCCCGGCTCCCATAGAAGTCTATGTGGCCGGGTAATACACGGCCATCACCGGAATGTGTCCCGAGTGATGGCCATGTATTCCGTCGCTCGTGCTCTCTCTTCTCCTCACAGTGCAGAGTGCATGTGAGGAGGAGGAGGGTCTTTCTTTGCTCCCTGTAGGAGTCGGAATCCCCAATCCCCGGCCGGGGATTGGGGATTCCGCTACAGGAGAAGTGAGTGTACACTGTCCATATATGGACACAGCGACGTCACTCACTTCTGAAGCGGAATCCCTGACTCTATGGCCGGGGATTCCGCTACAGGAGAAGTGAGTGACTACACTGTCCATATATGGACACAGCGACGTCACTCACTTCTGAAGCAGAATCCCCGACCCCGTGGCCGGTGATTCCGCTACAGGAGAAGTGAGTGTACACTGTCCATATATGGACACAGCGACGTCACTCACTTCTGAAGCGGAATCCCTGACTCTATGGCCGGGGATTCCGCTACAGGAGAAGTGAGTGACTACACTGTCCATATATGGACACAGCGACGTCACTCACTTCTGAAGCAGAATCCCCGACCCCGTGGCCGGTGATTCCGCTACAGGAGAAGTGAGTGACTACACTGTCCATATATGGACACAGCGACGTCAATCACTTCTGAAGCGGAATCCCCGACTCTATGGCCTCATTCACACGACGGGGTCCGAGTGTCGGCCGATAAAATCGGCCGTTTTGGGCCGTTTTTCCCGGCCGGTTTTCATCCGTTCCGGGCCGTGTTGCCGTTTTTAACCACACACTTCCCTCTGTAGATAATGACACACACTGGCCTCTGTAGATACTGCCAAAGCTCCACCTGTAGGTAGTGCCACCCAGCCTCCTGTAGGTAGTGCCACCCAGCCTCCTGTAGGTAGTGCCACACAGCCTCCTGTAGGTAGTGTCACACAGCCCCCTGTAGGTAGTGCCACCCAGCCCCCTGCAGGTAATGCCACCCAGCCCCCTGCAGGTAATGCCACCCAGCCCCCTGCAGGTAATGCCACCCTGCCCCCTGCAGGTAATGCCACCCTGCCCCCTGTAGGTAATGCCATATATATATGGACAGTGTACATTCACTTCTCCTGTAGCGGAATCCCCAATCCACGGCCGGGGATTGGGGATTCCGACTCCTACAGGGAGCAAAGAAAGACCCTCCTCCTCCTCACATGCACTCTGCACTGTGAGGAGGAGAGAGAGCACGAGCGACGGAATACATGGCCATCACTCAGGACACATTCCGGTGATGGCCGTGTATTACCCGGCCCCATAGACTTCTATGGGAACCGGGCGGCCGGGTAAAAATAGGGCATGTCCCATTTTTTGACTGCCAGGTTTCCCGGGCCGTCAAAAAATCGGTCGTGTGAATAGCCCCATTAGGGGTCTATTGTTCCTACTGCAGCTGGGTTACGACAGATTTATGAACGGCCGTTACCCGGCCGGGAAACCCTATAGTGTGAGTAAGGGCTTACTCTTCTGTGCATAGACATCTTTTCAGGTCAGTCTATTGATGCTACCATGGCAAAACCACAGTAAGCATAAGGCTCTATTCACACGACAGGGTCCAAGTGTCGGCCGATAAAAACGCCCGTTTTTGTCAGTTTTTTTTCTCGGCCGTTCTGCATCCATTTTGCATCCTTGACGTTTCCGTTCCGGGCCTTGTTTCCGTTTTTAACGGTCTATTTTGAAACGTTTTGCACCAGGTTTTTTCCCTGTCCGTTTTAAAAATGGATGAATTTCAGTTGTCAATTTTTTTTGCCACACACAGCTCTCTGTAGATAATGCCACACACAGCCTCTGTAGATACTGCCACACACTGCCTCTGTAGATACTGCCACACACTGCCCTCTGTAGATAATGCCACACACTGCCCTCTGTAGATAATGCCACACACAGCCTCTGCAGATAATGCCACACACTGCCCTCTGTAGATAATGCCACACACTGCCCTCTGTAGATAATGCCACACACTGCCTCTGTAGATAATGCCACACACTGCCCTCTGTAGATAATGCCACACACAGCCTCTGTAGATACTGCCACACACTGCCCTCTGTAGATAATGCCCCACACAGCCTCTGTAGATACTGCCACACACTGCCCTCTGTAGATAATGCCACACACAGCCTCTGTAGATAATGCCACACACTGCCCTCTGTAGATAATGCCACACACTGCCTCTGTAGATAATGCCACACACTGCCCTCTGTAGATAATGCCACACACAGCCTCTGTAGATACTGCCACACACTGCCCTCTGTAGATACTGCCACACACTGCCCTCTGTAGATAATGCCACACACTGCCCTCTGTAGATAATGCCACACACTGCCCTCTGTAGATAATGCCGCACACTGCCCTCTGTAGATAATGCCGCACACTGCCCTCTGTAGATAATGCCGCACACTGCCCTCTGTAGATAATGCCTCACACTGCCCTCTGTAGATAATGCCTCACACTGCCCTCTGTAGATAATGCCTCACACTGCCCTCTGTAGATAATGCCTCACACTGCCCTCTGTAGATAATGCCTCACACTGCCCTCTGTAGATAATGCCTCACACTGCCCTCTGTAGATAATGCCTCACACTGCCCTCTGTAGATAATGCCACACACTGCCCTCTGTAGATAATGCCACACACTGCCCTCTGTAGATAATGCCACACACTGCCCTCTGTAGATAATGCCACACACTGCCCCACTGTAGGTAGTGACACACAGCCCCCTTGTAGGTAGTGCCACTGTAAGGGACCACTCCAGGAGAAGTCTCTGACGTCACTGTCCATATGTGAACAGTGACGTCAGGGACTTCTCCTGGAGCGGTCCCCTACTTCTGAAGCGGAATCCCCGGCCACAGCGGCCGACACTGTGGCCCGTGATTCCACTCCAGAAGTCCCTGACGTCACTGTACATATAGTGACGTCCGGGACTTCTGGAGCGGAATGACCGGCCGTTGTGGCTGGGGATTCCGCTTCAGGAGTAGGGGACCGCTCCAGGAGAAGTCACTGTCCATATGCTGTGGCCGGGATTAGGGATTCTGCTCCTACAGGGAGCAAAAAAAATCTCCTCCTCTTCCTCACATGCACTTCGCACTGTGAGGAGTAGAAGAGAGCGAGCAGCAGATAGCACGGCTGTCAGTCGGATCACATCCAAGTGACAGCCGTGTTTTGCACGGCCCCATAGACTTCTATGGGAGCCGTGTGGCCGGGAAAACGGCCCAAAATAGGGCATGTTCCACTTTACCGGACCGCCAAACCAGTTTATCGGGCAGTCAAAACACGGCCGTCACACGCCCAAGAATCCCTGTCTTGTGAATAGGGCCTAAGGTTTACATTACTGTAGCAGTTAGACAAATCAGGAGAGAAAAACAAAGATTGTTAGAAAGTGTCATTATTTATTACAATGTAATAAGCTACCTTTTAAGCACGTAGGACCCCTTTAAAGATGGCACAATCTATTAAAAAAAGGACACAAAATAATTATTTCAATACAGTGTGCCCCTTGACTAAAGGAACCATTTTAGTGTGAGAATTTTTTCTTAATTTTTTTGTTTATGTGCTACTTACTACCTTTATAATAACGTGTTTTGCTTCTGTGAGATGTCCGTGTATGCCAATAATATCAGCCAACAATATTTTTGTTTCAATACATTTTTATTTAATTTTTAAGTTCAACCAAGAAAAAAATAAAATTGGAAAAAATGCAATTATTAATTTCACATATGCACATGCTTGGTCTAAAAACTAAAAGATTATAACATGTTAAGAAATATTATAAAAGTAACTGCAACAATTAGGTAGAATGATGTGCTAAATTCACAGAAAATATGACTTGACCTTTCTCATAGGAAAAAAGCGAAGAAGAAAAAAGAGAAACTAGAGAAGTAAAAGAATTTATAAAAAGAGGGCGAAAGGCTGGTCTTCATTGTGCTAGTGGAGGGGGCCAGTGGTTAGAGGGGAGTAAAGGATTAAAGGGAACCCGTCACCAGCATTTCACCTATTGAACTTTACTTATCCCTCACTGGCCGCTGCTATAAAAAGTTCATTGCTGTTATCCCCTCTCCTAAACTCCTCCTCCGACTGTAAATAACGGTCTGCAAACATTTTGCGCTTTTTATCGTAATAATCCGGTGTCCCTTTGTGCGCACACCCCAGAAGAGGACATCAATGCACAAGTGCGGGATTTTGTGTGCTGGGGGAAGGCGAGGAGCTGTCAATCAAAAGTAAGGAGGCGGGGTAAACTCAGAAAGACTTGAGGAATGAAGATATCACTCTGTTCAAATGAAGATTTGACTCTTTTCATATGAAGATATGATTCTTTTATGGTCATTAGCATACGGTGCGGGAAAACAAAAAAAAAACTGAATACTAAAGCCATAGAGCCGACTAAGAAGACCATTATCGGTTATAAAGAAATGATTTTTCACCCACTACCACCAGGTATTGCTGGTTTAATAGGTGAAATGCTGGTGACCGGTTCCCTTTAAGGTAGTAGTGGGCCTCTATAATCCACGGGCTTCAAATCTTCTTACATTTAGCATGATTTATAATAAATGCCCAAAGATCTAGAGCAAGAACGGGTGAGTCATAGACAAGCCTGTCATATATGTAGCATAATTCCTTGGGCGCTGAACTCAAAAAAATGTGTGTAGTTGGAAAGGGGGTATCCTATGCAGGGTATATCTCCATGATAATATCTTAACAGCCTAGCCAACTCTATTTTGTGGTGTTTCCGATCACTTTTAACGCATTAAGAAAATGCAGACAACAGACCAGATGCATGTATAAACTTCTGAGCCCGATGTCCTCTAGACACCTCATTGAATTAATGGGTTT
This sequence comes from Rhinoderma darwinii, assembly GCF_050947455.1. NCBI lineage: Eukaryota > Metazoa > Chordata > Amphibia > Anura > Rhinodermatidae > Rhinoderma > Rhinoderma darwinii. The sequence continues at coordinate 108,128,334 of NC_134693.1, read as the reverse complement.
TTCTTATCAAAGACAACCCTTTTAATATTGCATGGTGTCCATTCAGTTGAATGGCCCAAGTTTGCCAAAGCAAGTGCCGCTGCTTGTTAGTGGTTTTTCTCTCTGGCTAATAGAGGGAGGGAATGAGTGGGGACCCCCCCCCCCCCTGTAAAACATCCATATGCTGTTTAAGTACCCCAGTGTCCCTAAAGTAGTTTTGAGCTGTTATTTGTTTTATTATTGAATTAACTGGAAAAGTACATTATACAATAGGATTTGGTAGATAATATGTAGAAAAACAACGGGAAAATCGCTCCAGATAGAATCATTGAGCGGCTTTTCCATTTTCTGTGTGATCTGCGGTCATTATCAGGGTGCTTTCTGCTCATCTTATGGCATTTTAAGTTGGTGTCCCATGTTTGTTGCAAAGTCAGTCTTGGTTTGCAGAGGCTTTGCCGCTTGGACAGAATAAAGAAAAGCAGCAATACCACGTAGAATATATATGTTGTCTTCTAGCTTATGCTATTCCCTGTCTGAACGAAGAGTTTCTTTCTTACAAATGCAGAATTTTTTTTTTCGTTAATCCTTTGCAATTGGTGTTTTAAAACACTAAATCAGGCCGCCGCACAACCAAGCTCCCCTCGATGCACCGACGACCTGAGGCCGGGGGTCATGCTGCCCTCCCCTTCCTCATTGACGCAAGGGGGAAACCTAACAGAGGCAGCACCCACTGAGACACCCAGTGACAAACAAACGAAAGATGGCGAACCAGGGGAGACAGTGGACAGCAAATTACCCAAACAGTTTTTAGACACCGGAAAGGTAAATTATGAGAGCCAAGGTCAGGCCCGCTGTTATTTTCCAGTATTTAGATGGATAGTAATCTCTTCTCTTTGGGGTGGGAGGGCGGATTGCGTGGTATTGCTGCTTTGTCGTGGCTGTGCTTGCGTATCTGCTGAATGTCTTCCTAGCTTGTTGTTTTTTTTTTCTTTTATGTGTTTCCATTTCCTAGATTTCATCTAACATAGAACCATACCGAAACTGTCCACACTCTAACCACGGATAGCATAAGACTGCCTGGTGTCGGCAACAGCCACCCAAAAAATTAATAAATTGGCTTTTCCACTGGGTTTCAGTAATTTTAAAATAATTTTTTATATATATTTAAAGAGCAGTGTTCCTTTTTAGAACAACTGAAAGAAATGTCTAACATTTTCTCCATTCTAGTCAACACCTAAGTCTGGCAAGAACAGCACTAAGAAAGAAGGAGGGAAGAGAAAGATTAACATGAGCGGTTACATCCTTTTCAGTAGTGAAATGAGGGCAGTTATAAAAGCTCAGCATCCAGACTACTCTTTTGGTGAACTTAGCAGATTGGTAGGAACAGAATGGAGGAATCTTGAGGCAACAAAGAAAGCGGATTATGAAGGTAAAATACAAATATGACTTTAACTTCTCCTCCATTAAGAAGCTGTCAGTAGACCGCCATCGTATTGCTTACAATCAACACAAGAAGGGAGGAAGAAGCTTGAACTCCTTCAACTTGTTTAGTCATATAATTTGGTAGTTTAGGTATCTCTTTAAAGTGTAACTAAACTTTTAAAAAAATCTTTTGCCATGTCACAAGTTTTGATCGGTGGGGATCCGAGCACCGAGACCCTCACCGATCGATTAAAACGAAGTGCCAGATGCGCTCGGGTAAGCATTGTGCCACTTCGCTTTTAAACTGACTGCGTTCCTCTGAGCTGTGTATGGGCTCAATAAAAAGTCTACGAGTCCATACACTGCTGGCTCGGTTTTCCGAGGAAAGACTATCTGCAATGAAGCAGCACAGCGCTCGCCCAAGTGCTGCTGCCGCTTCAATTTAGTGTTCGGTGCGGGTCTCTGGGCTCGAAACCCCCAGTCAAAACTTCTGACATGTCAAAAGTTTTTTTTTAAAGTTACCCTTTAAAGCATAATTCCAATTTATAGATACAAAAGCTTGTAATGGGAAACAGCAATTTTCTGATATACATCAATTACCTTAATTGCGCCAGCTTACTAGCGCATACTAGATGCTGACAAATTAAATTCTCCACTACTTCCTTGCGGTTTGTTAGCATAGCAGACTGTATTCTGTGTTTTGCAGACATAATTATCGGGGTCATGAGGCAAGAGCTGGGAATCTGACTTCCCCACTTCTTTTACTAGCTTAGTATCACTGGTACTACAAGCTGGATTGATTTTCAGTTTGTGTATACAAATGCCTAAAATACATACTTTTGTACCACCAAACCAGAGGTGCAATAATACGGTGAGGCACATAGGTTGCCCGGTTTTACAGGTGAGAATTGGGTTTCTTTGGGTGATAGAAATAAACACTTGATTTCCCCAGCTCGGAAACACAGTTCTCACCCAATTGTCAAATTGGGCCATTTATATCCAACTTTAATTGTATCTCTGGTTTGGTGTTATAAGGGCTCTTATATTAGGCATCCATATTATGTGCGTTGTTAAACCTATGTTTTCTGTTTTATTTCCGTTTCATTTTTAGACAATATATGTTGGTTCATTAAAATGATAAAGATTCTTAGGTGGACCATTCTGGCTCCAGATTTGAGAGACAGGTCTTCACTGAATATATTTTTTTTAACAGAACGTGCTGCCAAAGTAGCAGAGCAGCAAGAAAGGGAGCGCGCAGCGCAGCAGCAACAGCAGCAGCAGAACGCTTCTCCGCGAGCTGGTACTCCTGTGGGAGCTCTTATGGGCGTTGTACCTCCACCAACACCAATGGGAATGCTTAACCAGCAGATGACACCAGCCTCAGGTAGACTATCTATGATCGTGCATTACATGACTTTCTTTACACTGAATGTTGATTCATTAAAAACTAGACATCATTAAAGGGGTATTCACAACATAGACATTTTTGGCATATCCATAAGATATGGCATAAATGTCTGAGAGATGCGGGTCCCAGCTCTTGGAACCACACCTATATCAAGAACGGGGGTCACCCATTTTTCCTGGTGAGGCGGCCACTGGCAGGAAATGGTGAAGGGGGCGCTGCACATGCACACATTCTGTTCTATGAGAGATATAGAATGCCGAGCAGCTCCCTCCCTTCACCAGTACCCGTCTGCTCCCGGCGGTTGCCTCACCAGGAGACACGGGGGTCTTGTGGGTCCTAGAGCTGGGACCTGCTATTAGACATTTATGGCATATCCTGTGGATATGCCATAAATGTCTATTACTGTTATACCACGTTTAAGGCCTCATGCACGCGTCCGTATTTGGAAGCCAAAACCAGGAGCGGGTTCAAAACACGGAAGAGGTGCAAATCTTTCCATTATAGGTTTTCTCTGTTTATGTTCCAATACTGGTTTTGGCTTCCAAATACTGAAGCACAATACTGACGTGTGCATGAGGCCTAAGGTGTGAAAAATTTGTGTTGTCGCCCCCTTGTGAATTGATGGCCTAGAACGTATCCGCTCTTGTTTTGCACTGTAAGCTCCTGTTTAGGCAATGACTACTTCTATCTTATGATTACATTTTCTGACATATATTATCAGATGGAATTAGGTAAACTTACTTGACCATCAGTGGTAAACACAAAGACCCTTACATCACAGCAGGAAGCCCATATTCATGCGCTGCATCGATTATCTACTGATATTACATTTTCTTTTTATTGCTAGAATGAATTGACTTAATGATTAAAAGTTCTAACCAACTTTAAGACTGAAATACATAATGGGTTTACCTGGTTACATTTAAATTGTAATTTCTTAGCGCTTTTTTTGTGGATATTCAGTCAGCAGTTATGGGTTTCATTACACACCTAAGGTGCCTTTTACACACTTAGATAATGTGTGTGACTCTATGTCTTTCCAGCGTCTATTTCAATTATCTCAACATTTAAATACTCTTAGGCAACCATTTTGGTTTGTTGAAATCGCGATTGCAGATCTTAATGTATGGTAAAAAAAATTATCGTAAGGCCTCATGCACACGAACGTGTATTTGCAACCGCAATTCATCCGCAAAAATGCGCATGAATTGCGGGCCCATGGCGGGACCGTGTGGGGGACGCAATTGTGGACCGCAAAAACTCATGACCAGTCATATTGTGCTCCGGCCCCATTGAAATAAATGCACGTCTTCTGTGTGCAAGGTCAGTGATTGCGGGTGGCCCGCAGATGGCACTCCACAGCCATCTGTGCCGTAATCACGGGCCAACCACCCATCTAAACTTTGGTGGACCACCTTTTGTACCATGTGACTAAAATTTCATTGTAAGCAATCGCCACATGTAAAAACTTAGTTGAATTTTTCTTTTTCCCAAAACCAGTAGCAAACAGTTGCGAGAGCAAGAATTTGTCTAATTGTGCGCTTTATTGAAGCATGTAAAGGAATCCTAAGAACTGCAGCCTTTCCTGAAAAGATCTACAATGAGGGCTCAGTCTACGAACTGTTGAGACAAATCATAGGAGGCGCCTCAAATTAGAGAAATTCTGCTTCTTTTTCCAGAAACCCCACCACTTGTATCCACGGCTGTGTCTGGTATTGCAGCTGAGCCTCATTCACTTGAATCGGGCCAAGCTTCAATACCCGGCACAGTCCATGGACAAGAAAGGCGCTATATCTGGAAAAATTATGAGATAGGGGGAAAAAAATGTCTGCTCTACCTCTCTGTGACATACATCAGTAGAATGAATGTTAAGCAGCATTTAGTTTAGCTGTGTTTTATATGGAGGGGTAAGCATTGACAGTCGGATGGAGAAGGCATCTTCTGGCCTCAAACCGTAAAGTACAGAATGAGGAAAGTAATAATTATTCCAATGAGACTTGCCAACATTTAGGCCGCGTTCACACAGCTGTAACATGGGACCTCCCATAGTTCAACAAGAACCTATCATAGGATCATTTATTGATACCAGTCCTGTTCAGTAGACCCCCAGAAAGGAGGTCCAGGTTCTGAGACTGTAATATGGACATTAAAATGTGCCCACATTATGGCAGTGTGAAAACAGCCTTAGAAAAATATCCCAAGCATTGACCGCACTTCTCCGCTATAACTACGTGGCCTGGTTGTCGTCTTTGGAACGTAAAAACAGGCCACTATGGCTATCTAAAGTCATATCTGTAAAATCTGTGTGCTTATTTTTAGCAAGAAGGATGAAAAACCCCATCCAGGGATGTCTTCTATGGAGTACAAAGTTTTAGTTTTTTTTTTGTTTTTGTATTTAAGGGATTATAAAGTCACAATTTGTACATGACCAGTTTAATGCATTTCATATATTTCTGGTAGCGGACGCAGCCTGCAGAGCATTGGCTCCGTGGAAATGTTTTTTTTTTTGCATTTTGGTCTTAACCTCATGAACTTTAAATAGATAAAACCTCCCTGAAGACCGTTCTGTAGAAAGTGAACGAATGGTCGGGTCACAAAAGAATTTGGTGGGTTTTGGAGTCTTCGCTTTTAACCTCATCATTTCATCCCGCTTATTATATCAATGAATAATCATTGGTTCCTACACAGAAACATTCTCAGCATGGTTTACATGTTAAATAATTTTCTTCCTTTCATGATGTAGCTATTAACGTGACCGGTTTTGTTTTTTGTCAAATTGCTAACTCATTTTTGTATGTTTACAATATTAATATCACAAAACTAACGTCATTTATTCATGGTAGTGCATGTTTGTATTAATCCATTATATTGCATGTTATTGATGCATGTTTGTTCTTCAAGGCATGATAGGGGGCTATCCGCCTGGCCTGCCACCCATGCAGGGCTCAATTGATGGTATTATTAGCATGGGCAGCATGCAGCCTCATCTTCATGGGGTGGTTCCACTTCCCCACCTCCTTCCACCAGGTATACCAGGCATTCCAGGCATCTCACTCCAGGGTAAGAATGTAATAACCTCATTCACTCACCTCATTCCACCTCTCGCCTCTTGTGTATAACTGCTAGACCTTTATCAGTTAGATTAGATTAAACTAATAAGGCTATTTTATTTCATTTTTGTTTCTTATATGGTTCTCATCTGGTTAATATTCTACACAATTTTTTTTGGGGAAAAAACTATTTTTGTACCCATATCTGTTCAAAAATCTTAATTTAGTCTAGCTGGTCATTGCTCAAGATAGTTAGGATGTAGATCTTGATGTTTTTGGTCATTCGAATCCACAAAAGGTCTCCATGACAACTTTGTGTACCAGGCAGAAATCATAAGTGGTGTTACTACGATAAAAGCCTGACAAGGGGGTGAGTATCATCCCGAAACGCACTGCTTGAAATAAATCTACCTTCCGGTGACACTGGATTGGCAGCACCCGTCTAGCTCGCCTCCCCCCCCCCCAAACTCTGCCTGTAAAAGTCAGCTGTGTAACAGAGCACAGCAACCCCGTGACATAGTCGCCCTAGAAACATGTTCCACATGTTGAGAAGCTATGCTATACATGGTGTTCCACTTATAAAATCCAAACATGTTTTTTGAAATAGAGGAAACGTTTTCTGAGCAAATCTATGCTCGCATCAACGGAAATGGACACTTTTTGCACTAATGTGTGTGTGTGTGTGTGTGTGTGTGTGTGTGTGTGTGTGTGTGTGTGTATATATAATATTATTATTTTTTTTCTATTTATGTGCTTCCTAAATGCAAAGTGAAGCAACTTTTTAAATAGCGTTTAGCTCTTATTCAGTTTGTGCAGCTCCTTTAAATAACTGACAGTGCTGCTGCTTCTAACTCAGGTCCGTCAGTCCACTGCCACTAACAGGCTGGCGTAATCTGCTCTCTTCCTTTTCTGTGTTAGGACATATCACACTGGCTTTTAGTATCAGAGTGTAGATAGGGAGGAGAGCAGTGGGGGAATCACTTGTAGAAAGAAATCCGTACAGGAGTGAAGTGCTGATAGATGAGAGCTTGTGCAGGCAGCAACATCCTGGACACAGCAACATCCTGGACACAGACCTCCCATCCAGCATGTATAAGGGCCTATTCGGAGGAACATTATCCAAATCCGTGTGCTGTCCGAGTGTAGAACAGATATCACACGGACTGAGCACTGACGCATTAAAGTAAGTGGGCCAATTCACAAGTCCGATTTTCCACATGGTTCATGCAGAGAAAATCGCAGCTTACATTAGTTTGGTCAGATTCTCGCGCTAGATTAGCCCATTCAAGTCAATGGGTCCATGAAAACATTTGGACAAACCACAGATGTCATCCGAGTGTGGTCCATTTTTCATGGAGGGGTTGCTAAGAGATTCTGAAAATTGTCGTGAATAGACTGATGATCACTGATGCTACACGGATGTGAAAAACTAACAAATGAAACACACTCTGACACAATATAGATTCAACTCCGATGTAAAATCGTACATTTTTCCCGGATAAAACGCAGACCTGTTTTACAACGCTCGTGTCTAAATACAGTCTTAGGGCACTTTTACACGGCAGTTTAAATCTTTCCATTATACTTTTTGTTTGTGGTATTCCACTCCTGGTTTTACCTTACAAATACTGATGCAAAAAATTGACCAAAATACTATCACCATTTTTTGGCCACGCTCCTGGTTTTGGCTTACAAATTCAGATGCAAAATACTGCCATGTGAAAGAAACCTTAGGCTTCTTTCACATGGCAGTATTCAGTTCTCATCGCCCGGAAGTTCAGAGCGGCCATACTTGTGCCAACACAGGCTCCGAGATCATACAAGCTGTACAGGAATGAAGCTGTGTTGATATATGAGAGCTAGTGAATGCAGCAGCATTCTGGATCTATAGACCTCACACCCAGCAGGTATTACTGTGAGAGACAAGTCCACATGAGAAACGTCTGAAACTTGGAGCAGGTTGCAAACTGTATATCGGGGTCTGAAAATGAATGAAAACTGCAGCCTGAAAGTTAGTGCAACTTTTTTAACTCCAGTTAACCACCAACATATGTAAAAATATTTTTTTACCATGTCAAAGGTGTCAATAGCTTTTGAGAGAAGACAAACAAACAAAAACCTGGCAACTCTGAACAATTAGCCATAAACAAGACATAAGTGAGGACTACTCAAGGCTGTGTTCACATATTGCGGTTTTGCCGTGTTAGCCCAGCTATATATAACGAAAAGTTCTCTAGTCCCGTCCGTTTTTGTCAGAATAGACTTTTCACTAATTCTGCACGTAAACTTCTATACTAACCAAGTAACGGAAAAGTAGAGATTTATGTGTGACAAGTTTTGTTTTTAGCCGAACACGAAGGCCAGGACTATACAGCGACTATTGCATAAACCAAGCCAGTAATTTTGTCCACATTGAAGTCGTGTCACAATCACGTTTTTACCACAATGTGCCGACGACACCATTTCGCCATAGCCTATATAATAAGTAGCATCTTTTGTTTTGAAAGCATGTTCACCAGGTAATAAGGCGTGAAAGAGGTTTTCTTGTCTAAATGATTTTGGAGACATTTTTTTTATAGTCACCATGAAATAAGTCTTACCATGTTGCAGCCACGTTTGGGATGTTTACATCCTGGCAGTCCTTGCGCCCCACTATCTGTGAGGATTTAATGGGAGGGATACTAGTGATTATTACAACAAGTTTGTGGCGCTCGGAGATAGAGACACTTTTGTCAGGCTCCCTTTAGTGTGGTGGTTTGGTGACTTCAATGGAGAGCAAAGCTCAGAAATCTCCAAGCTCCAGGGTATGGTGATCGTAGGTTGCCGCAACACAAACCCTACCAATGATCTCTTCTGACATGTCCGTATAACTTATCAGAAGATACAGAATTAATCACTAGAGTAGAAAATAAAGTACAAAAAATCCTAGATGCTTGTCTTATGACCTATTTAATCTATAGAAAATATATAATAATTTGGTTCAAGTGAGGTGGTCAGTATAGTGCAAGGGTCCAGTAGTATCATGTTATATGCACAAGTGGCTTCTGCGGGTCAGTCTTTATACCTGCGCTGAGGAAGGAGGAGAAGGAACTTGGTCCCCAAATTTCACAGCAGGTATTTTTGCTATACATACAAATTGTCAGCAAAACATTCAGGGACTTGTAAAAGCAGCACGGGATTATCAGGATCTCTTGGCTGTTCTCCGACAGAGCTGGTGAATAAATATTACAGACTGCAGGAAGCAGTCCATATCAACAACCCAGAGAGGTCAAAGGAGTTGTTTCATGAAGACAATCCCACGTCTGACAGCTGCGTCAGGGAATGTACGTGGCTGACCATGTATTAGATGGACAGGACGGGTCCGCCTCAGTGGGAGCCATTCTTAGCGGCTCTCTGTTCTGGCTCACATATTAGGGTCTTTATGAGGCAACCTGTTTAATGGCCGGGTTCCTGTCAAATTTGGCCTCTTCAGGTGTTTTGTGAATGTTACAGCAAGTGAATTGTAATTGTTTATCTGCTTTTATTTCTGTTTCACCTTTTGTGTATTTTAAAGAGTACATATCCATATACAACCTAGATATTTTGGTGATATTTAAGGAGAAAATATGTTTTGTGTTTTGGTACGCTGCACCTGAAACACTGCATACAGGGCGCCAAAAGTCTGAGTATTCTATCTACAAGTTGGCACCAGCAGCTATAGCTCTATAGATAGAAGTTTGTCTCATGACAGTTCCTGTATAGCAAGCATAAAGAGCAGAATGTCCACAATGAATGGTCGCTCTTGTTGGACACTGAACCAACATCTAAATGTCTTAAAGCTGCTTCTAATCTCAACCTTAAAAATATTTTAAAGCCTCTTTTAATTTAGCATGCAAAGCACAACGAACTTAGACTATGGGAGTATAGGGTTAATGTTTAATTCTCTGTATATTTATTCCAATTATAGGAGTGATGGCGCAAGGTGTGACTTCCCTGGTAGGATCCCCTGCAGCTGGAAATAACCCTTACAATCAGCAGGTAAGTCTAGCTTCATGATGGACTATCGTGATAAAACCACTCCTAATAAGTGGACTAAAAACATTGGAAGTCTGCCATCTGATGTATGACCAATCGGTATTCTGAAAATGGAGTATAAAAAAAAAAACCTCCCTAGAGGCAGGTGAAAAACATCCTCTGTAGTCTCTTAAAAAGTCAACACCGCTAATAAACATTCCAACATATTTTCGGTCTATGGTCTATATTGGTGACAAATGAATAACAAAAAATGGCATATTTAGTCGAAAGCTCTCGTTTCCACTGTTAATTATGGAACACAGCGTTCTCTGACCTGTGGCTCTCCTGCTGCCGCAACCCTAGAACTGTAGTAATGCAAACTCTGGAGAGTCGCAGGTTGGAGACCACTGGTCTAATATCTATGGGGAGCTTTACTCAGGATCAGTCTTGTGACTGGTATTGAGAGGTAATTCTCTTACGGTGGTCTTTTTATCAGATATATTATATAATGAGCTGTTGTTATTTATTGCACCACTAGCTTGTCCACGTCCGAGGCATGAATCTATTCTGGTTTCTCTGTCTGGAGAGGATATATACATATACATGATATATTCCTTGTATCTATTAGTTCTTGTGGGAACAGTTTTTGAACAAAAAAACATAACTGCATTTAAGGCTATGTACGCCTTCACAACCAAATTTTTTTTATTGTCCCAATAGTCTGATCCTGCAGTCATACTCCCTTTCATATGTTCCCAATTTTATACTAACATACATTCGTTAGGTCATCAAGAAGGAGCGGAAAGATGGAAGAGAGTATGACTGCAGAATCAGACTACACAGGGTTTGCTTGTTGTCTGTTACCATGGAGACGCATAGGTCTTCATAGAGCTGCAGACACAAAACAATAGAAAATTTGTAATCTACACCTAAAGCAAAGTTCTGCTTTTTTATTTTTAATGCATTGGGACAAAGGTGTACATGGCCTTTAACATGCAGTTGGCACACTACAATACAATGCAAGGCCTTAACTAATATATGTAATCTCTAAAGTAATACTTAGATATTAGACATTTTAACCAAAACCAACTACCAATTTTTTTTCTTGATTTTATAGATGGGTCTTCTAGTCGCAGCAGGCCAGCAGGCACCACCACCTTACCCAGGTCAGGTTCAAGGTAATCAGCCTGTCATGCAACAGCCTTCAACCCCAATATTTGTTGCACCCCCTCCCAGGACTCAAAGGTTACTCCATTCTGAAGCCTACTTGAAATATATTGAAGGTTTAACAGCAGAATCTAATTGCATAAGCAAATGGGACCAGACATTATCAGGTGAGATGTGCAACCAAGATCCATTATGTTCATATGGGTGAATATTTTATTTAACACCTTTCCAACCCCTGATAAAAATGTACGTCTTGGGCGGCTGTCAGGAGCCATACCACGATGTACATTTTCGTCAAGACAATCTCGTAGGTACTGCTAGCGTATCCGCAAGATCAGTGGTGGGAGTGCAGCCGTAAGACACAATACTCCAAACCCAGCAGTCAATCTCAGACATAATTGCAGCACTGCACAAGGGAGCGAGCCTCCTTATAACATTTGATCGCCAGTCAAAGGGGCACCATAGAGACGGCCCAGAACTCGAGTAATGTATGCTAGCGTAACTTAGATGTGATCGATATTAGCTGGATCCTGTGTGTCAGAGACACGCAGGACCCACTCTCAGTTTAGCCATTAGTTCAGCTGAACTGACGGATTCGTCACCGAGAACGATACAGCGTCTACGTATACAGAAGGCATAGAAGCTGTATCCTAAGAAGTAAAAAAAATGTTTAGAAAAGTTATTAAGAAAAGTGATTCAAAATACATTGATTTAATAAAAATAAAAAAATTTGTATAACTTTTTTTTTCACTCTACATAGCCTTATGAGGGCTTGTTTTCTTTGCAGAAAAAGCTGTAATTTTTTTTATTGGTACAGTTTACGCCTTAATTAAAGAGAACCTATCACTAAGGCCTCACTCACACGAGCGTGGCATTTTTGCGCACGCAAAAACCACTTAACAGCTCCGTGGGGCTGCGCGCAGCCGCCATCATTATGACACTCCATTTGGATGTTTTGACAGCTGTTGCGCGAATCACGCTTGTCCCACGGAAGTGCTTCCGTGCGACATGCGTGGTTTTCACGCACCCATTGACTTCAATGGGTGCGTGATTCGCGCAAAACGCCCAAAGAACGGACATGTCGTGACTTTTTTTCAGCGGACTCATGCTGAGTAAAAATCACGGACATTTCTGCACGGCCCCATAGACTAATATAGGTCCGTGCAACGCGCGTGAAAATCACGCACGTTGCATGGAAGTTTTTCCCGTTCGTCTGAATAAAGCCTAAGTCATATAAGTTAAAGTTAACCCCTTATATTTTACTACTTTTGCACAATAAAAGCATGCTGAGAGCCTTACCTTTTTATTTTTCTGTTGACATAGCTTGTTTTTTGTGGGACGAGTTATATTTTTCAATTGTACCATTTTAGGGGTACATATAACTCATTGATTTAACTTTTATTCATTTAGTTTTAAGGGGGTGGTTAATGGAATTCCCACCCCCTTTCCGACATTGTTTTTTTTTTTTTTTTTTTAATTTATTTTTTATGTTCACTGTGTGTAAAACATTTTAACACTATTTTACTGGTCATTACAAATGTGACAATATAAACATGTAAATATTTTTTAATTTATTTCTTTACATTTTTCTAGTTTTGCCTTTTTATATGGATACATGAGAGATAGATGGATAGATATGTGAGATAGATATTATGCACTATAGATTGACACTTTAGATATGTTGATTTGTTTCAGTGTAAATGCGGTTGAGCAGCGTAGGAAACCCAATTTTTTTCCATAGACATGTGGCACTTGATTTTTATTCAACTTTTGCTTTCCCTTTCAGCTCGGAGACGAGATATCCACTTATCCAAAGAACAGGAGAGCCGGCTTCCTTCACACTGGTTAAAGAGCAAAGGAGCCCACACAACCATGGCCAACGCATTGTGGCGCCTCCGAGATCTCATGCTTAGGGACACCTTAAACATCCGCCAGGCGTACAACATTGAAAATGTCTAACCTCTCACCACTGTTTTCCATTTCATACCAAGATAATTTTTTTGTGTGGAACAATTGATGTTTTTAGTGACTGGAGGCCAATGTTTTTTATTGCATTTCTGTACATTGTAAGACCATTTTGATATGAGAACATTTTTAATAAGCTTAATTTGATTGTGTTTGTTTTTGTTATGTATTAAGTTGTTAAATACAACATTTTTAAGTTTTCATTTTGTGTTTTTGGGGTTTAGTGTCAACGATGCTCATTGCTGGGTGATGTGTTAGGTACATTGTTTTTTATTGTAATTGTGAGTTCTGCTGTACCGCACACTGCCATTATTTTAAATTAAATGTCTTTGTCACTACACTCTGGTCTTACTGCAATTTTGTATATTTATCCCTGATAGCAGCCCTGCCGAGCACATTTCACTCATGATTCGAGGACTGCACATACGTATGATAACAATATATATTCTGTGGAATTGAATACAATCTATTGTTCTCTGTTTCAGCTTTTTAGGGCTGCGGAGAGGCAAACTTGTGATCTTCAATAGGATTAAGGACAGAGAATCCAGAATAGTATCTGCCCCCCTTATCTTACATGTCTTATTTCTACATATGTGGCATAGCATTACAATACAAAACTTCAGCCTTGTTGAACAGTAGGTTACACCATTGGATCATGCTGTAAATACCAGGTTATGAAATATGTTGTACTTAGTAGTAATAATAATATTAAACAAGAGGAGTGAGGACCCTGCTCACAAGAGCTTACAATCTATGAGGAAATAAGGGGGACACAAAATGTAAAAAGCGCTTGATCAGTACAATGGTCCAGCCGTCTTTTATAAACCAAGAACTACTTAAAAACACTATGTAACGCCCCATGCACACAACCGTGGATTTCGTCCATAATTACGGACCCATTCATTTCTATGGTCGACTGACACCTCGTATATTTACGGGAAGGTGTCTGTGTCGTACAAAGGCTCCGCAAAAGATAGGACACGTCCTATTTTTTACTTTTTACGGACCGTGCTCCCATACTTTATATGGCAGCATGGCCCTCAAAAGTGGGTGGCTGTCAGCGGCCAGCCGTGCCCGTAATCACGGGCTGTGATTACGGGCACGGTCATGTGCATGGGGCCTTAACACTAACTAGTTGAATGGAGAAATGCTGACAGGCACCCAAAATGTGATTCTTTTTGATATTATAAAGGGATCTGAATGATGTATTTTTGTAGGGCATGTTTGCCAGTGGTGCAGCTTTAGGGGTAGTCCACAGTTTATCCATCCACATGAGGAAGCAGAATTTTCTGAAGGTGGTACAATGAGTAATCAATTTAGACAAAATCATCTCACTATTCAAAGAAATATATTTTATTATGCAGTTAATGCTAGATAAAGCAGCATATGAAGTCACTGGCCGTTAGATGGTGGCCCAGAATATAGATTTTGCACCAAGGATTGGGACATCCAAGCTGTCTAACACTTAAACATAAAATAAAAGCTTAAAGAGACTCTGTCACCACATTATAAGTCCCCTATCTCCTACATAAGGAGATCAGCGCTATAATGTAGGTGACAGTAATGCTTTTTTTTATTATTTTTACCACTTTATTAGCGTTTTTAGATTTATGCTAATGAGTTGCTTAATGCCCAAGTGGGCGTATTTTTACTTTAGACCAAGTGGGCGTTGTACAGGGGAGTGTATGACGCTGACCAATCAGCATCATGCACTCCTCTCCATTCATTTACACAGCACGTAGGGATCCTTTTTCATCCTTATGTGCTGTCTTATACTAACACATTAACAATACTGAAGTGTTTAGACAGTGAATAGACATTAGCATAAATCTAAAAACGCTAATAAAGTGGTAAAAATAGATAGTTTATTTAAAAAAAAAAAAGCATTGCTGTCACCTACATTATAGCGCCCATCTTCTTATGTAGGAGATAGGGCACTTATAATGTGGTGACAGAGTCTCTTTAACACGTAGGTGGAGATTTACTAAATAAAGGACGTGTCCCTACACACGGACACTGTCAGCATCGATTGGACGGTAGAACATACCGTATTTTGAGGCGTTTTTCATGGTGTTCGATGGAAAATCAGCTCCAAAAAACGCCTCAAGAAGTGACATGCTACTTCTTTTTACGGAGCATCTTTTTACGCTCAGTTTTTTTAAACCGCGGCTTAAAAAGACGACCTGTATGAACTAACTGTTTTCTAGTTTAAGTGTCGCTAAATGCAGTCCGGCAGCTCACTTGGCAGCGTTTGGCAGACACACAAATGTCAAGATTGGGCAGCCCCTTTTTAGATAGTGCAGACACTAGACAGGGCCCTCTATAGATAATCCCACAGTGCCCTAGATAATGCCAGTGTCCTTTGTAGATACTGCCACACACCAACCCATAGTTAATGCCACAGTGGCCTCTGTAGATAATTCCACAGTGGCCTCTGTAGATGCTGCCACAGTGCCCTCTGCAGATGCTGCCACAGTGCCCTCTGCAGATGCTGCCACAGTGCCCTCTGCAGATGCTGCCACAGTGCCCTCTGCAGATGCTGCCACAGTGCCCTCTGCAGATGCTGCCACAGTGCCCTCTGCAGATGCTGCCACAGTGCCCTCTGCAGATGCTGCCACAGTGCCCTCTGCAGATGCTGCCACAGTGCCCTCTGCAGATGCTGCCACAGTGCCCTCTGCAGATGCTGCCACAGTGCCCTCTGCAGATGCTGCCACAGTGCCCTCTGCAGATGCTGCCACAGTGCCCTCTGCAGATGCTGCCACAGTGCCCTCTGCAGATGCTGCCACAGTGCCCTCTGCAGATGCTGCCACAGTGGCCTCTGTAGATAATGGCACACACCCCCAGTAGATCGCTCCATTAGGGCTCCCTCTAGGAGTGGAATCCCCAGCCAGAGCATTGCCGACTCTTTGGCCAGGGATTCCTCTGCTGGGGGAGCCCTTGACGTCACTGTCCATATACAGTGACGTCAGAGGATCCTCCTGGATCGGAATGTGATGTCCGGGGCAATTCCAGAGCCGGTATCCCAGAGCCGAGCACTAGTATAGGGTCTGCTCCGGAACTCTGGGGAAGCCACTGACATCGGTGTCTTGCCCAGAGCTGGAGTCCCGGAGCAGAGCCGCTTCTAGCACTCTGCCCGGGGTTCCAGCTCTGCTCCTGACATCACTGTTCATATATGGACAGAGATGTCAGGGGCAACCCCAGAGCTCGAGTCCCGGGCAGAGCGCTACTAGCGCTCCTACTGGGACTCCAGCTGTGCTCCTGACATCGCTGTCCAGCTCTGGGGACGCCCTAGACATCGCTGTCTATATGTGGACAGCGATGTCGGGATTCCACAGAGTCCCGGAGCGGAACCTATGCTAGCGCTCTGCCCGGGACTCCGCTTTGGGGAAGACCCTGACAACACTGTTCATATATGGACAGTGATATCAGGGAATTCCGCTATACTAGCGGCTCTGTGTCCCGTGGGCCGCAGATAACAGCCTCAAGGGCAGTATGCGGCCTGCTGGCCGAGTGCTTGAGACCCCTGCTATAGGTCATCTCGTGAAAAACAAGCCCTCATACAGCTTCGTTGACTAAATAATAAAAAAGTTATGGTTCTCACAACATGTCGACAGAAAAATTACATTCTTTTTACAAAAGTAATTTTATTGTGCAAAAAGTTGTACAATATAAAAAAGTGAATACATTTGGTATCGCCGGAATCGTACTGACCCGCAGAGTAAAGGTAACATGTATTTTATAACGCATGGTGAATGCTGTATAAAAAAAAAACTATGCCAGAATTGCTGTTTTTTTTGGTTACCTCGCATCCCAAAAAATAGGATAAAAAGTTGCATGTACCCCAAAATGGTACCAATAACTACAGCTCATCCTGCAAAAAAACAGCCCTCATACCACTAAGGGTATGTGCACACGTAAACTGCATTTACGTCTGAAATTACGGAGCTGTTTTCAGGAGAAAACGGCTCCGTAATTTCAGACGTAATTGCTCGTCCACGCTTTTTGCGAGGTGTCATTGACGGCCGTAATTTAGAGCTGTTCTTCATTGAATTCAATGAAAAACGGCTCAAATTACGTCCTAAGAAGTGTCCTGCACTTCTTTGACGAGGCAGTCCTTTTACGCGTCGTCGTTTGACAGCTGTCAAACGACAACGCGTAAATTACAGGTCGTCGGCACAGTACGTCAGCAAACCCATTCAAATGAATGGGCAGATGTTTGCCGACATATTGGAGCCGTATTTTCAGGCGTAAATTGAGGCATAATACGCCTCGTTTACGCCTGAAAATAGGTCATGTGAACCCAGCCTAAGTCTATGAAAAAATAAAATTAGTTAAGGCTTCAATATGTCAGGAAGAAAGAATATGCAGATGGACAGGCCCGGGAGGAACATTTCTACTGTTTCAAGAGGCGATTTATCAAGTCCGTAAAATTAGGGAACCAGGAAGCAGAGGGGCCAAACATAACTGCTGGAAGCGAGGGTGCCTGTATTATACCAGGACAACACTTCCCAGCAAAATTCCCCAAACTGCAAAGGTGCGGAGTGTGGACCAAAAGGGAGATCAGAACGTACGCCATTTGTCAGTGCGACACTGGCCTGTGCAGAAAGGATTGCTTCACAGCGTAATACACATCTATGGATTATTTTTTATTTTTTTTTTACCCCATTATGATACCACCTGACTATGCCCCTGATGTACTCTGCCCGGCTTACATGTACCCCCACATTATAAATGGAAACACCAGCAATACAACTACTACCAAGCAAAATCCACACTCCAAAAGCCAAACAGCGCTCCCTCCCTTCTGAACCCTACACTGTGCCCAAACAGCAGTTTACTTCCACATATATGGCATCGCCATACCCGGAGGAACCCTTTTAACAATTTTTGGGGTGTGGCACAAGCTGGGCACAACATATTTGCCACTGAAATGGCATATTTAGGGAAAAATTTTAATTTTTACTTTGCACCATCCGCAGCACATTAGTTTATGGAAAAGACCTGTGGGTGAATATGCTCACTACACCCCTTAATAAATGCCTTGAGAGGTGTGGGTTACAAAATGAGGTCACTTCTCAGGGGTTTCTTGTATTATTTCACATCAAAGCCTCTGCAATTGTGAACCAATACTTTGTAAATCGCCAAATTAGGCCTCAATTTTACATGGTACTCTTTCACTCCTGAGCCCTGTCGAATGTCCAGGCAAAAGATTAGGGCCACATGTAGGGTGTTTCTAAAACCGGGAATCACAGCATAATAAGGTTATTCTTTTTTTCTCCAGACGGAGCGAGTACCCCCTTGTTTTTTGAGGGGGTTTTACAAGGAACAGGATTTCACCATATTTTTTGTATGTGCCATTCATATATTTATATAAATTAATAATGCCCCCCCTTAGTCGTCTCTTTTCAAGGCTAAATAGGTTTAATTCTTTTAATCTTTCCTCATAACTTAGATTCTCCATGCCTCTTATTAGCTTAGTCGCTCTTCTTTGTATTTTTTCCAACTCCAGGGCATCCTTTCTGTGAACTGGAGCCCAGAACTGAACTGCATATTCTAGATGAGGCCGCACTAAGGATATGTTCACACGGCCTATAATCGGAAGCAGAACGTCTCCAAACATCTGCCCATTGATTTCAATGGGAAAACGGCGTTCTGTTCTGACGGAGCGTTTTTCATGGCGTTTTTTTACGCTTAAAAAACGGCCATAAAAAGAAGTGCAGGACACTTCTTGGGACGTTTTTGGAGCCGTTTTCCATTAACTCTATTGAATAAAGCTCCAAAAACGGCCGTAAAAAACGCAGCGAAAATCACGAGTGGCACAAAAAACGTCTGAAAATCAGGAGCTGTTTTCTCTTGAAAACAGCTCAGTATTTTGAGACGTTTTTGACTCTGCGTGTGAACATACCCTCATGCTTTGTAAAGTGGTAATATTACATCCCTGTCCCGCGAGTCCATGCCTCTTTTAATACAGGACAATATCTTGCTGGCCTTTAAAGCAGCTGATTGACATTGCATGCAGTTATTTAGTTTATGATTTACAAGTACACCCAGATCCTTCTCAACAAGTGACTCCCCCAGTGTAGCTCCCCCTAGGACATATGATGCATGCAGGTTGTTGATACCCAGATGCATAACTTTACATTTATCTACATTAAACTTCATTTGCCAACTGGATGCCCAAACACGTAGTGTGTTCAAATCCGCTTGCAATTCACGAACATCTTCCATAGACTGAACTATATTACATAGCTTGGTGTCATCTGCAAAAATAGAAATAGTGCTATTAATCCCATCCTCTATATCATTAATAAATAAGTTGAATAATAGTGGTCCCAGCACTGAATCCTGGGGTACACCACTTATAACTGGGGACCATTCAGAGTAGGAATCATTGACCACAACTCTCTGGAAACGGTCCTTGAGCCAATTCTCAATCCAATTACAAACTATACTATCTAAACCTATAGTCCTTAATTTACCCATTAGACGACTATGAGGGACAGTGTCAAATGCCTTTGCAAAGTCCAAAAACACTATATCCACAGCGGCTCCTCTGTCTAGGCTTCTGCTCACCTCTTCATAAAAAGATATCAGGTTGGTTTGACAACTTCTGTCCTTAGTAAAACCGTGCTGGCTGTCACTTATAATACTATTTTTTGTCACATAATCCTGTATATAGTCCCTCAGCCCCTCAAACATTTTCCCCACGATGGATTTTAAGCTTACTGGTCTATAATTACCCGGGGAAGACCTAGAGCCCTTTTTGAAAATAGGCACCACATTTGCCCTTCGCCAGTCCCTTGGCACTATACCAGTCACTAGAGAATCCCTAAATATTATGAAGAGGGGGACAGAAATAACTGAACTAAGCTCTTTAAGAACTCTAGGGTGTAACCAATCTGGCCCTGGGGCCTTGTGTACATTTTATTTAGCTTGGACCATAGCTACATTCATCCAATTCAGTATACCCGAAAGTAAGACAGTGTCTTACTTTCTTTTTATCCCCAAAAGCCCGACTATGTCTTACTTTCGGGGTATGTCTTATATTGTAAAAAAATTGTCGAATTTTTTTTTTTTTTTTTTTCACAAACTTTATTTAACTGTTTTACATTTTTTTTTTTAGTCCCGCCAGGGGACTTCACTATGCGATGTGCCGATCGCATATATAATGCTTTGGTATACTTAGTATACCGAAGCATTATTGCCTGTCAGTGTAAAACTGACAGGCAACCTATTAGGTCATGCCTCCGGCATCGCCTAACAGGCAGATGCTGAAGGCAGACCTGGGGGTCTTTGTTAGACCCCCGGCTGTCATGGAAACCCGACGGCGACCCGCGATTTGTTTGCGGGGGCGCCGATCGGGTGACAGAGGGAGCTCCCCCCTCTGTCAAACACATTAAATGCCGCTGTCACTATTGACAGCGGCATTTAATGGGTTAAACTGCCGGAATCGGCGCGCGCTTCGATTCCGGCAGTTGCAGCAGGAGCAAGTGCAGGGGACGGCGCGGTGACGTATGGAGAGGGGGGCGGCGCGGAAGTGGGCAGGAGGCGGCAATACCCCCGTGTTTCCCCGAAAGTAAGACATATGTCTTACTTTCGGGGTACGGCTTATATTAGCCGACCCCCCTGAAACCCCCGATACGTCTTACAATCGGGGGTGTCTTACTATCGGGGAAACACGGTATCAACTGATATATTAACAGCACTGGCACCAGCTACATCAGCCGCTCTTTCTTCTGTTGTATATACAGAGCTGAAGAACCCATTTAGTAAATCTGCCTTCTCTTGATCCCCTGTGACCAACTCCCCATTACCATTATCTAGGGGTCCTACATGTTCAGACCTTGGCTTTTTTGCATTTACATACTTGGGGATTTGTTTTTCCATCCTTGGCCACCTGCCTTTCATTTTGTATTTTTGCTGATTTTATTACTTTTTTACAGATTTTATTAAGCTCTTTATAATTTACAAAGGCTACAGATGTACCCTCAGATTTGTATTTTTCAAATGCCCTTTTTTTGTCACCTATTGCCCTTTTTACAGAAGGTGTAAGCCATGTGGGGTTTAATTTTAGTCGTTTATACTTGTTACCTATAGGAATACATTTTGCACTATATTTATATAAAGTGGATTTTAAGATATCCCATTTATCATTTGTACCATTATTTGACATTAGTTCTTCCCAGTCTATATCCTGAATTGCAGCCCTCATCCTGGGGAAATCGGCCTTCTTAAAATTAAGTGTTTTTGCCCTCCCAGCCTGTGGCCTTATTCACACGTCCGTGATACGCGCGTAAAAATCACGCTCGTCGCACGGACCTATGTTAGTCAATGGGGCCATTCAGACAGTCCGTGATTTTAGGAAAAAGAAAGAGAAAATCCAGCGCTGTGTTTGATTAAAAAGGAAAATTGTTCCCAATTTTATTGAAAAAATGGTTAAAAGTTACACGGAGACGCAGTCTCAAGGTGTATATATAGCGGGCTGGATGACCTTGGCCTACGCGTTTCGAGCAAGCGTGTTGCTCTTAATCATGGCAAAAAGGATATGAGTGCCCCCAATGCTGTGTCTGCTTTATATACAAAGCAAACTACTATTCCAGAGTCAGCATAGGCTGACATTGATTGATAATTAATTCCGCAGGTGGAAACTTTAACCCATGTAGTGAACATGGGTGGAGTGTGTTTTCGTTACTTTGTATAAGGGTATGTGCACACACACTAATTACGTCCGTAATTGACGGACGTATTTCGGCCGCAAGTCCCGGACCGAACTCAGTGCAGGGAGCCGGGCTCCTATCATCATAGTTATGTACGATGCTAGGAGTCCCTGCCTCTCCGTGGAACTACTGTCCCGTACTGAAAACATGATTACAGTACGGGACAGTTGTCCTGCAGCGAGGCAGGGGCTCCTAGCATCGTACATAACTATGATGCTAGGAGCCCGGCTCCCTGCACTGTGTTCGGTCCGGGACTTGCGGCCGAAATACGTCCGTCAATTACGGACGTAATTAGTGTGTGTGCACATACCCTAACATGGTAAATTGGCTCTGAGTATCAGCGATCCACTGGTTGGTTTTTTACAAAACCAGAGCACTAATATAATGCTCTGGTTTTTCAGATCGTATTTGTTGAACCTTGGATCGTTTGATATTGATTTTATTATGAGTACTGGCCAGAAATACAAATTGAGATAGTCAGCGAACAGAAAATAGACTCAGCATAAAAGGGGCAAACATATATTAAACATTCCAAATATATAACAAGCGAAATAAGAATAAAAGTAAAAATGAATACAGATATAAAAAGACATTTACAGATCATGATCTAGTAATCTAGCTTCTAATATATCTGAATCACATTAGGATATAAACAAAAACAACGAGACATCTGCTTGTATATAATATTTAAACAGAACATTGTATTGGCACATGTGGTTTGATTAAAAAGAATGAGGGAAGAAAGAAATTTCCCTGCCACTATGACCCATTAGACTTGAAATTGAAAATGTAGTACATATGTATATATCCAAGGTATAGGAATTACATTTCTCTCGAGAACATTTGTATATTGTATATAGAAAATCAAACATGCATGGTTTCGTATGGATCAAGATGTCCTATCAATGTATCTTACTATAATTGTAGGCTAAGAATCGCGAAAGATCTTTTAATAGCGTACTAAAGCATACTTTGTAAGTATGTATGATTCACAACATTCCCCATGTTTTCATTATTGTTATTTATATTTTGAATGTGGAGACTAAACTAGTTTTTCGAATACACAGGGCTGATGTCTATAACCAAAAAAAAAAAAAAAAAAAAAAATATATAATTTAAAAAATAATAAAAAAATAAATAAATAAAAAGAAATAAAAAAACAATTAAAAAAAAAAAAAAAAAAAAAGACATTTGAACACGATAACTAAACAAATTTATGTATAATATTAATTGATATGTATGATGCATACTAATAATTTATATAATTGATCAGTATATATCTTTCTAGTGTTATTTTGTCTGGATATTTGAAACCACGCGATTTTGGAGAAATTGGGAAACTCTTGGACTTATATGGAGTTGGATGACAATGTAGCTTATTTAATAATGGAACATGAGCTCTTTTTTAAGATTCAAACCTGCAGGGAAACGTGTCTGTAGATTGTATATCCAGAAAGCCTCCCTGGTCAAAAGAAGGTGTTTGAGATCCCCTCCCCTCACTGTACCTCTGACTTTCTCTATTGCGTATGTACTGAAAGAATTTATATTTCTATTGTGACATGATATAAAATGTCGGGCAGCATTGGATATATTGGTTATATTAGGATTTCTTATATAACCTAGATGTTCTAGGATGCGTACCTTGAATTTCCTTGTTGTGCATCCCACATATTTTAGATTACATGTGGTGCATTCAATAATATATACCACGTTAGTACTATTGCAGTTGATATATGATTTGACTTGAAAATTAGTGTCCTCCATGGAATTAGAGAAATGTTTGATGGTTTTAGATATATTGCATGTTTTGCAATTATGTACTCCACATTTAAAAAAGCCCTTATGTGTTAACCAAGTGGGTTTGGAGTTACTACATGTCAAAAGTGACGGGGACAATTTATTGCCTAAGGTGGTTGCCCTGCGGGATACCACTCTACAACCATTTTGCAAAACTTGTTCTAATTTGGAATCTTCAAACAAAAGAGGGATATACTTTAAAGAGGCTCTGTCACCAGATTTTGCAACCCCTATCTGCTATTGCAGCAGATAGGCGCTGCAATGTAGATTACAGTAACGTTTTTATTTAAAAAAAACGAGCATTTTTGGCCAAGTTATGACCATTTTCGTATTTATGCAAATGAGGCTTGCAAAAGTACAACTGGGCGTGTTGAAAAGTAAAAGTACAACTGGGCGTGTATTATGTGCGTACATCGGGGCGTGTTTACTACTTTTACTAGCTGGGCGTTGTGATGAGAAGTGTCATCCACTTCTCTTCACAACGCCCAGCTTCTGGCAGTGCAGCACTGTGACGTCACTCACAGGTCCTGCATCGTGTCGGCACCAGAGGCTACAGATGATTCTGCAGCAGCATCGGCGTTTGCAGGTAAGTCGATGTAGCTACTTACCTGCAAATGCTGATGCTGCTGCAGAATCAAGTGTAGCCTCTGGTGCCGACACGATGCAGGACCTGTGAGTGACGTCACAGTGCTGCACTGCCAGAAGCTGGGCGTTGTGAAGAGAAGTGGATGATACTTCTATACACAACGCCCAGCTAGTAATAGTAGTAAACACGCCCCGATGTACGCACATAATACACGCCCAGTTGTACTTTTACTTTTCAACACGCCCAGTTGTACTTTTGCAAGCCTCATTTGCATAAATACGAAAATGGTCATAACTTGGCCAAAAATGCTCGTTTTTAAAAAATAAAAACGTTACTGTAATCTACATTGCAGCGCCGATCTGCTGCAATAGCAGATAGGGGCTGCAAAATCTGGTGACAGAGCCTCTTTAACACTGTTTTTTTAATTAAATTGAATTGGTTACTATATTCTAGTACCAAGGTTGGCCTGTTGGAATTGATTCCAACCAACTCGGTAGCTTCCGTCTTTTTGTCAACCTTTAAAAGGGAATCTCTCGTTTTGGTGCCCACTATTTTTTTGGCTCTATCTAACATCCAATTTTTATAACCTCTGGCTTTTAATTTGTGACATGTCTCAGATTCCTCTTTGGCATAACCTATTTCTGTACTTCAATTTCTTTTTGCACGTGTTAGTTCACCTACTGGTATTGCCGTGATAGTGTGTTTTGGATGGCAACTGGTGGCGTGCAAGATGGTATTCCCTGATATGGGTTTATGAAAGATTTCTGAATCAATATGGGAACCTACAGTAGATGTCAATTTTATATCGAGAAAATTGATGGTATTTTGATTATAAGAGTAAGTGAATCTCAAATTGAGATCGTTGGCATTTAAGAATTCCAGAAATTTAGGAATGGCAGATACATCTCCCTCCCAGATGAATAGAAGGTCCTCTATGTATCTGCCATACCAGTGGATGTTTTCCGCATACGTGTTGGTGGGGGAGAAGAGAAAAGACTCTTCCCACCATGCCATAACTAAATTAGCCAAGAATGGGGAAAATTTGGCTCCCATGGACACCCCTCGTTGTTGTAAGTAGAAAGTACCTGCAAAGTTGAAAAAATTGTGTGTCATTAAGAAATAGGTTATTTCTATCAAAAAGTTTTGTAATGTTTCATCAAATGAACTATACTTGTGGAGGTGATGGGTGAGAGCTTTAATAGCCACTGGATGAGGAATGCTGGTATATAAAGACACCACATCACATGTGAGCCATATATGGTTGTAATTCCAGATTTTATTGTGGAAAATAGATAGAACATCCTTTGTGTCCCTTAAATGACCCGGTACCCTAGATACAAATGGCTGTAAGAAGGAATCCAGCCATTCCGATGTTTTCTCAGTAAGAGAACCTATACCTGAGACTATGGGTCTCATAGGAGGGGGATTGATACCCTTATGTGTCTTGGGTAAGGCATGGAGTATAGGTATTACGGGAGACTCTACTAACATATAATCATATTGTTTCTTGGTAAGTATGCCCGTGTTCAGACCCTTATCCAGTAGATTGTTCAACTCTAAGGAAAAAACGTTAGTAGGATTATGTTGTAATTTGGTGTAGGTATTTGTGTCACTCAACAAACAAACAAAGTATGCTTTAGTACGCTATTAAAAGATCTTTCGCGATTCTTAGCCTACAATTATAGTAAGATACATTGATAGGACATCTTGATCCATACGAAACCATGCATGTTTGATTTTCTATATACAATATACAAATGTTCTCGAGAGAAATGTAATTCCTATACCTTGGATATATACATATGTACTACATTTTCAATTTCAAGTCTAATGGGTCATAGTGGCAGGGAAATTTCTTTCTTCCCTCATTCTTTTTAATCAAACCACATGTGCCAATACAATGTTCTGTTTAAATATTATATACAAGCAGATGTCTCGTTGTTTTTGTTTATATCCTAATGTGATTCAGATATATTAGAAGCTAGATTACTAGATCATGATCTGTAAATGTCTTTTTATATCTGTATTCATTTTTACTTTTATTCTTATTTTGCTTGTTATATATTTGGAATGTTTAATATATGTTTGCCCCTTTTATGCTGAGTCTATTTTCTGTTCGCTGACTATCTCAATTTGTATTTCTGGCCAGTACTCATAATAAAATCAATATCAAACGATCCAAGGTTCAACAAATACGATCTGAAAAACCAGAGCATTATATTAGTGCTCTGGTTTTGTAAAAAACCAACCAGTGGATCGCTGATACTCAGAGCCAATTTACCATGTTATACAAAGTAACGAAAACACACTCCACCCATGTTCACTACATGGGTTAAAGTTTCCACCTGCGGAATTAATTATCAATCAATGTCAGCCTATGCTGACTCTGGAATAGTAGTTTGCTTTGTATATAAAGCAGACACAGCATTGGGGGCACTCATATCCTTTTTGCCATGATTAAGAGCAACACGCTTGCTCGAAACGCGTAGGCCAAGGTCATCCAGCCCGCTATATATGCACCTTGAGACTGCGTCTCCGTGTAACTTTTAACCATTTTTTCAATAAAATTGGGAACAATTTTCCTTTTTAATCAAACACAGCGATGGTTTTTTTCTTTCTTTTTCCTGATATACCTACCGCTGGCCGTAGCGGGGATCCGTGCGAGGTGTCTGGAGACGCAACTACTGGTGAGCTGGAGGTCTCCTCCTTTCTTTACTATAGTCCGTGATTTTCACGCAGCGTATGTCTGCTGCGTAAAACTCACGACATGTCCTATACTTGCCCATTTTTCGCGCATCACGCATGCCTTGAAGTCAAAGGGTGCGTGAAAATCACGCACAGCACACGGAAGCACTTCCGTGTGTCGCGCAACAGTAGATAAAGAAATGAAGGAAAAAATAAAAGCACTTCCTTCATTTCTTTTTCTAAACATCAAAACCGCGTGTCATAAGGATGGAATATGCGTGAAAATCACGCAGCCACGCAGCAAACACTTATGACACACGGAACTGCAACGCGGGAAAAAAATGCAGCGTTTTTTGCGCGCGCAAAACGCACACGTTCGTGTGAATAAGGCCTGTGTTTGTTTTTTACAATATAGGTAAAATGTAACTATATTGTGATCACTGTTAGGCCTGATTTACACGAGCGTGTGTGTATTGCGTATGCAAAAGGCACTTAAAAGGTGCGTGTCTCATCAGTGTATGAAGCGCGGCTGCGTGATTTTCACGCAGCCGCCATCACTATGACACTCCGTTTGGATGTTTGTAAACAGAAAAGCACGTGGTGCTTTTCTGTTTACATTCAGAGTTTGACAGCTGTTGCGCGAACCACGCAGTTCGCACGGAAGTGCTTCCGTGCGGCATGTGTGGTTTTCACGCACCCATTGACTTCAATGGGTGCGTGATGCGCGAAAAACGCTGAAATATAGAACATGACGTGAGTTTTACGCAGCGCACTCGCGCTGCGCAAAATTCACGCACTGTCTGCACTGCCCCATAGACTAATATAGGTGCGTACGACACGCGTGAAAAGCACGCGCGTATATTACGCTCGTGTAAATGATGCCTTACCGAGGTTTTCACGAACATTGACACACACACACACACACACACACACACACACTATAACTCTAATTCTAATACCGATCAAATTGAAGTCTTCTTCCCTATTGAATTCAATGGGAAAAATTTGCAACAATCCGTGCACTTTCCGCAGCATGACTTGACATGCTGTGGATTTAAAATACTGTAGGGCAGGTCCATTTCTGCACTAAAGATTTCTGCAGCATGTGGAGAAAATGTCTTTGAATTTCGTCCACTGCTACTGTAGTCTACTGTAGATTTTCCAAACTGAAAATCTGGACAGAAGGAAATCAGCAAATCTGCTACATGGGTCAGATTTGCAAGGAATTCTGGCCGAAAGAATGTTTGTTTTGGAGCAGATGTTCGGCCAGATTTGCTGCTGCAAAGAGAAGAGGGATACAAAACAAAATACCTACTCCTGGACGACGAGTCTCAGCTGCCCTGGCTGGTCTCTGTTAAGCTGGACTCCGGGATGACGTCTCGTCCTATGTGATGCTGCAGCCTGTGGTTCGGGAGGGCGGCTAAACCGAAACCAACCGGGGGAGCAGGGACGCATCGCTATGGGATGCCGGGGGAGGTGAGTATGGTCTTTTCTTATTTTAAAGGAGTTTTCTGGCCAATAAAAATTGATGGTCTATCCTCAGGATAGGCCATCAATAGCTGACGGGTCGGGGTTCGACTCCTGGAAGCCTTCGCCGATCAGCAGTTTTGAAGGGGCCGCAGCATTCGTACGAGCGCTGCTTCCCCTTCATTCCAGTCACTTGCTCACGCTGTAAATCACCGACACAGCAGTAGCTGCAGTTCACAGTATTGCAACCTTCTCCCATTGAAGTGAATGGGAGAAGGCTGTATCACTGTGAACTACAGGCTACGGGTGTGTCGGCGATTCACAGTGTGAGCAAGTAATGGAAATTAAGGGTAAGCAGCGCTCGTACGAACGCTGCGGCCCCTTCAAAACAGCTGATCGGCGAGGGGTCCTAGGAGTAGGACCAATCAGCTATTGATGGCCTATCCTGAGGATATGCCATCAATTTTTATTGGCTGGAAAACCCCTTTAGGTCGGGTTCCCACAAGCCGGATACACGGCGTAATAACTGCACAGTGTATCCGACCTGGAACCAGCAGTACATGTTTGGAAAACCGCATCGTTTTATCATACAGATTTTCCGCTGCGGAAAGCAGCGGTAAAAAACGCTTATACTTACCTAGGCCAGTGTTATGGTAACGCATCCCTCCTGTGCAGTCCAGTCCGGCCTCCCTGGATGACGCTGCAGCCCATGTGACCGCTGCCTATGATTGGCTGCAGCGGTGGTCACATGGGATGTAACAGCCCTCAGACGTCATCCAGGCTGGCCTCCTGGAATGACGTTTCATCCCATGTGACCACTACTACAGCCTGTGATTGGCTGCAGCGGTCACATATGATGCAACGTCATCCCAAAAGGCCGGGCTGGATGAAGAAACACAGACTTCTGGGTAAGAATTATTATTTTTTTTCTTTTTATGTAGTTGCGATTTTAGCGGCGTAATCGTTGCGAATACGCCGCAAAACTTGGCTTTCTGTTGCGGGATTTACATCCCCATTGAATTCAATGGGGAAAACCCGCAACGGAAAATCAACTAAAACACAGCATAAACTGACATGTTGCAGAATTAAATTCCGAACCGCAGGTCAATTTATTAACGTTTTCGCTGTTTTTCTAAATCTCATCCACTTTGCAGAACTGTAAATGCTGCAGAATTTCTGCTCAGAATTCCGTTGTGGAAATTCCTCAGCGTTTACGCTACGTGGGAACCCGGCCTTAACCTCTTAAAGCCAAAGGACGGATATATCCGTCCTCTTCAGCTGCTAGTTAGCACAGGAGGACGGATACATCCGTCCTGTGATGGAGTGGGTACTGCCACTGTACCCACGTGATCAGCGGCAGGAGCACGGCTGTTATACACAGCCTGGCTCTTGCGGCAACTGCCGGAATCGAAGCGCGCTCCGATTCCGGCAGTTTAACCCATTAAATGCCACTGTCAATAGTGACAGCGACATCTAATGTGTTTGACAGAGGGAGGGAGCTCCTCTGTCACCCCATCGGCGCCCCCACAAAGAAATCGCAGGGCGCCATTGGGTTTCCATGGCAGCCGGGGGCCTAAGGGTATGTTCACACGGCAGCGTCCGTAACGGCTGAAATTATGGGGCTGTTTTCAGGAGAAAACAGCCCCCGTCACTTCAGCCGTAACGGCATGTGCAGGCGCTTGAACGCCGCGTCCATTACGGACGTAACTGGAGCTGGTTTTCCATGGAAAACGGCTCCATTTACGTCTGAAGAAGTGACATGACACTTCTTTGGCGCGGGCGTCTATTTACACACCGTCTTTTTACAGCGACGTGTAAATATACGCCTCGTGTGAACAGACAAATGTCAGCCCATTGCTTTCAATGGGCAGATGTTTGTCAACGCTTTCAAGCCGTAATTTCGGACATAATTCGGGGGTTAAAACGCCCGAATTACGTCCGTAAATATGTAGTGTGAACATACCCTAACAAAGACACCCAGGTCTGCCTTCAACAAATGCCTGTGAGGCCATGCCAGAGGCACGGCCTAATAGATTGCCTGTCAGTTTTAGGGTATGTTCACACGGCTAATTTACGGACGTAATTCGGGCGTTTTACGCCTCGAATTACGTCCGAAAATGCGCCTCGATGGCGTTGACAAACATCTGCCCATTGAAAGCAATGGGCTGACGTTTGTCTGTTCACACGAGGCGTATATTTACGCTTCGCTGTCAAAAGACGGCGCGTAAATAGACGCCCGCGCCAAAGAAGTGTAATGTCACTTCTTCAGACGTAAATGGAGCCGTTTTCCATGGACTCCATGGAAAACCAGCTCCAGTTACGTCCGTATAGGACGCGGCGTTCAAGCGCCTACACATGCCGTTACGGCTGAAATGACGGGGCTGTTTTCTCCTGGAAACAGCCCCGTAATTTCGGCCGTCACGGACGCTGCCGTGTGAACATACCCTAACACTGACAGGCAATAATGCTTGGGAATACGAAGTATACCAAAGCATTATATATGCGATCAGCAGATCGCATAGTGAAGTCCCCTGGCGGGACTAAAAAAAAATGTAAATCAGTAAAATAAAGTTTGTGGGAAAAAAAAAAAAATGACAGTCAAAATAAAATAAAACATTTTTGCCCAAAAAGTGGTTTTATTTAGTAAAAGTGTCAAAACAAATAACACATGCACATATATGGTATCCCCGCGATCGTAACAACTTAAACAATAAAATGAACACATTAATTAAACCGCCGGATGAACGGCGTCCAAAAAAAAACGCAAAAAACAACGGCAAAATTATCTCTTTTCTCCCATTCCCCCCATAAAAAATTAAATAAAAGTTAATCTATAAGTCCTATGTACCCCGAAATAGTACTAATGAAAACTACACATTGGCCCGCAAAAATCAAGCCCACATACGGCCACATCGACGGAAAAATAAAAAAATTACGGCTTTTGGAATGCGGCGATGCAAAAACAGGTAATTTTTTTCTAAAAGGCTTTTTATTGTGCAAACGTAGGAAAACATATAAAACCTTTACATATTTGGTATCCCCGTAATCGTGCCGACCCATAGAATAAAGTTAACATGTTATTTACGCTGCATAGTAAACGGCGTAAATTTATAACGTGAAAATCAATGCTGGAATAGCTGCTTATTTTCAATTCTCTCCTAAAATAAAGTTAATAAAAGTAAATCGATATATTATAAGCATCTAAAAATGGTGCAATTACAAAATACAACTCGTCCCGCAAAAAACAAGCCCTTATACGGCTATGTCGACGGAATAAAAAAAAAAGTTACGACTCTTGGAATGCGACCGTGAAAAAACAAAAAATAATCCTTGGTCATTAACGCGCAAAATTGCCCGGTCATTAAGGGGTTAAAGCAGAAATTTTTTTTTTCTACTTGTGACTTTTGCTGTCAATGCGCAGATCTTCTGCAGCTAAAATCGCGACATTTGGTATTTATTGCGGATTTTCACTTCCCTATTGAACTCAGGGGAAAATCTGCAACAAATATGCAATCTTTCCGCAGAATAAATTAACATGCTGCGGATTAAAATATAATTGATGTTTTAAATCTCATCCACTTTGCTGCTACTTTAAGGCTATGTTCACACGGAGTATTTTGACGAGTTTTTTGACGCGGAAACCACGTCGCAAAACTCGGCAAAAACGGCCCGAGAACGCCTTCCATTGATTTCAATGGGAGGCGTCGGCGTCTTTTTCCCGCGAGCAGTAAAACTGCCTCGCGGGAAAAAGAAGCGACATGCCCTATCTTCGGGCGCTTCCGCCTCTGACCTCCCATTGACTTCAATGGGAGGCAGAGAAAGCGTATTTCGCGCTGTTTTATGCCCGCGGCGCTCAATGGCCGCGGGCGAAAAACGGCGCGAAAATCGCCGTGCAGGGAGAGGAATATCTGCCTCAAAGTTCCAAACGGAATTTTGAGGCAGATATTCCTCCCCCAAAATACTCCGTGTGAACATAGCCTAATACGCTGCAGATTTTCAACACGAAAATCCGCAGAAATTCCGCTACATGTGCGAAGCCTAGTGAATGAATCTGTAAGTTATCTTGAGGGTAAATATGAAAGGGTAGAAAATTGCACAGCGCCGTAAAAATGTAACCGTTCTGTCGACAGGGGTGATGCTGAGGGTATGTGCACACACACTAATTACGTCCGTAATTGACGGACGTATTTCGGCCGCAAGTACCGGACCGAACACAGTGCAGGGAGCCGGGCTCCTAGCATCATAGTTAGGGTATGTTCACACGGCCTATTTACGGACGTAATTCGGGCGTTTTTGCCCCGAATTACGTCCGAAAATAGCGCTTCAATAGCGCTGACAAACATCTGCCCATTGAAAGCAATGGGCAGACGTTTGTCTGTTCACACGAGGCGTAATTTCCGCGCCGCTGTCAAAAGACGGCGCGTAAATAGACGCCCGCGTCAAAGAAGTGACCTGTCACTT
Organism: Rhinoderma darwinii; assembly: GCF_050947455.1. Lineage (NCBI taxonomy): Eukaryota > Metazoa > Chordata > Amphibia > Anura > Rhinodermatidae > Rhinoderma > Rhinoderma darwinii. The sequence goes on along the minus strand of NC_134693.1, from coordinate 108,095,637 downwards.
CTTTGGTCGTAATTGGAGCCGTTATTCATTGACTCCAATGAATAGCAGCGCTAATTACGCCCGTAATTGACGCGGCGTTCAAGCGCCTGCACATGCCGTTACGGCTAAAATTACGGGGATACCCTTATGTACGATGCTAGGAGTCCCTGCCGGACAACTGTCCCGTACTGTAATCATGTTTTCAGTACGGGACAGTTGTCCTGCAGCGAGGCAGGGACTCCTAGCATCGTACATAAGTATGATGCTAGGAGCCCGGCTCCCTGCACTGTGTTCGGTCCGGTACTTGCGGCCGAAATACGTCCATCAATTACGAATGTAATTAGTGTGTGTGAACATACCCGGTTAAACATCTATCTGGCATACACTGTTATGGGGGCTCATGTGGTTCACCTACACTGTTATAGCATGTGATTGGCATACACTTAGGGGGGGATCTGTTACAGGCAGAGGGACACTGGTTGGCACAGACTTTCATGGGCACACTTATGGGTGCATCTGTGGTTGGCATACACTGTTACAGGGGCATCTATAGTCAGCACACGGGGCATCTGTTTTACTGTCGTGAACTTTGAGGATTGCCGTAAATATCCTTAATCGTAGCTCAGTGATTTCCACATGTTGAAGGTAAACATCGCACAGCACGACTATCACGATTTATCACGTGTGAGACTCACTACTCACATACTTCTCTCCACTGCGCATGCTCCAAGTCTCTTCCTAGGGAATAGTCGTTTACGTCTACTCACGCGTTGTTTCCTCGGGTTTAGTCATGTTTGTTCATCACGTGGTGCTGGTTTCCCAGGGAAAGGTGATGTTTGCGCCGACCTTCTGTGATCTCTGAACGATCGTCCATCATAGGACATAGAAGAGCGGACTGTCACAGGTACTGAATAAGGTATAATCAAACCAGAGACATGTATGAGGACGGGGACAATAAGGCTCAGCAAGGACACGTGTAGTACAGTCATAACCCTCATATATCTCATAAGTCTTATTCAGCAGTTTCTTATTCGTATTTTTGTTTTTTTATGAATATATTAAAGGGAAAACTTGTATTAATAATACACTATGTTGCACTGAGCTGCCAGAGGTGAAAACACTTTAAAATAGCATCAAAACAGAAAGAGTTGGCACATAAATGGGCATCAAAGTGGGTACTACAAAGTGTGATTTAAAGGGTTGAATGACTTTGGGACACTGATCTCACACTGCCAACATACAGAGAATAATAGCCCACATCAAATTCAGTAGAGTTCAGGCTGTCCCGAACAGGTTCTGGGCATGAAAACCGGCATCAAAGCGGGTAGACGGATGATTTTTCCAAATTTAAATAAGTAACTGGTATTTATAAAGGGTTAACTGACTTTGGGCCACTCATTTCATACTGCCAACATACAGAGAGGGATGCCTTGCATCAAAGTCAGTTAAAATCACCCTAGCCCAAACAGGTTCTGGGCATAAAAGCTGGCATCAAAAAGGGTAGACGGACACTTTTTCCAGATTTGTATAAGTAACGTGTTTTTGAAGGGTTAAATGACTTTGGGCCACTGATCTCAACACTGCCAACATACAAAAGAGGATGCCCCAAATCAAACTAAGCCTGGCCTGAACTTATTCAAATCTGGAAAAAGTGTCAGTCTACCCACTTTAATGCCAGCTTTCATGCCCAGAACCTGTTCGGGCTAGGCTGAACTCTACTAAATTTGATGTGGTGCGTTATTCTCTGTATGTTGGCAGCGTGAGATCAGTGGCCCAAAGTCATTTAACCCTTTAAATCACACTTTGTACTGCCTACTTTGATGCCCATTTTTGTGCCAGCTCTTTGTTTTTAGGCTGTTTTAACCCTGAGGCCCCATGCACACGACCGTAAAAAACCTCAGTTTTTGCAGACCGCAATTTCGGTCCGCAAAAACGGAGCCATTCACTTTCATTGAACACTGACACCTTTCCGTAGCACTACGGAAGGGTGTCAGTGCCGTGGAAATGTTCCGGGAATTATGGAACATGTCCGTTCTTTCGCATTTTGCAGGCCGTGCTCCCATACTTTGTATGGGAGCACGGCCCGAAAATGCGGCTGTCAGTCAGCGGCCGGCCGTGCCCGCAATCACTGGCCGTGATTGCGGGCACGGTCGTGTGCATGGGGCCTTAAGGCTCAGAGCCCATTTTTGAAATCTGACATATTTCACTTTATGTGGTAATGACGTTGAAATACTTAAACCTATCCAAGCGATTCTGAGATTGTTTTCTCGTGACACATTGGGCTTTATGTTAGTAGAAAAATTTGTTCTATATATTCAGTGTATATTTGTGAAAAATTGCAAAATTTTGATACAATTTTGAAAAAATAGAATTTTTCTGAATTTAAATGCATCTGCTTGAAAAACAGACGGTTATACCCCCCAAAATAGTTACTAGTTCACATTTCTCATATGTCTACTTTAGATTGGCATTGTTTTTTTAACATTTTTTTTTTTTTCTTGGACGTTACAAGGCTTAGAACATAAACAGCAATTTCTCATATTTTTATGAAAATTTCAAAAGCCTTTTTTTAAGGTACCTCTTCAGTTCTGAAGTGGCTTTGAGGGGCCTATGTATTAGAAACCCCCATAAAACACCCCAAAACTAGATCCAGCAAGGTATTCAAAACAGCATTTAGAAAGTTTTTTTTTAACCCTTTAGGAATTTCACAGGAATTAAAGCAAAGTGGAGGTGAAATTTGAAAATTTCATTTTTCTTTCTGAATTTCAATTTTATTCCATTTTTTTTCTGTAACATAGAAGGTTTTACCACAGAAACACTAGGCCTCTTTTTTATTAGAATATATTTTAGGCAGCATGCCGGGTTTGAAGAGGTGTTGAGATGCCAAAACAGTAGGAATCCCCCAAAAGTGACCCCCATTTTCGAAATTACACCCCTCAAGGAATTCATGTATGGTTGTTGTTACCATTTTGACCACACAGTTTTTTCACAGCACGTATTTGAATTGGGCTGTGAAATTTAAAAAATTTCATTTTTTCAAATAAGATGTCATTTTTGATCAAAATTTCTTATTTTCACAGGGAACAAAATACCCCATTTTATTGCCCAATTTGTCCTAAGTGCGGCAATACCCCATTTGTGGTGATAAACTGCCGTTTGGGCCCATGGGAGGGCTCAGAAGGAAAGGACCACCATTTGGCCTACTGGAGCTTTTCTGGTGCTAAGTCATGTATGCAGAAGCCCCTGAGGTACCAGTACAGTTGAAACCCTCGAGAAGTGACCCAATTTTAAAAACGACACCCCTTAAGACATTCAAATAGGGGTGTAGTGAGCATTTTGACCACACAGGTATTGTCTAAAACTTAATGCGCAGCAGATGGTGCAGAGTGAGATTTGCAATTTTCTATGTATGTATAGCATTTCAGTGTCCAATATATTGTGCCCAGCATGCGCCACCGGAGATATACACCCCATAAACTGTAATGTGGGTTCTCCTGGGTACGGCAATACCCTACATGTGGCTGTTATCAGCTGCCTGGGCACACAGCAGGGCTCAGAAGGGAAAGATGAGGGGGATAAGCTGTGCGGAGTGCATCAGGGTAAGTAAAATTGGGGTAAATTATAAACCAAGGGATGTATGATAAATTTTAATACACTCTTTCATACAGAGCTCTGGTTTTTTGGGACACGTGTCACATTGATATATTGTGTCCTCCCTTATCCCCCTCTTATATCAGACTTTGCACCTCTTTTGACTTTTTCCCCTTCTTGCCAGTTTGGGGAACTTCTCCTGGAAAGTGTTGCCGCCCTGGTACGATGCGTGTGGCCTTGCTTCCAGAAGTACTGGGTGCCCACTTCTTGGTCCCTAAAGATTAAGTTCTTGATAACCACCTCTTGAAATTCCAGAAAAGTTACCGTCTGGCCTGCACATCGACGTAGCACCGTCTGGCCTGCACATTGATGTAGCACGTCCGCATTGTACAATGCCATCTGTATGATGTGCCCGGCCAGCTTCTTATACCACACCGCATGGCGCTGTAGGGCTTCAGGACTTGATCTGACAAGTCCACCCCTCCCATGTACCTATTGTAGTCCAGGATGTGGTCTGTTTGGGGGTCTCTATACTGGTACCTCGTACAGGTACATGGGTACTGGTGTGGCCATGTATTGTTGTCAATGGGATGGTTACCATGACGGAATAGTACGTCACTGAGCGTTAAGGGGTTAAAGTGTGTTCAGCTCTGGCCAGCTCAGTGCAACATATTGTATTATTAATTTAAGTTTTTCCGTTAATATGTGAATAAAAAAACAAAAATACTGAAAATACGAATAAGAAACTTCTGAATAAGAAACCAACTTCAGCATGGTCATGTATAGTGATATCATGTATGTGTCTCTATGTACACACACTGTGGAGGACATACTGTATTGGCACACAAACAACTTGAGCTTCTTTTTGTCAGTCTTTCTTCATATTCCTCAGAATGTCACACAGCAGTAAGAATATGGCGCAAACCAGGGTTGTCACGATACCAGAATTTGGATTTCGATACTGATACTTCATGTAGTATTGCGATACTCGATACCAAAACGATACTTTGCCAACAATAAAAAGCAAAGTTCTTCCATTTTCTGATGTAAGGCACGAGGTGTGATGAATTTTGAACCTCCATGTGCCTCACATTAATAGTCATTAACCCCATCATGTTCCTCAGTCATAATGGACAACATTGGGTAAATGTGTGAGGTACATGATGGGGTTAATTAGTATTAATGTGAGGCACATGGAGGTTCAAAATTCATAACACCTCACATTAATAAGTAAAGGAAAGCAGTTGTTATTTTATAACCGCGTAAACATCATAAACTACGCTATAAATTTGTTTTTAAGGTCGCGACGATACCAAATATGTGTATATTTTAATATTTATTATAAAAAAGTGTGTTTTAACATAAGTTGTTGTTTTTTTTTAAACTTTAATGCACTGGCATATATCTATATACTGATAGTAATCCACTGGCATATACCTATATACTGATAGTAAGGCACTGGCATATATCTATATACTGATAGTAAGGCACTGGCATATATCTATATACTGATAGTAATGCACTGGCATATATCTATATACTGATAGTAATGCACTGGCATATATCTATATACTGATAGTAATGCACTGGCATATATCTATATACTGATAGTAATGCACTGGCATATATCTATATACTGATAGTAAGGCACTGGCATATATCTATATACTGATAGTAAGGCACTGGCATATATCTATATACTGATAGTAATGCACTGGCATATCTATATACTCATAGTAATGCACTGGCATATATCTATATACTGATAGTAATGCACTGGCATATATCTATATACTGATAGTAAGGCACTGGCATATATCTATATACTGATAGTAATGCACTGGCATATATCTATATACTGATAGTACACAGGCACTGTCATATATCTATATACTGATAGTAAGGCACTGGCATATATCTATATACTGATAGTAATGCACTGGCATATATCTATATACTGATAGTAATGCACTGGCATATATCTATATACTGATAGTAATGCACTGGCATATATCTATATACTGATAGTACACAGGCACTGTCATATATCTATATACTGATAGTAAGGCACTGGCATATATCTATATACTGATAGTACACAGGCAGTTGTTAGGACGTACCAAACTGTTGACGCAACAACTGAGCCAAAATATATTAGACTGAAATGCGTATTGGGTTTGTCAACCGATACCCGCCGTCCAGTGATATATCCAGTTTCGAATCATGTTTTATTGCTATATCAAGAGAGGAATAAGGCCCTGTTCACACAGAGTTTTTTGCAGCGGCTTTTGCCGCGGAAACCACGGCAAAAAACGGCCATTGATTTTAATGGGAGGTGGAGGCGTTTTTTTACCGCAAGCAAAAAAAAACGCTTGTGGGAAAAAGACGCGACATGCCCTATCTTGAGGTGTTTTCTGCCTAGAAAATCCCCATTAAAATCAATGGGAGATGGAAATAAACGCGTTTTTTTACGTGTTTTTGTGCTGCGATTTTTTTTTTTTACACGTTTTTCGGCAAAAAACCGCTCGCGGTTATTCCATCTTTCTGTTGGAGAGATAGCTAAAGAAAAAAAAAGCCTGAAAAAAACGCTTGTGGTGCAAAACGACTTTAAAAAAACCGGGGCTGATTTTTCCAGGCAGAGTTTTCTGCATGCAAAAAACTCCATGTGAACATACCCACACACGCTGGTATGTCAAAATACTCCTCTGAGGTTTATTCCCAAACGTAATTACAATAAGGCCCTTTTCACACGACAGGCTTTCCCGGCCTTGTGACAGTCGTTCAAAGAATGTCCGTCACACAGCTGCAGTAGGAACAATAGACCCCAAATGGGGCTATTCACAGGACGATTTTTTGACGGCCTGGGAGACCGGGCTGTCAAAAAATGGGACATGCCCAATTTTCGGCCGTCCGGTTCCCATAGAAGTCTATGGGGCCAGGTAATACACGGCCATGAATGTGCTCCAATTGACGGCCATGTCTTCCGTCGCACCTCTCTCATCCTCACAGTGCGAAGTGCATGTGAGGAGGAGGGTATTTTTTTGCTCCCTGTAGCAGTGGAATCCCCAATCCCCGGCCACAGCTTCAGCAATGCTGTGGCCGGGGATTGGGGATTCCACTCCTGGGGAAGTCCCTGACTTCTCTGTCCATATATGGACACAGTGACGTCAGAGATTTCTGAAGCGGAATCCCCGGCGATGTGGCCGGGGATTCCGCTCCAGGAGAAGTCCCTGACTTCACTGTCCATATATGGACACAGTGACGTCAGGGACTTCTGAAGCGGAATCCCCAGCACTGTGGCACTACCTAAAAGTGGGTCTGCGTGGCACTACCTACAGGGTGGGGCTGTGTGGCACTACCTACAGGGGGGCTGTGGCAGTATGTACAGAGGGCAATGTGTGTGGCAAAAAATGTACAAATAAAATTCATCCGATTTTTAAAACGGACCGGGAAAAAAACGGATGCAAAATCTGAAAAACGGCCGACACTCGGACCCTGTCGTGTGAATAGTCTAATATCATTCAAAAGGGGCGTAGGCTTAAGGTTGGTTAACCAATCAGAGGCAATGTAACAATATTTCTAATTCAGCCAATTACAGACATACATTTCAAATGCATTATTATAATTCTTCATGCGTCAGGTTTGCAGGTGGCTTATCTCTCTTGGCAAGGATATAATAGATCGTTCTTTTAAGGCCCTGTTCACACGGAGTTTTTTGCAGGAGGAAAATTCCTCCTGTAAAAACTGACCCTGGAGGTTTTCATGTTTGATGTGGTTTTTGACGTCGTTTTTGAGGCGGTTTTCCAGGCGGTTTTTCAGGCTGTTTTTGCCGAGGTTTTCACACGCATGAGGCTGGGTTCACACAACCATGTTACGTCCATAATGTACGGAACGTATTTCGGCCGGAAGACCCGGACCGAAGACAGTGCAGGGAGCCGGGCTCCTAGCATCATAGTGATGTACGACGCTAGGAGTCCCTGCCTCTGCGTGGAACTACTGTCCCGTACTGTAATCATGATTACAGTACGGGACAGTTGTCCTGCAGCGAGGCAGGGACTCCTAGCGTCGTACATCACTATGATGCTAGGAGCCCGGCTCCCTGCACTGTCTTCGGCCCGGGTCTTCCGGCTGAAATACGTTCCGTACATTACGGACGTAACATGGTCGTGTGAACCCAGCCTGACATCCTTCTGTCAACGGATCTGTCACCATTGAAATGAATGGTGATGCAAACGGAACTTACTTCACACTTGCCTTTCCGTTGAGGGGTTCCCCTGACTGAAAGCACCGACGGAACCCCTCAGCAGAAACCACGCTGATGTGAACAGGCCCACATTAAAAAAAACATTGTTTTCTGTTTGCATCATCATTGACTTCAATGCTGATGGATCCGTTGCTAATGGGATTCCCTACACTGCGGTATTGGTTCAGTCGAAACGACAGAACCCTTTGCACAACGGGGACAAACAGAAACCATTAGCAACGGATCTGTCACCACTTCACACTTGCCTTTCCGTTGAGGGGTTCCCCTGACTGAAAGCACCGACGGAACCCCTCAGCGGAAACCACGCTGATGTGAACAGGCCCACATTAAAAAAAAAAGTATACTTCTTGAATCAATTTCCCAACATCAATGTCCATTCGGTGGTACACCTCTGCTGTCGTCATTTCTGTTCCTGAAATGTTAAAAAAAAATAAAAAAGAGATGACATACATGAACAACTGCATAACAAAATTAAAAAATTTCAAAAAAAAAAATTGAAAAACAAAATCAAAAAAAAAAATTAAAAAAAAAAATGCACAGCTCCATACATGTATAGCATGTATGGAACATAGGAGCAATTGCACTTACTTGTATTCGATTTGGATGCAGGACTTCGGTTTTCTGTATCCCTGAGTTCTGTCCACGATGTTTTTCAGGCTCCACGAGCAGACAGGAAATGACAGCCCCTTGCTGGGCTGGACTAGCAGCAGGAGACGACTCCTGCAAAACACTCGGCAATATACTCGTCAGAAAACACCTCACTAGTTCGAGGTGTTTTTTGACGTGTCCCCATTGCTTTCAATGCGGTTTTGGACGCGGAAACCGCATCAAGAAGGGTCGTGTCCCTTCTTTTTGCCGCGAGGCGTTTTTTTTACTCGCGGTAAAAAAACGCCTCCGTCTCCCATTGAAATCAATGGGAGTCATTTTGGGTCGTTTTTGGCGCGTTTTCCGACGCGTTTTCCGCGTCAAAAAACGTGTCAAAAAACTCCGTGTGAACAGGGCCTAAGATGGGGGAGACATTCTCACATACATACGTGAATGTGTCTCCCTCTCCCATCTCGCTCCCTCCCTTTCCTTCTTTCCAAGCTTTGCATGGGAACCAAGGTCAAAGATAAGTTAACTTAGAAACATACAAACTTGTCTTAAAGGAGCAATGACTTTCTTATTCACTACAAAAGAACCAAGATGGAGACTCTAGACAAGATGGCCGCTGCTCAAAATGGATTCATTTAAACATTATTTTAATCACTTTCACACTTACTATGCCCTAAAAACAGGAAATATGGTCAGACACTCCTGGTGTCCTTCAATGGACCCTGGGCTGTCTGCCCATATATGCTATGTCCCTAGATCACGTCACAGGGATTCCGTGTGACTCGATCCAAAGGGCATCCCCCTTCTCATTTTTCCCTTGAATGCTGCAGTCAGCTTTGATCGCAGCATTCAGGGGAACAGCGGCGGAGATGAGAGGTTTTTCTGATCTCCACCGTTAGAGTTTGTGTAATACAATCATTGCCCCCTTTCCTGAGAATAAGTGTGCGCGCGGTCAGCTAATGAGCGGCAGCGCAGGCACTGAAGACAGAACATGGGGGTGTTTTGTAGTCCGCCCGCCATGTTCTGTCTTCAGTGCCGGTGCTAATTAGTGCAGCGTTGGTCGCATCACATCATGCGGACCGCCCACACTTGTCAGGATCGGGGCAATGGCTGTATTACACAGCCGCAGCCCCGCTCTAACAACATTCATGTGTTACAATACCGAGCTGTGCGGCCACACAGCTTAGTATCGAAATACATGAATTAACGGTATTGAACCCGTTTGAGGGCGCACGGCATCGAAACCGTATCGAAATTTTGATACATTGTGCAACCCTAGCGCAAACTGTGGAACTGTCAGGTACGAATCCATAGTTACCAGTCTAGCCCCTCATTCTTCTGCCTCATTTCTCATTGTGAAGGAACGGAGCATCACTTTCACTCATGTTATATAACATGTTCATTTTTTAGTAGGGGTTGTTACAGTTGCAGAAATACCAATTATGTATTGTTTTTGTTTTTTTTACTTTAGTTTTTTTTTTTCTATAAATATTACTGAACTTTTTTTTAATCATTTGGTTTTAGTCTCACTACAAGGGTCTAAGCGTGCCGGTGCCTTTTATGAAGAATAAATCTGAATCTGTTCCTTCTCTTGTAGACATACAGATATGAGGCATAAAAGCGCAATCAGAACTCTAATGGACGTGGTCCCGGGGAAGCGGAGATTCGGCATCTACCGCTTCTTACCTTTCTTCTTTGTCCTCGGAGGGGCCATGGAATGGTTTATGATCAATGTTCGAATTGGCAAAGAAACATTTTGTAAGTCCCCCGGTCTTCCTGTCCGTTCGTCCCCACATCATCTTGTGCTTCGGTCACATTACTCCGGTTGGTTCTTCACTTTAAGAACCTTGTATTTTTATCTCTGTATTTTTGGACCATGCATGCCTCAGTTTAATAACCACCGCTATATTGGGCTATTTCAAAGGTCACTTGTGTGGGGTTCAGGTTTTATGAGTTTTAGTTTCTTCGGGTCATTCGCCACATTACAAAACATGTCTCCACATTCTCCTGAAATGGGACGGTTTCACTCTCAGATTAGTAATAAAAGATGGGAAAAATAATAAGAAAATATAAAACATGGGGCCGACTTTGATTCAAGAAGTAGAGCTTTATAATTAGAAGCTGTAGAGAATGGATAATGAGTTATATGTGCCTGTGGATATGACAGATCCCCGCAGCATCTGACAATTCTGAATGGTAAAGTTCGTGGAAGGCGTCTTATGTATGGGCAGTCGGGAAGGTATTTAATTAGTGATACACTTAAAAAGCAAAAATGGCACACAGTGGCGCAGCATTGGGCATCATCCCATGACAAATTGAAACGGTGTACAAATATTTGGTTACACTCAACTGTCTGTCATAATCGGAGCACGACATCCTAGTTGACCTTGTAGTATGATGGTGAAATCCGGGGAGCGGCAGGCCACGGATCTATCTGGGTAAAAATAACTGTCCCAGCTGGAACAATAGTATAAGAAGCAGAGTTGCTTTTTATTCTACTATCAGTATTTAATTAGTGTTAGGGTTTGTGCACACAACCTGTTTTCGGCCATTTTTCGGGCCGTAAACGTCTCGAAAAACAGCTGAAAAATCGGAAGCGGAACGCCTACAAACATCTGCCCATCGATTTCAATGGCAAATACGGCATTCTGTTCCGACTGGCGTTTTTTTACGCCTCATTTTTTAAAACCGCAACGTAAAAAGACGCCCGTGAAAAAGAAGTGCATGTCACTTCTTGAGCCGTTTTTGGAGCCATTTTTCATTGACTATATAGAAAAACAGCTCCAAAAACGGCCGTAAAAAACGCGAGTTGATTAAAAAACGTCTGAAAATCAGGAGCTGTTTTCCCTTGAAAACCGCTCCGTATTTTCAGATATTTTTTAGCTAAGCGTGTGCACATACCCTCACATTGATTGCTCTGACACTCCATCTTCTTAAAAGTCATGTTTCTGTAAACCCAAGTGGAGAAGAGATATAGTAACAAGAGTTTTTTAAATGTATTCAGGCAATAAGGGTAAGGCCACACGTTGCGTTTATTGACAATCTAAAGCATTTACAGTAGCAGCAAAGTGGATGAGATTTTAACAAATCTCATATTCATGCTGCCGGAAAAAACTGCAGAATAGACATGCGGAAATTTGACCTGCAGTATGGAATTTCAATCTGCAGCATGTCAATATACGCAACGTATGTTTTTACCCTACTACAAATTCATATAAATGAAACAATTAAGTACCACAAAATGATGGCTGAACCATCTGCAACTTGTCCTGCAAAAAAACATGGCCTCATGAAGCTAGGTCAATGTAAAAGTAATGGCTGGGGAATGGAAATGCCCAGTTGTCAATTTAGAGAGCTACTTTTGTCCTTTAAAGGGGTTGTTTCATGAGAACAACCCCCTTCCATATGTCCTATTAGGGGCTCTGGCACTACTCGAGTCGTCGATGTATTACGTGTCTGGCTGGCGGCAGCTTCGCCCGCCAGAATCGTCTGTTTTCCGGGGGTGCTAAGTATGGACCCGTTGCGATCAATCCAATCTCAAAAAGTTTGTTTGTGATGACACAGCCCCTGTAATAAAACTATGAGCATCAAGACCACATCATCATATGATGTTTTGGACGTTTTAGTGGTACGGCTTTCTAACTACCAGCACCTAGATACAAACCTTACTAGTTTATCCAGGCTATACATGATTTTTACAGTCCATTTCAGCATTGCCGTTAGTATACTACCATCAAATATGTTTTTAATATTCATTTATTCTTTTATAATATATATTTTTTAGATGATGTGTACAGAAGACGCCAGTCAGAGAGACAGTATGAAGAAAGATCCTCCCGGACCATAAAAGACCAACCCTGATACCTCACGTCGGATAAACCATGAATGAAAATAAATATTTATTTTGTATTAATCTTGCTATGGGAGTGTTTAAAAAAGTATATGTGTTGCGTGTGTGTATATACCAGGGGGTCCACTAGTCTACCACATCTGTTTGCTAGTGCTTAGAGCCACGTTAGAGCAGCTCTCGGCACTGCAGGGCTTGGTAGATGCTCATTAATTTTAATGGATACCCCTCTATGTTTCGTGGTTCCCACAGCAGAAAAAAAATCATCGGGAATTATTTAGCGGTAGGACTCTCCATATGGGAAGGGTTTTTAAACTTCTTAACTCCTCCTGCTGTTAGTAACAGATAGGCTTCCTGCGTAATGGTGGGAGAAAACTTGGTTCTTCACCATTATCATTGTTAACGTTGACTATAGTGTTCAATAAAGTGGGCTACCTCTCCGACGTCCCTCAGAAATAACTGGGATTAGGCCGCCCCGGGTCCTATGGCATAAACATTTGCCATAAAATATACAATACAAAATCTATAAAAGTTCAAACAAAAACACAAACATTCATACACAAATACTGTCGTTTTCTATCACTCAAACGATTTTCCAAGTTGGGATGATTCAACACTTTCATTGTATCTCAAAGGAAATTTTCTACTGCAGCGGTCTCAAACCTGTTGCTCTCCAGCTGTTGCAGAAATAAAACCCTGAAGATGCCCTGTCCGCCACAGGGGGTGCTGGAGTTGTAATTCAGCAATGGCTGGAGAGCCACAGGTTTTGAAACCACTGCCGTAGTGAATGTGCGCTAGGGGGAATATTTATCAATAGAGTGGAGGGCAAATATATCAAAATGACCCACACTAAATAATACATTGGCTTCTCATAAACAAACATCACACAACTTTTTTGTGGGAGCCCAGCCTAATAGTCCAAATTGAAGCTGTAGAAAAACAAATTTTCTTCCATATTTTCTTAGACAGCATTTTCAATTATGTAACCTGTTCTGTTATTGTACACCAAAGTTCTGCCAATAAACTTGTGATGAGCCATAGTCTTGCTAGAGCCTAAGCTCTGTAGTTATCATTAGGGTGCCACCTTTTCTACTTAAAAATACTGTCCAGCTGTAGATGTGCCGATTTTACACAAATTTTGCCCAAAAAAAGCCACAAAATCTGATGAACCATCGGAGGTCCGAAATTACGCCAGTTTGGAAGCAGCCTAAGTGTGAGTTGCCGCTAAGGTGCGGGAGCCTTTAGACAGATCATGACTTTCTAACTCAGTCAAGAGCGGAGGTCGGAGGAGGATACTGACTATGGGCTGCTCAGGCACGCCGTGTGTGCACATGTCCCTCTGAATGTGAGTGTATCTGCCTTGCCCGCTGCAATCTCTCACCAGTGCCAATGCCACACTTGACCTAGTTCTGCCGCTGCTGACGTTCCTGGGGTAGGCAGGCCTATTAAAGGAGAAATATAAAATACAAATAAGAAGTATTCTGACCGCGCACACACTTTTTTAATATGCAAAAATAACATCTTATGACTAAGGCCTTAGGCACATGGCAGGTCGGCCAATGGATTTATATGAAATGTATGACCAAATGTGGCTACACCGGCGATCAGCTGATAGAAGCCAACTGATCGCCTTCTCTAACATCCGATTATATTTCTACTTCATTGTTGTCAATATGTTGGTAAACTCAACAAGGTAACATTTGAGAATAAGATCATTTTCTCACGTCAGTATTTTGGTCGGTATTTTGCTTCAGTATTTGTAAGCCAAAACCAGGAGTGGCTCCAAAACATGGAAGAGATGCAAATCCTGTCATTATATTTTTTTCTATGTATAGGTTCTACTCCTCATATTGACTTACAAATACTAATGCAAAATACTGCAGCGTAAAAGTAGCCTAATAAAATCACCCAGTTCTTTGAGTTTTCAATGCTTGTGTCTATTGTTGAGTTGATTTTTCCGAAAGTGCCAGTGACGTATTAGCACGACCCCCCCCCACCCCCTGCCAGCACCCAGGGTACATACCCCACCAGCATCTCACTTCCCTAGTTCTGGGTTAAACTAGACCTCTCTTGATATGTGAGGGGATCCGGAAGGAGAAGCGAAGCGGTGAGATGGGTAAATTTTTTCTTACTCCCTGCCACCACTATTGATACGCCACTATTTGGGATTTACCACTTAATAAATGTATCGCATCTTACGGCTTTGAGCTGTTTAATAAGACGTATGAAACGCCAGTCTTAGGCCCCATGCACACGACCGTAAAAACTGCCGTAATTACGGGCCCATGGACTTCTATTGGCCACGGGTACCTCCCCGTATGCTTACGGGAAGGTGCCCGTGCCGTTGAAAAATATAGAACATGTCCTATTTCAGGCCGTAATTACGGCACGGGCAGGTCCATAGAAGTCTAATTACGGGAGCGTTGCTAGGCGACGTCAGTGAATAGTCACTGTCCAGGGTGCTGAAAGAGTTAAGCGATCGGCAGTAACTCTTTCAGCACCCTGGACAGAAACTACCGATCACAATATAGTTCAACCTGTAAAAAAAACGTTCATACTTACCCAGAACTCCCTGCTACTTCCTCCAGTCCGGCCTCCCGGGATGACGTTTCAGCCCATGTGACCGCTGCAGCCAATCACAGGCCAATCACTGGCTGCAGCGGTCACATGGACTGCCGCGTCATCCAGAGGGTCGGACTGGATGTCGAAAGAGGGACGCGTCACCAAGACAACGGCTGGGTAAGTATGAATTTCTTTTACTTTTACTACGGAAAGGGCTGTCCCTTCTCTCTATCCTGCACTGATAGAGAGAAGGGGCTGCCGATTAGTGCAGTGCAATTTTGCAGCGAAAATGTGTCCGTAAATACGGGTGGAATACTGGTCGAATACGTGTGACCAAGGACCCGTATTTACGCCAGTATATACGGGTGGACAAAAATACGGACGTGTGCATGAGGCCTTAATAAGGGAATATTCACATGGCGTCTATGTGAAGTAGAAAAATACGAGGCTGTTTTCAAGTGAAATCAGCCTCTAAAAAACAGGCGTTTTTGGGCCATATTTGCTGAACGTTTTTGAAGTGATTCTTCAGTGTTTTTTGTCCATAGGAAATCGTCTCAAGAAGTGACATGCATTTATTTTTTTAAAAAGTGGCGTAAAATTACGCCTTGTATGCACTACCCAGCTTTTAACCATTGAAAACAATTGTAAGGTATTTGCAGGTGTTTTCAAGACATATTTCCGAACGTAATGCGACAGTTTTATGCTCCGAAATACACCTGAATTTTTTTTGGGGAAACATACCCTAAATCTCCCCTGCATCTCCAATAAGTTTGAAAGTTATTTGAGAAAAATTAGCAAATTCATTTCTATGTTGTGACAATATAACATGGAATAGATTTTTATGACTGTTGCTAAATGTTGTTTTATGACAGCAATATAGAAGATCTGACAACATCACTGGTACCTCGCTGAAAAACAATGTGCTCGGTTAGGTCTCTTTTGCATGGCAGTATCTGGTCAGGATTCTGCATCAGGAAGCCAAATCCAGGAGTGGGTCCATAACATGGAAGAGGTACCTATCTTCCCATAAGGGTAAGTTCACACGTAGCATAAATACTGCAGATTTTCCACAACTGATTTTATTGCGGAAAATCTGCAGCATAATACAGTAGCAGAGTGGATGAGATTTGAACCAATCTCGTTCACATGCTGCATGGGGCATTATGCTGTATGGGGGAAATTTGTTTGGGCATTATACTGCATGGAGGCATCTGGGAGGGCATTATACTGCATGGGAGAATGTGGGCATTATACTCTATGTGGGCATCTGTGTTGGCTTTATACTGTATGGGAGCATCTATGGGGGCATTATACTGTATGGTGGCAGCTATTTGGCATTATTCTGTGTGCAGTGGTGGATTAAGTAGACCATAGGCCCTTGGCTGTTACCCAAACTTGGGGCCCCCCTTCCGCACTGCCGCCCCGTAACTTTTGTTAACACTACCTTTTTGTGCAAGTATTAACGAATGGGTGTTACGATTCCCCTTGTCACAGGGCTGTGTCCCTACATACTGACAGTATCACACTGTGCAGGGACACATCCTCCTGACAAGGGGAATGGTAACACGCATTTGTCTATCAGTCCTGGACTGTACAAAGACTTTTTGTGAAATACAAGGATATCCTATAATAAACATGTCAGGAGAGGTGACAGATTCTTTATTTCCACACCTATAAGCGAAAATAAAATTATCATGCTGCCACACACTGTGCCCCTAAATATAATAGCACGATATGATAGCACCAAACACTGCTCGATATAATACCATACAAGCATCACATACACACAGCCCATGTAGATATCACACACCCCCATAGATAGCCCCACACACATCCCCCCGTAGAGAGCGTTACACACATAGCCCTGTAGATAGCGTCACACACACCCTCCCTGTAGATATCACACATTCCCCCTATAGGTAGCACCACACACATCCCCCCCCCCCGTAGAGAGCGTTACACACAGCTCCTCCCTCTTGTACATAGCGCCACACACATACTACCGGGAATAGTGCTACACAGCCCTCCCCCTTGTACAGTGTCACAGAGCGCTCCGCGCTTGTATATAGTGCCACACACTGCTTTCCCCTTGTATATAGGGTCACACAGCACTCCCCCTCCCTTGTATATAGGGCCACACAGCACTCCCCCTCCCTTGTATATAGGGCCACACAGCACTCCCCCCTCCCTTGTATATAGGGCCACACAGCACTCCACCCTCCCTTTTATATAGAGTCACACAGCACTCCCCCCCTCTCTTGTATATACGGCCACACAGCACTCCCCCCTTGTATATAGTGTCATAGAGAACCCCCCCTTGTATATAGTATCACGGAGAACTTCCTCCCCTTGTATATAGGGCCATACAGCGCTACCCCCCCTAAAAAAAAATATATATTTACTTCTCTTGCCCCATTCCCGCGACGGCTGCTCCGACCAGACGCATGCGCATCCCTCGGACGGGACGCGACGCATGTGCAGACCGGCATGATGCAGTACGTCATCACATCGGCGTGTGCAGGGAGTCTTCCCAGCGCCTTATAAGCTGCAGACCTAACGTGACCTGCAGCCTATAATATTCATTTGTATCTGAGTCCTGATGACTCAGATACCAGTGAATGTGGCTGCCGCTAGTATGGGGGCCCCCGCCGGTGCTAGTGACGCCACTGGGCATGAGGGGGGCCATGCGGTCATGTGCGGTTCGGGCGGCCATGGACACCTGGGGACCTCGAGCGGCCGCCCAAACCACCCTAATGATGATCCGCCACTGACTGTGTGGGAGGCACTATCGTAGCATGATACTGTGAGTGCTAAACCGGGTGTGTATGGGCAGGGATTGGCTTAAAAGAAAGAGGTGTGGTTTAAAAGAAAAAAATTGTGCTGCATCGGTTGTCCCTCTTTGTGGTACTTAAAAGTTGGGAGGTATGTACTTTTAACTGGTTGCCGACACAGGACGAGAATGCTGGTCCTGAGCGGCGAGCACTTCGCGCATTAGGACGAGCATTCTCGTCCCGTGTGACAGCCGTCTCTGCGGGCGATCGAGAGCGGGGCAACGGCTGTAATACACAGCCACGGCCCCGCTCTGACAGCGGAGAGGAGAGAAACATCTTCTCCCCGCCGTTAACCCCTTGAATGCCAGGATCAAAGCTGATCGCGGCGTTCAAGGAGAGGGGCCTGCACTTTGATCGCGTCACAGAAAATAACTGACGCGATCAAAGCCCACAACTCGTACGGCCAGACAGCCGAGGGTCCATTGAAGGACCCCAGGGCTGTCCGAACATATTTCCTGTTGTTAGGGCATACTGAGGTATGCCCTAACAACTGCCTGTGTACGATCAGTAACAGGCTAATGTACTGGCATATAGATCTATGCCAGTACATTACAGTTACAAAATCAAATGATAAATCCCTTTATGGGATTAAAAAAAAAAGTTAAATGAATGTAAAAAAAAAATAATGATAAATAAATAACTAAAAAGTAAATAAAATACACAGAAACACACATTTTTTTTATAATAAATAAACTTTTTAAAATATAAGTCCCAAAACATGAAATAATATAGACATATTTGGTATCGCCACGACCGTAACAACCTGTACTACAAATGTATACCATTATTTATGATGATCGGTGTAAAAAAATAAATAATTAAAACTGCAGCGGAACTGCTTTTTTTCTGCATTTTCACCAAAATAAAAATGTATAGAAATTAAACGATAATGTATTTGTACCAAAAAATGGTACCTACATAAAGTACAACTCGTCCCGCAAAAACAAAGTCTCATACAACTACGTCGTAGAAAAAATAAGAGTTATGAGCGTCGGGATGCAAAGAGGGGAAATGTAAAAAAATAGTTCTGTCCTCAAGGCCAAAATTGGCGTGTCCTTAAGGGGTTAAGGCTCTGTTCACATCTGCGTTGGGGTCCCGTTCTGATGTTCCGTCAGCGCTTTCCGTCAGAACGGGACCCTGACCCTGATTTCAATGGGGACGGATCCGGTGCCCATGGTTTACGTTTGTCTCTCTTGTGCATCGGACCCATCGTTTTGCCGGAAGCAAGCGTCTGTTTTCAGTGTCCCGGTTCAGTGTCCCTTTCGGAAAGCTCAGACAGAACATCAGAACGGGACCGTAACGCAGATGTGAACAAAGCCTTATCTGTTTATTTTACACTGTCGGTTTTGGCTTATAAATACTGACCAAATTACTGCGGTGTGAGGGTGGCCCTAGGCTTTATTCACACACTGCGGCCAGGGAGAATTGTATGTTTTGCTGTGGACTTACTATTGAAGGGAATTAATAAAATCCGATTTATTCGAGTAATAAGTGCAAACATTTTAAGGCAGGCTGCGCTTTTTCATAAATGCCTTATAGGTCTCGTTTCAGGCTGGGCATACACATTTATCTGCCGGCCGAGCATGCGTTTATTTCATATATAAGAGATTTGACATAACATGCATGGGGCGTGGTTAAAAATGATTGATAAGCAGCATTTATTGCATACACACATACGTTTATTATTACTTTTTCATTTCTGAGGTATTCTATTTTCATTATGTTTCAATCTATTGCTCATTATTTTGCAGACTATTTCTTTTTTTGGCACTGAGTTTACCTGTAGTTTCCCAACCCACCACTAGGGGCGCATCGCCTTCCCTGACTCTACACGAATTACCGCAGCACAATGTCTGCTGTCTGTACCCGTGGAAGGTGGGGGGCTGCGGGGTGCAGTCGGGTGCTAAGTGCCAGGCTTAGCACTCCCCCTCACCAGCAGCAGCCTGGCACTGAATGTGGGACAACCGGAGTGGAGCAAAGTGCACCGGACGAAGTGGACAACAAAGCCCAGCTGTGGAGCCGCTACCATGAAATGAAAAAGCTGGTGTATGGTAAATGCGGGGGTCGTAGTTTTGAGGGCACGGGAGGCTCGCGCCAGGTGATGTGCAGAAACAGGTGTCTGTGTGGGGGGAGGGGTGGGCATATTGAATGGCACGGGGGGTATGGAGGGTGACTGCGCTGTAGAGCTGTGTGCATGTGTGTGACAGCTAATGACCCTGATCAGTAACAGCCATGATTCCTGTCATTGCCTTTACATCTGTGATAGTCTGTGGCTAATAATAAGTATAAGTGATAGTCGCTGCGTCATATTCCTGTCACTAGTGATTATTGTAGAATTGAAGATAAATTTCCTGTGAGTTTCCCGCCTGTGGTGTCACCAGCGATTCCATCTGAAAGGAAATATTAGTATTTTCCATAAGTCTTTTTCTTCTGTCAAGTTGAAAGATTTTTTAGGCCTTTTCTGATTTTCTATCTGTTTTTGGGGAAAATGAATGTCAGCTAATATGGCGGCTATCACAGCGATTTCATGTGTAGAGGGATGGGTCACTTGATAAGTAGCGCTATTTGCCATTCAGCAGTCTGGAAAGCTGGGTGACACACCTTATGGGCATTGTAATGACATTGGCAGCCATTTATTGTTGGCACCTTTAAAGGAATTGTCCAGTTTGAGGCTCCATGCACACGACCGTATATTTTACCTCCCGTAAATACGGGTCCTTTGTCATCCGTATTCCACCCGTATTTACGGACCCGCAAAAGAAGGGAGGCTGGAAATGATGTCACATGATCGCTCATACGCCATTTTCTCTGCTTCTCCTTATTCAAAAATTTCAATCCCCTGACATCGCCTAGCAACGCTCCCGTAATTACAGGAGCCCCATAGACTTCTATGGGCCTGCCCTTGCCGTAATGACGGCCTGAAATAAGACATGTTCTATATTTTTCAACGGCACGGGCACCTTCCCGGGAAGGTACTAGTGTCCAATAGAAGTCCATGGGCCCGTAATTACAGGCGCTTTTACGGTCGTGTGCATGGGGCCTTAGTCAATTAATGTTATGTTTTTGTATAATTAAAAGCAGGGGCGTAACTAGAAAAGACTGAGCCCCATAGCAAACTTTTGACTGGACACCCCCCCTCCCCTGGGTGACACACACCCCAACCTTGTAGATAGTGCCCCCCCTGTAGATTGTGCCACGCAGCCCCCCCTGTAGATTGTGCCACGCAGCCCCCCCTGTAGATTGTGCCACGCAGCCCCCCCTGTAGATTGTGCCACGCAGCCCCCCCTGTAGATTGTGCCACGCAGCCCCCCCTGTAGATTGTGCCACGCAGCCCCCCCTGTAGATTGTGCCACGCAGCCCCCCCTGTAGATTGTGCCACGCAGCCCCCCCTGTAGATTGTGCCACGCAGCCCCCCCTCCGTCGGTTGTGCCACACAGCCCCCCCTCCGTCGGTTGTGCCACACAGCCCCCCCTCCGTCGGTTGTGCCACACAGCCCCCCCTCCGTCGGTTGTGCCACACAGCCCCCCCTCCGTCGGTTGTGCCACACAGCCCCCCCTCCGTCGGTTGTGCCACACAGCCCCCCCTCCGTCGGTTGTGCCACACAGCCCCCCCTCCGTCGTTTGTGCCACACAGCCCCCCTCCGTCGGTTGTGCCACACAGCCCCCCCTGTCGATTGTGCCACACAGCCCCCCCCTGTCGATTGTGCCACACAGCCCCCCCCCCCCCCGGTCGATTGTGCCACACAGCCCCCCCCCCCCGGTCGATTGTGCCATACAGCCCCCCTGTAGACAGTGCCACACAGCCCCTCCCCCATAGATAGTGCCATACCTCCCTCGAGTGCAGTGTTCGGCTATTTCCGGCACTGCCATAGAGAATGAATGGAGCAGCGTTGCGCATGAGTCACATGCCGCGCCGTTCAAATAAGGGGTACGGTTCTCGTGAACGGTGGGGGTCCCAGCTGTTGGACAGGGGGTAACTTGTTGTAACCGGAATACCCCTTTAAGGACTGTTGATTTATGATGCGTTTAAAGAAATTAAAAGTATTTATTGAGATATGAATGTTCTGTTGTGGGAACTTTTGTCTAAATGTGACCAAGTCTTTGTGTTTATTACAGCCAAACGAACTGCGCATTAAAACAGCAATAGTCTCAAGATAACATTTTTAAGATTTTCACAGCGGATTTACTGAACATTTGCCGTGGAAAAACCGTGCCACAACTGAACCCACCATTATATAAACACTTCCCATAGGCCACATTGGGGGGTAATAAAAAAAACCTGCTAAAAGCAATCACACGGGGTAAGATACGCGTACGAGTTTACTGTACGCTGCCAGATACTCCTGTTAGATTTGGCCATAACTTGCATTGTCTGACTGGATGACGTGGTGGGGAGGTCCGTGTGCGACTGGATTATAGCAGGTTCTTCTGCAGTCAGGTCTATCACGGAAGCGATGGTCATATGTATGGTTAGTTGTCACTTTATTTTATGTAGACAAAAACAACACAAAACAATTTTTGTTATTTTGCAGATCTTCTCCCTCCCGGTGTATGCAATATACTAAATCCAGCAACCATATGCTCCAACAATGAGATCTGTCTGGGAGACATTGAGATCTATGGATTTGATTATGATTATACTCTAGCACAGTATTCCGATATGTTACATAAGAAGATATTCACTACTGCCAGGGACATCCTGATACAACAGTACAAGGTGATGTGAAACTTAGTCTCGTCTGTTTGTTGTACTGTGTTCTCCCAAACTGCAGAGGCTCTAGGATGAGCTATAAACTTATAACACCAGGTTGTTTGTCAGCGCACTTAGGCCTAATTCACACTAGCGTGTTCGGTCCGTGATATACGGTCCGTATGTCGGCCGCATTTCTCGGACCGAACACACAGCAGGGATCCGGGCTCCTAGCATCATAGTTATCTAAGACGCTAGGTGACACTGCCTCGCTGCGGGACAACTGCCCTGTACTGTAATCCGCGTGGAATCCTTGGATGACGCTTCATCCTAGGTGAACACCGCTGACAGGCCGCTGTCTCCTGGGATGAAACGTCATCCCAGGAGGCCGGCCTGCTAGAAGTGCTGCATTTTCTGCAGCGGACATTTCGGTCGAAAAACCGTACCACAGTTTGGTGCGCTTTTTTGCCCATAATTCACTGTGGCGCACAGGGTGGATACGCTGCGTGCTATTAAGCAGTGTATCCGCCCTGTGTGAACTCAGCCTCACAGTCTGCAAGAAGAAATGAAGGGGAAGCAGCACTAGTATGAGCGCTGCGGCCCTTCAAAACAGCTGATACGCAGGGGTCCCGGGAGTCGGACCCAGAACTATCAGCTATTGATGGCCTATCCTGAGGATAGGCCATCAGTTTTTACTGGCTGGAAAAACCCTTTAAGGGCAACTCCTCCCAAAATTGCTTTTTTAGGTGTCTTACACACCCTAGTATTTCGGTCAGTATTTTGCATAAGTATGTATAAGCCAAAGCCAGGAGTGGTACCTACACAGATAACAATTATAAAGAAACATTTGCATGTTTTCTGTGTTTTGGATCCACTTCTAGTTTTGGTTTGCAAAATACTGATCGAAATACTGCCGTGTGAAAGAGACGGTAGGCAAGTTTTACAAGAGCGCAATACAAGCGTATTTTTGAACCTGTTTTACAGCCACATTTCCTAGACTGACCTTGGGTCGCATGATCTGAACTAACAGCATTGCAGATCACTAGGTGGCTGTTCGTACAGGCCATCAGACCTGAGGTCGGGCCAGGATTTGCAGCCGTAATACGGGCACAAAGATGGACTATTATGCTCCTGTGAGATTGGCCTAATACTGCATTATCTGCACCACATGTTCCTGGTAAAAAAAAGCTGACAGCCGTCTCATGACCCAACGAAACTGCTTGAAGGATGGTCCTATAGCTTCTAAAACCCAGATTTTTCCATAGGCACCAGCGATTTTAGGTGCCCATAGAAGTTGTCACTCCTCTACCCACACAGCAGAGAATGATAGAGGAGGAGCTGTTGGCCTGGTCAGAGACCTGCCCAAGGTGGATTGAGAGTGCGGAATGTCACTGGTAGTGGGCCAATTACCGCGCAGAAATGCCACGCATGTTTTACTGCAGATCCGTGTGTTTTTTTTTGCCGCACAACTTACAGGTGTAACACATTGAAACCATAGCCACACAGCACACTACCGGTACCATTCGTCACATGAGAATCAACCCTTAGGCTGGCTTCCCACATAGCGTAAATACTGCAGATTTTCTGCAACAGATTTAATTGCAGAAAATCTGCAGCATATCACAGTAGCAGCAAAGTGAATGAGATTCGATCAAATGTCATCCACATGCGTAAAAAACCTGTTGAAAAAACATTCATAAATTGACCTGCGGTGCGTTTTTTAGTCCAGAGCAGGTCAATTTATGTTGGGGAATCACTAGTTTTCTGTTGCGGGTTTTCCCCATTGAATTCAATGGGAAGGTAAAACCCGCAAATAAATAGCAGATGTTGCGATGTTTGCGGCGGAAAAGCTGAGATTCCGCCACAAATCTCACAAAAAAATAAATAAAAATTATACTTACCCAGAGCTCAGCTTCTGCGCCCAGCCCAACTTCCAGGGATGAAGTTTCATCCCAGGAGGTCGGGCTGCAGGACATCAGAGGGACGCGTCATCATGACTACTGGTAAGTATGACTTTTTTTTTTACCTGCTATTTTCCACAGCGAACTTTCCGCCCGAAAAACTGCACCATAATTTAGTGTGTTTTTTTTACCTGGAATTTCCTGCGGCGTCCAGGGTGGATACGCTTTGTGCTTTTACGCAGCGTTTCTGGCCTGTGTGAGCATACCCTTATAGGGTTTCAATTATCTTTTTTAAATCTTGGTACATTCATTTTGCTTTGTCCTATGTCCAATTCTAAATGAAAACGTAGACAAAGGAAATGTTACCTGTGCAAAGATCATGAGCTACCTCAGTATGTTGCATGGGCTACCATGTGAAAATATTCTTCATCTGTAACCACAATGTTTACGCAGCCCTAACTTTCCTCCTTTTCTAAGCATATGTGTCTAGTGAGCTGGCATGTATACTGTGTATAGAAGCTGTTTTTCCCTGTACCTCACATTAACCCACTCTCACCTGTATAAGAGAAGTTGCGATCCAAAGAAAGTAGTCAGGAATGACAAAGGTAAAGGCTATGTAAACCTTTGTAGCCTTTTTTTTTTTTTTTTTAAGGAAATATATGCGTAATGTGTTAAAGTAAATTTTTTAATTCACTTTTCTAAAATAAAATTCTGAACTTTTTGTGGTGCAGTTTCTATGTATGGACTTTACATAGAAGCTGCGTAGCACCGCTGTAACCTGAGTCAGTCAGCTGGAACCGCTTGGCAGACAGTGGTTCCTCTAAGGGTATGTTCACACGTCTTAACAAATTACATCTGAAATTACAGAGCTGTTTTCAGGCGAAAACAGCTCCTAAATTTCAGACGTTTTTGCAAGTAGTTTTTTTAATGGCGTCAATGAAAAACTACTCCAAAAACGTCCAAAGATGTGACATGCACTTCTGTGACACGGGCGTCTTTTGACAGCGACGCGTAAAATTACACCTCGTCTGAACAGAACATCGTAAAACCCATTGCATGCAATGGGCAGATGTTTGCAGGCGTAATGGAGCCGTGTTTTCAGGCGTAATTCGAGGCGTAAAACGACCGAATTATGTCTGAAAATAGGCCGTGTGAAAATACCCTAATACACAGGATAACCCTAATACCGATTCTGGAAACACCACACAAGATCTGTCGTCTTGCATCACAATTTGGCCCTCCTCAAAGTCGCTCAGATCCTTACACTTGCCCATTTTTCTGGCTTCCCATACATCAACTTCAAGTACTGACTTCAGTTGCTGCCTAATATTAATCTCATGACAGACACCATTGTAACTAGATGATTAATGTTATTCACTTAACCTGTCAGTGGTTTTAATGTTGTGGCTGATCAGTAACTAAGTAAAAACTGCAAATCAGAAAATGAGAATTTATTGCAAAGATGCTGGATTTTACATTTACAGAATTACGGCCATTGAGGTGAAACAGGCACAGTAGGTGATTGATGTCTATGCAATGTAGTGTTGTCATCTGTCACTGTCACACATGGGGGATCTGCTGGTAGGTCTGTTCATTCAGTTAACACCATTTATGTCAACTCTTCTGTTTTAAGCAGGTTACATATAATTTATGCACATAGCATATTAAGAAATTCTTATAATTTGCGCCATTTATATAATTGGTCAAAGTTATAACCTTGATTTTAATTATTTTAATTATCTGCAGTATCCAGAAGGAATTAAGAAATATGATTATATTCCAAATTTTGCAATAAGAGGTCTTCACTACGATATACAGAAGGTAAGAGATGCTGGATTTCTAAGTATACAGGTCATAATAAAGGAGCTATTTATAACAGGCTGTGATATATATATATAAAAAAATAATAATAATGTATAGATAAATGAAAAAAAGGGGGGAGGAATCCTCCAGCTCACCGGTTCCAGCGTCCGATCCTGGACTGCGCACAGATCCTCGTTGCGGTTGATGGTTGAATCGGAGAAAGGAAGGAGACTTGATCCAGTGCATTAAAAGTAAAAATATTCCAACTTTATTATAAATTCTTTAAAATGCAGTTAGCACCAAGTGCTCATGCACACAACCGAGATAGGGCCGTGAAAAACGGTCCGAGTATCAGCTGGATTTCCCGGCCCGACCATGGTACAGGTGAACGGGACTCTAGACATTTTATGATGCTATATCATAAACAAAATTCTCAAAGGACAAATCACTTGTGGGCTAGGTGTTCCCTATGTCCGGCTTAACACCTCCCAAGTAGCAAACAGAAACTCCAAAAAAACGAATATATATATGTGTAATATTTCTGGTTTTGAAAATGTCGAAAAATCTCAATTTTATTAGATCACAATAAGAATTTTCAAAATACACAGAAGATACAAAACAATGTAAACTGTATTTCACAATGAGCCCATTTCTATTGTTACCTATTTATATATTTACTAATTTCTAATTCTTTGTATATGCATCTGATGGCAAGCACTTTATTTGTGATCTATTATCCCAGATAAGGTATTTCATACCCATTATGTTGGTACTCTACATCATAGCCTTTTCTGACAATGTGATGTAATCCTTTAAAAGTGAGATATTACTGCTATTTCTTACTTTATATGTCGCCCATATACAGTTAACACTGTTTTGAATCTTCTGTGTATTTTAAAAACTCTTATTGTGATCTAATAAAATTGAGATTTTTCTACGTTTCAATATCAGCAATAGTATATGACTCCCTTTTTCTTTTGTTTATATATATTTTACGATGCTGGGAGTCACTGCTGTTCCGTACTGAACAAAATGATGCAGTACAGAACAGCAGTTCTGCGGGACGGCAGGGACTCCCAGCATCATAAATGTCTATGATACCAGGAGTCCCATTCACCTGTACCGTGATCGGGGTGGGAAATTCAGCTGACACTCAGACCGTTATTCACGGCCCGATCTCGGTGGTCTGCAGGAGCACTAAGTGGTGGATGCAGCAAACCTAACCGTATGTAAAGTTATATATTACTGTCAATAACAGCCAATTAGTATTACAATGTAAAAGTATATTTAGATTAAGTTACAAGTTCAAAAAAATGAATAACACCTAAAAATAAAGAAAAAAAGATTAAGAACTAAATAAAAATGAAGGCGTTAGAAAGATCTCTATGTGTAGCTAGTGTTCTGAGGCACGATCTCGCCATTCTAATGTATATACTGACTCACTTATTTATATTTCATCAGAATCTACTGATAAAGATTGATGCTTTTCATTATATCCAGCTGGGAACTGCATACAGGTAATCTCATTTTTGACTTTCACCCGTATCACAATTATATCTGTAATATGTGCTGTAAAAAAATGTTGCCTTTATTGTGCAGATCTTTCACTGCTATAAAACTGCAAGTCCCAGCATGCCATGACCGCTGTAAATTCAGCTATAAAATAATACCATAGATTTAGCACGTATTGCTGTAGATTCTTATGCTTGTGGATAGTGGTTCTATACGAGAACTCCTCTCTCATATATCTACTAGCATTATCATTTAGAAATATGGTTATATTTATCCTTATCATTTGTATCAGTAGTGTGTGACCTCTATAGGTTGTATATTAGCATGATTTAGGTTAAATACTAGGCATAAAATCTTTGATTCTTAAAGGTATATTCCTTTTAAATAGGCTGCATCCAGCCGCAGGCTGAAAGGGGAGTTGTCCACAAATGTAGCTCTCTCCTGTCATATTTATGAAATTTAAGGCCCTTTTACACGGGCCAATGATTAGGCGAACGAGCACTCATACAATCACTCATTCCTGGTCATCGACCCATGTAAACATGGCAGTGATCGGCTGATCTGACTTTTTATGCTGCCATAAAAATAGTCGTTTGTCGGCAGCACATCTCCCCATGTAAACAGGAGATGTGCTGCCGGCAATCTACAAACCGTATGGGGCAAATGAGCGTAATAACGATCCATATAGCCACGAACATTTCCCTATATAAATGGAGCAAACAAGCGCCGATCAACACGTTGTCAATTGGCGCACGTTGCCAGGCCAGGATCTGCCCCTTAAAAGCGCCCTTACTAAAAGATCCGAGCAGACTTGCTTGGCACTTTCCGTAGCATACATGCTCGACCACTGCGCCATACAAACTCCTCCTCAATGTAGTTGTTCAGATTTGGGGTGATAAAGAACTGCGGTGCCCCTATTCAAGCATTCCAGTTGTCGGACACCCACTGATCTAACATTGAACACCTATCCAGTGCGATCTGCTGGACTTGGCTCTTGGCTTTTGCTAATGAGCAGGACTCCGAAGTGAGGGGGAGAAGGAGTCCCCTCTATTAGACCTGATATGACAGGGTATATGACAAGGGGTTATTATTATCATGTCATATGTGCTATATTATAAGGGTATGTTAAAATAAAAAAGCCAATGTATGGATTTTTCTTTCTAGTTTCTTTGTTCTTTATCGTGTATTGAACACATTTATTTCCCTTAAACAACCCTGACAATATTTGTTCTGTTTTTAGTCGCTGAAAAGATACTCACATTTTGTTACTTTTTCCAAAACTGCTTCAGCCTCCGATAAATCAAAGTCTGTTTTTTGTCTGGGAATGTTGAAAGTCCCACAGCCTATGCCAGGCGGACTCCGTGCCAGCAGCATCATTGTTCTTCCACCATTTCCCTGCTTATTAGTCATTTTGCCCTTTATTTTCTCTGTGAAGAATGACCTCATTTTCATTTTTTCTCACATTACCTTCCATAGAGGTCTGAAGCCTGTCCCTGATGAGGAAGTCTTAGAATTATACGGTGGCTCGCTGCATATTCCGCTAATAGAGATGGGCGACTTCTATGGGAAGGTAACCAGTATAAACCAATGCACAGCACAACAATACATTATTATATTCAGATCACCTCTTCAAATGTTGTAAGCCTTTACATCAACAAGATACAGCCGGCTATACATTTCCCCTGTAGCGCAAAATGTTTGCAGACCGTTATTTACGGTTGGAGGAGGAGTTTAGGAGCGGGGATAACGGCAATGAACTTTTGACACCAGTGGCCAGCGAAACGCTGGTGACAGGTTCCCTTTAATTTGCTGAAACCGAATAACACATTTAATTTCCTAATTAGGCTTCGATCACATCTGCGTTGGGACTCCCTGACGGAAAGGTCAGACGGAAACCATGAACGGAGTCCAAACGCAGATGTTGTGAACAAAGCCTTACATAGAAGGCAGAATTGGTGGCTTTTTCCAGTGATAGATGGGATAATGACAAGTTGGGGCTAAAGCAGAGTAACCGTTTTCTTCCCCTTCCTACAGAAAGCATGTACTGGTTTTTCATTGTATACAAGCACATATTGTTATTATATTTTAACAAAGAGGTGTCCAATTTTTTGTAGATTGCAACTCACTTACAAGTTGGTGTTCAGCCATACAGAATATTAATAGGGAAAAAGCCTGTTAACCCCTTGACACACTAGGACGTAGCGGTACGTCATGCATTGCAATGCTTTAACGCACCGGGACGTACTGGTGCGTCATGGATGTAAACTGTCACCCTGTCAAAGGACAGGGTGACAAAGCTGTGCCATCAACTGTTTATGACAGTTGATCGGCACAGTAAGACGGCAGGGGACCAATCACGGCGGTCCCCTGCCGGCGTTCGCTGTGATTGGTCAGTCACAGCAGACTGACCAATCACAGCTCCTTGGGAACGAGTGTGTGATGGAGCTGGCTCAGAAGCTGAGCCAGCATCATCACCGCCGGGTGTTGGCTGTATATTTCTGCCAACACCCCACTGTAACGGCCAGGACCGGAGCTAGTCTCCGATCCGGCCGATTAACCCCTTAGATGCAGCGATAAAAAGCTATCGCTGCATCTAGGTTAGATCGCACCCGATGGTTGCTATGGCAACCGAAGGCAACAATGTCCTTATAGTACAGAAGCCTATTAGGCCACGCCGGGAGGCGAAGCCTAATAGGCTTGCTGTCAGTGAAAATCTGACAGCTCTAATACACTGCACTATATAGGTAGTGCAGTGTATTAGAATAGCAAGGGCTTCATGCCTTCAAGTTCCATAGAGGGACAACAAAAAAAAGTTTAAAAAAAGTCAATAAAAATGTTGTAAAAAAATAAAGGCTTCAAGTTAAAAAAACAATAACTGCCTTTTTTCCCATAATAAAACTTTTATTATAGGAAAAAATGGAAAACATAAAAAAAAGTACACATATGTGCCATGACCGCGTCTGTAACGACCCGAACTATAAAAATATCACGCTATTTTACCCGCACGGTGAACACCGTAAAAAAATCTAATAAAAAACAATTCCAGAATCGCTGTTTTTTGGTCACCACCCCTCCCAAAACAGAATAAAAAAAGTGATCAAAATGTTGCATGTACCCCAAAATTATACCATTAAAAACTATAGCCCGTCCCACAAAAAACAAGCCCTCCCACAGCTTTTTTGACGAAAAAATTAAAAAGTCATGGCTCTCAGAATATGGTGACCCCAAAAAAATGATTTGAAACAAAAGTGATTTTATTGTGCAAACTATATACATTTGGTATCGCCGTAATCGCATCGACCCGCAGAATAAAGTAAATGTCATTTATAGCGCATTGTGAACTCCGTAAAAAAATATAAAAAACATCAGAATTGCTTGCCAAAAAATGAAATAAAAAGTGATAAAAAAAATCGCATGCACTTGAAATTGGTACCAATGAAATCTATAGATTGTCCCGCAACAAATAAGCCCTCACCCAGCTCCGGTGGTGAAAAAAGAAAGAAGTTCCGGCTCTCAGAATATGGCGATGCAAAATGTGCAGAGTGTTCCAAAAGCGGATAAGATCGGGCACCATTTATCAGTGCGACACCGCCCACATATCTATGAAGGATTATTTATTTACCGCATTATTATACCCTCTTGTTATGCCCTGATGTTCTTCGCACAGATTACATATGTCCCCACATTATAAACTGAAACACCAAACAGAACAACTGCCAAGCAAAATCTGCGCATCAAAAGCCAAATGGCGCTCCCTCCCTTCTGAACCCTACAGCGTGCCCAAACAGCAGTTTACATCCACATATATGGCATCGCCATACCCAGGAGAACCTGCTTAACAGTTTATGAGGTATTTGTCTTCAGTGAGACGAACTGGGCACAACATATTGTGCACTAAAATGGCATATCAGAGGAAAATTGCAATTTTCACTTTGCACTATCCGCTGAGCGTTAAAAAACCTGTGGGGTCAAAATGCTCACTATACCTCTTAAAAAATGCCTTGAGGGTTGCAGTTCCAAAATTTGGGGTCACACCATGGGGGTTTGTTTTACTATTTGACCCCAGAGCCCTGCTATTGTGGGCCAATGCTGTGAAAATCACCAAAATAGACCTCAAATGCGCATTGTGCTCTTTTACTCCTAAGCCCTGTCATGAGTCCAGGGAAATGATAAATGCCTTGAGGGGTGTCGTTTACAAAATAGGGTCGCTTCTAAGGTTTTTCCCCTGAAAAAAACAGTGGGGTCAAAATGCTCACTATACCGCTAGATAAATTCTGTGAGGGGTGTAGTTTCCCAAATGGAGCCACTTTTTTGGGTTTTGCACTGTTTTGGCCCCTTGGGGGCTTTGCAAATGTGACATGGTGCTGCAAACCCAAATTTTGGATTCCAAAATGGGGTCACTTTTGGGGGGTTTCCACTGTTTTGGTCCCTCCACGGCGTTGCAAACACGACATGGCACTCAAAACCATTCCAGCAAAATCTGCGCTCCAAAATCCAAATGGCGCTTCTTCCCTTGTGAGCCCTGTCGTAGGTCCAAACAGCAGTTTATTACCACATATGGGGTATTGCCGTAATCGGGAGAAATTGCTTTACGAATGTTGGGGTGCTTTCTCTCTTTTATTCCTTGTAAAATGTAAAACTTTCTACGGTTTTTCAGAAAAAAAGTAGATTTTCATTTTTACAGACTATTTCCAATAAGTTTAGCAAAAAACCTGTGGGGTCAAAATGGTAACTATACGCCTAGACACATTTCTTGAGGGGAGTAGTTTCCAAAATTGGGTGACTTTTGGAGGGTTTCCACTGTTTTGGCCCCACAAGAGCTCTTCAAACCTTGCATGCTGCCTAAAATATATTTTAATAAAAAGGAGACCCCAAAATCCACTAGGTGCTCCTTTTCTTCTGAGGCCTGTGTTAAGTCCATTCGCACAATAGGGCCACATGTGGGATATTTCTAAAATCTGCAGAATCTGGGCAATAAATATTGAGTTGCATTTCTCTGGTGAAACTTTCTGTGTTACAGAAAAAAATGTATTAGAAATGAATTTTGGTTAAAAAAAAATTTACATTTCACCTCTACTTTGCTTTAATTCCTGTGAAACACCTAAGGGGTTAAGAAACTTTCTGAATGCTATTTTAAATACTGTGAGGGGTGCAGTTTTTAAAATGGGGTGACTTATGGTGAGTTTTTAATATATAAGTCCCTCAAAGCCACTTCAAAACTGAACTGGTCCCTGTAAAAATAGCCTTTTGAAATTTTCTTGTAAATGTGAGAAATTGTTGCTAAAGTTTTAAGCCTTGTAACGTCCTAGAAAAATAAAAGGACGTTCAAAAAATTATGCAAACATAAAGTAGACATATGGGTGATGTTAACTAGTAACTATTTTGTGTGGTATTACTATCTGTTTTACAAGCAGATACATTTAAATGTAGAAAAATGCTATTTTTTCCAAATTTTCTCTAAACTTTGGTGTTTTCACAAATAAATACTGAATTTATCGACCAAATTTTTCAGCAACACAAAGTACAATATGTCACGAGAAAACAATCTCAGAATCGCTTGGATAGGTAAAAGCATTCCAGAGTTATTACCACATAAAGTGACACATGTCAGAATTGAAAAAATTGGCTGTGTCTCCAAGGCCAAAACAGGCTGCGTCCTTAAGGGTATGTGCACACGGTGAGAGGCTTTTACGTCTGAAAAGACAGACTGTTTTCAGGAGAAAACAGCTGCCTCGTTTCAGACGTAAATGCTCCTCCTCGCATTTTGCGAGGCTTCTCTGACAGCCGTAAATTTTGAGCTGCTCTTCATTGAGTTCAATGAAGAACGGCTCAAATTACGTCTGAAAGAAGTGCCCTGCACTTCTTTTGACGAGGCTGTATTTTTACGCGTCGTCGTTTGACAGCGCGTAATTTTCTGCACAGTACGTCGGCAAACCCATGCAAATGAATGGGCAGATGTTTGCCGACGTATTGTAGCCCTATTTTCAGACTTAAAACGAGGCATAATACGCCTCGTTTACGTCTGAAAATAGGTCGTGTGAACCCAGCCTAAGGGTTAAAGATATGATCAAGTCCTTGGATCTTATCCTAGTGTTAAAACCGTTGTCCAGAATTAGAAAGACATGGCTGCTTTCTTCCAAAAACAGTGCCGCACCAGTCCATTAGTTGTATCTGATATTGCAGTTCTGTTCCATTTAAGTAAATTGTACTGAGCTGCAATATCACATTCAACTTGAGGAAAAGTGTTGTGCTGTTTTTGCAAGAAACAGGCATGTTTTTCTAATCCTGAACAACCCCTTTAACTTCCAGGAATTATGGTTTTGACCCTGGTACCAGATAATCTAGCAATGCTGTGACCGCCCTAGTGCTTCTGGTGCACGATAGTTTCATGTGAGCCACATGAAGTAGGCCCGACATGTTTGGGGAACTTTTTAGAAGGTGTTTCGCCTCATGCACACGACCGTAGCCATGTGCACGGCCGTGATTTTCGGGTCAGCCAGGGGCGGAGTGTCACCCGCAAGCCGCCCACAAATCGCGGGCCGTGCACATGGTCGCGTCCATTATTTCCAATGAGCCACGGTCGTGTGCATGGGCCCATAGGAATGAATGGGGCCGCAATTCTCCCGTGAGTTTTCGGGGGAATTGCGGCCGCAAAAGCACGTTCGTGTGCATGGGGCCTTTCAGCGACTCATGTAACTTATGTGGTGATTGATTCAATCTGGTTTTTAGTCATCCTGTTCTTGCAATAGCCTAGATATCGTACAAGGTTATCTTGCCAATAGGTGTAGTGGCATAGAGTGACTTGTTACACTTTAAATTTATCAGAACATTTGACAATGGATATTTCCTGGCGTATTTTCACATTACAGATACGACATGTTAGTAAAATATAGTAGGAACTGTTTTTGCCGTCATAATACAATGATCTGTATGTTTTTTAGGGTCCAACAATGAAACAGTTCATGGACATTTTCTCTTTACCGGAGATGACACTGATTTCCTGTGTTACTGATTTCTTCATCAGCAATGGCATTGATTTTGACCCGGTTCATCTTTTTAAAGATACAACAGCAAGTATCAAAATAATTATTAAGTAATTCAATTGGAAACACAGTTCACCTATCATTGCTTGAAATGCTCAATTTAGGGGAATTATTACCTTTGTGCTCTAACATGTTTGGACCATTCTCCTTATTTTTATTTTTATTGCTTTATTATATACAATAGCTTTACAAAGTCAAGTACATTACAGCAGAAAAACAGTGACATATCTCAGTATGCAACAAAAACATTTCTTGTTAGAAAAAATACCAAAGAGTAAATTGAAACATAATAGAAGTAATCTCTATAATGCATGATAGAACCAATGTGCTGGATCGTATGTGTGGAAAAAATTGATAAAACATACGACAATTATAACAGAATTTAAATTTCCTTGTCCATAAGCCACATATCACTAAGGTGGAGGTACAGTAGAGTAGGACAGAGATGTCCTAAGGCCACAATTCGAATAGATAGTAAGTTGAGAACCCAGAGTTTATTACATTTATGAGAGCATCTTCTATATTTGTATAACGGACACATATGGGATTATTGTATTAACCATATTTCGGCATGAAGTCACAGATAGCCATCAACCATGTGGCGAATAAGGCTTTATAACGTTTCTCCTGGAAAAAAATTCTATCATAATGGGTTCATAATTACTTATTGAGAATTCCCTGGAGACACACAGTGGTAAGAGAAACTGGCTGTTGTAGGACCTCTGACAAAAGGCCTGCCAAAAGAGGAATATTTTGGGGCAATGCCGCATGAGCATTTATGGCGTGACACCTATGACAGTTAGTTAGTAGAGGGACTGGAGTCCTTTAAAGTTAGCCATTTCACCCTGTTGTCCTCCGAGCGAGGTAAGGTGTGCAGAAAGATATGCTGCCAAAGCACCCTAAACCTTTTGTGGATCACTGATTCCTGGAGAGCAAGTCATCTGGCTCTACTTGCTTCAGAAAAAAAGAACCTTCTCCCCTTCCATGAACTTGAGGCGAGATCCTTCCCTCTGCCGACGCCAACCCATTTCTCAGGTTTTGTAGATCTTCTCTCAGGAGGTTCAAGTCAGACCTAAGCTCCTCGATCTTACCTTTGAGTGACGTATTGGTGGCTGGCAGCCAGTAATTGGTTGGAAACGTAGCAGAGCATCGGTTCAGGGTCCCCTTCTGGGTTTTCAGCCTCACAGTGGGGCGGTAAACACTCTGGGCCTGGAGAAGCTTCTCCTGTGACGCCATCTTGGTCTGGGTCCTTGGCAAAAGCTTTTAGCTGCTCTACAACAGATGAATGTTTGCTGGGGTCCATCGAGCTCTGTAGGTGGGTGCAACATTTATTTTGGCATTTGGAAGGAATTTGGCAGTCGAATGAAGGATAAACCTAATGAGCCCCATGTCCACTCACATCAGCGATTAGCCTGGTGGGTCCATACTTGTATATTTTATTGTGGGAGAATGGGATTACTGTCATTCCTGGTTTTTTCTACACTTAGAAAAGACAGTCTCTTGACTGCCCAGAACATAAAGTGTATCTTCCTTTAAAGTATTTAAAAAAAAAAACAGCATCATAAATAAGGAAGCATTTTCCTCATGTACTTAATAATGCTATAACGTGACATTCCTTTAGCACAAGGCATAGTTCTCCTTTTTCCCAACACACCTATTAAGTGCTGCCTGTTGGTGCCACTTGGGGGCCATCTGAATGCATTTTTTCTATGTAAACCCAGCCCACAAATACAGATCATGTCACTCTAATGACAGCCAAAGTGTCTCCACTAACAACTCCATCAGGGTGGCCTATTAACTGTGGGAGCAGAGTGTCCCCTTTCAAAAAAGTGGCAGACGATTTCTTCCCGTTAACAATCGTGCCATCAAAATGCTCCACAAAAAATGAGCCGGCAGAGCTCACCCAAATAAAAAATGTGGTATTCAGAGTGTTACACATAAGTAGTATCAGTAGAGTGCCTCGCTATAAAAAATGGCAGAAGAATTTCCAAAATAAACCATGCCTGAAGAGGGTTTTATTTCCACAAGCAAGTCTCCTTGAAGGAGCTCACTGTATACATATTTATACTGCTCCCATTGATGTCACTCTGAGATGTATAAATACATATTTAGCAATCTTCCCCAAGTGGCCAACAGCATTTGCAGGACACTTGCCTGTTCCGCCAGATGTCCAGGAGATCTACCTGTATTTTGTGAGGATCCGGGAGAGAAGACAAGCATCGGTATTTCATAGGAGACTGTAATCAATTTGCATGATGAATCTATCCATAGATATTATATAACTGTCAGATGGAAGTTTTTCGGTTAGTTTCTTTCCCTCACTAACATGCAACTTTGGTGTAGGCAGGGAGAGGGGTGAACAGGTGCCAAACACCTCTGACGTCGCTCATCTCACAGTAAAACAGTAGTAGAACAGATAAAAACAGATGTGTTTAAATGTCTAACGTGTTCTGGTGGCACCCAATGATATTCACTTGTAGGCAGATCCTGCTACAAACAGCACGATATGCAAAATCATAAATAAATAAGGACTATGGCCTTCTTATCCAGTTCAGGACCGGGCTATTTTGAGCCTCCAGGACCAGACACCGTTTAGCCCTTTTTAGCACGTGTTAGTTAAATGGCTATAACTTTTTTTATTTGTTGGACTAACGACGTGATTTTTGCGACGTTTTTTCCGTAGACAACGCAGGTTTCTTTTTTTTATCGTTTTTATACACACATTTTTTGCCATTTTAGAATTTGTATTCATAAAGTTTGAAAATAATAGTAAAAAAATAAGCTTTTTTACGTTTCAGCTATTGTTTTTTGGTAATAACATAGTTTTACCCTAAAATAGACCTTTTATTTGTGATCGTCATTGTCTACCGTAAATTTTAATATATTACATGTCTATATTAGGGTAATTGGGTCAGCGCTAGCGTTACAACAATGATTGGCGGGGGGGGGGAACGGGTTTTTTTGGGGTGGGTATTTTATGTGTATTTATTATTAAAAAAAAATTGCACTTGACTTTACTATTTTTTTATTACTATGGTCTGTCCCTCAAAGGTCAAAAAAGACCTTTGGGGGACTTTATATATTTTTTTTCTTTCTTTTACACCATGTTTTTCCACTGTAACTGGAGCTGCACAGCAGCCCCAGTTACAGGGGAAATCAGCCCTCTCATAGTGACGATTGTCACTAATAGGGCTGTGCTGGGTCTTGTAAGATCTAGCAGCAGTCTGTCAGTAACGGCACCCGGCGATCATGTGACCAGTCACATGATCACCGGGAGGAATAGAGACAGCGCCGCTGCTGCTGTCTCTATTCCTTTACACAGCGTTCATTGAGCGCTGTGTAAAAAGACATCAGAGAAGACAGAAGCAACGAAAGCTGCTTCTATCCTCTCTTCAGGGTCCCCGGCAGTCACTGACAGCCGGAGACCCGACATTCAGCTGCCCGATCGCGCGGGCAGCAAGTTAAAACCCGAGCCGTAAAAAGTCTATGGCTCGGGTTTTAAGGACCCTGACCGCTGGCCGTAAAAACACAGCCAGCGGTCGGGAACCAGTTAAAGAGGACCTGCCAGCTCTCCTGGCATGTCTGTTTTAGTAAATATTTGTATTCCCCATGAAATACATTTTGCTTTTCCTCTGTTATTCCTCCTAGAAGTGTGTGAATTAACAGACAACTGGGTGTTAGCGGTTGCGGGGGGGGGGGGGGGAGGGGTGCCCACACGGACTGTCAAATCAGTGCTGACATTGCTAATTGACCAGGCACAATGCTCCAGTTTAAAGAAGAAAATGCTCCAGAATTGTCATTTCATGGGGAATACTGGTATCATACTTAGATATGGCAGGAGAGCTGACACGTCCTGTTTAAGTTAGATAAATGAACCCAAAACTAAAGTCTTCCAGATGATGTCCTCATATTTACCAATTTAGTTGATCAGGCAGCAAGAATAAATACATATAGTCAACAAGGGTTCTCCATGCTTATAGGTCCAAATTCACCCAGCACAGCTTGATGCAGGTATTAGAATGTATACTTTTTTTTTTTTTGTGGTGAGTTTAAATTTGGGCTAAAATGCTAAACAAAATTGCACTTCATGAACATGGTATAAAAGCAGTTACTGTCACAAAAATTCTGAACATGACTATTATCCAAGGTTATTAACCTTGATAATTCCTAAAAAAACCAATGTGATAATCCTGGCAATTTGTTTCTTCGATTCAAGGTAAATTTAAAATTTTATTTTTGCCTTGTCTGAATCGTGTTTAATTTTTCCGTTTGATCTCAGTGCACCTAGGTGTTTAACCTACACTTGTCCAAAAATTAGGATAATTTGTATTCAGAGCAACCTCATTTTTTCTTAGGATGCTATTCGAGATGTCCATGTTAAAGGAATGATGTATGAGTGGATTGAAAAGGATATGGGTAAGTCTGATAATAAATGCTTATTATGTCATTTGTCTTGAGGAGAAATCTTGTATGTCGTTAATTTCTTTCTCTTTCTGACATTACTGAATGTGATGCTGCCAGTTCAGAGTTCAGTGTGCGATCCATGTTATGCCTCCACTTCCTCCCTCTCCCCTGTGTATCCCCTCTCACACTGACATGGCTGTGAAAACAATCTGTTATTTCTGTGAGAACTGCAGGATATATTAAACGTAATGTGTATTCTCATAGGACTAAACTGCGCTGACCACAAATGCCTCTACTGTGCTCAGGAGTAGGTTAAAAACTGCAGTGGAATAACATGGGACAACAGGATCAGACTACACACAGGGTTTGTTTGTAGTATGTAACCATGAAGACACATTCTTCTGCTTAGATGCTGTATACACAAAACAGTTTGCATCTTTTGATTATTAATGAAACCTTACAGCAAATAAATAAATAAATAAATAAATATATATCCGTGACATATTTTGAATATACAGTTATATAATCAATATGGGCTTAAAGTGCAGACTCTCATCTTTAATTTGAGGGTATTCACATCTTAATTTGAAGAAGGGTTTAGGAATTGCAGTTCTATAATATGTAGCTGCCTTTTTTTTTCAAGGGACCAAAGGTAATTGGACAATTATCTCAAAAGTTATTTAATGGGCTGCATGGGCTATTCCCTCGTTAATTCATCATCAATTAAGCAGGTAAAAGGTCTCTAGTTGATTCTAGGTGTGGCATTTGTATTTGGAAGCTGTTGCTGTGAACCCACAACATGAGGCCAAAGGAGTTCTCAATGCAAGTGAAACAGACCATCGTTAGGCTGAAAAAAATCCAGAGGGATAGCACAAATGTTAGGAGTGGCCAAATCAACAGTTTGGTGCATTATTGAAAAAAAAGAGCGCACTGGTGATATCGTGAACTGCAAAAGGCCTGGATGTCCATGGAAGACAACAGTGGTGGATGATCCCAGAATCCTTTCCATGGTGAATAAAAACCCCTTCACAACATCTACCCAAGTGAAGAACACTCTCCTTGAAGTAGGTGTATCAGTATCTAAGTCTACCATAAAGAGAAGACTTCATGAGAGCAAATACAGAGGATTCACCACAAGGTGCAAGCCAATAATCAGCCTCAAAAATAGAAAGGCCAGATTAGACTTTGCCAAACAACATGTAATGAAGCTGCCCAGTTCTGGAACAGCATGAAACTAAGATCAACCTGTACCAGCATGATGGGAGGAAGAACGTATGCAGAAGGTTTGGAACGGCTCATGATCCAAAGCACAAAACATCCTCTGTAAAACATGGTGGAGGCAGTGTGATGGCATGGCCATGCATGGCTGCCAAAGGCACTGGGTCACCAGTGTTTATTGATGATGTGACTGAAGACAGAAGCAGCCGGATGAATTCTGAAGTGTTCAGGGATTTACTTTCTGCTCAGATTCTACCAAATGCAGCAAGGTTGATTGGACGTCGCTTCACAGCACAGATGGACATTGATCCAAAACATACTGCGAAAGCAACCCTGGAGTTTTTTAAGGCAAAGAAGTGGAATATTCTGCAATGGCCAAGTCAATCACCAGATCTCAACCCGATCGAGCTGCATTTCACTTGCTTAAAGGGAATGTGTTGCCAGCAAAACATGGTTTTTTTTTTTTTTAATTAAACATTTAGTGTGTAGGTGATTAAACATTGTTCAAATTTTTTTTATTTTTTTCACGAGTCAGGAAATATTATAAATTAGATTCTAATTTATAATATTTCCCATCGCTGGTCACTAGATGGAGCTATTCCCAAAATTGCAGCATTGCAAAATTGGGAAAAAAGCATTCGCTCTAGTGAGCTCTGAGAATCCCCCCCTCCTTTATCCTGGCTAGTGCCGGGATAAACGAGGGGTTTGAACGGTCTAACCTCCTACACTGTGTGCCGCCATTTTTTGAGCTAACACACAGTGTAGTAGGTTTACATACAGTAGTAAACACACACAAAACACGAACATACATAGAAATCTCTTACCTGCTCCTGCCGCCGCGGCTCCCTCCGGCCCGTCCGCTCCGTCTGCTGCCGCTGGTCCAAGTGCACAAGTCCGGAAGCCGCGACCGGAAGTAGTAATCTTACTGTCCGGCCGCGACTTCCGGTCCACAGGAAAATGGCGCCGGACGGCGCGCATTTCAAATTGGACTGTGTGGGAGCGGCGCATGCGCAGTTCCCACACAGACGGCGTACACAGAAGTGGATGGGACGGGACCCGTTCGCAGTCCCTATGGGACTGTGGCTGCCGTATTCCATGTCTGTATGTGTCGTTAATCGACACATACAGAAATGGAAAAAAAAATGGCAGCCCCCATAGGGAAAAAAAAGTGTAAAAATAAGAAAACGTAAAACACAAACACACAAATAAATATAAACGTTTTTAATAAAGCACTAACATCTTTAACATATTTAAAAAAAAATTGTGATGACACTGTTCCTTTAAGACAAAACTTGAGGCAGAAAGACCCACAAACAGGCAACAACTGAAGACAGCTGCAGTAAAGGCCTGGCAAAGTATCACAAAGGAGGAAACCTTCGTTTGGTGATG
Organism: Rhinoderma darwinii; assembly: GCF_050947455.1. Lineage (NCBI taxonomy): Eukaryota > Metazoa > Chordata > Amphibia > Anura > Rhinodermatidae > Rhinoderma > Rhinoderma darwinii. The sequence continues at coordinate 108,054,010 of NC_134693.1, read as the reverse complement.
TCCATGGGTTCCAGACTTCAGGCAGTCATTCCCTACAAAGGATTCTCTACAAAGTATTAAAAAAAAACCATTTTATTTATGGTAATGTTAATTTGTCCAATTACTTTTGAGCCCCTGAAATGAGGCGGCTGTGTAGATAAATGGTTGTATTTCCTAAACGTTTCACAGGATATTTTTCCAACCCCTTGAATTAAACCTGAAAGTCTACACTTCAATTGCATCTCAGTTGTTTCATTTCAAATCCAATGTGGTGGCCTGCAGAGCCCAAATCATGAAGATTGTGTCACTGTCCAAATAATTCTGGACCTAACTGTATAATATGCACACTTCTGTGAAAGTACAGCTACCAGCTTAACCTGACAATTGATCACCACAGACTACAATGGTAGCTTTAGTTTCACAGAACAGGCATCACAACTCTTATGAAAATATAACTTCCAGTATGATCTGCTGAAGGCTGGGAGCTGCAGTAGCACCAGCAATATACCACATACACTATTGGCCAAATACATACAAAATGCAGGATGCGGCAGGGCAGGCATTAAACTGATCACAAAATTAATTCAGACCCCGGACCAGATCCCAAAATGTATTTAGCCCAACCCCAAAATTTATTGAAACCCCTAAAAAAAATTCAGACCGTGACTCCGAAAATGTATTTTGACTGGAGACGCCAAAATTAATTCAGACCACAGACCCTTAAATTAATTAAGACTTCAAACCAGATGCCTAGAACAATTCAGATGCAAAATTATTTCCGACCCATGGATAATCCAGACTTTAGACCAGACCTCAAAATTAACCCAGACAGTAAAATTAACAATAATTCGTAAGTGTATGTTCTTTTGTATAAATGTAATAAATTGCTAATCTTGTTAAACAATTCTTACCCTGTCTTCTCTCCTTTTAGAGCACTACATCCTTCATGGGGAGGAAATCTTTGCTGTCTTGAACAGGCTTGTAAAGCACAATAAGAAACTTTTTCTCATCACCAACAGCCCCTTCAGTTTTGTGTAAGAATTTCAACACCATTTACATTAGTTTAAAGCTAAACGTAAACTCACGTGTATTATTTGTACAGAGCATGTGGGGTTTATACAACTAGGGAGGGTCTGTTGCTACCATTCATGTCAAGGTGGCCATAGACATAAAAATTTGGTCCCAATTTTATCTCCAATTTTTTAGTATTGCAGAGTTTCACGCAGGGACATTCTTTTAAATAGTATAACTGATTAGGAAGTGTAGCCGGCCAGGAACATGAGTAAATAAACATAAATTTTGTGTTCCAGTGATGACCTTGCACGATTGGAATAGTTAGAAATGTAACCTAGTAAGAATACCATTTGTTTCCTCTCATGTTTTGTTCAGGGATAAGGGAATGAAGCACATGGTGGGGAAGAACTGGAGAGATCTCTTTGATGTGATAATAGTACGCGCTGACAAACCTGCTTTCTTCACTGACCGACGCAAGTATGTTCTACAAACTGCTCATTACAGGGATGGAATAGAAACACATGTCCATTACTATTGTATAGGTTATAACTATTTACAAACCACAGAAATAGGGACATATATTTACTTTAAAAAATCACAGAAAAAATAAGGCCATACTTACTGTCGCAAGGGCAGGATCAATCACCAGTTCCCAGCAGGATGAAGACCAGCACAATTCTACATGGAGGAAGGTTACACAGGTAAAATACTGATAAACAACCACTCCGACTCCTACTATTCATGAGGGGGTGGGCGCTGAGTATTATCATTGCACAAAGATAAAGCTTATACACGGGTGCCAGCCACACGGTCACGCGCAATTTTGCTAATTTATCTTTGATTTTTAAGTGAAACTGTTCTTGTGTCCACGAATTCTACAGTATATGTAAAGAATAGATCTATTCGTTTTGCTAATTTAGCCTTTCATGGTTTGAACATTGTGGCTTCAATGTATATTAAAATGAAAACTTTTCTTCCATTGTAAATAGACCATTTAGGAGACTAGATGAAAGTGGGTCACTGCAATGGGACAGGATCAACAGTCTAGAAAAAGGAAAAATATACAAGCAGGTAAAACCTTTCATTATTCATTAGTGGGGAATAATGCATTATAGACATATATGTTGGGAAGATTATAATAAACCAATATCTGAGAATTAACTGGATCCTCGAGCATTATTCTATTTTGGAGACACGTCTCTACATAGAAAAGTATCAAGCTGTTTAGAGAGCAGAATACAGAGCTACAGCCTTTATACAATTATTCTTACCTAAGTTAAGTATACAGGGCCAGCAAACCTTGGGTGCTGCAGGGGCCCACTGGAGGGAGCATGATCTGCCTGGATAAAGATTTAATGCCTCCCTATACATAATAACTGGTTGTGTCACCCTTGGCAGTAAAAAACTGCAATCAAACGTTTATGATAACTTGCATTGAGTCTTTTACATCGTTGTGGAGGAATAATAACCCACTCTTCTTTGCAGAATTGTTTTAATGTGGCCACATTGGAGGGTTTTCGAGCATGAACTGCCCGGTTAAGGTCTTGTCGCAGAATTTCAATGGGATTTAAGTCAGGACTTTGACTCGGCCAATCCAAAACCTTAATTTAGTTTATTTTGAATTAATCAGATGTGGACTTGTTTGTGTGCTTCGGATTATTGTCCTTCTGTATAACCCAACTGCGCTTGAGCTTTATGTCACAAACTGACTGGTGGATGTTCTACTTCAGGATTTTCTGATAGAGAGCAGAATTCATAGTTCCATTATTTAAGTTTTCCAGGTCCTGCAGAAGCAAAGAAACCCCAGACCACCACACTACCACCACCATGTTTGACTGTTGGTATGAAGATTTTATGGTGAAATGTGGTGTTCGCTTTACGTCAGATGTAGCGAGACCCATGTCTTCCAAAAAGTTCCACCTTTGACTCATCAGTCCAAGGAATATTATCTCTAAAGTCTTGGGGATCATATAGATTTTTTTTGGCAAATGCAAGACGAGCCTTTGTGTTATATTTGGTCAGCAGTGGTTTGCGCCTTGCAACTCTCCCTTGGATGCCATTTTTGCCCAGTGTCTTTCTTATTGTGGAATTGTGTGTATTGACTTGAGGCAAGTGGGGCCAGCAATTCCTTTAGATGTTCGCCTGGGTTCTTTTGTGACCTCCTGGATGAGTCATTGATGTGCTCTTGGCAAGCTGTCCACTCCTGGGAAGTTGTACCAGAGCCCGAGCAATGGCTTGACATCGTGTGCCGTACAGCTTCTATATATGTGATGTTTAGATTCAACAAGTCTGGCAGTATGCCTGGTTGTGGCTAGTGAAAATAAACCCAATTGTCTAATGAACTTGGTTGAATTATTCATAAAGCGTGTTAGTATGGCTGTGTTACATTCCTGCAGTCAGTTTGGAGTGGTAGATTAATCGTAACCCAAACCGGTCCATTTTTTTGTCAGTTATCCTTTATGGTGTTTGTGTTTGGAGTGAAACTGCACATATATTCAATCTATATATAACTGGGGTAAAGGTAATTGAAAAGTGGAAAATCTCTGACTCATGTACGGTGCCCTACAATTATGTGAAGACTTGTGTTGGCTTGTGTGTTGTTCACATTTACTTATTGGCACTTTTTCCTTAGGGAAACCTGTTTGATTTCCTGAGATTAACAGGCTGGAGAGGGTCCAAGGTGTTGTACTTTGGTGATCACCTTTACAGTGATCTGGCAGTAAGTATTCTATGTCTCTGACATTGCTGTCTTGTCAGCTTTCTTCTTACAGATGTGCGCACCAGTATAGAAGGTTTGAGCGATTGCCTTTATGACCGGAGATGTAGGGGACCTCAGTCCTGTGCTGATTTGTCAATAAACTTCAGTTTTCTTCTGCAGTTCATTGACCAAATACTGTATGTCACAAATAGCAACCTGTAGGTCTGTAGCGCACAACACTGGGAAATTCAAGACTTCTTACAGCCCAGCAACTTAGCGTCTATTCACACTGCATTTGCAGTATACGTTGGGAGGATTTCCCGACTTATACCACTGATGGATTCCACTGTACAGGCATACAATGGCATTCGTCGTCAATAGTATCTCATGTTAAAAAAGTTATCCTTGCAGGATGCCTCTATATGGAATAGGGCAGCAGACTACGTTATTCCATACATTTGAAAAAAGGCATACTGACTTATTTACAAGGACGTTCTTTTGGCCTCTGTCGGGTGAATGGGGGGGTCTCTGGATACATTTGGTGTACGTGTGAATTCAGCCTTACGATCACATCGCTCCCACAGATAAACATAACAAAGTTATATTACTAATAATACTTAATATTAATACAGTCATTTTTGCAGTTCCGCTAATATTTTCTTGTGACATGAGTTTTAAATCTAATGAGAATTGTTTCTGGTCTCTGACCCCTCCTCGTGTGTACAGGATCTCATGTTACGGCACGGCTGGAGAACTGGAGCCATTGTTCCTGAATTAGAGAATGAAATTCGGATAATAAACACTGAACAGTACATGCATTCACTGACTTGGCAACAAGCACTTACTGGGCTGCTGGAAAGGATGCAGGTCAGCATAAGCCTAAAATCTGTAATTTCGTATTGTACTGCACCATAGAATATGTCGTCACTACATGATAAAGGATGAGAATACTTAGAGACTCTGTCACCACATTATAAGTGCCCTATCTCCTATATAAGGAGATGGGCGCTGTAATGTAGGTGACAGTAATGCTTTTTATTAAAAAAAACGATCTTTTTTCACAAAGTTAGGAGCGATTTAAGTTTATGCTAATGAGCTTTCTTAATGCCCAAGTGGGCGTACTTTTACTTTCGACCAAGTGGGCGTTGTACAGAGGAGTGTATGATGCTGACCAATCGGCATCATGCACTCCTCTCCATTCATTTACACTGCACTAGCGATATAGATATATCACTATGTGCAGCCTCATACACAAACCCTAACATTACTACAGTGTCCTGATAATGAATACACATGAAATCCAGCCTGGACGTCATGTGTACTCAGAATCCTGACACTTCTGACTCTTTTTTGTGAGATTCCAGCAACGGATACGAAATCTCGCGAGATCTCGGAGCTAAACGAGATTTGGTGTCACTTGCCGGAATCTCACAAAAAAGAGTCAGAAGTGTCAGGATTCTGAGTACACATGGCGTCCAGGCTGGATGGTCACGTGTACTCATTATCAGGACACTAGTAATGTTAGGGCTTGTGTATGAGGCTGCACATAGCGATATATCTATATCGCTAGTGCAGTGTAAATGAATGGAGAGGAGTGCATGATGCTGATTGGTCAGCGTCATGCACTCCTCTGTACAACGCCCACTTGGTCGAAAGTAAAAGTACGCCCACTTGGGCATTAAGAAAGCTCATTAGCATAAACTTAAATCGCTCCTAAATTTGTGAAAAAATATATATTTTTTAAATAAAAAGCATTACTGTCACCTACATTATAGCGCTGATCTCCTTATGTAGGAGACAGGTCACTTATAATGTGGTGACAGAGTCTCTTTAACACAGGGTCTACAGCTTGTGCTCAGTCACCGAGATTGTGATTTGCACACAATGTTTAGAAATCTGGCTTTGTGACTAGTAAAGCTGAGTATGAAATGATAAATTAGACCTTCCCTTTAACCTATGAAATGTCTTGTTGAAAGCAGAATTACACTTCAATATTCTGCAAACCTTTTCTGCAGTGGTTTACACATCATGCCAACGTTTTTAATGTTGTTAGTATGTTTTTGAGGTGGCAGAAAACCCCTAGAAATAAACATGTAAAAATATAGGACAAAATACCTGTATTATTATATTAACTAATAAAAAAGCACTTTTTTTTGTTTGATTTGGTAGTTGCACAGCAATCATACAATTGTTCTGTATAAGGCAAAATAGAATATACTTTTATTGCTTTGAAGTCACCACTCTTAAAACCAACTTTAGTAAATATGTTTTATATTCCAATAAGACAACTTCAGGGAAAAGCTCACAGCGTTACATCTATTATTCTAGACTAATAAAGATGCTGATTCCAAGCACGTACTTATGGAGTGGATGAAAGAGCGGCAAGAATTAAGGTAAATGTTTATATTGATATTGTGGAGTGCGGCTGGATAGAATGTTACAGATCCCAGACATTGGTGATTTTACTGTGGGGGGGTTGATGGTGATTTTACTGCGAGTGGGAGGACTGATGGTATTTTTACTGTGAGTGGGAGGACTGATGGTATTTTTACTGTGAGTGGGAGGACTGATGGTCGTTTTACTGTGAGTGGGAGGACTGATGGTCGTTTTACTGTGAGTGGGAGGACTGATGGTCGTTTTACTGTGAGTGGGAGGACTGATGGTGATTTTACTGTGAGTGGGAGGACTGATGGTGATTTTACTGTGAGTGGGAGGACTGATGGTCATTTTACTGTGAGTGGGAGGACTGATGGTCATTTTACTGTGAGTGGGGGGCTGATCGTAATTTCCTCATTTCTGAAAGTGTTTTGTTTCGGGGTATGGTGCATCTTATTTTTCAGACCAAGCTTGCTGGCCAACTTCGTTAATTCTACCATAAATTTCTTTCACACAACAAACATCTGTCCATGTGACACCTCAGCTGCAAAGGAACTGTCTCCAGGGCTCATAAGGGTCACTTCACACAGTGTTATTTGGCGCTAATTTTAAACCGGAAACAAAGTTGGTATCAGTGCCAAAAAATGCCCCAATTCCGGAAAGAATTATGAGGCAGATTTTTCTGCCTGCAAAAAACTCTGTGTGAACATACCTTAAGGCCCTGTTCACACCAGAGTTTTTCTATTCGGAAACGTCCAAAAACAGCGAGAGAGGCGGAGGCGGGTTTTCCCCGCAAGCGGAATAAAACACTTGTGGGAAAAAGAAGCGTCATCCCCTTCAGGCGTTCTCGTCTCTGACCTCCCATTGACATCAATGGGAGGCAGAGAAGGTGTTTTTCGCTGCTTTTTTTGCCTGCAGCGCTCAATGGACGCGGGCATAAAACGCAGCAAGCGTTCTGCCGGCAGGTCAAAATCTGCCTCAAAGTTTTTAGCTGTTATTTTTTTACAGGGGTGCCTCGAGCCTGAAAAGGTTAGGAAACTTTGATTTGTCTATATAAAGAAATGGCAGGGTATTGTTTTTCCTTTAATCCATAAATTGTGCCCCCCCCCCCTTTATGGTACTCTAGACGGACACCTACTCTGTCTACCCCTCGTCCCGCACTGGGGGACTCAATAGCAGTAGGACTTATGGTATTCTCAGTTGCTACTACACCTACTCATAAACACAAGAGATATTTTTCTGATTTCTTTTATTGTTTAAAAATATAACATTTTAAATCCTCTGTAATTACAGGTCTATTACGAAGAACCTATTTAATCCCCAGTTTGGCAGCATTTTCAGAACTTTCCACAACCCGACATACTTCTCCCGCAGGCTGATCAGATTCTCAGACATCTATATGGCTTCCATTAGTTGCCTTTTAAATTATGATGTCAACTTCACATTTTATCCACGACGTACCCCACTGCAACATGAGGCCCCATTATGGTTGGATCAGCTCTGCACTGGCTGCATGAAGATCCCTTTCCTAGATGAGATGGTTTATATGCGGTAACAGTCTCTGAGATTTAACGGGTGAGATATACCATGTATGAAGAATGATGCATATGTATTGGAATGTGGTTAAATTCTGCACTGGACACTTATGAGTTACATCAGTGTTTACAACTTAGTCATTTTGTGTACCTCCTGGTATAGTAACAATATACACAGGTAGTATTACTAGTGGAATGCATAAGAGTAACAATCAGCCTTCTTGATTGACCCCATGTATTATTCGATGCACTTATTTATCTTTCACTTTTCCTTTTCAAGGAGTTTGCAAGAACGATCAATCATATCCAGAGGGTTCGGGAAGTCGTGCTGGTTTGTTGCATATATGGTACGCTGAGTCTACGGACCCCGACATCTAAGGCCAGGTTCACATGTAGTGGTGATGCCAGAAGCTGCGCCACCACTGTATCTAGAAACGTTATTAATACATGTAGTTTTGCTTCTGCAGTGATCCGCTCTAGGCCCTGCATCAATGACCCATAGTATAATAGGTGGACAAATAAAAATAACAAACTGTCTCACAGCGATGGTTAGCATTGCTAGCAGCGGTGTCGGCTTCAGGAGATGGACATTACTACGTAGCCTAAGCCTAAATGCCAACGGCCCTACTATATTACGCCCCAGTTTTGTCTTCTGCTTAGCATAAAGAGTCAATGTAAGACATATAATTTGTGCATTGTGGTTGTTCTGGTTGTCCCTGATGCAAGGGGCCGCACAGACCACATACTGACCGCAGGCTGCACATTGTCAATGTCTACTTTGCACCATTTTACATGCGTGTTTTCTCTGCTATATGCAGCCAATTACTCTTATAAAATGATATATTATGTACAGAATAATAGTTATTATATACACACAAACCATTTTTGAGTGATGAAGGCAATGCGTGTCATTTGGTGATGTTTTAGAACGTAATCTTTAAATGTAAAGAGCGTTTCCAATCTGACAGCGCCTCGCATTGTCACTTTTCTAAAAAATGGCAGCTGCAATGAAAAAAACATAATCCCACATTTATTAATGCCGTATTTTGCACCAGTGTAATTGAAGAGGGTAGTTGGTGAAAATACACCTCATTTATTGAAAGGTGCATGCCTCTACATAAATCTGGTGCGTCTAGAATTGTCCGGCTGTTTTACATTTTTTGTTACACCTGCTATGCGCCGCTGTACATTTGTACCACTAATGTGCGCCTTTTTAAAACTTAGCCTTTGACGCGAATTTGGCTTCATTTTTAGGGTATATTCACATGACCTCTTTTCAAGCGTAATGGAGGCGGTTTACGCCTCGAATTACGCCTGAAAAGACTACTCCAATATGTCGGCAAACATCTGCTCATTGCTTGCAATGGGTCTTACGATGTTCTGTGCAGACGAGCTGTCATTTTACGCGTCGCTGTCAAAAGACGGCGCGTAAAATTACGCCCGCGTCAAAGAAGTGCAGGACACTTCTTGGGACGTAATTGGAGCTGTTCTGCATTGGAGTCTATGAAAGACGGCTCCAATTACGTCCCAAGAAGTGATTGGAGCCGTTTTTCATAGACTCCAATGCAGAACAGCTCTAATTACGTCCGTAAAAGACACAGCGAAAAACGCGTGCCCTTGTAAAAACGTCTGAAATTCTGGAGCTGTGTTCTCCTGAAAACAGCTCCGTAATTTCAGACGTATTTGGCGTTGCCGTGTGCACATACCCTAAGTGTGACTTTTTAACAAGTGCAATTATAGGCGTATTCTGAAAAATAAATATAATAATAATTTACAGACTTTTGCTATGGTACTCTTTAAGCTTAACAGCAATAAATAATTTTAAGGATAAGTAGCTGTAAATTAAATAAAAAGAAAGGGTCATTCTTAAGACGTCCAAATAAATCTTGTAGTTCTGTTACTGCAACATCGACAGATGTGGATGTATTTATCAATTAAAGATTTTCCTGCTGATCAAATTAGTGGGCATTGTGATATGCCCACCCTAGTTAGGGTTGGCAGTACGTACTAGGCTGCTGCCTCTACTGCCTACCCCTTTTCCCGGTCTATACTCAACCCAGCCATAGGTACAGCTTTTACACTGGATTCCAGGAAATCCAAGCTATGCCTCTGCTTCTGTAGTCCTAGCAAAAAATAGCCATAACAAAGCACAAAAAAGAAGATGCAAAAGTAGATACACAGTACAGAAAAACAGTTAAAGGGGTATTCCCAACTCACATATGCTCGGCTGTTTCTGTGATAACTGAATGCGGAGAGAGGTACACATGCGCGGTTACTGCTTACCTGGAGAAGCGATGGCACCAGGATGCACTATGGGAAGAAGACAAGCTGACAGGCACAATGTGATGCTCTGAGCAATGTTCTGCTGGGAAACCTTGGCCCCTGGCATTCATGTCACACATACAGCCTACCTATACGTTGTTGCAGACCAATTACACCGCTTCATGGTAACATTATTCCCTAATGGCAGTGGCCCCTTTCAGCAGTATAATGCTCCTTGCCACACTGCAAAAATTGTTCAGGAATGGTTTGAAGAACATAATGAAGAGTTCACAATGTAGATTTGGCATCCAAATTCCTCAAATCTCAATTGTATCGACATCTGTTGGAAGTGCTAGAGAAACACGTCCAATCCCTTGAGGCCCCACCTCACAATTTACAGGATCTGCTGCTAATGTCTTGGTGCCAGATACCACAGAACACCGTAACAGGTTTTGTGGAGTCCTTGCCTCGACGGGTCAGAGCTTTTTTGGCAGCATTAGGACTTCCTTCACTATACTGGAGACAGGTGGTCTTAATGTATGTCCTAAATGAACATTAGTGGATACCTTCCCCAATATGCGATGTTGGGTGATTGTGGAGAACAGTCTTTATTGCCCTATGCCAAAACATGTCACTCCCAACAATGTCCTCTTATGCTAAAGTGATGTGGCTGATAATTATGTGCAGGCAGTGGGCCTTATGTATCAAAACAGAAAACGTGGCAACCAATTGGAGATCAGATTTCATTACTAAAATTGCTGTGAAAAAAATGAAAGCTGAGCTCTGATTTTTTTGCTTTGGGACCGTTATGTTGTCAGTTGTGATAAATGAGGTCTATGACTTTTTATATTTGCTTGACAAGTCCAGTATATGTTAGAAAATTTATTAATATGGACTGTTAATGTACATTGACATCCAGGTAAAGAAAGCTTACTGTGTCCTTGTGTTTATTCTTACATCACAAAAACTGTATATATGGTATCCAGTGTACTTTTCATAACCATAGAGGACAGGTTCAAGGTTGCGTCACATCTGGTAGAGATATAGTCCACATCCAAGTGAAACCTGTAATACTTGAGGTGACCGCCTGTCGTGGTGGAAGGTGATATCCGTATAACCACTGACTACTAGTTGGACTTTATCTACCACTCTGTTCACCTCCATTGCTGGAAGATTGAGCCAGAGCTCACAGTCCCTGTGCTGATTTATAGGGGACCCCATTTACTTCATGTCCTCTGGAAACCGCCTCCATATTTATTAGTAATATGTACATAGTATATGGGGGTTGCAGAGGAATAAGCTAGTGAACAAAATATACAAATCTTGAAAACTCTTCAAGGTCCCATCTATAAAGGCTATTTATGAAGCTACATGGCCTCTTGTGCTGCCATCACGTGCTTCCTCCTGCCTGAGTGAGAGGGACGAAACAAGTCTGTGTAATCTAAAGAGGTGATCTATTGTGTAGCAGATGTAATTACATGTACTGAATTAGTGGTCACCAAGAGGGGAATACAAGTGGTTGCTAGACAGTCTGAACTGAAATATTCGACAGAAAATATGGGGAATTACATAAAGAGAAATAAAGATGGATTCTACAAAGGTATGTCAATCTTTTTAAATCAAACCAATTTTATTGATACGAACACAGAAAAGAAATAACATAATAACATTCACATTACAATTTACCAACATCGTATACAATAGTGACAGCATATCAGAAAATCCCCAACTTCCCCCCTTTCCCCCCTCCCCGCACGGCCCCCCACTATATCTCCGCCCTTTGTTTCTAGTACCATTCCTGGTCAGAGCACATTTCTCTTATCAAGTTTCCCACCACCCCTTTTTGCTGCCGACTCTATCACCTCCAGTTCCTCATACGACTCTCGCCCTTATTCTGCTCAGTTCAGGTGTCAGCACCTCAGGACAGGCCATCCATCTGCTCCATTGTTTCTCACATTTTTTTTCTGTGCCCCTTTTAGAAAATATCTTATGCTCCATCAGGATATTATAGTTCAACATTCCTACAATTTCCCTCATCCCTGGTGGCTCCTCATCCAGCCAGTGTTTAGCAATGCATTTCCTCGTTTGGTATAATATCTTGGCAATTGCCAGGCTTGCCATTCTGTCACTCTCCACTTCTCCCACCGCTCCCAACAACATAACTTTAGGGTCTGCCGCCAATTCCCGACCATACACCTGCTTTATCAGATCCAATATTTCCCCCCATAGGGTCCTCAGAGGCTCACATGACCAAAACATATGCAGAATGTCCGCCTTCTCTTTCGTGCACCTAGGACATTTAGCATCCGCTCTAATACCCATCTGTTTTAATACCCACGGGGTGCGATACACTCTATGTATCAGAAAGAGTTGGGATCTCCTCTGCGCCAGACTGAGTGATAAGTGACATGTGGACGCTAATATCTCCTCCCACTCCTCCTCAGTCAATGGACCAACATCCTGTTCCCATTTCGCTTTTACCAGCACCATTGGGTTTCCCAGGTGTTTGGACAGCAAACTCCTGTACGCCATTGAGATCAGGCCTTTGGTCGTGTCAGCCCGTCCCACATACTCCAGGACCCCAAGAGCACAAACCGTCAGGTCCACCACATGCGCCTGTAGGGCATGACGGATCTGCAAATATTGATAAAACATATTGTGCTCTAGTGGAAATAGGTCTTTCAACTGCTGAAATGATCTCAACCCGTTATTATCATACAAGTGTTGTATTCGTCTAACCCCTGCCAACTCCCAGTTTTGCATGCCCTCTAATTGGTATAATTCCCACAGGACCGGATTATGCCATAGGGGAGTATATTTGGTGCACATTCCCACTCCTAGGATCTGTTTGCATTGCCACCATACTTTATGTATCAGGAGTAACGTTGGTTTAGCACTCGCCAGTCTTTTAAAGGTATGCGCTTCCAGACTCTCTAGTGGGTTGTGTCCTCCCCCCATATATGACAATAAACGTGCACTGGAACCCCAAGTCTCTGTGTCTTCCCACCCCTTAAATTGTTGGCTCTGGGCAGCCAGGTAATATATCCAGGCATTTGGCAGCGCGACCCCCCTTTCGTCTTTGGGCAATTGCAATTTCTCCAATTTAATCCTTGGAACCCCTTTTTTCCAGACCAGATCCCGAAAGAGATTGTGCAATCGTCTGAACCAGTGCTTAGGTATCCATACTGGGGAGTTATGAAGAATGTATAAAACTTGAGGCATAAGGATCATCTTGATTAGGTTAGTCCTCCCCAGAGCAGAGAGCGGGAGCCTGTTCCAGGCATCCACCTTATGTTTCACCTTCAGCAGCAGTGGTGAGACATTCAAGGACATGTAGTCTTGGACCCTAGCCGTCACCTTAACCCCTAGGTACGTAAATTCAGAGACTATCGGAATCCGGGGTCCCACTCCAGTATCTACAATATTCACTGTGTCAAGTGGCATCAGAGCAGACTTGGTCCAGTTGATATTTAATCCCGAGAACTCCCCAAACCTTGTGATCGTATCCATTACTACCTGCAGTGTATTCTCAGTGTCCGTCATATATATTAAAATATCGTCTGCATATAATGAAATTTTTTCCTCCATTTCCCCATATTGGAAGCCCCTTATACGCTCCTCCTGTCTTATGAGGCACGCCAGTGGCTCAACCGCCAAGGCGAATAATAATGGTGACAATGGGCACCCCTGTCGTGTACCCCGGGCCAGTGAAAATTTCTCCGACATTGCACAATTCACCCGTATGCGGGCTGTAGGGGCCACATACAACAACTGTACCCACTTCACGAAGTTAGGGCCAAATCCCATCTTTTCTATTACCCGCCATAAATACCCCCATTCTACGCAGTCGAACGCTTTTGCAGCATCTAACGTTAGCACCGCCCTTCCTCCTTGCTCATCCGGTGTCGCCTGAAGATTTAAAAACAGCCGCCTAAGGTTGACCGCTGTCGTTTTGGAGGGCATGAACCCCGATTGGTCTTCATGCACAACATGCTGTACCACCCTGTTCAGCCGCAGCGCCAATATCTTTGCCAAAATCTTGACATCCGATGTCAATAAGGATATTGGTCTGTAGGACTCCGGTAATTGACTGTCTTTCCCCTCTTTTGGGAGAACCACTATCGTAGCCTCATATAGGGAGTCTGGTAGTTTACCTCTGTCAAAACTATCCTGCAATGTACTCAAATATTCTGGCGCTAGTTCCGTCCCATATTCCTTATAGATTTCTCATTTGCCATATCCCTTATCGCCTGTTCCAACTCCTCTAGTGAAATAGGGGTCTCCAATCTTTCACGGTCCTCCCGGCCCAAGGTAGGCAAATTAATTTTCCCCAGGTACTCGTCCAATTGCTGTGTGTCGTAATGCACTTTGGATGTATATAGGTCAGTGTAAAACCGCTGAAATATGTGCAGGATTTGCCCCGTGTCTGTCTCCACCCTCCCCCCTAAGGCCATGAATGAAATTATTGCCCCCATGCGGTTTTGCCATCCTAGCGAGTAATCTCCCCGCCGTTTCCCCTTCATAATATTGCTGTTTAAGGAATAGTCGTTTATTATCCGCCATTGTTAGTTGGTAATTTTTTAACAACGTCTGTGCCTCCACCCAATGTCGAAGTGTCTCCTCGGATCCCTCTTCTACATGTCTCCCTTCTGTTTCTGTCACCCGATCCTCTAAACTTTCTCCCAACTGCCTGGATTTAGTTTTAATTCGTTTAATATTTTGAATGAATACTCCTCTCAACCAGGCTTTCATGGCATCCCATAACACTCCCCGCGGCACTGACTCAGTATTAAAATTAAAATATTCTTTTATCAGGTTCCGTATTTCCTCGCCATCCATCAATCTTAACCAAAACGCATTCAGCTTCCAGTTTCCGGGGTTCCTGGTATGCCTTACACCCACTTCCAGCGTCACCGCCATCGGAGAGTGGTCCGACGATGCCCTCTGTAGGTACTCTATTTGCGCTATGTACGGCACCGCTGAAGCTGTGCATGCTACCAAGTCTATCCGCGAAAGTGACTGAAATGTGGATGATGTACACAAATACTGCCTCACCCCTGGATGTTTATCTCTCCAAATATCCCGCAGACCCAATTCCTCCATTAATCTCCCAAAGGCAGTCAGGTCTCCTCTTTGCCCTCCTCCTCTATGAAACCTATCCAACCCTTCAGACATCACTGCATTAAAATCCCCCATCACAATTAGCGGTACCTCAGGCCACCTGGAGAGTTTCTCCGTAACTCGTTTCAGTACAGTGCTAGAATAAGGCGGAGGGATATACAGCACTACCAGAATACACTCCCAGTGATATATAGTACAGTGCACTCCCACATACCTCCCCTCCTCATCAGAAAAGGACGAATGACAGACAAAGGGAAGACTCCTGTGTATCAGCAAACTCACCCCCCTGGAATACGTCGTATGAAAAGAGTGAAACCCATGTGCGATCCACACTCTCTGCAATAAGGATACAGACTCTCTAGTCAGGTGCGTTTCTTGCAGCCCCACTATCGGGGCATTTTGCTGTTTAACCCAGTTAAATATTGCCTGTCGTTTCCTAGCTTCCCGTATTCCCCGGACGTTCCAGGATAGACATTTAACCGATCCCATCAGGCGTCATATCTTTAGGAAATCTGTTACTCCTCCAGCCTGCTCCAGTCAAGATATTAGGCCGTGCGTTCCCTCCCTCCTCCCCTCCCCCCCCAACAAAACCTCCCCTCCGAAAAGGGTCAGAGCGACATGTACTGTCTCTCCTATCCAGCAGAAACGCACCATAGTGCGAACTTTTAACATGCCCTACTGGCATCTCTCTTTGAACCGTTTAACTTTCTCACCACTTCCAGTGAGCGCTGGCTCCCACTGCTATTCGCATGTAATAAACAATCCCACACAATCAGCAGAATTTACAGATACATTAGGTACCCAATAACAATCCCTCAATAACATTGCCGTCAGGTGCGGCCATTTTTGTTAAAAGGATACCACCCTGCTGTGTTTCATACAAGGGTGTTCACACACTTCGGAGAACTGCATAATAACATATAACATGCTACAGTCCCGCAAACGCCAACATGGCTCTAGACTTCACCGCCCAGGCGGGCTTTCACGCATCTTCTTCTCCAGCCGGTCTCCGCAACCGTGCCTCATTGCTATCCAGCCATCTTGCAGCCTCTCTGGGGTTCTCGAAGAATGAAGCAGTCCCAAAAGCAACTACCCGCAATTTGGCCGGGTACATCATGGAGTATGGTATGGACAAGTTCCTCAGACGTTTCTTGACATCCCAGTATTGCAGCCGCTTCTTCTGCACCTCCGCGGAGAAATCCGGATAAAAGGATATTTTGGCGCCATTAATGGAGATATCCTGCCGTTCCCTTGCCTTCCTCAGTATCTTATCTCTGTCCTTGTAGTGCAACAGCTTCACTAAGACCGGCCTCGGGGGTCTCCCCGGTGGTCCCGGTCTGGTAGGTACTCTGTGCGCTCTTTCAACAGCATATAAAGGAGACAGTTCATCCCGGCCAAACTGCTCCAGCAGCCATTTTTCAAAAAACTCATCCGAGTTATTGCCCTCCGTTTTTTCGGGCACTCCGACCAAACGCACGTTGTTTCTGCGTAGCCGATTCTCTAAATCATCCGCCTTAGCCTGCAGGGCCACCACCGCCAAGGACTGAGACTGCACATCCCGCCTGAGCACCGGCAGAACATCTTCCACTTCAGACACTTTCCCTTCAATAACTGTGGTTCTTTCTGCCACTTTCTGTAAGTCATTACGTAACAGCAGTATATCTTCCTTCAGGCTTCCCACCTGCCCGGTCAGCACAGATAAAATTGAGGAGTTCTGCTTTACCGCAGCGAATATATCAGCAAGGGAAGGCTCCTTCACCTGGTCTCTCCTGCTATGCGTTCTGCCGCCATCTTCCTCCTCCCGCCTGTCCCGCCGCTGACTCCTCAGCTCTTCCTCCTCCTCACTCACCGTGTCCTCTCCCAGCACGGAGTACCTGGAACCTGAGGTCAAGCTGTCTGCCTTCCCACTGCCAGCCATCGGCGTCTTGCCTGCTGCAGATCCGCTCGCACGAGGGGTTCTTGCAAATCTCTCCAGCCTGTCTGCCGCTTCAGACCGCATGTGCCTGCTCCTGCAGTCAGTCTCCTCGGCGCCATCTTGCCTTCTCGGCCCCAGACTCGCCGGCGGCGTTTTTTGCTTCTTAGAACGGGTCATTGCAGCAGTATTAAGCGGTACCGACTCCTCCAGCCTCCCAGCCTCCAGATCGGTGAATATTACCGGGTATTTCAGGGATAAACAGTATTTTCAGGATGAATACAGCAGGAGCTCCAGCCACACACGTCCTCTTACATCTGCTGCTAGGCCACGCCCCCAAGGTATGTCATTCTAATGTGCGTATGCAGTTACTTCCGTGTAGATTAACCTGGAGATTATAGCGCAGTTTCGACTATGCTACCTGTATTACATTTTCAATTCATAGTTGTAAGGCACATGGAAATGCATGTTTTTGAGAAGGACTAGATTAATTCATGTATTTCTAAATGTTTAATTACTGGCTAGATAATACTGTTTTACAGTGTTGTGCTCATGACGTTTAATATACTGATGACTGATTTTGTTGTTGTCTTTATGTTCCTTACACGTTTAAATATTCACTTAAAATAGTAAATATAAAACTATAGATGGATGTATAGATAGCAAACAAACACAATGATGCAGTGCTAAGGCTCGCTTCACGTTGCGTTATTGCCTTCCATCGGAGATGCACGCGGATACTCTCGAAATATATAAATATATACACCTCTGTTGGAAGGCTGTATGCAGTGTACTGCGTTTAGAGACCCACGCCTTGTCGTGGCAGGTGGGCTCACGCAATTTGATCAAAACGTGCGCTAAGAACCTCACTATTGTAACTAGATTCATTAGTAATGCATATTTATTTATTGATAGTGCTTAGGTGCCATTGGTATTTGCAGAGTGCTGTCGCCATTTTCTTCTGTACTGTATTGTTGTGCAGTCACGGGCGCACTTGCACCTCTATACACATTATGTTTCATTTTGCTGGAATGTGTTCATCAAACTTTCTTGTCTCTTATGTATTGCATATACTAGTCCTTCTCAAAGAATTAGAATATCATCAAAAACTTAATTTATTTCAGTAATTCAATTAAAAAAGTGAAACTCCTATATTCTATAAATTCATTACACACAGAGGGATCTATTTCCAGCATTTTTTTTCTTTTAATGTTAAGGATTTAATGTTAAAGAGGCTCTGTCACCAGATTTTGCAACCCCTATCTGCTATTGCAGCAGATAGGCGCTGCAATGTAGATTACAGTAACGTTTTTATTTTTAAAAAACGAGCATTTTTGGCCAAGTTATGACCATTTTTGTATTTATGCAAATGAGGCTTGCAAAAGTACAACTGGGCGTGTTGAAAAGTAAAAGTACAACTGGGCGTGTATTATGTGCGTACATCGGGGCGTGTTTACTACTTTTACTAGCTGGGCGTTCTGATGAGAAGTATCATCCACTTCTCTTCAGAACGCCCAGCTTCTGCCAGATCACGCTGTGACGTCACTCACAGGTCCTGCATCGTGTCAGACGAGCGAGGACACATCGGCACCAGAGGCTACAGATGATTCTGCAGCAGCATCGGCGTTTGCAGGTAAGTCGATGTAGCTACTTACCTGCAAATGCTGATGCTGCTGCAGAATCAACTGTAGCCTCTGGTGCCGACACGATGCAGGACCTGTGAGTGACGTCACAGATCTGCACTGCCAGAAGCTGGGTGTTCTGAAGAGAAGTGGATGATACTTCTCATCATAATGCCCAGCTAGTAAAAGTAGTAAACACGCCCCGATGTACGCACGTAATACACGCCCAGTTGTACTTTTACTTTTCAACACGCCCAGTTGTACTTTTGCAAGCCTCATTTGCATAAATACGAAAATGGTCATAACTTGGCCAAAAATGCTCGTTTTTTAAAAATAAAAACGTTACTGTAATCTACATTGCAGCGCCTATCTGCTCCAATAGCAGATAGGGGTTGCAAAATCTGGTGACAGAGCCTCTTTAAGTCCAGGGTCAACTCAGCGTCTACCAGGAAATTTTAGAGCTCTTCATGCTCCCTCTGCTGACAAGCTTTATGGAGATGCTGATTTAATTTTCCAGCAGGACTTGGCACCTGCCCACACTGGCAAAAGTACCAATACCTGGTTTAATAACCACATTATCACTATGCAAACTTGCCTGAACCAAACCCCATAGAGAATCTATGGGGTATTGTCAAGAGGAAGATGAGAGACCCCAGACCCAACAATGCAGACTAGCTGAAGGCCGCTATCAAAGCAACCTGGGCTTCCATAACACCTCAACAGTGCCACAGGCTGATCGCCTCCTTGCCACGCCGCATTGATAACACCTCAGCAGTGCCACAGGCTGATTGATGCAGTAATTCATGCAAAAAGAGCCCCGACCAAGTATTGAGCGCATATACCGTACATACTTTTCAGTAAATCTACATTTCGATATTAAAAATCATTTTTGAAATTGGACTTATTTAATATTCACATTTTCTGAGACACTAATTTTGGGTTTTTCATTAACTGTTACCCATAATCATCAACATTAAAAGAAAAAAATGCTGGAAATAAATCACTGTGTGTAGTGAATCTACATAATATGAGTTTCACTTTTTAAATTGAATTACTGAAATAAATTAACTTTATTAACTTTTTGATGATATTCTAATTCATTGAGAAGGATTAGTATATGGGGTTAGTGACTGCCACCATTTTTTGATCTTGCACTCCTCCCATTCTGCCCTGGGTGATTTTAATTAGTTTAATCCCTACCATCCCCAGATATATGGAGGTTTAGTCCCAGTTCTGGGTGTATGAGCAGCGTATGGTTCCCACCTTACAGAGGTCGCCTTGTGGCAGATGTTCTCACACAATTTGATCAAAATGTGTGTTAAGAACCTCACTATTGTAAGTAAATATGCATTACTGCTGAATCTATTTATTTATAGCGTTTAGGTGCCATTGGTGTTTGCAGAGTGCTTTTGCCATTTTCTTGTGTGCTATATACAGTGGGGAAATGTTACCCGAACAGCCCTAACTCCTCCTCACCCTCCATGCAGAGCGCTATCTGATTCTTTGCCCAGGAACTCTAACCCCAGGGAAGCTCCTGACATCACTGTCCATATATGACAAAGAAGAAATGGAGACAGCACTACCAAATTTTCAAAGTGAAGATCCTTTTATTCCACGGTGCAACGTTTCAGCTCAATACGAGCCTTTCTCAAGCATAATAATGTGACACACAGAGCGCATATATATGCAATACAAGGTCATAACGCCAATTACATACATATAATAAACTTGTGCAATAGTGCTACAACAAGTATACAAAATTTTTATATCAATGGGATCCCCTATGGATGTGCTAATACATGAATAGAAAAATAAATTAAAAAACATTACATATACATAGTATAAATAGTGCATTCACTGTAATAAGGCCAATCAATCAGATGGGCTACATGTGTATAATGACATGTGATAATGTTAGAAAACAGGTGTATAAAATAAAGTTAAAAACATCTTACCCTCGCTGGATCGGCTGATAGCGTTGTGCACTCTCTTACTACATGAAAACTAAGCATTGCGTAATCCTAGCACCTGTGTGTATGAGTCATCGCATGATACGTCATTATACGCATGCGCATTGTCTACCAGAGGCGCTAGTCGCCATATTGAAAGAGGGCTATACACCCACAAATGTTTCCCATGGATGACGTCGGATCCTGTCCGTCTCAACTATGAGTCATTGGACATATCGTAGATTCGCATCTGCGCAATGCCCATTAAGGATCGTCGGACCCATTTTGAAAGAGGGCAACATCACTCCATATGTTGCACATACATCCCATCCACTATAGAGTCTAATTGGTCAAATATAAAACGATATGAACTATGTGTACTATCTCTGTAAACTGAAAATAAATATTATTTCTCAGACCAATAATCCTTATACCTCATCTATAATGATGGGGATTTTGGAGCACATATGGGTATATATAAAGCTCATAATATACAGACACAGAGATTTACACATCGTCTTAGAGATCCTGTGGACGGAAGACATGAACAACATATATGAGAAAATTTTTCAAAAAATAGGATGCATATAATCAGGCATAAGAGTAGTGCAAATATATAGCCTCAACCGATCCTTGCGGCAAATCTTGAGAATAATATCTAGGATAAAGAGAAAAAGGAGAAAAATATATAAAGTAGTTTGTAGGACATTGACAATATATATCAGACCTAAACATTGTAAATAGCATATAAAGTGTAATTATAATATAGATATGGTCAAATTATTTCCTATTCTCCTAGTGCACAGAGGAGGGGGAGGAACAAGGGGAAGATGATAAATGCACGGGCAGATGTTCAAATCAGAATGTACCACTGGGTTATCTAGAAACACTTGGAAAGATCTTGAAGTCTATATTAAGACCTCTAGGGTATAAGGTGTCTAATTTAAAAATCCATTCCAACTCCAATCTTTTCAGTTTGGAGATCCTATCTCCACCTCGTCTATGACGCGGTACATGATCAACGATATATAACTTAAAGTCATTCTCGCCATGGTTATTGCACCGGCATTGAAACGCGTAGCCTACAACAATAAAGTATCATTTATTAATACTACTGTATCCTTTCTGAGATATACAAAAAAATGGGACATAGAATATAATTAAAACCACAGAAAAAGGCCATACTCACAGATTAGGTGGTGGGTAAAATACCCGTTCCAAACAGGACGCAACCAGGTCAGAGATCTGTATCCTTTCTGAGTAGCAGCGCCTCACGGGGTCCCGTTTTTTCCAAAGAATTTACACAGTATCCATTGCGGTGGTCCTCCAAGGCTGACCGGCTGGGATCTCGGCAGCAGCACTCACCTAATACTTATCTACCTACTACACGCTATTGACCGTTCCACCTGTGGTAAGCCTCCATCTGTCAAACATAGTTTGTCATCTCCTGGGCTTACTCACACTATGTGGCGCCGTGCTTTTTCTCTTTTAATTCGGGATTTTATCAAAAGAACTCCTAAGTATCCCCCATTCTTTTTTAATGATGTTGGCAATATCATTGCTCTTATGAGAGTATGTAGACACCAGTGTTAGTCTATGGGAGGGCGATTGTTTACGATTTTGCAGAAGATCATATCTCGAAATCCCCTCCACTTTAGATCTTTTATTGTCCAATAGTTTTTTAGGGTACCCCGATTCCTAAATTTCTGAGACATATCACTCAACCTGACGTCGAGAGTTGAAGGATCCTGCACAATCCTTTTCACCCTCAACATCTGGCTATAGGGGAGAGAAGCGATCATAGGGTGGGGGTGACAGCTTTCAAACCTCAGTAAATTATTACGATACGTAGGTTTACTGTACAAATCTGTGGTAAGTTTATGTTCCTGAATATAAACTCTAGTGTCAAGAAAATTTAGAGATGTTGTTGAAGAATCCATAGTGAATTTAATATCATCATCTATATTATTCAGAAAGCTAAAGAGACACTCCAACTCCACTTGAGTGCCTGTCCAGATGACGAAGACGTCGTCTATGTATCTCCACCACCTCAAAACCTTAGTGAAGTGGGGAGAGCCATAGACGGCGCCTTCCTCCAAAGCTGTCATAAACATATTTGCGGATGTGGGAGCCACGTTAGATCCCATGGCCGTACCCCTCCTCTGTGCATAGAAGGAGTCACCAAATAAGAAGTAATTTTCTGTAAGGACAATTTCCAAGAGACACATAAGAAGGTTAATACATTCATGGGTATAGTTAGACTGTTGTAACGCTTCAGATACAGTATGAAGGCCTCTCGTGTGGTTGATTGAGGTATAGAGACTGCACACATCAAATGATACAAGTGTGCAGTCCCCCGTCAACTCAACCTCATTCAATTTAGTCAAAAAGTCAGTGGTGTCCTGAATATATGATTTAGCATTGGTGGCAAAATCACGTAACATTTTATCTAGAAAAAATGGAACCGCAACCCGATATAATCGGTCTGACCGGAGGGTCTACCAATGACTTGTGGATTTTTGGAAGACAGTACAGCACAGGAACCACCGAATGCCGCACCGTCATAAAATCCAACAGGTCACCATCAATGATACCCGCATTATGGGCCTCAACCAATATTGTATCAATGGTATTTTTGATTCTAAATTTAGGATCCCCGGGAAGTGGCTCATAAACATTAATATCTGACAATTGTCTAGCTAATTCAGCCAAATAGCGTGATGTGTCCATGACCACCAAGGCACCACCCTTGTCCGCGGGCTTGATGGTCAGGGACACATCACGAGAAAGGCCATCAACCGCCACTATCTCATCCCTCGTCAAGTTGGGAGGACCTACGAATCTACCATTGTCACTCTCTCTCAAGGTACGAATACGATTTTTCACAATATCAATAAATGTATCAATTGCAGGTTCATTAATAAAGGGTTGATGTACACTTTTTTATGTAGCCCAATCTCTCTTAGTGTGATTTCAGTATGATGTACAGATCTAGTGTCAAAATTTTTACCGGCAAACAATACCTTGAATTTTATTTTACGAAAAAAATCAAAAAGATCCAGTTCTAATTGGAACCAATCCACACTAGAAGTAGGACTAAATGATAATCCCTTATTCAGGGCTGAAATTTCCACATTAGATAAGTCACGTGATGATATATTTATCACAAGGTTTTCTATGGATTTTTGCTGACTTTGTGTTCCTTGTTGACAAATTGACGGTCCCTCTTTGCTCTGAAGGCTCGGGTCCTTGTGCCACCTTCTGTGTTTGTGTCCCCCTCTTCTCGGACGTCGCTGTCCAGATTGACACCTAAAAAACCAGTAGATGTTTCAATATTATCAGTATCGGACGTGTTGGAGAAGCGTTTTCTTCTTTTCATGTAGTTGGTATTTGTATTACCCTTATTGATGGTAGGGTCTCGTTGCCAATTATAGATCTTCCCGGATTCATAATCCTCGATGTCTCGATGCCATTTCTGGCGTTTTGCGTTCTCACCATTAAGGCGAAATTTCTGCATTGATTCCACTACGCGTAACTTGAAATTCTTCAGATCATCTTCAGACAGGAGAGTTTTGAGTGTATCATCCACAGCTTGCATCCGCATCCTGATCTCACATAGCTCTTTTGGGAGAAATTCAATATTCAGCAACATAATATCTCGTGAATATTTATTTGCGATCTGTATTGATCTTTGACAGAAATCCGCATTATTGGAAAATAGATTTGGTGCCAGGTGTGAACGCATCCCACGGGGTATGCGATTGACTTTGCAATACTCGCCCAAGGTAATCAAATGCAATTCCACTGTAATGGCCTTTTTGGACTCATTCTCCCATTTCCTTTTAATGCTTTCCACAGCCGGTACACTGAGAAACGACACCTCTCCCGGTAATCCCCGTAAAATTCTACTCACATCCTCCTCAGAGTAGGAAAATAAAGTGGATTGAGGTTCCATGTAACCTTCAGGATCTTTGCAAATGAGTATCCGTGCACGCTTTTGGGACTCAGCAATAGATAGGTATATTGAGCTGAAACGTTGCACCGTGGAATAAAAGGATCTTCACTTTGAAAATTTGGTAGTGCTGTCTCCATTTCTTCTTTGTCTTGACTGAGGGGTCACTTCGGACTGTGACCCAGGAGACGTGCACCCTCTTGAAAAATTTATCCTGTGCTGCTGATCTATACCTATCTACTGTCCATATATGGGTGATTCCTCTGCTTGGGGTCCATAAATGGGCATTAACGTCAGGGGATTCTCCAGTCCCAGTGTTACCGATGCTCTGGCCAGGGACTCCGTAGTTTAAAGCCCCTAACATTACTGTCCATATTTGGACAGTGATATCAGGGGATTCCCCATGGCCGGAAAAGCTACCGGATTCTCTTCGCGGGGGATTTCGGCCCTGGGAAAGCTACCCAAAGTATATGTTTAACGTATAGCTCTGATGGATGCCATGCAGTGGCTACCATCACACATAGGCTTCCATGTTAAAAAAATAAAGTATTCTGCACAGTATATGTTATTTTTGTGGAACCCCTCGGGATGGAATAGTTCTACCATCCTCAAAAAATAGAAAAAAAAAAGTATACTGCAATGTGTTGTTCTACTCTAATTGAAAACTACCTTCCACAGATGGCAGGAGTGCACGACCAAAATGGAGGCAGCCACTACCACTAAAATGACCATACAAAAAACATTCAGCTTGTCTTAACACATGTAATTTGCTGTGACTGCAAAAGCAAGCAAGCCAAGATATAGCAGGCACTATGTTTGCATTTATCCTAGTGCCATCAGAGTGCCCCTGCATCTTTGAAAATGAACGCTACTCTTTGATCTCTTATACAAAATATACAAGGAACAATTCAGGCAAAACTTATACTGTTATTCCTAGTGCAGGTCCTCAGAAAGCGGTGCATGGCCGGCTCTGCACTAGGAATACCACAGTGCATCAGCTTTGTGCAGAGCGCTACTTTAATGCAGCACCACTGTTATTCATGTTGCCGTTTCTGTTTAAAGGTTTTAAATCCATACTAAAAGTTAGGTCTGCTCCAACTTGTTAATGTTTCTTAAAGGGGAAATTCACTTTTCAGGTATGAAAAGCTTTTTTTTTTTTTTAATCTTCCCATCATGTTAGCTTTACTGCTCAATGTAACAGTATTTATGTTCATGGACGGATCTGTGCACATATAAACCTGTGTAGCTCTATCCTTATAGCAGCATTCTATGCAAGGATGTGTCATATAAACTAATGCTGCCCCTTCACATTTAGGGTCACTGAGATCAGCAAGACAGGGCCAAACTGGACAGAATCTATGTGACAAAATTGGAGCATTTAAGCTGGGTTATACCGCGATTTGCCACGGTTTTTGGCCGAGCGGCTACACCTAGCCTTTTTGTAGTGCTATTGATTGATTTCAACTGTTGAACTGCAGTCCACACGATTGCATACAACTCAATGGACTCATTTGGACTGCAGTTGTAGCTAAATAGTTAAAATTAATCTGTGGCGCTTCAAAAAGTCTAGGTGTAGCCCCGGCCTAAAGGTGCTCAGTGCACTAATTGTTAGTAACTGCAGTAATCAGTTTTAGAGAATAAGAATATTTCCTTTCTGGTTGTTGGGTGACCATAGACTCACCAGTTCTTATCTGATGGCACTTAAAGGGGTTGTCGACCTTCTGACAACTGATGACCTATCCACCGGATAGGTCATCAGTATATCACCGGTGCGGGTCTGACACCCGGACCTGCACAGATAAGACGCTCTGGTGGCCTGCGGGCACCAGATATTATGGCACATAATGCTATGTACGGAGCCTGGAAGCAGTTGGCTCCATATATAGCAAAGCGGCCGGGTAGCGGAAGTGCAGGTCCGCTCCTATTCACTTGAATAGGAGTAAAGCTGCAGTACTGCAGCTCAGCCGCTATTCCGTGGCCGGAGCCAGCTGCTTCCGGCATATACGTCCGGGGCACGGAGGCCCGGACCAGCTGATCTGTGCAGGTGTCTGACCCCCACAGATCATGTACTGATGACCTATCAGTTGTCAGAAAGTGGAAAAACCCTTCAATCAATTTTTAATGCATCCATTTTCTTAATCATCCTTGAGATTTGCCATCACTAGCTTTTATCATGAAGGACAATTCTATATTATTAATAAATAGAATAAAGCGGCATTAGCGGGTTGCTTTTTTACTGAAACGCTGTGCTACAGAGTTCATTCAACCCCAAGTCAGAGAAAACATACACAATTGTCATGTATTTCCATGATATTTTATTTAACACTGTAAACAAGTCTCCCCAAACACACAGCAGCAAATTTATTGACGATACTCCCAAATGGGGGATTTCTGGGATTTATATTCGAGTTATTCTAAATTACAGTATTAGATTATTTTCTTAAATATTCCCATATCACATAATTCATTGCCAGCTATTTGTATTATATATATACACTTACTCATTTACAAATATTTATATATGTAAACATGTATAGTACATTTTCTATTTCATAGGATGTCGCCCTAAATAGTTCCCTGACCGCAATTTGGTTAGACAGGAAATCCATGAAATTG
Source organism: Rhinoderma darwinii (assembly GCF_050947455.1). NCBI lineage: Eukaryota > Metazoa > Chordata > Amphibia > Anura > Rhinodermatidae > Rhinoderma > Rhinoderma darwinii. The sequence continues at coordinate 108,026,974 of NC_134693.1, read as the reverse complement.
TAAACATTGTCCATTATCTTGACGGCTTAATGAAGGATGTTGTAGGCATCAGAACTTTCATATTCATCATCGCATGGATCCTAAAAAATGGATTCAATTGAACACATGTCAACAAATTTCAATGTAGCTGTGAGCGTCCTTTCTACACAGCAACTTTTGTGGGGTTAAGCCCCGCTCATTCCCAACATTGGCAGGGACTCTAGCTGCCAGACCATCACTTATGTTACTTTGTAATTCTAATTGACACGTTATGAAAGTCCATTTTCAGGAAACACCTATTAGGCCAGGATCACACACACAGTTTTGATGCTGTTTTTGTGGCAGTTTTTGGCTCACTATTTTCAACCAGAGCCAGAAGTGGATCCAAAAGGAAAGGTATAAAGAAAAGACTGATGCATCTTTTTTTCGTTGGTCCATGCCTGATTTTGTCTAAAAAAAGCCTGACCCAAATATGCATAAAAAATGCGTGTGAGATCTCTGGGTGTTAAGACAGTTGATATGATCACTTTTTGTGCTCATACTTTGCTACATAATTTTTTGTTGGAGACAAAATTACTGCAATATATATATATATATATGCAGTGAAGCCTCACCAAACATTGCATTGAAAGAGGGGTGGTGGTATATGCTGTTCTTTTAGGGAGATTTCACTGTATTACAAAGTATGAGCACACTCTTTTCCAATAGCTTTATAGTTAGAAACTGTTAATGTCCCTAAGGCTTTGTTCACATCTGTGTTGGGGTCCCCTTCTGGCTTTCCGTCGGAGCTTTCCGTCATAAAGGGACCCTGAACACACAGAAACGGAAACCAGAGGTTTCCGTTTCCATCACCATTGATTTCAATGGTAACGCATCCGATGCCCACGGTTTCCGTTTGTCTCTGTTGTGCACTGGACCCGTCATTTTGCCGGAAGCAATAGCGTAGTCGACTACACTATTGCTTCCGGCAAAACGACGGGTCCAGTGCACAACAGAGACAAATGGAAACCGTGGGCACCGGATGCGTTACCATTGAAATCAATGGTGATGGAAACGGAAACCTCTGGTTTCCGTTTGTGTCAGTTCATGGTCCCGTTCTGACAGAAAGCTCAGACGGAACGTCAGAACGGGACCCCAACCCAGATGTGAACAAAGCCTTAGGCTGGGTTCACACTACTTTTTTGTTGTGATTTTAACATGCTTTTTTTTGTTTTGGTTGGTGAGCTCATATTGAAAGACATGGGCGTTTATATGCCAAAACAAAAATAAGAACGTTAAAACCGCAACAAGAATGCACAGTGTGAACCCAGCCTAAGCAGCTCTTCAACTATTTACTTACTAGAGCTAAATTCCTCTGAAGTCGACTTCTAGTGAACAATAGAGCTCTCAAGAACTCTAAAGGTCCTTTTACAGCGGCCAATTTTGGCCGTAAATACGGCATTTCATTCCCCCGGCACCACAGTCACAAGTGCCACACTCTGCTCTGAGTGACGGCTCTAGCATCCAATTAGGATACTCTAGACCAGTCACTCAGAGGGGAGCACTTTCACATCAAGTGGCCGCCTCAATGGCACTTGTGGCTTAGTAACCGGGGGAATTAAACATTGATTTCTTGGTCATGCAATTCGCCGAAATAACAAGCAACATTAAAATGCCCTCCCCCTCCCCCATATTTCGCTGTCAGCATTGGGGCTTTAAAACTGCTGACATTCCCTTTAACAGCTAAGAGGGGAGGAATGAATGACTTGTGCATTGTAAGAGACCATTTAGGCCCACTGCACACGTAGTGGATTTGTTGCAGATTTTCTGTCCGGATTTGTGGGCAGAAAATCTGCAGCAGAAGAGATTTTAAAAATCTCATCCACCAGCTTCTGAACACTTTCCACACAGAAATCAGAGCAGATCCGCAGCATGCTCTTTCTGTTCTGGATGTTAACTGCAAATTTCTCCATTTTCAATGTAGAAGGGTTGACATCCGTAGCAAAACTCGCAGGTAATACTTGCATATTTTCTTGCGGAAAATCTGCTACGTGTGTAGGTATTCTAAGGCTTTGTTCACACAACTGATTTTTCCTGAGAAAAATCTGGCGTGCATTTGGCCGGGATTTCGTGGCAGAAATCTGAAGCTGACCCTTGGATTTTTGCCATGGTTATGCAGTACAAATAGCCCTGTTTCTACATACAGATTAGCCCCATTCAATGGGGATAATCTGCATGTGGCTATCTGACGCTGCTTTCGTAGCAGAAACCACTTTGAGAAGTGAAATGTTAATTCATTTTCAGCGAGACAGTTTGTATTTTCGGATGCTGAAAATTCGACCCCGTATGAACAACGGGGCGGATTCCCATTGAACGCAATGGGAGGCTTTTTACAAGCGGAATTCATGCTGAATTTTCCGCTGTGTGAATAAGGCCTAATTGTGCATATTTAGAGTTACTTTGGCTTATCAATTATAGTATTATTGTTACCTCAAGCTGATCTAAGAAGGAGGTGCTGGCGCCATATAATGGATTAGGGATGGACACCAGTGGCGGATTTTGTAAATTGATGTCGTCATCGTCGTTATCTTCTTCCTATAAACATATACAGATGATGTCAACAACGGAGCGGTCAGTGCTAATCCTCAATGATATGAGAAGGTATGCCAGAATGTCCTCTTTTACAAAGTGGGCCTCATACATAAAAGCATGTCAGACAAAAAGTGGAGAAATCCCCCATAGCAACCAATCTATATTCTGACATAAGAGTTCTGCTAATAAACATAAAACCCTCTGAAAGTATTTTAAATACAGTGTCAACAACATAATCATCTTTAAAATATGGCATTTGGGGACTGTTGGATAATTCTAACTTCATTTAAGGTGCCCTGGGCAATTTTTGTAATTGGTGTCTATGTTTGGGACATATATATTTATGGACGTGAGTGATCTGGTATCTTGACATACGCTATATAAGATGCGTGCAGTATAAATAGTTTGGGTAGGAAACAAATTTGACGTATAACCTTGAATTGCCTGAAGTGAAATCCCTCAGTCCTCTTTCTGTAGTAGAGGAAACCAGCAGAAGCTGCCGCCACGGTCAACAGGACTAGAACTGCGACAAGTCCTGCATTACCTGCGTGAGAGATTTGGCTCTCGGTGATGTCCTGGAATGTGAGGACAATACAAATGATTGGTGTCGTAGCAATTAATTTTCCTAGCAGATATCGAAAAATAGAAATGTTAGAGCAATTCTCACAATTGTAAGCTCCTGCAAGACTAAACGTAGTCCTGCATCTCCGTAATAAGACAAATAATAATGATACTTTTCTCGGAGCTAAAAATAAGGAACAAAGACTCTTATATTCCAGCGGTACAAAACAGAATTGTTCACACCGTATGCAGCACCTGTCTGACAAATGCCAGGTAAGTATGTCCCAATTGCCTTTACTCTCCGTTGACCAGTTTTGCAAATTACGGCTTTGTCGAAACCAGTCCGACATTCCTCTGAGGATTGTGAGCTTGTATCTCGCTAATATGCTATAAAAGAAGAATTTATCTTGTAAGCTTTTCTTATAAATACAGGGTTTGTTACTTACCTAACCAGGTCCCACCTAGTGCTTATTTCTGCTTGTTTTTGCCTTTTTTTTTCCAAATTCCTCCATGCTGGAATGAGCTACTAACAGAGCTTTGCGGGATGCAAAAGCTAGATAACTTGGCTTGAGAAACACCAAGATCTTTTTGGAGCCTACAGCATTTCTCGTAGCTCAGGTAGATGAGAGTTGCGCTCACAGGAATAAAAGCCGAAGCAGAGGACAGGAAATTGTGACATCACGTATGTGGCATTGGTCAGACAGGTATGACGTATGGTGTGAACAATTCTTAGTATGAAACAACTATGAATATAGGACTCTTTGGTCTATATTTTTTAACTCCGAGACAAATAACATTATTTATCTAAATTCATTTTCATGTAAAATCATTATTAAATAGATGATCACGAGTCAGTATAGTAACAGACGGGTGTCTATTTACCTGCATAGGCGGTGCCATTAATGGTCCTTTTATTATATGGACGATTCCATTGAAGGCCGGGATGTCCCAGCGAAGAATAACTTTATCATTTACAATCTTAGGACACTAGAGGGGAAATCAAAGTTCAGACTGTTATAGAAACTTGGTGTACGACGGACAAACTCTCTTAGACCAGAGTCACACACTAGTTTTTTGTGCAGTTTTTTTCAGCCAAAATAGAGGAAAGAATACAAAAAAAAATAGAATATCAGTCATTTCTTTATACTTTTACTTTCCTTTGGATCCGTTCCTGGCTTTGGCTATAAAAAAAAAAAATGCATGTGTAATAATAGTAATATTTACTTACCAGAGCTGTGGTACAATTAGTATATGAAATTGAAAGGTTGTAGCCTAGTTTAGAAAGCAGAGTACTCCCATATGTAAGATTTGTGTATGGCACCAATATGTCCAGTTTAGTCATGTGATGCTCCAAGTCCCGCCACGTTACAGTCTAGAAAAAGTGACCAAAGTTTTAATAAAAAGGAAAACAGATGTTCAAATATAATACAAGATAATGTCTACAGTAATGAAAGTCCAGAAGACAACTAACACCCCTACAGCCCGTTTCAGTGACATGTATTATGTTGTACTGTCCAATCCCATCTCATGTCACCGAACCTTACCCCTGGAAAAACTGAAAAATAAACGTGTTTAAAGGGATTTTCTACTTTGGACAGCCCAACTTTTTTTTTTGGAGCAAGCTTTGGGTTCCTAGCGATAGGAAAATGCATGAGTTACAGCAGCAGTAAAACCAATGTAAAAAGTGTCTTTCAGGAATAAACAAATATAAAATATGGGCCATTCACTATGGTTTGATGCTCATTTTTGTGTTGGGTTAGTTCTGTTGGGGCTAGGGCAATGGATTCAATAGTCATGCATTTTTATGGAAAAAAACGCAATTAATAAACTGCTAACCTTTTATGACTAATGTACACACCAGAAGTATCAGCCATAAACACAAATTAAGGGTCCGCTCATGCCGCTTGTCCCATCCAACAGAATCCAAAGGAAATCAATAGGTAAACTGCTCCTAGGGTTTTTCTTTAGCGCTTCTAGCAGAAACCAAATACTGACTAATGGATGTATAAACAAACGGCAACTTGTATTGAGCGTCTTTACAAACTTATTTCTACACCGGACTGTACAAGCGACACATCTAGAACAATGGCCTAAAAGGCTCAATAAAGTTTCTGTTTGTTTATACATCCATTGGTCGGTATTTGGTTTCCGCTAGAAATGCTGAAGAATAATACCAGGACCAGTTTACTTATAGATTTAAAATGGCATGTATTATGGCATGTGGCTTGAATATGACAACAGAATGATTGGTGGGGGTCTGACTTCTGGGACCCCTGCCATTCCTGAGAACAAAGTGATCTTCCATGCACGGCGGCATTTAGTCCTTTACAACCAACCAATCATCCTAACGATATGTCATCTCTAAGGGTATGTTCACACGCACTATTTACGGACGTAATTCAGGCGTTTTACGCCTGGAATTACGGCCGAAAATACTGCTTGAAAGCGTCGGCAAACATCTGCCCATTCATTTGAATGGGCTTTACGATGTTCTGAGCAGACGGTCATTTTTTTTACGCGCCGCTGTCAAAAGACGGCGCGTAAAAAAGACGCCCGCGTCAAAGAAGTGCATGTCACTTCTTGGGATGTAATTGGAGCCGTTTTCCATTGACACCATAGAAAAACAGCTCCAATTACGTCCGTAATGGACGCAGCGAAAAGCGCCTGCACTTGCCATTACGTCTGAAATTCAGGAGCTGTTTTCGCCTGAAAACAGCTCCGTAATTTCAGCCGTAACAGACTTGCACGTGTGAACATACCCTAATAGTGGGAAAACTTTGTAGATGTTTTTATTATAGTTAAAAAATTGCTTAATTTCAAGTCCCTGTATTATAAAACATTTGGCAGGCTCTTGGTGTAACATAATTGTGAGGAATGTAGGGAATTGTTGTCAAACAGAAGCGTGAAACAGTGGTTATTGTGTGGATATGTTTGCTGGAAAATTTGGAGCAGATAAACGTTTATCAGCTCCTGCATTATGTATATGAGTCATAACACACACTTGTATGAACCAGGACCTCCCAAGGTGAACCCGGGCATGTTACAAGGAGCTGCTTTGGTTTCTTTGCAGACATCACACATGAAGCTCATATTCAGGTATTGTATAATCACAGATCAAATATAGGCCTTTTGCAGCCAAGCTTAAAGAGGCTCTGTCACCACATTATAAGTGCCCTATCTTGTACATAATGTGATCGGCGCTGTAATGTAGATGACAGCAGTGGTTTTTTATTTAGAATTACGATCATTTTTTACAGAGTTATGACCTATTTTTAGCTTTATGCTAATGACTTTCTTAATAGACAACTGGGTGTGTTTTACTTTTTGACCAAGTGGGCGTTGTGGAGAGAAGTGTATGATGCTGACCAATCAGTGACCAATCAGCGTCATACACTTCTCTCCATTCATTTACACAGCACATAGTGATTTAGATAGAGCACTATGTGCAGTCACTTACTCACATATTAACGTTACTGAAGTGTCCTGACAGTGAATAGACATCACTACCAGCCAGAACGTGATGTCTATTCAGAATCCTGACACTTCGGTAACGTTTGTGTGAGATTTACAGCACCGCAAGCGTAATCTCGTTTTAAATGACAGTTTACAGTGTAATCTCGTGAGATTACGCTGCCTTGCTGTAAATCTCACACAAACGTTACCGAAGTGTCAAGATTCTGAATAGACATCCCGTCCTGGCAGGTAGTGATGTCTATTCACTGTCAGGACACTTCAGTAACATTAATATGTAAGTGACTGCACATTGCGATCTAGCTAGATCACTATGTGCTGTGTAAATGAATGGAGAGAAGTGTATGACGCTGATTGGTCAGCGTCATTCACTTCTCTGTACAACGCCCACTTGGCCAAAAAGTAAAACACGCCCAGTTGTCCATTAAGAAAGTAATTAGCATAAAGCTAATATAGGTCATAACTCTGTCAAAAATTATCGTTTTTCTAAATAAAAAACACTGCTGTAATCTACATTACAGCGCCGATCACATCATGTACAATATAGGCTACTTATAATGTGGTGACAGAGCCTCTTTAAAGAGGATCTGTCACTAGTTTATTAATTCCCTATCTCCCAACTAATCTAATAGGCGCTTTGCTGCTGATAACTACAGTGTGATTTATTTTCAAAAACGTTTATTATTTGCAAAGTTATTAGCAGTTTTCTAAATATGATAATGTGGCTCTAATAGCCAAATGGGAGGTGACCCCTTTTTTTTTCACTCTGGGCGGTGTAATGTTTTCTGTAAAACGCTGTCCAATCAGCATATTGCTTCTCCTCCCAGCCCAGTGACACAGTGTGATCATATTGTATACAGCTTCCATTCCTAACTGTGTTTTCAACTAGTGCTGCCTACGGTTGTTCCACAGCTAGAATTAGAATCTTATCTTTCATATGCCACAAGAACCACTGTTCTGGGTGGTCCACAGCCCGAGATATGGCTATTTGAAGTGACCCCCCTGCCCTCCAGCCTCAGTCTCTCACACTGTGTGAAGCAGCTTCATGCTGATAGGACAGTGTCAGAGGCTGTGAGGTGGCTCCACCTTTAGGAGAATTGCTGTTGTTGACTGCCATTTGCATATTTAGAAAAAAGCTCATAACTTTTACAATAATAAACTTTTTGGGACAGAATTTTCACTATCATTATCAGAGTGACAGCGCCTATTAGGTTAGCTAGGAAATAGGGCATTACTAAACTAGTCGACAGATCTGCTTTAAAGGGGGATTTTTTTTCTATAAACAGATCAGTCAGTGTGTTTGGTGTAACTTTTTAATAAAACTTTGTTTTACTTTTTCTAGATATAGCTACTCGCCAATTGAAGTCTAAGGGTGCGTAAAAACAAAACAAAAAAGAAATACAGCACACAGACAAAATATGTGTTTTCATAGATTAGTTGCTAAAGAAATGAAAAAACAAAACAAAAACGAAAGTGAAACCAGGAAGTGTTTGGAGAGGAGAAAACGGATACAACACAAACATTCATTTGCATTAAAAACGGTTCGTTTTTTTGCGAACACAAATCGGACACGCTAGTGTGAATGAGGCCCAACTCAAATCCATGTACAAATACAAAAAAATGTTTGATTATATGCCTTTATTTTATTTCTCACAACTTTCTTTCAATATTTGATGTAAATATTGGTTCTTTTGTACAACCTGCATAAAGAACATTTCACAAAATAAATTTTTAAACTAGACTGTAGACTTACTACATTATCATCAAAGCTGTCATCTTCTGGAACAAATAAAGTTTTATATGAGGTTCGGTTTGATAGGACGTCTACGAATGCTGAACCCTGGGAGTTGTTCATGCCATAGTCGAGAACCATCTAGAAAGACACAACCACATACACTAAATAAATATATATATTATATCATACTGTTATTTTGGCACGTCTTATGCGACTGAGCCGGCTGATTGGCTGCAGCAATCACATGATGCCCGCATGTAAACAAGCCTCGGAAGGCCTGCCAAGGGAAAGGATAGGCGAGTACTATCAGGTTTTTTAATATCAGGACATTTTCAGCAATTTGTAAAAAAAATATTTAAGAACCTGGATAACCCCCTTTGATATCAGCCACCAGCCCCTCAGCAGTATAGTCAGTGACTCATAATGATTCAGTGGTGTCTAATGGGGCATAAGAATTCATGAAGATTCAAGGTTTTTACTGGAGTTCTCCTTTAATCTTAACATGATGTTCTTTACTCTCAGTGCCTCAACATGACTATAGTAAGATAAATAAATAATGATATATTATACCTTTCGCAGCCGGGTCATCACTTTATTTATTGACCTTACACTTCCTGCCCTTATGTCCCCCCTCCCTTTTCCCTTTTTAATTCACTTTCTGTGATTTATATCTGGGCCACAACCATTATATAAGAAGTGTCTTGATCTTAATACTATTTCCTTCCTGGTTGGCTACTAATTGGAGACACCCAACCTCATATTTTTTAGGGTAATCAATTTATCTTTGTGCACTCTTGAATATTATATACACTCAATAAGAGTCAATTTTGTGTTATACCAGCTTTCCCCTTTCCCCACATATTCTGAATCCAATGGTGGATTATACGTCCAGGAATAACAGTCCTAACACTTAAGTACCATCATTATAATTGTATGTACCATACAGTGTGATGTTAAATTTAGTGCCATATATGGCTTAATAATGTCCATACTTCCATACCGATGCCTAAACAACATTATTATACAGTGCTGCCACCACCACACACTGCAAAAATAATATACTGCGCCTAAACAACAGTGCCACACAATGTAAATACCGCCATACAGTATTCAAATAATACCAACATACAGTTACCACATAGCTCCATACATAATGTAATAACAGTGCTATACAATGTCTAAATTATACTGTTATATAACAGTGCTATACAATAAATATTAAAAACCAGGCCATCTGAGGCAACCGCATACCCCTAAGGTCAACCCTGTCCACACTCCCCATTCCTTGAGGCTTATTTGCATAATCTGATCAACCCTTTTTCCTCACCAGAGGTTTAGTTGCTTGTGGCATATAATCTTTTTGTTCTTGCTGTATTGGAAATACATTCTCTATACACAGCAGCCACTCTGCATAGGCAGAGTTGCAGTGTAAAGAATAAGGGAGGAACCGAGCAGCAGTCTGAGCCTCTGATGAGATTGTAGGTGGACTTCAAACTGCCCCAGACACTGTGGCTAAGCTTCAGTCACTTATCATAGCATTGGCCTAATTGCAGATTTAGTAACCTTATCTAATGTTATTTACTTATTGCTAGCAGGAGTGCAGCCCCAATAAGGCCCCATGCACATGACTGTAAAAAATTCCCGTAATTGTGGACCGTAATATGGTCCGAAATTACGGACCCATTCAGTTCTATTGGCCGCTGACACCTCTCCGTATCGCTACAGATAGGAGTCCGTGCCGTAGAACTATACCGCAAAAGATAGAACATGTTCTATCCTTTGCGTTTTACGGGCCGTGCTCCCATATTTTGTATGGGGGAACAAGCTGAAAATGTGGGCTGCGGCCGGCCGTGCCTGCAATCGCGGGCCGTGATTACAGGCACAGCTGTGTGCAGGGTGCTAACTTCTCCTGTAGGGTGGGGACATTTGATAATTCACAATGATAATATGGTTATTATGAGATCACTCTTGCTTATAAATGGAGCAAATTAAACAATAGTATATAAAGGAATTGCTAGAAATGCAATACCCAAAATGTAAACATCCATTTCAATATTGACCATTTAGTTTACTTATATTTTCTTATAAAGAAAAGTTTAGATATTTATTTCGTGTGATAAAGCACAAATAACTCACTGAGTAAAATTGCGACAGTCGAGGATTTGCCTCCAAAACTTGCAGCAGGTTTCCATTGCAGAAACTTCCATCACCCACATAGCCATCAGGACATTCACATTTTGTGTCTGTAAAATTAGAATTATTATGACCACTTTACACATTATAACCATCTGTAGAATGAGGAAGCACATCATGTCAGACTGATCTTAAAGGGTCTGTCTCATCAAGGACAACCCCAATAATATGAGAGGTCTGGCTACTGAACCCCCCCCCCCCTCCCGGCAAACAGGTGATATTAACCTGTAGGGGCCATCAAATTAATGACCATCCATGTAATACATGGGTGGACTGGGTTCCCAAGAGCGAGCGGCTTGTTAGTGCCTCTCCACTCTGGCTTATAGGGAGAGCTATAACCAGCAAATATACACCGTTCAGCCAAATCATTAAAACCACTGACCGGTGAAGTGAAGTACATTGCTACAATGGCGCCTGTCAAGGGGTAGGTTATATTAGGCAGCAAGTGAACAGTCAGTTCTTGAAGCAGATGTGCTGGAAGCAAGAAAAATGGGCAAGTTTAAAGTTCTAAGCGACTTTGACAAGGGCCAAATGGTGATGGCGACGTGACTGTGTCGGAGCATCTCCAAAATGGCAGGTCTTGTGGGGTGTTCCCGGTATGCAGTGGTCAGTACCTACCAAAAATGGTCCAAGGAAGGAGAATCGGTGAGGGGATCATGTTTGGCCAATGCTCAGTGACGCGTGTGGGGAGGGAAGGCTAGCCATTCTGTCCAATCCCACAGAAGAACTACTGTACCACAAATAGCTGATAAAATTGATGCTGGCTATGATAAAGGTGTCAGAACACAGAGCATCGTAGCTTGCTGCTTTTCAGCCACACTGACTCGCAATGCGTCCATGTTGATCCCTGACCACCGCCAAAAGCGTCTACAATGGGCACATGAGAATATGAACTGGACCAATGTTCTGCTGGAAACCTTGGGTCCTGCATTCATGTGGACGTTGTTGCAGAGCAACTACACCCCTTCATGACAATGGTATTCACTAATGGCAGTGGCCTCTTTCAGCAGGATAAAGCGCCCTGTCACACTGCAAAAATTGTTCATGAATGGTTTGAGGAACATGACAGGTGCTGACTTGGCTTTTAAATTACCCTGATTTTAATCTGATGGAGCATCTATGGGACGTGCTTAGAAAACAAGTCCGATCCATGGAGGCCCCAAGTATCTGCTGTTAACGTCTTGGTGCCAGATACCACAGGACACCTTCAGAGGTCTTGTGTAGTCAATGACTCAGTGGGCTGATGCTATTTTGGCCGCACGAGTAGGACCTACACAATATTAAGCAGGTGGTTTTAATGATATGGCTGAACGGTGTATACTGTATGAGTTATCATTTTCTGTTGATTTCAATTGAGCAGTTTCCAAGCTATAACTTTTTTTCTGTAAAAACAAGGTGACAATTACAGCTCCTACTATTGATATTGTTCACTGAGTTTGCTCAGGCAGATCTGTTTGTCAAATCTATTTAGTTTTGTAGTTATTCCTTCTCTTTCAATGTATTGCTGCATTTCCTTTCTAAAGCCATACCAAGCACAAGTAACTGTGCCATACATTGTGCAAAACAGGAACATACACAATGGAAATAGTGTGATACAGTCGCTAAATACTGCCATACATGAAAAACTCTTACGCATATGTATTGTTTTTATTTTATGATAGTTTATGAACAAAAAATAGTGGAAGTTCTAAAAAATGCTTTATGTATTAACCATTACATTTCTGTTTTCTGGGACACTTAGAGTCAGATGTATAAGTGCTTCTGTACTATACAAAATGTACTAACCTTGGAAGCGGTAACAATATACGTCCCATGTCTCACTCATGTTTGTCCGCTGCTTATAGTCAACAATTCCAACATGATTTGATCCACAAGTTGCACTAGGATACACTATGGGATATCCTGCTGTCACATTATAGAGCCAGCCAACTTGGCAGCGGTGATAACCCGACTATTTTAAAGATAAACATGGGGGGAAAAAATATATAACAGTTTACAGAAGAAAAATATACAGATTACACCCTGGTTACAATAAACCTAGAAAACTACTGTACCTGCTGGGCAGCGGAGAGCTGTTGGAAGGTGGCAATGCTGGCGCCCTCTGACCCACAAGCGGTTTCTGCCTCTTCATATGTGTACTGATATTTACCTTTTGGTGACTGCAAGTGAAAAACGCCGTCCGTTTTTTCTAGAAAAAAAATTTGAGAGGTTCAGCTAGAGACCATTAGTAAAGACCATTTATTATAATGTATGTATGTAAGCAAAACTGCAGAATGTAGTGTAACAGGTGAATCTGATTCTGTTTAGTAGATATATAATAATTCTACTAACACAGAAAGAAAAAAGCTCTTAAGCTACTTCATTGGTTGGCATGGAATTCATTGTTACATACCTTCAAAATGCCAATCTAAGCAGGTTGCTAGCGAATCACATCCCCCATTTTTTTCAAGACAACGGTCCACAGGTGGAATAGCTTTTTCTAGACACTGGACCCCTCTACCCACATAACCTTCATGACATTCACATCTACGTGTTTTCTATAACCAAAGGAAATCTTATCATATAATGCAGAAAAAGCTTTAGTAATGGTAACTTATTAGTAAGTGTATTGAGTAACTGGAAACCTGCTCAAGCTGAACAAAGCAAGTACGGTTTGGAGGAGATAATGCTTAAAGGGGTTGTCCGGGCATTTTATATTGATGGCCTATCCTTAGAATAGGTCATCAATATCAGTTCGGTGGGGGTCCGACTCTAGTGCAATCTACAGATTGTCAAGGTGTTTGAAATATGGAGGATTCCATATATTAAGATGACTTAAGGTGTGCATATGTGATCATTCAAGTGCCCAATCAATGTGATCCATGAAGAGACAATTTTCTTATGTATATCATTATTATATACTATTGCCATAAATATGTCATCCAGTCAGTGGTGACGCAGTATTATACACTGAGAACATCGCCTATTAATGGGTATATACTGCACCTAGTTATACATAGGTGTACAACTCTGGGTCACCAGGATGGAGCACTGTGTGCACTTCTTATATTTATTGTCTAGTCATAGTTGATATAATATTATATTCAATGTACAGACCCTGGCAAACAAGTTACACTATATGCTAGTCTCAGTCTTATACAAGCCTCGACTATCCAGTATTGAACACCCTGTTAATTGGTGCCTACATCGAAGTTTCTCACTTAATGGCAAGAATAGTGCAGTGTTATTCCTGCCTTAAAAGTGAAAAGAACTAAGACGGCCCCGATAACACGTCAAAGGGATCTGTAGGTCATCATTTGGATCCATCATATGACAGATCCAGCAAAGAAATAAATGTAAGTCATGACGCCAGTGTGAACTTAGCCAGACGTGTTTGGTATAGACACTGGTGAACCAACGGTGTATAAATGTGCAGCATAATCTACCACTAACTATCCATAGTACCCTATTCTATATAATAAGCTCAGTAGATTTTTTAAATTTGAAGAGTTTTGATTGACTATATATATGAAATTATATGAGATATACACACATACTACAAAACTGAACCCCCTTCCTGACAGAATAATCCGAAGGTAGTGAACAAAGAGGACACTAGATTTTTCACTTACTGGACCAGTATAAATGCATGTTGCGTGCTCACTACATCCACCGTTTTCACCATCAACGCAAAGATTGATTGGAGTACAGACATAACCATCTCCTTTATATTCCGGGAAACACTCACATGAGACCTTTATTCCAAACTGAGAGCACTTGGCATGGCTGCTGCAGCCACCATTGTAAACACTGCATTGGTCGATCACTGTAATGAAGGAGAATATGAATTAGAATATATAATACTTCCTTCATGACAAAGAAACCTTGTACAATGCTAGAAAAAACCCAGAAACATTATAGCATGGGGTGTATGCAGGATTTTGTCAAGGGAGTTTACAGGTATGGATATAAGTATTTAAATGGTCACATGGATATAATTTGCATATCCATGCCTAACAATAAAACCGCCAATCAGTACTAATGAATAATAAAATATATACACATAAATAATGCCACCATACATTTCTAATGGGTAATGCCACAGCTCTGTACATAAAAATAACACTGCCATGTAAGGGGGGATTCACACGAGCGTGTATTCGGTCCGTGCGGGCCGCGTGGTTTTCACGCGGCACGCATGGACAATACAAGTCTATGGGGCAGTACAGACAGTCCGTGCTTTTTGCGCAGCGTTTGTCTGCTGCGCAAAAAGCGCGACAGGTTCAAAAACTCTGCGTATTTCGCGCATCACGCACCCATTGAAGTCAATGGGTGCGTGAAAATCACGCGCACCACACGGAAGCACTTCCGTTGAACGAGCGTGATTCGCGCAACAGCAGTGAAAAGGATGAATGAAAACCGAAAAGCACCACGTGCTTTTCTGTTTCCGAACATCCAAACGGAGTGTCTTTGCGATTAGCGAAGCCGGACAAGCGTACCGAACTTCACCGGGTTCGGCCAAACTCGTTTTGGCCGATCCCGGCAAAAAAATTATCGGTACGCGACGTCAGGAGATAGTCACTGTCCATGGTGCTGAAAGAGTTAAACTGTTTCAGCACCATGGACAGTGACTTGCGATCCCAAAATACATTAACCTGTAAAAAAAAACCGAAGTTCTAACTTACCGATTACTCCTGTCTCCTTCCTACAGTCCGACCTCCCGGGATGACACTTCAGTTCAAGTGACAGCTCCAGCCAATCACAGGCCAAGCACAGGCTGCAGCCAATCACAGGCTGCAGCGGTCACTTGGACTGCTGCGTCATCCAGGGAGGTGGGGCCCGATGTCAAGAGAGGCGCGTCACCAAGGACGCGTCACCAAGGACGCGTCACCAAGGCAACGGCCGGGAAGTTCTCGGTAAGTAGGAACTTCATCTTTTTTTTTAACATGTTTTTCGCTGTTGTGTTCGGCATTCACTGTCGAGGGTGCTGAAACATTTAGCTCTTTCAGCACCTTGGACAGTGACGGGCGTTGACAAGCCTCATCTCTATGATGCCGGCTGCGCGAAAATCACGCAGCCGCGCATCAGACACGCATGACACACGCAGCTGTCAAATGGTTTTTGCGCTCGCAAAACGCTGCGTTGTTTGCGCGCGCAAAAACGCAACGTTCGTGTGTATCTCCCCTAATAGTAATAATGCCACCATATATTGTCCACATAAATAATGCCACCATACTGTACAAAATAAACATTTCCTCCAGCGATCGTGCACAATAATCGATTAATGTGAATAGGTGTAGCAACTGAACGACTAGCAATAAAATGCTTCTTCATCGTACACATAATAGTTTATAAGAATATAAAAATAAGCATTGGCCATTCTGACATTGCAGTATGTAGCCTTGAATCGTTTGATATATAGCAGATATGTGGCATTGTGAAAGCAACGGATACATTTTTTTCAATTATTGAGACTAATGTTGTGTGTAAAGACTTGACGGTAATCGCTGTTCGATCACTTACAGCAAAGATCACTAATCCGAATATCTGCTCATGTAAAGGGACCTTAACACTTGACTTAATGACGTATGTGACCACAAAGGTAGATAATAAGAACACATAGTAAATTGCTACTGCAGAACATCTTACGTATCATACGCTGTATGTGTATGTCTACTAACCACTGCATGTTCTTCCATCTCCCTCGTAAAACGGGTTACATTCACATTCATTGCCGGCTCTGCACGTGGCATTACCATCACATTCTGGAGAGCAAACCGGAATAGTTGCTAGAGGAAAATAATAAAAAGTCAAGAAAAAGGAAGCAACTAACACAATGAAGCATATAACCAAGCTACCAATCACCAGTTATTTTTGGATGTGAAATATTTTAGAAACTAAAAGTTAAAGAATATGGAAACCTTTTCAACCTTCTTTTTATTGTTCCACTGCATCTTTGCAAATAGTCTTGATTAAAAATCTCTTACCGTTTTGTGTATGCAGCTGCTTAACAGATCTATGTGTCTTTGTAGTCTGATACAGTAGGAAAAAAACCCTTCCATCTGCCCGCCTCCTTCTAGAAAACATCTGGTAGGTGTGTAAGTAGCTGGGGACAGACAGAAAGGAGTATGACTGCAGAACTACGTTTGTGTGTAGTCTGAAATCATGGAGCCACATAGGATTGCATAGGAGCTGTAGACACAAAACTGAAGATTTTTTTAATCATGAATGTTTGCAAAGTTTTACATAATTTGCTTTAGATTCAGTGGTGCAATAAAATGTTTGTTTAACAGAGCTGTTTGCAGAGCAGCGGGTAAAATAGGTTAAAGGGGTTGTCCGCTACTAGACAACTGATGACCTTTCCACCGGAGAAGTCATCAGTATATTATAGGTGCGGGTCCGACACCTGGATCCCGCACCGTTAAGCCGCTCTGACAGGCCTCTGGACACCGGATGTACATGCCGAAAGCAGTTGGCTCCGGCCACGGAATAGTGGTCGACCTGCAGTTCAGCACCACGGCCGCTATGCAATGTACGGAGCCTACTGCTCCCGGCTCCGTACATCGCATAATGTGCAATAACATCCGGTGCCCGGAGCAGCTGAACAGTGCGGGGTCCGGGTGTCAGACACGCATCGATGATACACTGATGACCTATCCGGTGGATAGGTCATCAGTTGTCCGGTAGTGGACAACCCCTTTACGGACATTATTTTGCAACAATCACAGCAAGTCAGATATCCATGTTCTAATGGAGAACCAGCAATGGCACACACATTACACCGCATTCCAAATTATTATGCAAATGTTATTTCTCGCTGATTTTCCTAAATAGTCGATGCAAATGACAGTCGGTATAATCTTCAAGCCATCAACCATTGGAGTATAATTCGAATTTTATTGAACAAATCTCCTAATGATAAGATTTTTTTTTAGAAGTAAAAAACTCAAAATGCACTGTTTCAAATTATTATGCACAACAGAGATCAAAACATGTTAAAGGTTGCAAAGAGAACTAAAATGGTAATTTGTTGAATTTGCAGCATCAGGAGGTCATATTTACAGAAATCAAAAGCTCTTTCAATCAGGCCAAGTTACATGTTAACATAGGACCCCTTCTTTGATATCACCGTCACAATTCTTGCATCCATTGAATTTGTGAGTATTTGGACAGTTTCTGCTTGAATATCTTTGCAGGATGTCAGAATAGCCTCCCAGAGCTTCTGTTTTGATGTGAACTGCCTCCCACCCTCATAGATATTTTGCTTGAGGATGCTCCAAAGGTTCTCAATAGGGTTGAGGTCAGGGGAACATGGGGGCCACACCATGAGTTTCTCTCCTTTTATGCCCATAGCAGCCAATGACACAGAGGTATTCTTTGCAGCATGAGATGGTGCATTGTCATGCATGAAGATAATTTTGCTTTGTAAGGCACAGTTCTTTTTGTACCACGGAAGAAAGTGGTCAGTCATAAACTATGTACTTTGCAGAGGTCATTTTCACACCGTCGGGGACCCTAAAGGGGTCTACCACCTCTCTCCCCATGATTCCAGCCCAAAACATGACTCTGCCACCTCCTTGCTGACGTCGCAGCCTTGTTAGGACATGGTGGCCATTCACCAACCATCCACTACTCCATCCATCTGGACCATCCAGGGTTGCACGGCACTCATCAGTAAACAACACAGTTTGAAAATTAGTCATGTATTTCTGAGCCCACTGTAACCGTTTCTGCTTGTGAGCATTGTTTAGGGGTGGCCGAATAATAGCTTTATGCACACTTGCAAACCTCTGGAGGATCCTACACCTTGAGGTTTGCGGGACTCCAGAGGCACCAGCGGCTTCAAATACCTAATCCTATTAATTTGTCTGGCAGAAACCTTCCTCATTATGCCTTTATCTGAATGAACCCGTCTGTGCTCTGAATCAGCCACAAATCTTTTCACAGTACGATGATCACGCTTAAGTTTTCTTGAAATATCCAATATTTTCATACCTTGTCCAAAGTATTGCACTATTTCACGCTTTTCGGCAGCAGAGAAATGCTTTTTCTTTCCCATATTGTGATGGCAGGAAGGAGGTGAAGGGAAAGTGAGCCCTAATCTACCCACCGCCCTGTCCCTGCCTACTTGCAACGACCCGCCCTAGGCGACGAGGTACAACTGGGCGGCGGTCCCTACGCTGTCTAAGTGCACAGGAAAACAAACAGGGAACACGCAAGGGAAGGGGCAGTAGCCACGGAACGCCACGAGGAAACGGAGCGGCGAACGAACAGTCAGGACCAGGACGAAGTGAGTAACCCGAGCGGGCACGGAGACAGAAGCAAGCCAGGGGCAAAGCAAAGCAAAGCAAGTCAAGTCAAGTCAAGAACTGCAGCAAGGCAGAAGCACGGCAGAAGCAGGCTGGAGCAAGCAGCAGTGGGGCCAGGAATCCAAAAGAATAACAAGCAATGAGGAAGAGAAAACTGCAGGTATAAATGGACAGGGGGCGGAGCTAACTCTGACTGACCAGGCCGCGATAGGCTCTCCCACTCCTGAGCCTGCCACCCTGATTGGTGGGAGCCGGTGTCAGTCTAAGAGGTCTGGCCTCAGGTGTCGACTGATTAACCCTGGGAGTCTCCACAGACGTAGTGCCTGGCAGATCCTTTACAGTACTCCCCCTTTTATGAGGGGCCACCGGACCCTTACTAAGAGGACCCGGTTTAGTGGGGAAGAGAAGGTGGAACCTCCTGACCAATACCCCAGCGTGAACATCTCGAGCAGGTACCCAAGTCCTCTCCTCCGGCCCGTATCCTCTCCAATGGACCAGGTACTGGAGGGAGCCCTGGATCATCCTACTGTCCACAATCTTGGCCACCTCGAATTCCACCCCCTCAGGGGTGAGAACGGGAACAGGAGGTTTCCTAGAGGGGGACCAGGACGGGGAGCAGCGTTTAAGGAGGGAAGCATGAAAGACGTCGTGTATGCGGAAGGATGGGGGCAGCTCCAGACGGAAGGATACAGGGTTGAGGACTTCAATGACCTTATAAGGCCCAATAAATCGGGGAGCAAACTTCCTGGACGGGACCTTAAGGCGCAAGTTCCTGGACGACAACCAGACCAAATCCCCGACGACAAACCGGGGGTTAGCAGAACGTCTACTATCCGCCTGAATCTTTTGTGCGCTCTGGGACGCCTCTAGGTTCTTCTGAACCTGGGCCCAGACAGTGCACAGTTCCCGATGAACCTCCTCTGCCTCAGGATTATTGGAACAACCAGGGGAGACGGAGGAGAACCTTGGGTTAAACCCGAAATTACAGAAAAACGGGGAGACCCCTGACGAGTTACTGACCCGGTTATTCAGGGAAAATTCAGCAAGGGGAAGGAATGAGACCCAATCGAATTGACAGTCAGAGATGAAACACCTTAAATATTGTTCCAGGGATTGGTTGGTCCTTTCCGTTTGGCCGTTAGTTTCGGGATGGAAGGCGGAGGAGAAGGACAGATCAATCTCCAACTTTTTACAAAAGGCTCTCCAAAATAAGGAAACAAATTGTACCCCTCTGTCCGAAACGATATTGACTGGGGCCCCATGGAGACGCAGGATGTGTTTCACAAACAAAGAAGCTAACGTCTTGGCGTTAGGTAGCTTCTTAAGGGGCACAAAGTGGCACATCTTGCTGAAGCGGTCGACTACCACCCACACCACCGACTTGCCCTGAGATGGAGGCAAATCGGTGATAAAATCCATGGAGATATGGGTCCAAGGTCTCTGGGGAATGGGCAAGGGACGTAGTAGGCCCGCAGGTCGGGACCTAGGGGTTTTGGACCTAGCGCAAACCTCACAAGCGGCGACGTAAGCCCTAACATCTTTAGGCAACCCAGGCCACCAATAGTTTCTGGTAATGAGGTGTTTGGTGCCCAAGATGCCAGGATGACCAGATAGAGCGGAGTCATGGTTTTCCCTGAGTACCCTCAGCCGGTATTGCAGGGGAACAAACAGTTTGTCCCCAGGGACGTTCCCGGGAGCTGCACCCTGATCAGCCGCGATATCAGAAGCTAAATCAGAATCCGTGGCAGAGACGATTATACCAGGGGGTAAAATACAAGCGGGATCCTTCTCGGAAGGAGGATTGGCCATGAAACTACGTGACAGAGCATCAGCCTTAATATTCTTGGACCCAGCCCTATAGGTAACCAAGAAATTAAATCTGGTAAAGAATAGTGCCCACCGAGCTTGTCTAGGATTAAGCCTCCGGGCCGATTCTAGGAAAACCAGATTCTTGTGATCCGTAAGGACCGTTACCTGGTGTCTGGCCCCCTCCAGGAAGTGCCGCCACTCCTCAAAAGCCCATTTAATGGCTAGAAGTTCGCGGTTGCCAATATCATAGTTACTCTCCGTGGGCGAAAACTTCCTAGAGAAGTAAGCACAGGGGCGGAGATGGGTGAGGGAGCTGGTACCCTGGGACAAGACGGCCCCCACTCCCACCTCGGAAGCGTCAACCTCCACAATAAATGGCTCCTCTTGGTTGGGCTGAATCAGCACGGGGGCCGAGATAAAGCACTTCTTGAGAGTCTCAAAGGCCTGGACGGCCTCAGGGGGCCAATGGAGGACATCAGCACCCTTGCGGGTAAGGTCCGTAAGAGGCTTAGCGACGACCGAGAAGTTGGCAATAAATCTCCTGTAATAGTTGGCGAACCCTAAAAAACACTGTAACGCCTTAAGGGAGGCAGGTTGGACCCATTCCGCCACAGCTTGAACCTTGGCAGGGTCCATGCGGAATTCATGAGGAGTGAGGATTTGCCCTAAAAATGGTATCTCCTGTACCCCAAAGACACATTTTTCAGTCTTAGCAAACAGATTATTCTCCCGAAGGACCTGGAGCACCTTCCTGACATGCTCCACGTGAGAGGACCAGTCCTTGGAAAACACCAGTATGTCATCAAGGTACACAACAAGAAAATTACCCAGGTACTCTCTCAGGATTTCATTAATAAAATTCTGGAAGACAGCAGGGGCGTTACACAACCCAAAGGGCATGACCAGGTATTCGAAATGACCCTCGGGTGTGTTGAACGCAGTTTTCCACTCATCCCCCTCTTTGATGCGGATAAGGTTATATGCCCCCCGTAGATCGAACTTAGAAAACCATTGGGCTCCCTGAACCTGATTAAAAAGATCCGGAATCAAAGGAAGTGGGTACTGGTTCCTTACAGTGACCTTATTCAGGTTACGATAATCAATGCACGGCCTAAGACCACCATCCTTCTTCCCCACGAAGAAGAAGCCAGCACCTACAGGAGAAGTCGAGGGGCGAATGAAACCCTTGGCCAGGCATTCCTGGATATACACCCTCATGGCTTCACGTTCAGGACATGAAAGATTAAATATCCTACCTTTAGGAAGCTTGGCACCAGGCACCAAATCGATAGCGCAATCGTAATCTCTATGGGGGGGCAACACCTCGGAGGCCTCCTTAGAAAACACATCGGCGAAGTCCTGAACGAACTCAGGAAGCGTGTTTACCTCCTCCCGGGGAGAAATAGAGATAACAGAAAGACATGACATAAGACATTCATTACCCCATTTGGTGAGATCCCCAGTATTCCAATCAAACGTGGGATTATGCAACTGCAACCAGGGAAGGCCTAAAACCAGATCAGACGATAATCCCTGCATTACCAGTACAGAGCACTGCTCCAAATGCATGGAGCCAACCAGGAGTTCAAAAACAGGAGTATGCTGAGTAAAATAACCATTAGCAAGGGGAGTAGAGTCGATTCCTACTACAGGGATAGGATAAGGTAAATCAATACAAGGCATCTTTAGAGACATAGCAAATTCCACAGACATGATATTAGCAGATGAGCCAGAATCCACGAAAGCACTGCCCGTGGCAGACCGGCCAGCAAACGAGACCTGAAAGGGAAGCAAAATTTTATTGCGTTTCACATTAACGGGAAATACCTGTGCGCCCAAGTGACCTCCCCGATGATCACTTAGGCGCGGAAGTTTTCCGGCTTCTTATTCTTGCGCCTGGGACAGGTGTTCAGTAGATGCTTGTCGTCCCCACAGTAGAAGCAGAGACCGTTCATTCTGCGAAACTCCCTACGTTGTCGAGGGGACATGGAGGCCCCGAGTTGCATAGGTACCTCCGAGTCCTCCGTGGAGGGGCGAGGAGGCGGGACCTCGGGGGGGATCGCAGAAAAGTCAGAGGGGAGCACACTGAAGCGTTCTAGCTGACGTTCCCTGAGACGTCGGTCAAGTCGTACTGCTAGGGCCATAACCTGGTCAAGAGAGTCAGACGAGGGGTAGCTAACCAGCAGATCCTTCAGGGCGTCAGATAATCCTAACCTAAACTGGCACCTTAGGGCCGGATCGTTCCACTGAGAGGCTACGCACCACTTCCTAAAATCAGAACAGTATTCCTCAACCGGTCTCCTACCCTGACGTAAGGTCACCAACTGACTCTCGGCTAAAGCAGTCCTGTCAGTCTCGTCGTAAATGAGTCCGAGGGCAGAGAAAAAACGATCAACAGAGGAAAGTTCAGGGGCGTCAGGAGCCAAGGAGAAGGCCCACTCTTGGGGCCCTTCCTGGAGTCGGGATATGATGATACCCACCCGCTGGTTCTCGGAACCTGAGGAGTGGGGCTTAAGGCGGAAATATAGTCTGCAACTCTCCCGGAAGGAGAGAAACGTCTTACGGTCCCCTGAAAACCGGTCAGGTAACTTGAGGTCGGGTTCTAGAGGTGAGGTGGTGCGCCCAACCCTTTGGGCCAGGGCCTGGACCTGTAGGGAGAGGCCCTGCATCTGCTGGGTCAGGGTCTCAAGGGGGTCCATGATAGCGACAGCGTAGGAGAAATGGTAGACTAGGTAAGGGCTTGTTATTCTGTGATGGCAGGAAGGAGGTGAAGGGAAAGTGAGCCCTAATCTACCCACCGCCCTGTCCCTGCCTACTTGCAACGACCCGCCCTAGGCGACGAGGTACAACTGGGCGGCGGTCCCTACGCTGTCTAAGTGCACAGGAAAACAAACAGGGAACACGCAAGGGAAGGGGCAGTAGCCACGGAACGCCACGAGGAAACGGAGCGGCGAACGAACAGTCAGGACCAGGACGAAGTGAGTAACCCGAGCGGGCACGGAGACAGAAGCAAGCCAGGGGCAAAGCAAAGCAAAGCAAGTCAAGTCAAGTCAAGAACTGCAGCAAGGCAGAAGCACGGCAGAAGCAGGCTGGAGCAAGCAGCAGTGGGGCCAGGAATCCAAAAGAATAACAAGCAATGAGGAAGAGAAAACTGCAGGTATAAATGGACAGGGGGCGGAGCTAACTCTGACTGACCAGGCCGCGATAGGCTCTCCCACTCCTGAGCCTGCCACCCTGATTGGTGGGAGCCGGTGTCAGTCTAAGAGGTCTGGCCTCAGGTGTCGACTGATTAACCCTGGGAGTCTCCACAGACGTAGTGCCTGGCAGATCCTTTACACATATTGCTTGAAACCTATGGCCTGCTTAATAATGTGGAACGTCCTTCTTAAGTAGTTTTCCTTTGATTGGGCACACCTGGCAAACTAATTATCACAGGTGTCTGAGATTGATTACAATGATCCAAAGAGCCCTAAGACACAATACCATCCATGAGTTTAATTGAAAAACTAATAATTAAATGTTTATAACACTTAAATCCAATGCACATAATAATTTGGAACACGGTGTAATACTGAAGAGCCAGCATCACCAGCACTTCCAGACGAGGTAGGCAATTTACTAGTGAAGGCCTAGTGATATTGATCTGCACCACCACATCAATATGTGGTCAAGAGGAAAATGGCTGTTAGTCCTCTACACTGACTAAAAATACTTGAGTTCCAAAGCAACTTTGCTACTTTCACAATCTTAGAATCTTATGAAATACTTCATCAACATGTTATATTGTAATCTTAAAAAAACCCATTGATGATTATTCAATCAACTCTTACCTAGTTTGACCTCACAGTTTTGACCAGACCATCCTTCAGCACAAAAACAAGATCCATCGCCAGAAATCCCATCATTACATTGACCATTTTTAGAGCAGTTACATTCTGAAAAATAAATAACCTGGTGTCAAATCATTAAGGATAAAGATGGCAAATGAAATAATTCTAAACTAGCCTCTTAGAATAGGACGTATGTCATTTTGGGTTGGGTAAGTGCGGTTAGATTAATAATCAATATGAAGGCCCCCCCCCCCATTTTGTTAGTGGTCCCAGATGTAAACCTTACCCACACGGTCCATCCACTGTTCTGGCAGAGTTGTAGATTCTGAGTAAAGCAGGAGGTCAAAATGGCACCAAGCACTGCCTCCTCCAAGAGTATATTTTGTATTTTGAGATTGTTGTTTGGGACCAATGTGTTTTAAGATCCTAATAGCAATGATGTGTCCTGATGCTACAGTAGGTACACTATGTAGGGACTTCTTTTAAAGCAACATGTACATTGCTTAGTCTTTGTATAATGTACACACATTTACACTGGGTACCTATGATTTCTGCTGAAAGGTGTGCCAGCATTACCATACCGATGGAGGCCTTCTACACTCTTCCATTATTACCATAAAACATATTTGTCGTTCATTAGAATATTTTTGTATTAATCAGTAGTACGTGTGAGAACATGAAACAAGCGAATTAGGGGAAAGCGACATCTTCCTCACCTGCCAGCAGCCCGTAGTTCCCAATTTCCTCCCTGCAGGCTCTCTGGAAATATTCAGAAACCACAAGGAAGTGGAGAGGATGGAGAAGTCAAGTTACAGCCTCAGCCTTTGTATAAGAGGTTGGCAAACTGGGCTGTTGCCCAGGGCTGCTTTTCTAGGGGGCACCAAGGACCGGAGTAACCTGGAGTGGAGCTTGTAAATATTCACTGTGCCATGAACCGTTCACTGCTGTAGAGCCAGGGCCGGCCTTAGGGGTGTGCGACCTATGCCATTACACAGGGCGCATCACTCCAGCAGGTGGAAGGGGGCGCAGCGCTGGCTCCCTTCCCCTGCTTGTTTCAGAAGCGCCCGGCAGCCGCCTTTCTGACCGGGCACTTCTTTACTCAGTGGCGTCGCTACCGCTGTAGCAGCCATAGCGGTTGCTAGCGTCGACACCGGGCATGAGGGCGCCTGTGCCGTGCACCGGGATCGGCCCCCACATGGCCGGCCGCCACTATAGCAGAGCAGGGAGGTATCTTCCTGCTCTGCTATCTACTAGCACCACTGTAGCTCCTTGAAGGAGCGGAATCCCCCTGTGGCCATGGATTCCGCTCCTGGACGGAGCGCTTGATATATATGGACAGAGACATCAGGGGCAACTCCTGAAGTGGAATCCCCATTCACAGCGTTGCCGACTCTGTGACCCGGGATTCCACTCCAGGAGAAGTCAGTGGCGTCACTGTCCATAAATGGACACATACAACAGGGGCTTCATCTGGAGTGGAATCCCGGTCACAGCGTGGGCAACGGTGTGGACTAGAATTCCGCTTCAAGAGTTATCCCTGATGTCACAGTCCATATATGGACTGTGTAATGTCCGTGGTCGCTGACCATGAACTCCTTCCATCCGGTCGACGCTCTTCTCTCCAGAGATGTCTGCACATGCGGCCGTCCTGTTCCACAGTGACCACCAGAGTGTGCTCGCAAGCTCAGTCCAGACTTAAGGAGCCAGAGTGCACACAGGTGTGAGATTGAGCTGATTGCTCCCAGAGCACCCTGGACTATAAGAAGGGCTCTGCCCCTGCCTGCAATGCCTGAGCTTTGTTGTCGTTACCTTACTCTGTCTATGCGAATGGTCTCCTAAGTATTTTCCAGTACCCAGGGGTTCCCGTTCCTGCTACCTGTAACCTGTATCCCGTGCTATCCTGGTCAAGTTCCGTATTGAGTTGAAGCAATGCTGTGCTGAGTACCACGCCTGTCCTGCTTCACCACACCTGGCACCTGCCTGCTGCCCAGTCCCAGCTGAGCCTGTCTGAGCTACCACAGGTACACCAATATGAACTATAGACTGTGACCTGTGTCTTGTTGGCCAGCTGCCATACCATCAAGGCGGTACGGCCCAGTGGGTCCACGTGCCCTTCGTGACAGTAAGCTCAGGCCATGGACCCCGCTGATCGATCCAAGACCATGACGACGTCACAGGAGATGCGGGCGGATATGCTAGACTTCCGGTCTCGACAGGACCAACTCCTCCAGGCATTGAACATTGTTGCACATCAACTGGAGGTGCAAACTGCCGTTCCTCCTACTACACCTCCTGGCAGTATGGATTCTCCAGCTATACCTCCTGGCACTGTTGACCCCCGATTTTCTTTGCCGCTACCTTACCGCTATGATGGAGACGCAAAGACCTGCCGTGGATTTTTGAACCAGTGCCAGATCCACTTTAGCCTGTATGCAAGGGCATTTTCGACTGATGGTGCCAGGGTCGCCTTCATCGTCTCTACTCACTGGCAGGACCCTAGCTTGGGTGAACCCTATCTGAAAGAGACTAGGACCTGAGACCAGTGACTTCCAGGGGTTCCTACTGACATTTCGCATGGTGTTTGAGGAGCCTGGACGAGTCTCGTCAGCAGCTTCCGCCTTGCTGAACCTACGCCAGGGAGACACTTCCGTGGGCGAGTACGCAATCCACTTCCGCACCCTGGCGGGAGAATTATCGTGGAACAATGAGGTCTTGGTGGCTACATTCTGGCAGGGACTACTGCCTCCTGAGATTAAGGACAAGCTTGCCACCCGAGATCTACCCTGGATGAACTCATTCTTCTGGACACCCGGATTGATATAAGGATCCGAGAACGGTTCCAAGAAGCTCGTCAGGAGGGACGACTCCCTAGCCCGGTTCCTACTTTGCAGCAACCCTTGCTGTCCTCAGATGCTGATCCTCCAAAGGAGTCTGTGAGGACGGACCAATTCAAGCTGTCTACCCAGGAGAGACAACACAGACGCACCTCGGGACTCTGTCTATATTGCGGCCTTGGAGGCCATCTTGTGCATCTGTGCCCCCAAAAGCCCCAGAACCTAGGGTTGGCGGGAGAGACAACCCTGGGCAAAGAAGGACTTTTGTCTAAATTGTCCATTCCCGTGACCATAGTGTCCGGCGAAAAAACGCATCGGGTCTCTGCTTATCTGGACTCTGGATCCGCTGCTAATTTCATTAGAAGAGACCTGGTGGATCTTCTCCAATTGACCACAACTCGTCTGGAGAGGCCTTTGATGGTTGCATCTGTGAATGGACTACCTCTGCCAGACCAGGTTGTAGCTGTGACCAAGCCACTGAGGCTCCAAGTGGGAGCCCTCAATTCTGAGCTCATTTCGTTGTTTGTCCTGGCTAAAGACGTCAACCTTGTACTGCTGGGCCTGCCCTGGCTCCGACTACATGCCCCAGTCCTGGACTGGAATTCTGGAGACGTTCTCCAGTGGGGTTCCGAGTGTCTCAACAGCTGCCTGGTACAGATTAGTTTGGCTCAGCCTTCTCTGCCTTGGTCCTTGGCAGGATTGCCTTGTCATTATTCTGCATTCTCGGATGTCTTCAGCAAGTAAGAGGCGGAGATGCTGCCCCCACACCAGGCGTATGACTGTCCTATCGAACTGGTTCCTGGTGCATCCCTTCCCCGTGGTAGGGTATATCCTCTCTCCTTGCCAGAGACTCTGTCCAAGTCAGCCTATGTTAAGGAGAACTTGGAGAGGGGGTTCATACCGGAGTCCTCCCCGGCTGGAGCCGGGTTTTTCTTAGTCAAGAAAAAGGATGGTTCTCTGCGTCCTTGCATCGACTACCGGGGTCTCAACCAGATCATGGTAAAAAATAGATATCTGTTGCTATTGATCTCTGAACTGTTGGATCGTATACGAGGAGCCAAGATTTTTTCGAAGCTAGACCTACGGGGGGCTTACAACCTAATCCGGATTCGCTGGGGTGACAAATGGAAGACGGCATGTAACATCCGTGACGGACACTATGAATATCTAGTAATGCCCTTCGGCCTGTGTAATGCTCCCGCGGTCTTCCAAGAGTTCGTTAATGACATCTTTCGTGACCTCCTCTATGTTTGTGTTGTGGTCTATCTTGATGATATCTTGATTTTTTCTCCAGATCCAATGACTCATCGGAGACATGTCCGTCAAAGTTTGCTGCGGTTAAGGGAGAATTGCCTGTACACCAAGTTGGAGAATTGCGTGTTTGAGAAAGATGCTCTACCCTTCCTGGGCTACATCATCTCGGATCAAGGCCTCAAGATGGATCCTGAGAAGGTAAAGGCCGTCCTGGAGTCGCCACGCCCTCAATGCTTGAGGTCCATACAGCGCTTCCTGGGATTCTACAGATAGTTCATTCCAAACTTCTCCTCACTGACATCTCCTATCTCTACCCTCACCAAGAAAGGCATGAACGCCAAGGTGTGGACTCCTAAAAGGTAATCCGCATTTATAGCCTGAAGAGTGCCTTCACGTCAGCCTCTATCCTCCATCATCCAGAGGTATCTCGACAGTTCTCGTTGGAGGTGGATGCCTCCTCTGTCGGTGCTGGTGCACTCCTGTTCCAGAGAGGTTCCAAGGGCAAGACAATGGTATGTGGCTATTACTCTAAACTCTTCCCTTACGCAGAACGCAACTACTCAATTGGGGATCGGGAGTTACTGGCCATCAAATTGGCTCTGGAGGAGTGGAGACATCTATTAGAGGGTGCAGTTCATCCCATTCTGATATTCACGGACCACAAGAACCTCACCTTTCTCCAAACGGCCCAACGACTGGATCCCAGTCAGGCCAGGTGGTCGTGTTCTTTGCCCGGTTCCAGTTTGAGCTCCACTACCGTCCGGCCAACAAGAATGTGAGGGCCGATGCCTTGTCCAGGTCATTCAAGGCAGAGGACACTATGGAGCCTCCACAGAATATCATCGATCCATTCTGCATTATCCCGGTCAACCCGCTGCAACTTAGAGACATTCCCCCGGGGAGGACTTTTGTGCGTCTGGCTGACAGAAGAAGAATCCTCCACTGGGGACACAGTTTCAAACTGGCAGGTCACGCGGTGCCCGTAAGACCCAAGACCTGAATGTCCGTCAGTTCTGGTGGCCCACGCTGCCCAAAGACATCATAGACTTTGTCTCCTCCTGTACGGTGTGCTCGATGCCCCCTGGCAACATATTGCTATGGACTTTGTTACGGATCTGCCTCCCTCTGCTGGATGCAGTACGGTCTGGGTGGTGGTGGACCAATTCTCCAAGATGGCTCATTTTGTTCCACGGACCAGCCTACTTTCTGCTTCTCGACTGGCCAATCTCTTCATCCGACACATCTTCCGTCTGCATGGCTTGCCTCTGCATATTGTGTCGGATCGGGGGGTTCAGTTCACCTCAAAGTTCTGGAGAGCCATCTGCAGACTCCTCGGTGTGAAGTTGGACTTTTCCTTAGCCTACCATCCCCAGTCCGAAGGTCAAGTAGAGAGAATTAATCAGATTATGGAGAACTATATACGACACTTTATCTCCAGGCAGCATGATGACTGGGTGCAGCTGCTTCCTTGTGCCGAGTTCTCCTACAACAACCACACTAGTGAGTCCACCGCCTCCAGCCCATTCATCATTGTCTATGGCTAACACCTACGAATACCTCTCCCTGTTTTCACTACGTCCGAGGTGCCTGCAGCTGACTCTACATTCAGGGAAGTTCTACAAATCTGGCAGCAGACCCGATCTTCTATACTGCTGGCGGTCGACTGCATGAATAAGAAGGCAGACACAAGAAGACGTGAGCCTCCCCAGTTTCTTCCAGGCACCAAGGTGGCTATCCTCCAGGAATATCTGGTTGAGGGTGCCATCGTATAAGTTTGCCCCCAGGTTCCTCGGACCCTTCGAGAGTTTGCGACAAATCAACACTGTCTCCTACAAGCTTATGGCTGCCTCCTACCCTCAAGATCCCCAACTCCTTCCATGTCTCCCTGCTGAAGCCTGTGATCTTGAACCGCTACTCCAAGACATTCACTCCTGCAGTGGCTCTCAGCGGTTCATCAGATAGTTTTGAGGTTAAGAAGATCCTGGACACTAAAAAGGTAAGAGGAAGAACCTTTTATTTAGTAGATTGGAAGGGATTTGGTCCAGAAGAGAGGTTCTGGGAGCCAGAAGAGAATCTCAATGCTCCTACCCTCATCAAGAAGTTTCTCTCTCGTTCTGGACCCAAGAGGAGGGGGCGTAAGAGGGAGGATACTGTAACATCGGTGGTCACTGACCACGAACTCCTTCCATCCGGTCGACGCCCTTCTCTCCAGAGATGTCTGCACATGCGGCTGTCCTGTTCCACAATGACCACCAGGGCGCGCTCGTGAGCTCAGTCCAGACTTAAAGGGAATGTGTCGCTAGAATTTTTTTATTTTATTAGTTAAACAATTATTATTTGAGTGATTACACATTGTTTTAATTTTTTCACAAGTCAGGAAATATTATAAATTAGATTCTAATTTATAACATTTCCATGTGCTGGGCACTAGAGGGAGCACTTCCCAAAATTGCATCATGGTCAATGTGGTAAAGCAACCTCATTGCTTTATGCTGCAAATTTGGGGTAGACACGCTCTCTAGTGTCCTCACACAATCCCCCCTCCCTTATTCTGGCTAGTGCCAGGAGAAGGAGGGGGTTTGAATCGTCAAACCTCCTACACTGTTTTCCTCCGTCTGGAAAAAGAAAGGTTCAACCTGCAGAGGCGACAAGCCTTCTTTACTGTGAGAACGGTGAATTTATGGAATAGACTACCGCAGGAGCTGGTCACAGCAGGGACAGTAGATGGCTTTAAAAAAGGCTTAGATAATTTCCTAGAACAAAAAAATATTAGCTCCTAGTATTGTGTAGAAATTTTTTTACTTCCCCTTTCCCATCCCTTGGTTGAACTTGATGGACATGTGTCTTTTTTCAACCGTACAAACTATGTAACTGTGTGCCGCCATTTTCTGAGCGACTGCACAGTGTAGGAGGATTAGATACAGTGCTCAGCAGACAATATAACACAAACATACACGAACGTAAAACACACATTACATACACGAACATAACTTACCTGCTCCTGCCGCCGCTGCCGCCTCCGCTCCTATTCCTTGCACCTTCGCTTCCTTGAACATATGGCCAGAAGCCGCAGCCGGAAGTCATCATCTTACTGTCCGGCAGCGGCTTCCGGTCCACATGAAAATGGCGCCGGATTTTGCTCTGCCAAAGACCTTCCTTTTGGTCTGTGTGGGAGCGGCACATGCGCCGTTCCCACACAGACGGAGTACGCTGCAGTGAATGGAACGGCTCCCGTTCGCACTCTCTATGGGTTTGTATGTGCCGTATTCCATCTCTGTATGTGTCGTTAATCGACACATACAGAGATGAAAAAAAAAATGGCAGCCCCCATAGAGAAGTAAAAGTAAGAAAAAAGTAGAACACAAGAACACAAATAAATACAATTTATTTTAATATCATACTAAAAGCAATCGGATAAAAAAATAATAATAATTTCATGACACCTTCCATTTAAGGAGCCAGAGTGCACACAGGTGTGAGGTTGAGCTGATTGCTCCCAGAGCACCCTGAACTATAAGAAGGGCTCCGCCCCTCCCTGCAATGCCTGAGCTTTGTTGTCATTACCTTACTCTGTCTATGCGAATGGTCTCCTAAGTGTTTTCCAGTTCCCAGTGTTTCCCGTTCCTGCTACCTGTAACCTGTATCCCGTGCTATCCTGTTCAAGTGCTGTATTGAGTTGGAGCCGTGCTGCGCTGAGTACCACGCCTGTCCTGCTTCACCACGACTGGCGCCTGCCTGCTGTCTAGTCCCAGCCGAGCCTGTCTTGCTACTGTCTGAGCTACAACAGGTACACCTATATGAACTATAGACTGTGTCCTGTTGGCCAGCTGCCATACCATCAAAGCGGTACGGCCCAGTGGGTCCACGTACCCTTCGTGACACAAGTGCTTCGTCCAGGAGCGGAATCCCCGGCCACAGGGGGATTCCACTCCTTCAGGGAGCTACAGTGGCGCTATCTACAGGAAGGTGGGGTGCTATCTACAAGGGGGCTGTCGGCTGTGTGGCACTACCTACAATGGTGCTGTCTGGCACTACCTACCAGGGGGCTGTGTGGCACTACCTACCAGGGGGCTGTGTGGCACTACCTACCAGGGCGCTGTGTGGCACTACCTACCAGGGGGCTCTGTGGCACTACCTACCAGGGGGCTGTGCGGCACTACCTACCAGGGGGCTGTGCGGGACTACCAACAAGGGGGCCATGTGGCACAACCTACAAGTGGTCTGTGTGGCACTATCTACAGGGGGCTCCGTGGCACTATCTACAAGGGGCTGTGTGGCACTATCTACAATGATTTGTGTGGCACTACCTACGAGGGTCTGTGTGGCACTATCTACAAGGGGCTGTGTGGCACTATCTACAAGGAGTTGTGTGGCACTACCTACAAGGGGGCTGTGTGGCACTACCTATAGGGGGCTGTGTGGCACTACCTATAGGGGGCTGTGTGGCACTACCTACAGGGGGCTGTGTGGCACTACCTACAAGGGGGCTGTGTGGCACTACCTACAAGGGGGCTGTGTGGCACTACCTACATGGGGCAGTTTGACACTACGTACAAGTGGAATCTGTGAGTGGCGGGCTGATGGTCATTTTAGTGAGAGTGGCGGGCTGATGGTCATTTTACTGTGAGTGGGGGGCTAATGGTAATTTTACTGTGAGTGCTTGGCTGATGGTCATTTTACTGTGACTAGTGGGCTGATGGTCATTTTATTGTGACAGGCGGGCTGATGGTTATTTTACTGTGAGTGGCGGGCTGATGGTCATTTTACTGTGAGTGGCGGGCTGATGGCCATTTTACTGTGAGTGGCGGGCTTATGGTCTTCAAGTGGTTTCCACCTCTGAGCTAAAATTGAAATTAATAGGAGGCAGAAAATACCTGTGGGGCTCGTTTGGAGCTATTTTGCCTGCGTATTTTGCATTAGCTTCAAAATGCAACAAAAAATGGTCAAACAACGCTGTCAATTCCTGAAGTAATTTTGAGGCAGATTTATTTTGCCTTACAAAAAACGCTGTGTGAACATACCCTACGAGTGTAGTGCTTGTTTTTAGCCGTTTTCTCTTTCTCAAAACAATTTTTGGTAGGGGTGCACTGAGGAAATTTTATTTTTCCAGTGGTGCCTCCAGTCCGAAAAGGTTGGGAAACTCTGTACTAGGCTACAGGATCACGCCGGCCTATGCAAGCATCATGTTGTGGAGCAACCCAGTTTGTCGTGGGAACGAGAGCCTAGGTGAGTAAAATTTTTTGTTTGTTTGGGGGCACTGTCTACAAGGTGGATGTAGGGGGCTGTATGGCCCAATCTAGAAGGAGAAGGTGGGGGATTATGGCACTGTCTACAGGGAGGCTGTATGGCACAATTTACAGGGGGGCATGATCTACAAGTGGGGGCTGTGTGTGGCAGCCAGGGGAGGGGGCATTATACTGTGTGGGGGCCATTAAGTGGACATTATACTGTGTAGGGGTACTGCAGGGGGCAATATACTGTGTAGGGGTACTACAGGCGGTAATATACTGTGTGTGGCACTTAGGGGGAATAATACGGTGTGGGCACAATTAGAGGACAAAATACTGTGTCTTTGAAGGGGTTATAATATGTTATATTATTAAATATTATTATTATACTGTATGGGGGCACTAAAGGGGCATTATACTGTGTGGGGGTACTATATAGGGCATTATACTGTGGGGGGCATTATACTTTTTTGGGGCATATTTTTTATGATAGGGGTGGGGTGCCGAAAGATAATTTCGCACGGGGTGCCATCTATCCTAAGGCGAGCCCTGTGTAGAGCCAAAGGGACTCTATTATTAACCTCTTAACTATTTAGGAAATGTAAGACAGTATTATTTGGACACTGAATGGCAGTATTGTGTGGGAAATATATGACAGTGTTATGTGGGCACTATATGGTAGTAGTATTTGTATACTTCATGGAGGAATTGTTTAGGCATTGTTATATGGGCAATTTATGGCTGTATTTTATGGGGTGATGTACGGAAGTATTATTTGCCATTGTATCACAGTATTTAGGTATAAAATTTTGGGTGAAAAGTACATATGTATTTTTCTTACTTCTAAAAAAGACGAGCTGAGGGGTTCTTACTTTGCTTGTTGCTCAGGGACTGATTTTCTATAAAACTGTCCCTAGAAGGAGAGCAGCAGGGGAGGCAGCTGATTGGTCAGAACACACAGCTCTCCAGCTACACACCAGTCAGAGCCTGCCCACAGCCCAGTAAGGCCACATGCACACAATGCATATTACGTGTGGATTTGCTCAGTGGATTTTTCTGCGGCAAGTCTGCAGCGTAATACAGTACCAGCAAAATAAATGAGATCTCAAGTTATGTACATGCACGTTAAAATTCATCCTGTGTTTCCGTCTCAGAATTGTATCTGACAAGGTTATAAAAAAAAAAAACACACCAAAATCCGCAGCATAAAATCTGCACCTGTTTCCGCATCAACATGTAAAAACCACACCTAAAATTGCATTAAAAAAACACCATTAAGTACGGATTTTATTTGTGGAATTACCTGCGTTTATCTGCGGTCTTCATGCAGATTTTATGGAAATTGTGCAACATGTGCATGTAGCCTTATAGAGAGAAAATGTGCATTCACAGAAATTAAAGACTCAGAATAGCAGATTTTACACAACATCCCGGGCTGCAGTACTACACACATCCACATTTTATTTTATTTTTTTGTAATGACAGGTACTCTTTAAACTTTCAAGCACTAAGCTCAATTTCTAACCATACAGGAATACTTTTGCTATGCTGAAGAGTAAAGAAAAAACACAATGCCCATGATATTAGCGTACCTTTACAATCTGAGCCATATCTGTTCAGGGCACAGATTTCACAAGCGGTCCCATTGAATCCTGATGAACAATTGCACTTTCCACTTTTTGCCATTCCATCACTACACGTTCCATGATTACTGCATGGAGCCTCCAGCCCACCAGGACATACTAAAACAAAAAGTTACACGTCACTTTCTAGCATATAAAAGAAAGAATCCCAGTGTTACAGGAATCTACATCTTGGTTCGTTCGTAAAGACAAGTAGTGAATTACCAATTAAAACCGTCATGTAGGTTCTGTTCACACCACGTTTTTGGCCTATCTTAAATTCTTACAATTAAAAAAACCAAAACAGGCACATTTAAAGAATCTCCCAAAAAGTATACTGCTGGTATACAGTTGAATCCGTTAAATTGGAATAAGATTAAAAAATAAATAAAGATCTTATACCTGTGACATAGTCCTATAAATTGTGGATAAGTTGTAAGCACTAATATTTTAGGTGTTTAACTAATAATAAATAGCGATATGTAAGGCCAAGTTTACAATGAGTATTTTGATGCGGAAAACGTCCGAATCAGCGGCAAAAAAAGTCCGTAACTGCCCCCTATTGGTTTCGATGGTAGGTGGGGGAGTTTTTTTTCCGTGGCGGTTTTTGTCCACTCGCGGTAAAAAAAAGCAGCATGCTCTTTCTCCTACGGTTCCGCCTATGACCTACCATTAAAATCAATAGGAGGCAGAGTAAGCATTTTTTGCCCCCGATGCACAATGGCCGCAGGCAAAAAAATGTGAAAATCGCGGCAAGAATTTGCAGGCAGGTCAAAATCTGCCTCTCAAAACTCCTAAAGGAAATTTTTTCCTGCCTGCAAAAAAACCTCTGTGTGAACAGGGCCTAAGACTGTCTTATTTTATGGGTCTCATTTATTAAAACAGGAGGATTTGTCTATTAGGGTATGTGCACACACACTAATTACGTCCGTAATTGACGGATGTATTTCGGCCGCAAGTACCAGACCGAACACAGTGCAAGGAGCCGGGCTCCTAGCATCATACCCTGCACTGTGTTCGGTCCGGTACTTGCGGCCGAAATACGTCCGTCAATTACGGACGTAATTAGTGTGTGTGCACATACCCTAACAATCAGATTCTAGTTGTGTCATTTTTGTAGTTCAGGCTGCTAAACGTGATAATATCACACAACATCTCATGATTGTTTTTTATTAGCATGGCTGTGTATAAGGCCTCATGCACAGGACAGTTTCCTAGCAACATATCTGCAATATGCGGACAGCACACGCATGGCTTCAGTGTGCTGGCCGTTATTTTTCCAGACCCACAGACTTGAATGGTGGCACGGTTCCGCAAAACCGGACAGGGACAGAACGTTCTGTCATTTGCGTAATGGAACAACGGATTCCCAAAAAACACTGATGTGTGTATGACCCTACAGAAATGAATGGGTCAGTGTGCTACCCACAAAAAAATGCAAATAGCACACTGAAAAAAAACGCGGTCGTGTTCATGAGTCCTAAATGGTATTTAAACTTTATGCAACTATTCATGGAGTTTTCCGTTTGTGGAAAGTAATATTCATTTGTTATTGACTCTATATATCTGTCTCAGTCCAGCACTTTAATTCACTGACCGCAAGCAGAGATCTTGAAAACAGTGACAAATTGGAAGACAAAGTATTTAATAAAGTTTTACAACGATTAAGCTTTATTTGCAGAAAACCTATGTTCATACGGGGTATTTTGCCGAGTTTTTTGACGCGGAAACCGCGTTGCAAAACTCGGCAAAAACGGCCCGAAAATGCCTCCCATTGATTTCAATGGGAGGCGTCGGCGTCTTTTTCCCGCGAGCAGTAAAACTGCCTCGCGGGAAAAAGAAGCGACATGCCCTATCTTCGGGCGCTTCCGCCTCTGACCTCCCATTGACTTCAATGGGAGGCAGAGAAAGCGTATTTTGCGCTGTTTTATGCCCGCGGCGCTCAATGGCCGCGGGCGAAAAATGGCGCGCAAATCGCCGCGAACATCGGCGTGCAGGGAGAGGAATATCTGCCTCAAGTTTCCAAACGGAATTTTGAGGCAGATATTCCTCCTGCAAAATACCCCGTGTGAACATAAGGCTATGTTCACACGGAGTATTTTGCAGGAGGAATATCTGCCTCAAAATTCTGTTTGGAAGTTTGAGGCAGATTTTCCTCTCCCTGCACGCCGATTTTCACAGAGTTTTTCGCGGCGCTTTTCGAGCATAAAACACAGCGAAATACGCTTTCTCTGCCTCCCATTGAAGTCAATGGCAGGTCAGAGGCGGTAGCGCCCAAAGATAGGGCATGTCGCTTCTTTTTCCCGCGAGGCAGTTTTACTGCTCGCGGGAAAAAGAAGCCAACGCCTCCCATTGAAATCAATGGGAGGCATTTTCGGGCCGTCTCTGCCGAGTTTTGCGACGCGGTCTCCGCGTCAAAAAACTCGGCAAAATACTCAGTGTAAACATAGCCTAAGGAATCCTGCTACGGAGGAGTGAGGAAGGAGGAGAAAGATTATACTTGCTGCAGTTGTATCAGTGTCCATGGCTCTTGATAGTAATTAATGTTAGGAACTCCAGTCTGAGAGCTGCACACGTGTCATGGCTGCAGTTTAGAAATGTAACATAATGAGTCAGGTCTCATGCAAACGACCGTAGTTTTGCGGCCGCATACTATATGCAATTGCGGATAGTATACAACACATTCTATCCTGGCTTCCACAGTCCGTGTATTGTCTGGGAGCCCGGACTGCAAAAAAATAGGACAAGTAATTTTACTCCTTAAAGTCAACGCACATCTTGAGGGTGCACGGTCCATGATTGCGGATTACACTCCTCGGGCCACCCATGCCGTAATCACAGACCATGCACATGGCTATGGTTGTGTGCATGAGGCCTCAGATTAATAAAGATAGCATGAGGCCGAATTCAGACTAACATAGCTGTTAAAACAACAGTTGCCGCATGGACGCATGTATTTCAGTGGGGCCGTTCACATGGCCGTTGTTTCAATGGACCGTGTGAAGAGTCCGTTGAAAAATAGAACATGTCCTATTTTGTTCTGTTTTCACTGATCCCTCGATAGACTCAAATCTATGGGGATCCGTGAAAACGGAACCCGCATGGGGGCACCTCGGACGTGTAAAACGTTACGTTTTTCACGTCGGAGTTTTCCCACATTCGTGTGAATCTAACCTAAAGCAAAAGGTGGTAATCTGAACATGCGCCAAATTTTTCAATGGCGCGCACGCGGTTTGATAGATTTGGCGCATGTTAGACTCCTTTTCCTTATTTACACCACCGATTGGGTGGTATACTTAAGACCAGTATTTTGCGCCACTATACTGGCCTACACACATGAACAATCTGGCGCATTTCATGACTTGACAAATCCATAAGTATGCGACCCGACGTAGTGAGCACGTCGCAAATCAAGGTTATTTTTTGGCACACGCATTAACAATACCAAAACATGCGCATGAAATGCCAGAACCGAGACGCAAAGGGTTCTCTTACATGGGCCGTGTAAGCGAGACCTGATCAACAACACACCTCGTTGATCGGCACTCGTTTGCTCCTTTCTCAATGTGCTATGTATGGGGACGAGCGATCGTTACTACACAGGGCAATGATCGGGAACGAGCGTTCACACGATTATTGGCCCTTGTTTAAGGCAGTAATACATGTGCCCCAATGTATATTCCAGTGTGAACACTTTTTGTGCTCTCTCTGTTTAGAACGATTTATCATCAGTGCACAACTTTTTTAAACCATAGAATAGTACAAGAAAATTCTTACCATGGCAATCTCCTCCATAATGATTTTTACAGCAACTGGGCACCCATGTAACGCGGTAACACTTTCTAGCGCACCTAAATCTTCTTTGTCTATATAATAGTCGTGAATAATATGGTGATAATTCTCCTATTTGCAGATCACGCCCAAAGGTGCGGCTATTCATTGAAAAACAATTTTCTGTCTCTCCCTGCAGGAAAAAAAAAGAAAAAGTAACATGATCCTATACTTGAGACTGATCCTTTTATACCTCGGTGTAAGGGCCCATTGCATAGATGGTGAAAGGAAACTTCAGTACAACAATAAAGGACCTTGTATATGGTACCGCGCAAGGCGTTATAAAGTTAGAAACAGGTTAGGGTTCATTCAAATCTGCGTTGGGACTCCATTCATGGGTTCCGTCGGAGCGTTCCGTCAGGGGAACCCATGAACGGAATCCAAACTGAAACAAACGGAAACCATAGGTTGGTAATGGATGCAGTGCAAATGGTTTCCGTTTGTTACCGTTGTGTAAGAGTTCAGTTGTTTTGACGGAATAAACAGTGCAGTCGACTACGGTATTGATTCTGTCAAAACAACGGAACCCTTACACAACAGTGACAAACGGAAACCATTTGCATCGGATCCGTCACCATTGAAACAATGGTTGTGCAAACGGAAACCTATGGTTTCCGTTTGGATTCCGTTCATGAGTTCCCATGACAGAAAGGTCCAACGGAACCCACGAACTGAGTCCCGGCGCAGATGTGAACGGAGCCTAACATGTGTAGTTCTATTGCGCTTTCCTTGACTTTTGAGGGATTTGCTCTTCAAGGAAGAAATAGTGAGGCTACATGCACACGTTGCAGAATTTGGTGCAGAAAATCTGCATGTAAACTCAAGTAATTCCACAGGTAAAATCCATTTCTTGATGCGTTTATAGGTGCGTTTTTTACATTTTGATCCGGAAATAGGTGCGGTTTTATGCTGCGGGTTTTGGTGTATTTTTTTAAATAAACGTCAGATACAATTCACAGGTGGAAACGTAAGATAATCTGACATGCTGAGGGTTTCAAAATACGCACCACAGGTCAACTTACGTGCAGACAAATTCAGCATCGTGTAGATGAGATTACTTGAAATCTCATTTATTTTGCTGGTACTGTATTACGCTGCAGTTTTGCCGCAGGAAAATACGCACTGCAAATACGCATCATGTGCATTTGGCCCAAGAGTGGTATTTTTTCAATGATGGGATAACTGGAACATCATGAAACAAGAGTTGATATACATGGGGCAATGATTGGTGTCGGCAAGTTTAGATTCTCAGTGGTGTTGCTATGAGGACTGGTGAAGGATCTGGACATGGACCAAATGAAAATGTAGCATGAGTGTTGGGAAGTGAATTGGAATATATAGCGGATAGAGACTGGTGTCAGTTTTTATCTAATGGCATAAACTTATTGGTTTTCATCTTGGCGCCCCTCAGAGCATGGTCACTATCAGGGTAGTTCAGGGGCACAGCTAAATTAGGAGCTTGTATGCCAACCACCCACTGCCAACCATCTTTGAGTCTGTATTTGAAAGTTAAAAAGCATGTGCAGTCATGTTATTTGCACCAAGTTAATCCCATCTCTATAACTAATAATCCCATTGATAATGTGAAACTGCATATGCCTTTAATGTACAGGGTGGGCCATTTATATGGATACACCTAAATAAAATGTGAATGGTTGGTGATATTAACTTCCTGTTTGTGGCACATTAGTATATGGGAGGGGGGAAACTTTTCAAGCTGGGTGTTGACCATGGCGGCCATTTTCAAGTCGGCCATTTTGTATCCAACTTTAGTTTTTTCAATGGGAAGAGGGTCATGTGACACATCAAACTTATCGAGAATTTCACAAGAAAAACAATGGTGTGCTTGATTTTAACGTTACTTTATTCTTTCATGAGTTATTTACAAGTTTCTGACCACTTATAAAATGTGTTCAAAGTGCTGCCCATTGTGTTGGATTGTCAATGCAACCCTCTTCTCCCACTCTTCACACACTGATAGCAACACTGCAGAAGAAATGCCTCCCGATCTGACCCCCTTAGACTTTTATCTTTGGGGTCATCTGAAGGCAATTGTCTATGCTGTGAAGATACGAGATGTGCAGCAACTGAAACTACGGATACTGGAAGCCTGTGCTAGCATTTCTTCTGCGGTGTTGCTATCAGTGTGTGAAGAGTGGGAGAAGAGGGTTGCATTGACAATCCAACACAATGGGCAGCACTTTGAACACATTTTATAAGTGGTCAAAAATTTGTAAATAACTCATGAAAGAATAAAGTAACGTTAAAACCAAGCACACCATTGTTTTTCTTGTGAAATTCTCGATAAGTTTGATGTGTCACATGACCCTCTTCCCATTGAAAAAACTAAAGTTGGATACAAAATGGCTGACTTCAAAATGGCCGCCATGGTCAACACCCAGCTTGAAAAGTTTCCCCCCTCCCATATACTAATGTGCCACAAACAGGAAGTTAATATCACCAACCATTCCCGTTTTATTTAGGTGTGTCCATATAAATGGCCCACCCTTTACAATGTTCACTGGGAGCACTTGTTAACGGTCAGGTCAGTGTCCACACCACCCCCGATACTTGAGATGGGCCGAAAAAGATGTAAAAACATATCACTGCCTGTCCTACATTTATAGCAGTCATCCGCAAGATCTATTGAATCAAACCCGACATGTGGTGGTTTAGTATTTACAAGACAGAATATACAGTATAATAAGAC
Source organism: Rhinoderma darwinii (assembly GCF_050947455.1). Lineage (NCBI taxonomy): Eukaryota > Metazoa > Chordata > Amphibia > Anura > Rhinodermatidae > Rhinoderma > Rhinoderma darwinii. The sequence continues at coordinate 107,985,058 of NC_134693.1, read as the reverse complement.
TGAGCTGCAATACTTGATACAGCCCATGGACAGGAGTGGCGCTGTTTAGTATTTTTTTACTTCTTCATTTCTTTAGCCACAATACTGTGTAATATAATACTCACCTTATCGATTGTGCCGTATGGACAAGGCCTCTCAAAGCCACACAAGGAGCAGGAAAAATCCATTGTCTAGAGTAAATAAAGAAAATCTCACACATCTTTCAATAAGAGGCAGTCGTCATCTACCATCTTTACATATCAAGAAATTTACTAAAGTGTCTATATATTCTGGCAGGGCAAAAAGGGCAAAATGTAAAGTATCACTAGTCAAACATCATATCATTTTGCAATAGCCCTTACAATCAAACATTTGACATTTTGACTAGCCGGTGGGCTATATCTTCTTTGTGATCATAGCATCACGTAACATCAATAATACTGCGATCGGTTACTGCTTTGTCCTAATAGACACATAGTTATGTGTAGTTCAGTGTGTCCATTTACAAGACTAGCGACCGGTTTTGAGAATCACGACCAGAGACACAGAATAATCTACAGATCATATAATGGAGGGTGAATGGACATTTATTCTTCTGTAAAACAACGACCACTATTTTAAACTGCACTTTTCCCCTTAACCCCTATCTTAACAAATACCCCCCCCCCCAAAAAAAATGGAAGTTGAGCGAGTCGTCAGCATGTTAAACAGGATAAAGGTATAAAGTACAAACTAAGCATTTGCATTATAAATATATAGCTATTTACTGAATGACCTATTTTACGAGAGAAGTTCATGCAATAGGGGCGAGCAGTCGCAGTGAAATAAAATTCTCCACAGACGAACGTTCTCCCCAAATCTCTGTATGTGGAAGAGAATTTGATTTCCAAAATCAATGACTCCGTTTTATAACTTACTCGGATCTGAAATGTAGTAAATTCATCACAGCGGGCTCCAAGGTTGGGAGGCTCCAGCAATTGATCTATTCCATGGGCAATTCCACTAATAAACTCCATGTCTCTTTGGATGATTTTAGCATTATTATCATTCACAAGAATATCCCCCTGCAATACAAAAAAGTAATGCTCACCATGTGTACAAAATATATATATTATTTTTTCTTTAACAACCGCTAAATATATATAACTAATATTGTTTCCTGTGCGCTGGATCATATTGGGGCAAATGTATCAAAACTGGTACACAAAAAGAGCACAGAGCAACCAATTAGATTTTAGTTCTCATTATTCAGAGACTCTTTTAAAATGAAGGCTGCAACCTGATTATTTATTTTATTTCTGTTACTTATATAGCGGCAACACATTCCGCAGCGCTGTACAGAGGTTGTTTTTACTCACTGTCCCCATTGGGGCTCACAATCTAAATACCCTTTCTATATGTTTTTTGGGGCGTGGAAGGAAACCTGAATACCCGGAGGAAACCCATGGAAACACGGGGAGAACATACCTGATTGTTGTGGGCAACCACCCCACTTTTCCTTGGCACACATTTTAGCTAAGGCCTCATGCACACTACCATAAGGGCAAAGCTCCACATGGCGGAATTGCTCTGGAATTCCGCTGCGGACACTCCGCAGCGTTAATCCGCAGCGGACCCGTTTTTCCATTGCCTTCCACTGCTTTTTAGTAGGGTTAGTTTAGACGATGCGGAAAATTCCGCTGCGGAGCATAGGCTGCGATGCGGAATTTGGTGTCCGCAGCATACAATGGATGTTGCGGACGTGTGGCGGACTGGTTGCGGACTCATTGCGGAAGTTCTCCATTGACTTCAATGGAGATTCTAAATTCCGCAATGAAGTCCGCAGATGTCATGTACATGTTATGTGTGCTGCGGAGCGTATTGGTTTTTTAACATGACATTTCTTCATTTTGGCTAGACCTATGTATTTCTAGGTCTACAGCCAGACTGAGGAAGTCAATGGGGCTCCCGTAATTACAGGTGACTACGTGTGTGCACCCATAATTACGGGTGACTACGTGTGTGCACCCATAATTACGGGTGACTACGTGTGTGCACCCATAATTACGGGTGACTACGTGTGTGCACCCGTAATGACGGGAGCGTTGCTAGGCGACGTCAGTAAATAGTCACTGTCCAGGGTGCTGAAAGAGTTAAGCGATCGGCAGTAACTGTTTCAGCACCCTGGACAGTGACTTCCGATCACAATATACATCAACCTGTAAAAAAAATAGAAGTTCATACTTACCGAGAACTCCCTGCTTCTTTCTCCAGTCCGGCTTCCCAGGATGACGTTTCAGTCTAAGTGACGGCTGCAGCCAATCACAGGCTGCAGCGGTCACATGAACTGCCGCGTCATCCAGGGAAGTCGGGCTGGATGCCGAAAGAGGGACGCGTCACCAAGACAACGGCCGGTAAGTATGAAATTCTTTTACTTTCACTAGGGAAAGTGCTGTCCCTTCTCTATCCTGCACTGATAGAGAGAAGGGAAGTACTTTCACCTCAATACGCAACGGCCAGTCTGCATCAATTTACTGCACATTTTGGGCAGATCCGCAACAGAATCTGCAACGCAGATTCTGTGCGGCATTGATGCGGACAGTTGCGGAAGAAATACGCCACGTGGGGCTATGCCCTAAGGGTTTTTACTCTCCGCAAATACGGATCCGACGGCTACGGATAGAAATCCGTAGCCCTCCGCAATTGCAGAAGCGCCTATAGAATTCTATAGGGGAGTCCGTGACGCTACGGACAGGAATAGGACATGTTCTATATTTTGTGGATCATTGCTACCGGTACGGCACACATCCGTGAATATGCAAATGAATGGGTCCGCAATTTCATCCGTAATTACGTATGAAAACTACGGTTGTGTGCATGGGGCCTTAATCTCTCCCATTATGTATTTGTGGAAAATACAATTTCTGTTTTCTATCAATACAATAATATAATATATGTAATATGTACGGGACATTTATGTGATACGAATATGACTAGGTGTCATGATTTTTGCAGTGACTACAGTGAAATAGCCGGGTGTAGGGGGAAAAAAGTCTGATAAGCGGAGTAGGGGTCATTTTTCTTTAAAAAGATATATTACAAAGTTTATTATCTTTACATACACTATTAAGTTATGAAAAATTGTATGGGATCTGTACGCTTTTAGAAATCTTCAGGTAGTGAATAATGCATTATGATCTCTGAGAAATGGCGATTTGCCTACGAAGAGGAGGCCATGCCCAGTATCCCCATACAGGCAGATATGTACTATTTTCTCATCTTCATTCTGTTGATATACTCTTTGAGTGGATACTCACAATGTTGCTTAAGCTGCATTGAAAGGAAACGGTTGAACCATGAAGTGTCCTCGGTGATTTGGATTCAGGTAGGTTTGATGCAGAAATCTACGACAAAATTACATAATATGGAGAAAGAAAAATAAGCTTCTTTGGATTTTGGCAATTGATGATTATACAACTTTAAGGGCAAATTCAGGTAGCATAAATACTGCAGATTTTCTGCAACGGATTTAGTTGCGGAAAATCCGCAGCATAATACAGTAGCAGCAGTGTGGATTAGATTTGAGCAAATCCCATCCATACGCTTAGTAAATGATAAGCGGAAAAACCTCTCAGAAATCGACCTGTAGTGCGTTTTTTTAATCCGCAGCATGTCAACTGTATTTGCGTAATCGCTGCTTTTATGTTGCAGGTTTTCCCCATTGAATTCAATGGGGAGATAAAAAATGTTGAGTTTTTCACAGCAGAAAAGCTGCGATTCTGCTGCAAAAATCGCAACTCAGGAAAAACCAAAATCTTATACTTACCCAGAATTCGGTACTTCTTCGTCCAGGCCAGACTCCTGGGAATACATTTCATCCCATGTGTCCACCGCAGCCAATCACAGTCTGCAGCGGTCACATAGGATGAAACGTCATTCCAGGGCTGCAGAACATCAGGACATCGGAGGGATGCGTCGCCTTGGTAAGTATATCCATTTCTTTTTTTCATTACAGGATTTCCACAGCGGACATTCTGGCCGAAAAACTGCACCACAATTTGGTGCGGTTTTTCATCCGGAATTCCCTGTGGCTGCAATGGCGGATACGCTGTGTACTTCTACGCAGTGTATCCACCCTGTGTGAACGTAGCCTAATAGCGAACACACCTTTTATCATTTAGCAAAGTCGTTTTCTTTTTTTATGCCATAAAGCTACATTGCCAGAACAGAAACAGTGACATTTTAAAGGTCATATTCGGTATAGGGAAATGACTACTAATCGCTAATGGGGTCAATCTAACATCTCTATAGCAGTGGTACATAACCTCATAAAGAGCTTCAGTTATGGGCGGATATTAGTTCAATAAATGGGAAAAAAAGTCTCTGCAATACTGAAAAGCTTCACTCGGGCTGGGAATTTCTATGCAATCTGTAGGATCACCATGGGAAAGGATCGCAGAAGAGTGGGACAGACCCTTGTGTATAAAGCATAAAGAAGTGGCAGACACGCTGATTCCACGTGCTGTCATATTAGTAAATGTTAAGTAGTTTAGGAGTATTTAGAATGTATAATTGCGGCTCGCGGCCAGCACCACAAGTATGAGTCCAAGTATATTCATATATTTATCCTTCCACTGCCCTCCAGCTGCTGATTGACACTTTTCTCCCTATTACTATGAATAGGGAGAAAAGTGTCAATCAATGAGCGTGTACATACTTGGCCGCGCACCTTAAGTGCAGGTTCTAAATACTCCTAAACAACTTAACATTAACTAATAAGTGACAGGGCGGCATAAATATCTGACAGATCTGCTTTAAAACATCTTGTATGCCTAAAGAAGTTATTTAAAGAGGCTCTGTCACCAGATTATAAGTGCCCTATCTCCTACATAATGTGATCGGTGCTGTAATGTAGATAACAACAGTGTTTTTTATTTAGAAAAACAATATTTTTTGACTGAGTTATGACCTATTTTAGCTTTATGCTAATGAGTTTCTTAATGGTCAACTGGGCGTGTTTTACTTTTTTGCAAGTGGGCGTTGTGGAGAGAAGTGTATGACGCTGACCAATCAGTGACCAATTAGCGTCATACACTTCTCCCCATTCATTTACACAGCACATAGTGATATTGCTAGTGTGCAGTCACATACACACACACTAAAGTTACTGAAGTGTCTTGAGAGTTAATAGACATCACGTCCAACCAGGACGGGATGTCTATTCATCAATGCCGACACTTCGCTAACGTTTGTGTGGAATTTACAGCACAGCAAGCCTAATCTGGCGAGATCACGCTGTAAATCACTCTTGCTGTCATTAACTCCCACACTAACGTTGGCGAAGTGTCGGCATTGATGAATAGACATCCAGTCCTGGTTGGACGCGATGTCTATTAACTCTCAAGACACTTCAGTAAGTTTAGTGTGTGAGTATGTGACTGGACACTAGCAAGATCACTATGTGCTGTGTATATGAATGGAGAGAAGTGTATGACGCTGATTGGTCAGTGATTGGTCAGCGTCATACACTCATCTCCACAACGCCCACTTGGTCAAAAAGTAAAACATGCCCAGTTGTCTATTAAGAAACTCATTTGCATAAAGCTAATATAGGTCATAACTCCGTCAAAAATGATAGTTTTTCTAAATAAAAAACACTGCTATAATCTACATTACAGCGCAGATCACATTATGTAGAAGATAGGGCACTTATAATGTGGTGACAGAGCCTCTTTAAAGCTGCAGAGCATGTAGTGAAATACCTGTACCAAGACCAACTTAAGGGGTTCTATGATGGCCAGGATAGGTCATCAATATCAGATCTCCCGCAGCGCCACCGATCAGCTGACTGAAGGTGCTGTGGAGTTTGTCACCGTGGTGTTTGTTTCCGCGGCCTCGTCACAGTTTACCAGGCACAGTGCTGTATACACTTCAATAGCGGCTTTCCCTAAGATTGCAGTTCCTAAACTGCAATCTCAGACACAGCAGCTACGGAAGCAGGGGCGGACACAGACAGCTGAGGGACCCTGTTCAAGTACAGTACATGGGCCCCTTGCTCTCCAATATCTCATCATACATCACCCACTTTAGTCTATTAGGTCAGGCATTTACGTGCAATCTAATAGACAGAGGCAGGGTACTTTAAGGTGTTCACCAGACACAGCGCGGTACACTTCCGTGGCAGTGGGCCCCCTTGCCTACTGGGCCCATGTGCAGCTGCACAGGTTGCACTAATGGTATGTCTGCCGCTGTACGGAAGTGTACCAGGCTATGCCTGGTAAACATTGAAGAGGCCACAGCGTTAGTCAGCGTTCCCCCTTCAGTCAGCTGATTGGCATGCCACGAGTCAAAACCCCCACCGATCTGATATTGATAATCGTTCCTAAGGATAGGCCATCAATATAAAAGTCCCGGAGAACCCCTTAAAGCCGATCTGTCCTCAAACTATGCTGCCAGTATAGCGGTGAGTATATCGGTGAGTATAGCGTGGGGACAGGTCAAACTATGCCGGTCAGTATAGCGTGGGGACAGGTCCGCTCTTCTATTGGCCCAATTGGAAAAATATATAATGTGCTGTTTGGCTAATAGGAGCTATCATAGTTATTAGTGGGGAGCACTTCCTTCATGAATATACCGTATAGACCATAGTCTTGCTTTAAAGAGATATTTCCATCTGATAATGTTACGTGATATTGCGTTATGGTACCCTCAGTTTTTTCGCTGGTGACTGGCAGTGTTGCTGTTCGGGTAAACCCTGTGTAGGTTCGGTGAAAGTTCAGACGGCCGGACCCCCACCATATAGAAAGTGATGGCATAGCCTAGTGATATCCCATCACTTGCTATGGTGGAAAAAACATGTCAGAAACCAGGCAGTCTGTGCTGTTTGTCAGTCTGACTCTTTATTGTAGATTGTATGAAGATCAGAGATATGACCGACTGATCATCAAAATGTTAAATAGGAGAAACGGTAATTACAATAAAGTAAACTTTATACACAATAGTCTACCTTTGTATCTCTGATAATATGGACTTTCAGATAGGCCTCCAGTTTATCTCGGTGGTCAGCATGGTACAACCATATTCTTCGTTCTTCGGAAAGAGACTCAAAGGCTTTATTTGTTGGCCACAACATTGTGAGTGGTTGGTGAGCCTTGTCCTGAACCATAGACATCAGACTGGAATTCTAGCAAAATAATAATACAAAATAAATAACATAAACGACATAAATGATCAGCCCTTTAGTTACCACATATTAAAGGGGTTGTCTGCTTTATAGAACCCATTTACAAATACCCCTTTAGGGAATTCTGACCAACTACAGGGCTCCCTTGTTTGGGACCGCCTAAGTACAAAGAGTGCATCTCTCTTTCTGGAAGGCCCCCCATGTCAGCTCATTCGTGTCAATGAGCACGATGTAGTGTTTGACTTTGCGTGTGGTGGCCTGCGGCCGGGCTCCCCTGCAGGTTGTAGCTGATCCATGAGGTCCCAGCAGTAGGACAACCGGTGATCATTTCTGGGGGACCTTCCTAACAAAAAGGGATTGGACTCTTATTTTTATTTTGTCTCCTTTGTCCCCATTATTCATATTAACCCTTTATTATCAGAAAAGCAAACTTTTTATTTATGCATTTTTAAAGGCCAGATAAGGAATTTAAGCTGACATCTGATTAGTTGTCATGTACAACACAACTTGTCCTGCATAATAATAATTCTCTTAGTATTTCTCTAAAAGATTTTTTTTTTAGAATCACCAACCCCGTTATCTCACCATTCTAAAATGCTAACTGGTATATTTATATCCCATGGACATTATAGCAACACTTTGTCTCGTAGCCGATTAACCAATGGATTGAAAGTAATGCACTGACTAGATATCGACATACTGAATCAGCAAATGCTGTAAAAGAATCCATCTTTACATGCAAACAGTTTTGGGTACAGAAAAAGTTATCAAAATAACTTATGATTTATGATTTTGGGAATACTATTTTAAACCATAAATTAAAATTATAATTAACACTGGGATCCTCACCAATTGTGGGAACGGGGGTCCCGAACCCCCAGATCCTCGTCATTCCTCGAACACAGTGAGGAGGACATTGAATGGAGCGGCAGCTGAGCATGTACACTGCCGCTCCATTCTATATCTATGGGGATGACGGAAACAGCGGAGTACAGCACTCGGCTGTTTCCATCCCTCTCATAGTGAATGGAGTGGCAGGCGAATGCTCGATTGCTGCTCCATTCTAGTTACTTTTTAATGATGCCGAGCAATGAGGAAGATCTAAGGGTTCGGGAACCCGGTTCTCACGATCTATGGGGGTCCAAGCAGTGGACCCCCCAGCAATCAGCTATCCTGTGGATAGGTAATGATTTTGGGAAAAACCCTTTAATTTACTATTTTTTCCCCTTTACTTCTCGGCACATGTTATATTAAAAACTTTTCTGAGAGAAATAAAACAAAAATTACCTTTAGAAGTTGGGAGAATTTAGAATACCCATATAAATCAGCTGCTTCACTTATATTTAACTGCAGAAAAAAAACTATTTTTAAAACCAATGCAAAAAATACATATTATAAGGTACCAAGCAAACCGTATTCTACACTGTAATCTAGCATAAATCTTAGAGGTACGTGGTCTGTGAATGTCCGCACTTGAGTCTAGAGGATCCATCACATCAGTGCATTACATGGACAATTATTACATTTCAATCATTTCCCCTGTGATGCCTCAGCAGGCTAAGGGTTTATTTCTACTGCTCCCAGGGCCTATGTCAAACCTATCCATAGAGCCCCATTCCCCTGACGGATGCTAAAACCGTATGGATCATCAATATACCCTTTTTTTTCAACTGTATGGAATAGCATACTCGACTACGCTATTCCACATAGGGTCATCCAGTAAAAAAATGTATACAGCGGGGGATAGTTTGTTTTGATTTTAAACATGGGTGCCTACGGTTGAGGTATGTCACTATATATACACGTCACAGGCTTTCGTCTGAGGTATATGTTAGGAAATCCTCCCAACGTATACCTCCGACATACCCATACCATTCATTTATTGTCATGTTATAAGATCTGATAATACGGTTATGTGTTCCTTTGTCAGTTTTCTCATAGTAAGATTTTACCTTTTTAGATTTACAGTAAACTTGGCATTGTATAAATAATAGACTTACTTTACTACTGTTGGTTTTAGGCATTTCTGGGATCAAAACCTTGTCAATAATATGAAATACTCCATTCTTTGCTAATTCGTCACTCTTCGTTATTCTTGCAATATCATTTATGTACACTTCACCCTAAAAATAATTAAATGAAATAACTTCTGCTTGCATAAGGACAAGAAAAACAGCGAAATATAGGAGACATAACACAAATGATAGTTGAACTGATCTAATTCACATTAAATAAGTCTGAAGGAATTTCTAAATAATGAGATCAGTAGCGGACTGGAATACCTTGAGCCCACCAGAGAAGACTGAGAGCCCACCATACAGGAGCATGTCCCTTTTAATTGCAGTGTAAACTCTGCTGGACCTTGTTGGCACTATTGTGACAGGGGCCCATTTTTTGTTTCAGGGCCTGGGCCCACAAGAGGATCCTCCTGTCTGCTGGTGGGCTAGTCCAAACATGAGGTTTAATGGCAGTGGTTTTATTGGAAGTCAGTTAAACATTGAGATTTATTTCTCCAAGAGTGTCAGTGTTTTTTTTCAGCTATAAAGTATGCATGGTCTATAACACAATGAGATTGTGATAAAGAAGCGTATGTACTATGACAGAGGTCGCAATAATGCCTCTACAGGCTCCTGAACATCTTGTTATCAGTCTCATGCGTATTCTTACTCATGAGACGGAGTTCACTTTTAGCGGGACAACGGCACATTATGACAGGATTCTAGAAGTATATATGGATGTACATGTACAGTGCAGGAAATAAGTATTTGATCCCTTGCTGATTTTGTAAGTTTGCCCACTGTCAAAGACATGAACAGTCTAGAATTTTTAGGCTAGGTTAATTTTACCAGTGAGAGATAGATTATATAAAAAAACAAAACAGAAAATCACATAGTCAAAATTATATATATTTATTTGCATTGTGCACAGAGAAATAAGTATTTGATCCCCTACCAACCATTAAGAGTTCAGCCTCCTCCAGACCAGTTACACGCTCCAAATCAACTTGGTGCCTGCATTAAAGACAGCTGTCTTAAATGGTCACCTGTATAAAAGACTCCTGTCCACAGACTCAATTAATCAGTCTGACTCTAACCTCTACAACATGGGCAAGGCCAAAGAGCTTTCTAAGGATGTCAGGGACAAGATCATAGACCTGCACAAGGCTGGAATGGGCTACAAAACCATAAGTAATACGCTGGGTGAGAAGGAGACAACTGTTGGTGCAATAGTAAGAAAATGGAAGACATATAAAATGACTGTCAATCGACATCGATCTGGGGCTCCATGCAAAATCTCACCTCGTGGGGTATCCTTGATCCTGAGGAAGGTGAGAGCTCAGCCGAAAACTACACGGGGGGAACTTGTTAATGATCTCAAGGCAGCTGGGACCACAGTCACCAAGAAAACCATTGGTAAACATTATGCCGTAATGGATTAAAATCCTGCAGTGCCCGCAAGGTCCCCCTGCTCAAGAAGGCACATGTACAGGCCCGTCTAAAGTTTGCAAATGAACATCTGGATGATTCTGAGAGTGATTGGGAGAAGGTGTTGTGGTCAGATGAGACTAAAATTGAGCTCTTTGGCATTAACTCAACTCGCCGTGTTTGGAGGAAGAGAAATGCTGCCTATGACCCAAAGAACCATGTCCCCACTGTCAAGCATGGAGGTGGAAACATTATGTTTTGGGGGTGTTTCTCTGCTAAGGGCACAGGACTACTTCACCGCATCAATGGGAGAATGGATGGAGCCATGTACCGTCAAATCCTGAGTGACAACCTCCTTCCCTCCACCAGTACATTAAAAATGGCTCGTGGCTGGGTCTTCCAGCATGACAATGACCCGAAACATACAGCCAAGGCAACAAAGGAGTGGCTCAAAAAGAAGCACATTAAGGTCATGGAGTGGCCTAGCCAGTCTCCAGACCTTAATCCCATCGAAAACTTATGGAGGGAGCTGAAGATCCGAGTTGCCAAGCGACAGCCTCGAAATCGTAATAATTTACAGATGATCTGCAAAGAGGAGTGGGCCAAAATTCCATCTAACATGTGTGCAAACCTCATCATCAACTACAAAAAACGTCTGACTGCTGTGCTTGCCAACAAGGGTTTTGCCACCAAGTATTAAGTCTTGTTTGCCAAAGGGATCAAATACTTATTTCTCTGTGCACAATGTAAATAAATATATATAATTTTGACAATGTGATTTTCAGTTTTTTTTTTTTTTTAATATAATCTATCTCTCACTGGTAAAATTAACCTAGCCTAAAAATTCTAGACTGTTCATGTCTTTGACAGTGGGCAAACTCACAAAATCGGCAAGGGATCAAATACTTATTTCCTTCACTGTATGTCTTTAAACTCCCCGACTGTGCCGCCAGTGCACCACTGCCGGGCAGCCCCTAATGACATCAGTGAAGCGCCAGCCCATTGAACCAGTAAGGCTCTCTGTGGGTGCCTGTGTGACATCATTCGGAGCGGTCCCGCGCTGGTGTCACTCAGAGCGGCCACAAAGGGCAGACAGCGCCTGGGTCAGAGTCCAAGGTCTGGGTACACGTCTGTGTACATATGTCGCGGTGAAATTTTATTTTTTTTTTTCACAAATTGTGGGAAAACTGCATCATTTTACTGAAAATGTATGAAAAATTGCGACAAAATTATGCGGTTTTGCCACGGTTTCAGGTGTAAAATGTGTGAATCCACCTTGACTGGAATGTGATCTTAGCAAATCCCACCTGACACTACTGCACATTCATTTCTAATGGAAATAAATAAAATAAAAAAACCATCATGTGTGTATATAAGACATCCATTTTATTTGGACTGCGCATTTTTGTGTTTTGGGGAGGCGCTGTATAGTACGGCTATTATTAAGCAGTTCTATACCACAGATTGGTGCCATCTAAATAAATTAAATGTCTTTTGGTGACAGGCAGGCGTGGCACACATCTTATTTAACAAGTTCCACTGTTCGGGTAAGGCCACACGGAGCGGCCCTGACACGGTTGCAACGCGGCCAACAACCGCGCCGGCACCATGTTCGGTGAGACTGTCAAATAGCCTGTTAGTGGCCGCACGTTAATGCGGGTAAGGCCACACAGAGCGGCCCTGACACAGTCGCGACGCGGCCAACATCCGTGCTGGCACTATGTTAGGCGCGGCTGTCAAATACCTTTTTAAGGGCTATTCTGGTTACAACAAGTTACCCCCTATCCGTAACTTGCTGATCGGTGGGTGGCCGACAGCTTGGACCCCCACCGTCTACGAGAACGGGGAGCCCGAAGCTGCCCGAACCCCAAGTTTGAACCGAGCGGCAGGTCGCTCATGCGCACTGCAGCTCCATTCATTCTCTATGGGAGCGCCGGAGATAGCGTAGATAGCAGAGTGCACTGTGCAGTGTTCGGATCAGGGCCTTACCCTTCCAGTTCCACTATTTCAGCAATTTTTTTTTTACTTTGTCTATTCGCATGGTCCTCTGCCCTGGTCCCAGAGTGACAAGTTTCATGCTTCAAGAAAGGTAATGCCCCAGACGTACGTTCAGTGTGTAATATAAAATAGGTTTTGAATTACCTAAACCCGCTATAAATGCATTGGTATAAATTATAGTAATATTTCCCGGCATAAATAGAGTTTTTAACACCATGTATCCCTAAGTATTATTCATTTAAATTACCGCAGATGATGACTAAAAATACTCCTCAAAAATGCTGAGAGGAATATTTTTAGCTTGCTGAAAAATATGTAGTGGGACCTCTGTACTATGGTAAACCAGGGCTTCATTTAATACCACTGGACAGGAGACAGCCGTGGTGGGGCATATGTCTATAGAAACAGTCCCTAAATATCAGACAAGTCCATGTTTTATGACCAAAAAGCTATAAGATGTGTGGTTTATTGATGGGTGCACAGATAATGTACAATATGTCATCACTTGACTTACATTCTTTGTAGAAATTCTTATGGTATCACCAGAAATTGTAGTTAATGATGATATTTTCTGAAGATCGTCAATAAGAAGCCTTTGACAGCTCACTAGATGGTACCGAAGTAAATGTTTCATAAGATTCTTTCCTTTCCATTCTTCAATCTGAAAGATGACATATAGAAATAAACAGTAGTCTGTATTTTTTTCTCAATTACCTAGCAGCACAACAATACAACTCATGTATTAAAAGCTGAAGATACTGAATTTATTAGAACGGGGAAGGCCCACCATACTTGAATGGCTAGGGGATTGGCAAAATAATTGGATGTCTCCTAGACTGGCAGCATTGATACAACGCCATCAATCTGAGATTAATACCAAATACCCTGTCCACTGGTCCACTACCTGGTCCAATACCCTGTCCACTACCTGTCTAATACCAAATACCCTGTCAAATACCCTGTCCACTGCTATGAATCTTTCCAATCAGCAATAACCATTGAATAATTATTGGCCTAAAAATCTTTTAGCTGACAATTAAAATGGCCAATTCCCCCTAAAAGGCTATGGACAACTTTGGGCTGAGAGGCATCCATGGCCTTTTATTCTAATGCGAAGTGCGGGGACCTGGATATGAGCAGCTGCCAGACAACAGGAAAGATCCAACCTATCTGATTATTATTTTCCCCCAACGTAAGACAATAGGTGAGCGTTTGGATGTCTTTTAGACATTAGATTATCAGTAGGATATGCGGGCAAATTTCTAATGCAGTGGTGACCAAATAGTCAATTGACATGAGACTTCAGAACGATGACCAGTAGATCTTGATATTAGGTGACCATACTGTTCTCTACACAAAAGTGGGAAAACTCCTTCCTCATAGGTCCATGCATCAATGTTTCTGTCACCAGTAAGGGACTTGTAAGACTCGACCAGTGTTGTTAGCTGGCATGGGTATCACACACTCCCTGACAGCTACGCTCTAGCCATAGCAGCGGAGTTATGTATGAAGAAGGCATAGTGGAGCAACTGCAGTAACTAACAGTAGCTGCTATGACTGAATGGCACTCGGTCCTATTTGTGCCACATGTACCTCACCCTGGTCCCCTAGTAGACCACCTAACAAGGGCTCCACATAAAGTAGTTTGCATTCTAAAAAAGTTTTCCCCTCCTGATCGAAGTCTATGGCCACCATTCCAGAACAGGTTGGCAATTTTCTCCACTTCTTATGTCTTGGTCTCATTTACTTGCGGTTGAGAGGCAACACTAACTCAGAAATTAAGAAAATAGGTTAAAACAGTAATTAGTCTTATTCTCCAAAAGAAGTAGCGCCACTTCAAAGCTCAGTACACAGAGCGCTCAGACCTTTAGCAAAGCATCTGCACTAAGGGTAATTTTACACCGGCCAATATGGGGCGTAACAACGAGCGCCGATCAACGAGACAGCTCATTGATCGACGCTCGTTTCACAAGGAGCCTTGATCGGTACTGTATGGGGACGAGCGATCATTACTACGAGCACTCGTCTCCATGCATTTCCATCATGTCGGCAGCACGTCTCCCTGTTTAAACTCATTGTGCTGCCGACAACGAGAATATTTTCTGCTGTATAAACGATGCTCGTTCATCGGCTGATCGTTTACACAGGACAGTGATTGGGAACAAGCGTTCATATGAACGCTCGTTTGCCTGATCATTGGCCCGTGTAAAAGGGCCTTTATACTGTCCCAGAATGAAGCAAGGATGAACACAAAGCCCAGCCCATGATTACCAAAGAAACAAAGGATTATAGAAGACCGATAACACTTCAGATGCCATGGGCCATACGTAGACCAATTTTACTGCCTGGTACAACTGATCTGAATATAGGCCAATAGTAAATCATAATGAATCCTAGAGTGGAAATTCCCATATTGCTCTGGATTTCTGACGTTTTGAAAAATCTCTGTGTGATGGAAATGAATTATCCCCATACTGTATGTGAAAAGGTAATGTGGGAGAGGCTGAGGACAAGGAAGACATTACAAGTACATAAGCCTTCCATCATTTCAGCAGTTGTTAGTGACCTGTTTTCTATTTTAACCCCTAAATGACCAGGCCTGTTTGAACCTTAATGACCAAACAATAGTTTTCAATTTTTCATTCTCACATTGCAAGAGTCATAACTTTTTTATTGTTCAGTCGATGTATCTGTATGAGGTCTTGTCTTTTGCAGTATGAGTTGTATTTTTCATTGGCACCATTTTGGGGTTCATATAATTTATTAATTTAGCTTTCATTCATTTCTTTTGGAAGGGAATGCAAATAAAACTGCAATTACGCCATTGTTTTTTGTGGGTTTTTTTCTCCGCTGTTTACCATGCGATATGTTTTATTTATTTGTTTATGGGGGGTATTTTTTATGAAACTTTATTTTACTTTTTTTTGTCCAACTAAGGAACCTGAAGCAGCGATTCTTTTATCGCTTGTATAATGCTTTGGAATATTTAGTATTCTGTCAGTGTAAGGGTAAGTTCACACGTAGCATAAATACTGCGGATTTCCCCCAACTTATTTTGTTACGGAAAATCTGCAGCGTAATACAGTAGCAGCAGAGTGGATGAGAGTTGAACAAATCTCATCCACTCGCTGCATAAATGATAAGGGGAAAAAACGCTCAGAAATTGACCTGCGGTGCGTTTTTTTAAAATCTGCAGCATGTCAATTTTATTTACGTGATCACAATAGGGAGACAAAACCCGCAACAAATAGCAGATGTTGTGATTTTGCGGCAGAAACGCTGCTTTCCGCTGCAAAAATCACAACTAGGAGGCTGCATCTCTCACACGGGATGAAACGTCGGGCAGCAGGACGGGAGGAACGCGTTGCCGTGTCTATGTAAGTATGAAAGTATGTAAGTATTTTTTTATGTGCAGTTTTCCGCAGCGGACATTCCGGCCGAAAAACTGCACTGAATTTCTTGTGTAAACGTACCCTAAAACTGACAGACAACCTATCTGGCATAGCCTAATAGGCAGCCACTTAAGGGGTTAAACTGCCGAAATAGGACTTTTTTTCAATACTGGCAGTTATGGCAAGAGCCAGGCTGTATATACTGTATGTACTAATCTCGTAAGTACAATGGCAGTACCCACGAGATCCGAGTGACGGATATATCTGTCCCGATGCAGGAACTAGCACCCGCTCATGACGGATATATCCGTTAAACATTATCTTATATTCTGAATTTCTAAACAAATGAAAATTGATATCCAAATCTGTTACTGTACAGTTATTACCGTGGTGCTGTTTTCAAGAACCTGGTCCTGTGGCACAAATACAGTGAAAGGTCCAGTTCCTGATAAATCCTTAACTTCATATCTCTAAGATGAAAAAAAGTGACAAATGACAAAATGTTTCTATATTATATTCCCTGTTTTTATTTTGTAATAATATTACTGACCTGGAGTTGAGACTGGAATATATTTGTTTCTTTACTATATTCAAGCATCTGTAAAAATATTGAAAACATATATTACAAAGGATATTCAGAGAATTCATGTAAAAGAAACGTAACCCTGATTATTTTAGGACATTCATCTGGAAATCCTTGAGAATTTACTACTTGCATGACAGCCATACAGAATGATTACATGTGGATTTTCAAGCACACCTCTCCATGTATTCACATCCATCAGTTCACTAGTAATTGTGTACTACGGATATGTTGTGCATGCTTTTGTGCACGCTGGCCTCTGAGAACTCACAATCAGTTAACACTTCCTTTTTTGCAGAGATCACTTTTCAGTGTGTGCTTTGTACACTGCGGCTGGTCAGCAGTTCTCTCATTATCATCGCAGGCAGGATTACAATGACACCTTTATTATAAAGTCGGGGGCAGGTAACACAAGATTCACCATTGACGATAAGTGATGCACATGGATCCCGTCCTCCCTGTCCCTGCATAGTGACCTCTGCACACATCACAGAGCATGCCCACAACACTCTCCCATAAAAGTTGTTTTCTATCTTGCACTAAAGGAATATAATGATCAATTAACATAGGCTTATTCACAAAAATAAAGGCTATCCACACTAATGGCAGATTCACACAAACGAGTGCAAACTCAGACGTGAAAAAGTCAGTGTTTCACGTCCGTGTTGCATCCGTGGGCGACCCATTAACATGGATCCCTCAGAGACTTGAGTCTATTGAGGGATCTGTGAATACGGACAAAAATAGGAGTCCTAGTTTTCACGGGCCCTTTCAAACGGTCCGTTAAAACAACAGCCATTAGAAACTGCCCCATTGAAATACATGCGTCCGTGTGACGCCCATAAAAAAACGTCCATCACACGTTCGTCTGAATAATTCCTAAGTAATAAAAATTATCTGTATCAAATTAAAACATCTAATATTCTGAAGAATCCAGTTACAAAACAAGAAATATATATTACAATAAACTAGAAAGGTCAAATATCCATTAATATAGTTACCTAATAAGTTGCATTATAGTCAATTATCCCCAAAATTTTCACTCAAGCCTTTCATAGAATATTTTTTTTCTCAGCCTGGGGCATGTGAATGGTGGTTGGTTAATGATTTCCTATACAACTAATGCTAGAGTTCCAGTGTAACGATTCCAGGGGGAAAAAAAATCTGAATAAAAATACTTCTACCACACAAGTTGACTGTTGCAGTGAACTGGGCCCTGTAGGATTTTTAAGACGAGCCACTTTCAGGACAATTGATTTTGCCGGTGAGTATTTTGGTAAAAGTCTATGTTGTATTCCTCCCTTGTTTCTGCACCGTACCGGTGTCTCACTAATGGCCAGCTTTATGGTGTCAGAAACTGACTTTCCAGTATGTAAGCCCTCTGGGTATATAAACTAGGAGACTTTTGACTGCAGGACCTGTGCCTTTAATTGCCACAAAGCCGACATATACAGGCCCAGGAGTTGCATTCATGCCAGTTGGTTCCCATAAAGGGAATGGCCAATAGTCAGGTGTCATGTCGCGTGTCAGTTAGGAGCATGGAGTGTATAAAACATGCAGCCCGAGGGCAACATTTCCTCTTTGACCCGCTCCCCAGGCTGCATCAAAAGAGTTTTCTGCTGCAAGCAGCCCACTCTCCCTTCCATTGCGATGTGTTTTATGTCTTTCCTTGGGCAATGTTTTAGTGTTTCTTGTTTTTTCATTCCGTTAACAAATGTCACAGTTGGGCGCCTTGAAGTCACCAAGTCTGATTAACTAGGACATACCCACTACGCGTTCAGTGGCCTAACATCCTGGTGTCCTCAGATTTTAGCAAATATAAAAATGATAAATCCTTTCTGGCAAATAAAAACGGTGGCCTACACATTTATATTTTGCGATGTTGTCTGCCTCATTATTTATTGTTCATTACGTTTCGGTAACAGCGAGGACTAATGCGGACCCAGGATCCTGCAGTCATCAGTGAACCAAGCTACCCATCCCCCAAATAAGCTATCCTGTTAGAGCAATGAATCCATAGTAATGACAATCTTTGAGGGTCTCTGCTCTCAAACCCACACCGATCATAAATGTATGACATATCCTATTAGTACGTCATAAATGCCTGAAAAACGCTGTTAACTCAGTATGAATAAAAAAAAGGTAAGACCGCTAGTGAGAACTCGGCCGCCGAGAACCTTTACACAAACAAATTGGGTAGAGAACCTGAGCAATTGGTCCTGTGCAGTTTAAGCCATCCCCGATGAAATAAAACATACAGCGGCAGTAGCGTTTTGCTGGGCCAGTAAATACGCAATATGCAAATGGACTACATCCTCCATTATTCTGTAAAGAAAGAAGAGATAGGTAAATGAAATGCATTTGTGGTAGAGAAGATTTAGGATGATAATGTGGGGAAAAAAAATTGATGAAAAAAATTAGCAAATCTATAAAAATGTTCTGCTCAGCAACTCTGACAGGTTTCATCTTGATAAATATACCTCCTAATGGGATCTCAAGACGACTGTGTCTCCAAAAAGAAACTAACTTGTAATATTTTTTTTTTATACTACTTGCTCAGCCAAAATCCATTGTTAATCTCATTATAGAAAAGGTAACTATAAAACATTAGAAAAACAAAAATACAACTTTTTTGTTAAAAGGCAACTGTAGGGCTTGGTTCACATGTGGTGGAATTTTCCCTGTTGCAGATTTTGCCTCAAATTTCATGACACAAATGCAGTATTATGAGCATCTTGTGGATAATGTCGAGAGTTGATTTGTACACTGAAATTATTTCAGACATATGCGAACATCAAACCTCTTTGCAAACGTTGATTTCTTTACAAGTAGGTGAACCATTTCCTTCGTACCCTGGAAGGCAATTGCAAGCGACCTGCAAAGAAGTTGAGGTGTTCATAAGAACCCAAAAAAATACAAAAATTACATAAAAATGTATTTGAATATTTCAGTATTGCTTACATTGAGGGAAACATACAATCACATGTATAGCTTTTGATAGAAATAAAATTCCGGGCAACAAATACACTGGAAATCCAGGTTGCTGGGCAAAGTCAAACCCCAAATAGTTGCAAATTCAATGTTAATTCAGTATTGGCAGGTAGTCTAAAATTGCTAGTACCCTAAGTAAAAATACCACGTTCAGCAGTGGCAATAGCTGCAAACTCTATTGGAGGGGCGGTGAGTCATGTTTACCTTTGCGGGTTTTATAGGCGCATACTCTTTAAAGTCCAGACCATTGACAGTGTCCATGACCTCCGAATAGGAATGAGCGAATAGTTTCCAGACAAGTCCTTTCATAGTTATATGTTTTGCATACTATTGTAGGTATCAACTATTCTATTAATATATTAATATACCTACAAATCATACAGATTTTCTATTCTGTTACTGACAGAATGTCCAAATAATGTATGCCCCATGATCACTAGATCATCTCACAGAGCTCCAGTTCTGAGAACCTCCAGATACTTTTATATATATTTGTGGGGTACTCAAGCCGGTGGACCTACACCGATCACACATTGATAAGATATAGAAAGGATTTTTTTTATAGCTTAGACAATTTTTTGTAAATGTTATCAATAAAAAGCAATAGGTTTGATATTATTTGATGGTTTATTCATAATTTCCAGTATCTAACTTTACCGGTTAAATCTAATTAAAATAAAATTGATTTATAAAAAAAAAAAATCTATAAAAAAAAACCACATAAATCATAATTACAGCACAATTCGTTTATAATTATTGATTCTGCGGGATAGGGAAGGTTATTTGTTTTGTAACCTTGGAGATGAATACTTACCTTGTTTGGCCCAGTTTTAATGCATTCTGCATATTGATGACAACCGCCATTATTCTCCAGACATGCATCAATTTCTGCATCAAAATGATAAAACAACAAAATGTTTACTTCACCAAAGAATATCTTGAGAATAGCCCATGTAGTAAAATAAGATGTGTTAAATGTCCTTCAGGCTTCAGTACACTATGGTCTGTAAAACATCAGATATTCTGAGCGTTCTCCTATTTAGTAGAAGTATAGAATAACAATGCCACCACCTCTGATGTTAATGTGCCCCTCTCTAGCCCACTCCACCCTTTCCAACTACCGCTGATAGGAATTGTTCCAACTGGACCACCCCTGTCCATTTACCCTATTACGGCATATGTACATATCATGGGGGGGGGGGGGGGGGCACAGCTGCAAGATTGTCATACTCCAATGGACTTGGCATGATCATGGTCACTCACTTAGTTAAGAAATGTGTAGACACTTACAGCATACTACTCTTAGAAAAGGGTTTTCCAGCCCATTTAACAATGAATATATTTTCAAAACCCTATTCGTACGTCGCTGATTATTTTGCTGCAAATTTTTAAATTGGATTCCCATGTTGAATTTTTGGGTGTATTTAATTAGGACGGTCTTCTAAACTGGTATTAAAGTATGCCCCAGTACACAAATTTTGAGGGGGACAAGGTTGGAAAATACGGTACTGAGCCTGGTGACACCGATACACAGTGCCATAGGGAAAATTTAATTTACATAGTATGATTTACAGTAGATGTCCTAGATGTTGGTGGAATTAATAAAGGTATAACAAGGTATAATAACATATGTCCATATAATGGTGTATAATCTATCCGAACTATCTGCAATATGAAACCAGGTCTCACCAAAACAGAGGACCCCATCTCCATTGTAGCCTTCCATACAGGTGCAACGTGCCTGTCCGAAGGGAGCTCTAGTGCAGTTTGCGTACTGGGAGCATCCCCCATTGTTGACTTTACAGGGATTCATTTCTGAAATCACATGGAAAACATATAATGCACAGTAAAAAACAACAGTTATATATAAATATATATACAGACACATACACACACACACACACACACACACACAAACACACACACAAACACACACACAGTCGAGTCACATTATTATGACCACCAGCTAATATCCAGAGTAACCGCCGTGTGCAGCACGGACAGCAGCTAGACGGGCTGGGAGTGACTCAATAAGGCGCGATTAGGTTGTCCCAGGTATCTAGAGTCATACTGACTGCAGTGCATCTCACATTTGCTGGAGGGTACTTGGGGTAGGATCCATGGAGCGAACAAGACAATTGAGTGGTTGGTCCCACATATGCTCAATTGGGTTCAAGTCTGGTGAATTAGGGGGCCAGTGAAATACTTGGAAGTCTTGGTCGTGCTGTTCGAACCACTGTTGGACATTTCTAGCTGTGTGACATGTCGCATTGTCTTGCTGGAATATTCCATCTGCCCCAGGGAAGACAAACCAAATGTATAGGTGGACGTGAACTGCAACATTGGATTCATACCCAAATCGGTTCAGAGTGCCTTCCACATGGATGAGTGGGACCAGAGAATGGCATAAAAAAATTCCACAGACCATAACACTGCCGCCACATGCTTGTGTTCTTCCAGCAATGGTTGCAGGGTGTTTGTTCTCATGTTTCTCGCCTGACATGCCAACGTCCATCCATTCAATATTTTAGAAAATGTGACTCATCAGAGAAGGCAACCCTTTTTTTCAATGCAGCTTTGTTAGCATAGGAGCAGTGACCATCCGTCCGCTTCGGATCCCCATACGCAGTAGGGTTCGCTGAACTATTGTGTTAGACAAACATCTGGTAGCCCCCTGGTTGATTTTCATGGTGAGCTGCTCCACTGTAGAGCGTCGTTCGGCCCTTGCGCACCTTCGTAGCCGACGTTCACCTCTCACATCAATGACACGTGGTGCTCCGCCAATTTCCATGTCGGTTATTTCCAATGGTGCAATTTGTCCACTCACGATACATTGTCACTACAGCAGCACGTGAACAGTTCACAAACTGTGCTGTGTGAGAAATACTGCCACCCTTGGCCCGAAAGACAATAATCATCCCTTTTTGCAACTCTGATAAATCGCCCCTTTTACCCATGGCAACAATGAGTGATATGTGTTTAGACAGCCTATCGCACAACTTATATACCCACCAAGTCAGCCCACGACCCATCACTTCTATCATGGGCTACGCTTACTATGTTTGAAGGATTCTGTATTTGCTATATAATTACATGGATCCGTACATAGAAAAGTATACTCCACAGGAAGCCCATGAGAGGGGATCCATCAGAAGAGGATCATGGGAGCGTTACTGTAAAGGATTTGCCAGACACAGGTTCTGTGTCGACGCCCGTGGGCAATCAGTTTGCACCTGCTCCTATGTCTGTGAGACTGACTCCATCTTCCACCATTCAGAATGGCAGGCTTAGGAGTGGGAGAGCCTATCACAGCCTGGCCAGACTGAGCTAGTTCCCGCCCACTGTCTATTTATACCTGCCTTTCCTGTTCCTCCTTTGCCTGTGATTCTTCTATGCTTGTTTCCTGGCTTGCTGCTGCTGCTTGTACTACTATCCTCTGCTTGTTATTGACCTTGGCTTTCTGACCACTTTCCTGCTTGTGTTTTGCCTCCAGGTATAATCATTTCCTCTATTGATTCTGATTTAGTCTCCGAAATTGCGGCTGATCAAGGTTCAGCTCCCGGGAACCTTCCTGAGAACAAGCTGTTTGTTCCCCTGCAACTCCGGCTAAGGGTACTTAGGGAAAATCATGACTCTGCACTATCTGGCCATCCAGGCATCCTGGGTACCAAGCACCTCATTGCCAGAAACTACTGGTGGCCTGGGTTGCTTAAAGACGTTAAGGCCTACGTTGCCGCTTGTGAGGTTTGTGCTAGGTCCAAGACTCCCAGGTCCCGACCAGCGGGCTTACTATGTTCTTTGCCCATGCCCCAGAGACCTTGGACCCATATCTCCATGGATTTTATCACCGATTTGCCTCCATCTCAAGGCAAGTCGGTGGTGTGGGTTGTAGTAGACCGCTTCAGTAAGATGTGCCACTTTGTGCCCCTCAAGAAACTACCCAATGCTAAGACGTTAGCTACCTTGTTTATCAAACACATCCTGCGTCTCCATGGGGTTCCTGTCAATATTGTTTCTGACAGAGGGGTACAATTTGTTTCATTGTTTTGGAGAGCCTTCTGTAAAAAGTTGGAGATTGATCTGTCCTTCTCCTCGGCTTTCCATCCTGAAACTAATGGCCAAACGGGGAGGACTAATCAGTCTCTAGAACAATATTTAAGGTGTTTTATCTGTGACTGTCAACATGATTGGATCTCATTCATTCCCCTCGCCGAATTTTCCCTCAATAACCGGGTCAGTAACTCGTCAGGGGTCTTCCCCTTTTTCTGTAATTTTGGGTTTAATCCACGTTCTCCTCCATTTCACCTGGTAGTTCCAACAATCCCGAGGTAGATGTCGTTCATCAGGAACTGTGCACAGTCTGGGCCCAGGTTCAGAAGAACCTAGAGGCGTCCCAGAGCATACAAAAGACTCATGCAGATAGAAGACGTTCTGCTAACCCCTTGTTTGTGGTCGGGGATCTGGTGTGGCTATCTTCTAAAAATTTGCGCCTTAAAGTCCCGTCTAAGAAATTTGTTCCCCGGTTTATAGGGCCGTACAAGGTCATTGAAGTCCTTAACCCTGTCTCCTTCCGACTGGAGTTGCCCCCGTCTTTTCGAGTGCACAACGTCTTTCATGCCTCCCTCCTTAAACGCTGCTCCCCGTCCTTGGCTCCCTCGAGGAAACCTCCGGTCCCTGTTCTCACCCCTGAGGGGGTAGAATTCGAGGTGGCCAAGATTGTGGACAGCAGGATGGTCCAAGGCTCCCTCCAGTACCTGGTCCATTGGAGAGAATACGGTCCTGAGGAGAGGACTTGGGTACCCGCCCGGGATGTTCACGCTGGGGTATTGCTCAGGAGGTTCCACCTTCATTTCCTCAATAAACCAGGTCCACCTAGAAAGGGTCCGGTGGCCCCTCATGAAAGGGGGGGTACTGTAAAGGATTTGCCAGACACAGGTTCTGTGTCGACGCCCGTGGGCAATCAGTCTGCACCTGCTCCTATGTCTGTGAGACTGACTCCATCTTCCACCACTCAGGATGGCAGGCTTAGGAGTGGGAGAGCCTATCACAGCCTGGCCAGACGGAGCTAGTTCCCGCCCACTGTCTATTTATACCTGCCTTTCCTGTTCCTCCTTTGCCTGTGATTCTTCTATGCTTGTTTCCTGGCTTGCTGCTGCTTGTACTACTATCCTCTGCTTGTTATTGACCTTGGCTTTCTGACCACTCTCCTGATCAGAGTTTTGTACCTAGCTCACTCCTGGTTTGACTCGGCTCGTTCACCACTCTTGTTGCTCACGGTGTCTCCATGGGCAGCTGCCCCGTTTCCCTAGCTTCTGTGTACCCCTGTCTGTTTTGTCTGTCTTGCACATACTGAGCGTAGGGACCGTCGCCCAGTTGTACCCCGTCGCTTAGGAAGGGTCGTTGCAAGTAGGCAGGGACTGAGTGGCGGGTAGATTAGGACTCACCTGCCTGTCTCCCTACCTTATCATTACAGTTACTTTATTACAGTTATCAAATTACTTGGTCTATGATTGGCCACAAGGGCCGGCTGATGCCTAATGCAGGTCACAATCATGCACTCAAGATAACCTCTATGCCAAAGTACTATCAGTTCACCTGATTCGCCAATCCGTAACATATAATAGGCAAATCATTTTACCTATTAGGCTGGGTTTTGACACTGCGGTTCTGGTTAGCTTTTTTGCTGTGATTACCAAAATCGGCTGCAAATTGTAATGGTATTTGCGAAATTGCCGTAAAACTGCTATATTTTGCAGTAATCCTGTAAAAAAAATGTGCTAAAACTGCAGCATTTTGACAACTTTGACACTGGCCAATTATTGGGCAAACGAGCATTCAGATAACTGCCCAGTGTAAACACTTTTATTGATCACTTTTATCGTTGTCGGCCGCCGACATGATACAAATATATGGGGATGAGCGATCGGAGTAACGAGTGCTCGTCCCCATGTATAGCTCCTTGTGAAAGGAGCAAACGAGAGCCGATCAACGAGCTATCTCTTTGATCAGCGCTCGTTTACATGGCCCTCGTTGGGCTGTGTAATAGGACCCTTATTCTCTTAAATGAGTCACAAGCACATCTAATACTTGGTGAATCAATTCACCCAATGCATCCTAATGGCCAGCGAACCAGTTCACAAATCAGACAGTCAAATAAGATAAAATCTTATTTGAGTGTCCATTATATATATTATTATTTAAATCGAGTTATCAGTCATCTGAATATTTGGGCTAGCAGTTGTACATAATTATTAAAGGACTATAATAAAACGCTCTATTCATACCTGCGCAATGTGTTCCATTTCCTTCATAGCCAGTGAGGCACGAGCATCTTGCAGTTGTATTTGTAGTATTTGCAATGCAGCTAATAAAAAAAATAATTTCTTAGGTCTAGAAGCAGAGGTGCATCCAACTGACGTGAACATTTAATAATAACTATTATCAGCATCATCAGCAGTGTAGCCTGAAATCCCTGTCCCCTGGTACAAAATATGTGCACGGCTTTACCCTGTAACCATGAAGTACCACTGTGGGTAATGATCTACAGATCTTATAAAAGTGAAGTATTTATATGTATAGCAATATAGCTACTGTATATTACTTCTATACTATCCTTGTACAGTATCACTGTTTTCTTGTGTGGCATTTAGGTACCTCCGGGCCCTGACTAGGACTGTAACCAATGGCTAGATTACTGATAATTATGACATGCATTATAGAAGAATTAGGCTATGTTCACACGGGGTATTTTGCCGAGTTTTTTGACGCGGAAACCGTGTCGCAAAACTCGGCAGAAACGGCCCGAGAACGCCTCCCATTGATTTCAATGGGAGGCGTCGGCGTCTTTTTCCCGCGAGCAGTAAAACTGCCTCGCGGGAAAAAGAAGCGACATGCCCTATCTTCGGGCGCTTCCGCCTCCGACCTCCCATTGACTTCAATGGGAGGCAGGAGAAAGCGTATATCTCGCTGTTTTATGCCCGCGGCGCTCAATGGCCGCGGGCGAAAAACGGCGCGATAATTGCCGCGAAAATCGGCGTGCAGGGAGAGGAATATCTGCCTCAAAGTTCCAAACGGAATTTTGAGGCAGATATTCCTCCCCCAAAATACTCCGTGTGAACATAGCCTTACTCCTCAATTTTCTTTAGAAAAGGAGGTTTCCTTTGTGAGAAGCAAAATACAAAGAAAATCACGGCAAAACTAAATGTGGCAAAAAATAAATAAATAGTAACCTATTAAAGCAATAATAATATTAATTCATGTATATTAAATGGAATAAAACTTGGGATAACGGAACAAGAGAAGGACCTGGGTATTCAGGTTACAAATAAGCTAAACACAAGCACTCAATGTCAGGCAGCAGCTGCAAAAGCAAATAGCATTTTAGGGTGTAAAATCTCTAAAAAGAGATAAGATCTAGAATATGGAATTCAGTTTAGGGCTCCACATTGCAAAAAGGATATAGGAG
Source organism: Rhinoderma darwinii (assembly GCF_050947455.1). NCBI lineage: Eukaryota > Metazoa > Chordata > Amphibia > Anura > Rhinodermatidae > Rhinoderma > Rhinoderma darwinii. Next base: position 107,958,063 of record NC_134693.1, on the reverse strand, counting down.
AACTGGAGAGGGTTCGAAGGCGGCGACTAGATTATTAAATGGGATGGGAGGTGTCGTTTACAATGAAAGACTAGAGAAATTGGTCTTGTTCAGCTTGGAAAAAAGACGCCTTAGAGGGGATCTTATTAACTTGTATAAATATATGTGCGGTCAATACAAAGAACTAGCACATGATCTGTTATTTACAAGGACTCTACAAAGGACCAGGGGACATTCATTGCGTGTGGAAGAAAGACTTTTCAGACATCAATATAGGAAAGGGTTCTTTACAGTTAGAGTAGTCAAATTATGGAATGCCCTTCCCCAAAAGGTAGGGATGGCAGATACTATGTCAGCATTTAAAAAAAGGCTAGATGTTTATTTATTGAAGAAGGGCATTGAGGGTTGTAACTCATCAAGCAATGAATGACAGGTAATTTATTGAGAAAGATTGAACTTGATGGACCGGTGTCTTTTTTCAACACGTAACTATTTAAGTAGTGTAAGTCTCTGTTAACATCACGTCTGAGCCTTCCGTCAGACGTACAGTATACGTCGTAAATAATGCCAATCAGATGATCTGCTAATGCTGGTTTTCTCAGTAGGGAAATGGTGCTCTAATGTTTGATATGGATTAGAGTGAATGGGACAGTGATGCAATACCTTGCACGGCCACTACAAATGTAACTTCGCATGCAAGTGCGAACGGAGAGGAGAACCATGTAAACAATGAAAAGGCTGCGGTGCTCGTACAAGCGTCGCAGCCCCTTCAAACAGATGATTGGCGAGGGGGTTGACAGTTGAACCCCCACCAATCTAATATTGATAGCCTATCCTAAGGATAGGCCATCAATTTTACTAACCCGGATAACCCCCTTAAGGCTGATTGAGTTCTCCTTGAGAGAACTTCGGGCCATAATGTCAAACTTAAATATATATATATATATAAATAAGCTGCAGCAGTCAGGAAAACCAGTGGAACCGAAGGTGGTATTGTCTGCTATGTTCTGTTGGCTGATCAATCTTCTCTCCATGATCTGCACATGCTCCCTACACCCCATCTCTGGTACCAGTACCCATGCATGTGAATGCGTTAATGAACTGAAATACTTACTTGGCATAAATGCTGCAGCTGCCATTGCACAAATCTGTTTTAATATCTATAAAATAAGTAAAAGGATTAGGATAGTAAAAGGATAAGGATAGGTCATCAATTTTAAAGAATCGGATAAATAGGGCAGAATTTTCAGGTAACAAATCTGCTTAAAGCCATCCTAAGTCAGCTAAACAACCTGGACTTTCCAGACTCGAAATATATATATATATATATATATATATATATATATATATATATATATATATATATATAGTCCAAATACAGATGAACACAGCACTCCACAAGTCCAATAAATCAGGCCATGTGCTCGTCACCAGGGGATGAATCAGTTCCCCACTTTAGATAGAGAAAGGCATGGCCTAGCAGGCATCCACTACAAGCAGACCTGGGGGCCTTTGTTAGGCCCCTGGCTGGCATAGAAGCCATTGGCACCCTGCGATTGCAATTGCAGGGTGCCGATGGGGTGAGAGAGGGAGCACCCTCCCTTCAAAACCACTTGGATGCGGCGTTCGCTATTGAGCGCTGCATCGAAGGGGTTAAATGGGTAAGGTCGATGTTGAAATCGATCCCGCACGTTAGTGCAGGTGTCCGCCTATCTTTAGACCGCCGACACCCGCTTTAGCCGGCACAGGACACCCGTGCCGGGCTTATGTCAGAGCACAGTGAAAAGGCGGTGCTCTGGCATAAGTACCCTTAACGGCCGCCGTGAAAAGGAAGTATTGGCGGTCGTTAAGGGGTTAATTATGTATAATTATCACTAAAGATTTGTCACATTTACATTAGCTGGCTTTCTGTGCGTTCTTTTGTTACGTGATTTCGCATACAGGAGAAGGTCAAGTGGAGAGCTGGCCACGCACATGTGAACAGTTCTCTCCATTGGAATCTATAGGAGTTTACTTCGGTATGTGGCTGCTGTGAGCTGTCTTGGCTTGCAGAACTGGGGTAAGGGGAACCATTTTCTTCTGAGAGGCGAAGAAAAAAAAAATATGTCTTAAGTGGAAACTCATTTAAAGGGTTATTCCCATCTTAGACATTTATGGCATATCCGCAATATCTGATAGATGCAGTTCCCAACTCTGGCACCAGCACCTATATTCCGAACAGCCATAAATGTCTAAGATCGGAATGCCCCTTTAAGTGGGATGCAAGCTACAGTGAAGGAAATAAGTATTTGATCCCTTGCTGATTTTCTAAGTTTGCCCACTGTCAAAGTCATGAACAGTCTAGAATTTTTAGGCTAGGTTAATTTTACCAGTGAGAGATAGATTATATAAAAAAACAAAACGAAAATCACATAGTCAAAATTATATATATTTATTTGCATTGTACACAGAGAAATAAGTATTTGATCCCCTACCAACCATTAAGAGTTCAGCCTCCTCCAGACCAGTTACATGCTCCAAATCAACTTGGTGCCTGCATTAAAGACAGCTGTCTTAAATGGTCACCAGTATAAAAGACTCCTGTCCACAGACTCAATTAATCAGTCTGACTCTAACCTCTACAACATGGGCAAGACCAAAGAGCTTTCTAAGGATGTCAGGGACAAGATCATAGACCTGCACAAGGCTGGAATGGGCTACAAAACCATAAGTAAGACGCTGGGTGAGAAGGAGACAACTGTTGGTGCAATAGTAAGAAAATGGAAGACATACAAAATGACTGTCAATCAACATCGATCTGGGGCTCCATGCAAAATCTCACCTCGTGGGGTATCCTTGATCCTGAGGAAGGTGAGAGCTCAGCTGAAAATGACACGGGGGGGGGGGGGGGGGGAACTAGTTAATGATCTCAATGCAGCTGGGACCACAGTCACCAAGAAAACCATTGGTAACACATTACGCCGTAATGGATTAAAATCCTGCAGTGCCCGCAAGGTCCCCCTGCTCAAGAAGGCACATGTACAGGCCCGTCTGAAGTTTTCAAATGAACATCTGGATGATTCTGAGAGTGATTGGGAGAAGGTGCTGTGGTCAGATGAGACTAAAATTGAGCTCTTTGGCATTAACTCAACTCGCCGTGTTTGGAGGAAGAGAAATGCTGCCTATGACCCAAAGAACACCATCCCCACTGTCAAGCATGGAGGTGGAAACATTATGTTTTGGGGGTGTTTCTCTGCTAAGGGCACAGGACTACTTCACCGCATCAATAGGAGAATGGATGGAGCCATGTACCATCAAATCCTGAATGACAACCTCCTTCCCTTCACCAGGACATTAAAAATGGCTCGTGGCTGGGTCTTCCAGCACAACAATGACCCGAAACATACAGCCAAGGCAACAAAGGAGTGGCTCAAAAAGAAGCACATTAAGGTCATGGAGTGGCCTAGCCAGTCTCCAGACCTTAATCCCATCGAAAACTTATGGAGGGAGCTGAAGATCCGAGTTGCCAAGCGACAGTGTTAGGGATCTGCCAGGTACTACGTCTAGGTATACTCCTGGGATTAATTAATCCACACCTGAGGCCAGACCTGTTAGACTGACACCGTCTCCCACCAACCAGGGTGGCAGGCTCAGGAGTGGGAGAGCCTATCGCGGCCTGGTCAGTCGGAGTTAGCTCCGCCCCCTGTCCTTTATTACCTGCCGTGTTCTCTTCCTCATTGCTTGTATTTCTTCTGGATTCCTGGCCCCACTGCTGCTTGCTCCAGCCTGCTTCTGCCGTGCTGCAGTTCTGCTTAACCTGCTTCGCTTGCCCCTGGCTTGCTTCCTTCTCCGTGCTCACGTTGGTATACTCCACTTCATCCTGGTCCTGACTATTCATTCACCGCTCCGTTTCCTCGCGGCGTTCCGTGGGCTACTGCCCCTTCCCTTGCGTGTTCCCTATTTGTTCTCCCGTGCACTTAGACAGCGTAGGGACCGCCGCCCAGTTGTACCCCATCGCCTAGGGCGGGTCGTTGCAAGTAGGCAGGGACAGGGCAGTGGGTAGATTAGGGCTCACTTTCCCTTCACCTCCTTCCTGCCATTACAGACAGCCTCGAAATCTTAATGATTTACAGACGATCTGCAAAGAGGAGTGGGCCAAAATTCCATCTAACATGTGTGCAAACCTCATCATCAACTACAAAAACCGTCTGACTGCTGTGCTTGCCAACAAGGGTTTTGCCACCAAGTATTAAGTCTTGTTTGCCAAAGGGATCAAATACTTATTTCTCTCTGCACAATGCAAATAAATATATATAATTTTGACTATGTGATTTTCTGTTTGTTTTTTTTTAGATAATCTATCTCTCACTGATAAAATTAACCTAGACTGTTCATGTCTTTGACAGTGGGCAAACTTACAAAATCAGCAAAGGATCAAATACTTATTTCCTTCACTGTACGTGTATATGCTTTATAGGCGTGTCCTTGTAATGACTGTAAGCTTGGCCCTGGCTGTCCCAATGGATGTTAGTGACCGTACCCCTTTACCTGACTGTCTGTAAGGGAGTTAGTGACCGTCTGTGATCATCTGTATATGTTAGTGACCGTACCCATGTCCCTAACTGTCTGTATGAGTGTTAGTGACCCTACTGCTGTCCCTAGTCGTCCATTGAATTGGTAGTGACCATACCCGTCACTGACTGTCCGTATGAATATACCGCTCAACCGTCCCAGTCCCGGATTCAGCGGGACAGTCATGGATTTCGGGCGGTGTCCTGCTGTCCCGGCAGAACTGTGGTATGTCCCGGACTCCTGGTGTCAACTGTATTTGCGTCCTCAGGACGCAGATACAGTTGAAGCCAATGCTGAAGCAGGGAACCGTCAGCTCCCTGCTTCAGCATTAGTACAGAGGACTCCCTGGGCTCAGCGCTACTTTAAGCACTGAGCCCGGGGAAGCCCTTGATGTCACTGTCCATATATGGACAGTGAGGTCAGTAGCTCCCCCTGGAGTGGAATCTCCTGCCAGAGCGTTGCCGGCTTGAACATCCAATGTGACTTCTTGGAGCTAAGTTCATAGAAAATAGCGAGAGGTGAATAAATTAAGTATATCTTCGGTTCCAGATGGTGCAAAATGCTCTTATATGGAAGCGGCGCCATACTTCATTCTATCCGCACGCACAGACCCCACCGTTAACGCAACTCATGCAGTGTCCAAAGTAATCAAGGGTGTGACTGTAAAGCTGGGAATTTCGAGCATGCGCACTAGGTTGATTTACAAATGGATGCTGCAACTGAATTGAGTGAACTTTTTAAGCAAATTTTATTGATGAATTTATATCTAATATAAATTGATAGCTTTGTATTTTTATTGTACTATATTATTATATTTAGGAATTCTATTGGTGTCACAATTTTATTGGCTGAATATATAATGATCGTGATTAGTTGATGGTCACAAAAATACTTAAAAATTGTAAAACAATATTGAGCTTGAGAAGACCAATCTATTGTAAGGGACGAAACATTCCTATTTTGTACGCAATTTTTGGGCACAATAAAAGATGATTGAAAATGAATGCTGTCATATCTCTTTCCATTGCAGTGTCCAGTATTGGGACTTAGGAGAGAAATCCTCTTTAGTTGCATCGTAGGGAAATTCTAAAATCGCTGCTGTCCTACCTTGTGATTCTACCCCTGTCCCTGTCTGTATGTATATATGTCTTAGTGACCATACCTTCTGACCTTGACTGTCTATGTAAGGGTATGTTCACACGACAACGCCAAATAAATCTGAAATTACGGAGCTGCTTTCAGGAGAAAACAGTTCCAGAATTTCAGACGTTTTTACAAGTGTACGCGATTTTCACGGCGTGTTTTACGGACGTAATTGGAGCTGGTTTTCATTGGAGTCAATGAAAAACAGCTCCAATTACGTCCCAAGAAGTGTCCTGCACTTCTTTGAGGCGGCCGTAATTTTACGCGCCGTCTTTTGACAGCGACGCGTAAAATGATAGCTCGTCTGCACAGAACATCGTAAGACCCATTGCAAGCAATGGGCAGATGTTTGCCGACGTATTGGAGCCGTCTTTTCAGGCATAATTCGAGGCGTAAAATGCCTCCATTATGTCTGAAAAGAGGTCGTGTGCACATACCCTTAGAGACCGAGAGAAGGTGGGACAGCATTCAATTGTACAGATGCAATGATGTGCGAAGGCTTCAGTGTCACAGTAGTCACAGCAGCGATGTTTCAGATGGATAACATCATTTAATAAGCTGGCATGAAGATACATGACCTGCCTAGGTAGAGTCGTGTGTTAACCATTAGACCATACTATCCCCCCCACCCCCACTTAGTAAAGACACGTGACACCGAGGTTGGATGTGAAATGGCCACAGCAGCCGTTTATTAATTTCACAGTTTTATAAAAACAATTTAAATCCGAAACATTCGGATAACTAGTTAGGAATCCACCAGAGAATTCCTCCTAATAATTCACATGACCCAACATGGGTCAGAATCATAAATAACAATTAAACGTTAACATTAACCCGAGCAGAGGAAGTCCTTGAAGCCCCTTCAGATGTTCCTTATTAAGAACACACCGAATTAGCCATCTGCAAACCACCAATTACCTCCAGCCGTAAACCAGCTCGCAAGCACCGTTCACCTCTGCAGATGGCTCCAACCACTAGAAGTCCACTTCAAGGGGATAACACCCGATGAAGCCCTCAAGTGATATACCGACCACTAGAAGTCCACTTCAAAGGGATAACACCCGATGAAGCCTTCAAGTGATATACCTTCTACCAGAAGACCACTTCAAAGGGATAACACCCGATGAAGTCTTCAACCATGTACCTTTTTTGGGGGACGCATACCCCCGATGCGACCCCCCCACCATTTTGTACTGACTGGCCTCAAGGACTCCCCCCGCCAGCTGCCATGACAACAGAACCTACTCCGGAAAAAAGAAAAACATGTTAAATAAGCACACAAATAAAACACAACGCTCATAGACGAACGTACATAAGACCTAAGGAGTAACAAACCAAGGGTGGGAGGGTGGGAGCTTACTTGCTTCTATGTTACTCCTCCCGCTGCTTCCGGCTCAATGCCGAGAAACAGCGGGAAGCGCAGTAACGGCCCCCCATCCCCCTTAACTCCTCCCCGTCCCTCCTTCAGCTCCTTCCAACTCTCCCTCACCTAATTAACCCTTTCCCTACCAGGACGGTCATGTCGGCCTCCCTTCACCCTGCGGCTGCGTCCAGCCTCTTCTTGACCTGCCTAGGTAGAGTCGTGTGTTAACCATTAGACCATACTATCCCCCCCACCCCCACTTAGTAAAGACACGTGACACCGAGGTTGGATGTGAAATGGCCACAGCAGCCGTTTATTAATTTCACAGTTTTATAAAAACAATTTAAATCCGAGCAGAGGAAGTCCTTGAAGCCCCTTCAGATGTTCCTTATTAAGAACACACCGAATTAGCCATCTGCAAACCACCAATTACCTCCAGCCGTAAACCAGCTCGGAAGCACCGTTCACCTCTGCAGATGGCTCCAACCACTAGAAGTCCACTTCAAGGGGATAACACCCGATGAAGCCCTCAAGTGATATACCGACCACTAGAAGTCCACTTCAAAGGGATAACACCCGATGAAGCCTTCAAGTGATATACCTTCTACCAGAAGACCACTTCAAAGGGATAACACCCGATGAAGTCTTCAACCATGTACCTTTTTTGGGGGACGCATACCCCCGATGCGACCCCCCCACCATTTTGTACTGACTGGCCTCAAGGACTCCCCCCGCCACAGCGAAACAGGCCTTGACCCCCTTAAGCCTGTGAGTTCCTCCACACCACCACCGCCCTTTCTATGCCTTCTGCTATCGCCAAGCTCCAAAGATCAATGCCAACCTCGGTCAAATGAACCCCGTCACTTCTCCAGAAATTCCCCACTCCTGACTCCAAATCCCTATGCCTTACGCAAATGCCCCCGTTCTTTGCCACAAAACGGGACACCGCCCGGTTAACCTTTATGCGAGCCTTATTGACTCTCTCCACCGATCTAGCTAACCGCCAATGCTTTCTCGGGACTATGTCCGACCACACTAACACCAACTTGGGATAAGATACCCACAAACACAACATATCATGTTTGATATCCCGCACCAACTCACGAAAAGGGCGGACTCCTAAGTCATTCCCACCCACGTGCAACACTAAAACCTCCGGAACCCTATCAAGCCGCGCATATGTCTGGAATTCCGCCAACACCCTGTTCCACGACATACCTCTAAAACCCAGCCAATGCACAACCGCATCCTGTCGCGGAATGCGCAACTGGCGACCATCCGGGCGTACGTCCGCCCTCAAAGCCCCCCAGTGCACGTACGAATGACCCATCAACCACACCAGACAAGGAGGCGAATCTGAAACGGAAAAAACAATTAGGCACCACCAATATAACATTTGTAAAGCGTGAAACAACCCCAATCATAACATATGGGGGCGGACATAGGACTTAAACCTTTTTGACTCCCAACGACCAATACGCCTCACCCCTTCATCATCCAACCCCCAGCGCCCCGCTTCCGTTGCTGCGCCAATCCTGAAGGAATGAGATGAATATGAGCCTGCCGCAACACCAACCGCCGTCAAACATTTTTTAAATACAGCTCCAAACTGAAACCTGGACAAAAACGACCCGTCCACATGACGTAACAAAGGCAAATCTGGAGACCCCCCGTTTTGCGTAAAACCCCGCATGCACTCTACAGGGCACATGACCGACCCCGGGAGAGCGAACAAAACTATCAGTTTTCCCTTCCCTACTTGGTCAGTTTTTGATCGACGCAACCATACCTCTAGCCGATCTGCAAATAGGCTCACCTCCCCAGATCTCAGCCCCCCTGCCCGTTTAGTACTTGGCGACACCAACTCACCTATTCTAAATGCTCCAAAAAACGCTAATGAAAAAGCCAATCGAAACAAATCCATTTCATCTGAAGAACGACATACCGATGCTAATGAACCGCCCAACGAGTTAAGCAAAGCAAACGACACCGGCCTTCTACTATCTGCCTCCACCCTACCTCGACGCAACCCCTTCAAAGCCTGCGATACCAGAAATTCCTTCGATACATCCCGAAAGCCCCGCAGCTTAAACCCAAACGCCACCGCAGATATGAACCGGTTCACCTTCGCTACTGAAAACCCCGACTCCCAGGCGTCCCCTAACCAGTACAAAAGTGCCACCAACCTGTCTCTATCCGTATTGACGTCACCCAACTCTCTTACCCACTCCTCCCACTGCCTCCAACAAGCAGCATACGCACTCCACGTCGCGCGCGCCAAAGACCTTTTTAACAGCTGCTCTACGGGACCGATACCAGATCCCAAAGATGCTCCGGACACGCCAACCCGAGCCGTTCCGCTCCCGGTGCCAATTGCCGAAACCGGTCCCACTGCGAGCGAGAAAGAGCATCAGCGATACAATTCTGAACACCCGGGACATGCACCGCCACCACCCACGCGTTCAATGACAAACACACCAACACTAAATGTCGCAACAATTGAACTACCGGAGGAGAGGACGCCGTGATGTTATTAATGGCAAGCACCACCCCCATGTTGTCGCAGTAAAAACGGACCTTCTTATCCCTGAGCCTGTCCCCCCAAATGGTAGCCGCCACCACGATGGGAAACAGCTCGAGCAGGGCCAGATTCCGCGTGAGTCCACTGGACACCCAGCTAGCCGGCCATTGACCCGCGCACCACGGACCTCCCCCGTAAGCTCCAAAACCGCCCACCCCAGCCGCATCCGTAAAAATATTCAAATCACTCGTATCCTGCGCAGGAGCCATCCATAGCGAGCGACCATTGTACTGGCCCAAGAAGTCATCCCAAACCTGAAGATCGGCTCGGTGCTCCTCCTTGAGCCGCACAAAATGATGCGGCGCGCGCACTCCCGCCGTTGCCGCCGCCAACCTCCTACCAAACACCCTCCCCATCGGCATAATCCGGCAGGCGAAATTCAACTTCCCCAGCAGCGACTGAAGCTCCCTCAGCGCCATTTTCTTCATTCTACAAGCCCGTCGAACCTCCAGCCTCAAAGCACCCAACTTATCCGCCGGAAGCCGACACTCCATTGCCACCGAGTCAATTTCGATTCCCAAGAAACAAATCGTCGCTACCGGGCCCTCCGTTTTTTCCGGCGCCAAAGGGATCCCAAAATCCCTCGCCACCTTCTGTAGTGCATGAAGCAAATTACCGCAAACCGGCGAACCCCCCGGGCCAACGCACAAAAAATCATCTAAGTAATGGATCAACGAATCGACCCCGGATACTCCCCTCGTTACCCACTCCACGAAACTACTAAACGCCTCGAAGTATGCACAAGAAAGAGAACACCCCATCGGAAGGCACCGATCCACGTAAAAGGCCCCATTCCAAAAACAACCCAACAGCCGTTGGCTTTCAGGATGGACCGGCAACAACCTGAACGCCGCCTCGATGTCGGTTTTTGCTAGCAGTGCCCCCGGGCCCGCAGCCCGCACTAACCCCACCGCCTTATCGAATGAGGTATAAACTACGGAACACAACTCGTGATCAATCCCGTCATTTACCGACGAACCTTTGGGATACGATAAATGTTGAATCAAACGAAACTTTCCGGGCTCGCGTTTAGGGACAATACCCAAAGGGGACACAACTAAATCTTTTACCGGTGACTCAACAAATGGCCCCGACATGCGCCCCAACGAAACTTCTTTTAACAACTTTTCCGACACGACTTCCGCATGCAAGTAAGCCGATTTCAAATTCCTCCGCGTAACCGGAACCTCATAAGGAGGCGGAGGAATAACAAAACCCACACGAAACCCTTCATAAAGCAACTTAGCTGCCGCCCTATCCGGATACTCACTTAGATAAGGGGCCATCCTTTCCACCCTCACCGGCGACACCCCCTTGACCAGCCCCGTGCTGGTTCCCTGACCTCTTTTTTCGCAGACATTTTGCCGCCCCGTGTGATGCACCATTACACTCGGAGCACACGTGCTTGAACTTGCACGTGGCCCCGAACTTGCACTGACCTTCATTGAATTGCCAGCAAAACCCCGCCTTTCCCCCGCCGCTTTGTCCACTCTGACTAGACTGGCCTCCCTGGCCACCGCTCCCGGGAAAGGGCTGCCTAACCGGAGCCGTAACCCGTAACCAGAGAGCAATATCCTTCTGGTCCCACCGAATCGCCGGCCGAACCGCCTTCCGCTGACGGAATTGCTCATCATATCGCAGCCACGCCTGACCCCCATACGCCCTATGAGCCTCCCCAATGGCATCAAAATAACAAAACAACGCCGAACAATTTTCCGGCGCCTTTTCCCCTATCACACTAGCCAATATGGCGAACGCCTGCGACCAATTAACGAACGTCTGCGGGATAAGCCTATACCATTCCTCCTCGTCCTTTTTACTCTCATCCCGCTTGCTCTTATCCAAATTAAATTTAGCCAGCGGCAAGAGAGAAAAAATTTCAACATATTCGTCTTTCCAGATCCGATCACGCACCTCCTGCTTTAAATGCGCCCCCAACGGACCCTCAAAACAAACATACACCTCCCCCCGAGCACGATCGTCCATACGCACTCGATCGCCGTCCTTCTGTGCCTCGGTCTGTACCGACACCGCGACCGCCTCTCTAACCGCCACCACAGGACGCGCCTGTAACGATCCCACGTCCCTGGGGCCTTCCCAAACTACCGCAGGAGACACTTCCGTTACTACCGGCGCCGCGGCCCTATCCAGACGCCCCACCAGCTCCCGTAAGCAACCCACTAAGTCTGCCAAACCCGCTCCGTCGCGTCCGCCCGCGCCACTACCGGCCCCCGATGCAATGCTAGCAGCCCCCCCGCCGACACCCGACATAAAAATCGCTGGATAAGACAATGATGGAGTTATACACTCACCGGGCTGCACAGGCGCTGTGTTCCCGTCAGCCGGACCATCCTGACCTCGACGATACACGTCCAGTTCACCTTCCTCCAGTTCTTCTCTCGCCGACGACTGTCCCTCCCAACGACATCTTCGGAACGGGGATGAGGACGCGCTGACCGATGGGCCGGCAACCTGCCGCCCGACCGCCGGGACCCAGACTTCCGACCGGACCTGTTGCCTCGACGTCGCTGCAGCTCTAGGCGTCCGTCTAGACGATCCTGACGAAGCCTGCCCCCTGGCCGGAACATCACCATGCGGGGCGGCCGTACCTTGTCCTCCAAATCTTCCATCTGATGGGGGAGGGGTGACAGGGAGCCCAGCCTGCGACTCCCTGCTTACCGCCGGACCCCGTCGCGGCCTGGGATTCCTGCCAGGACGCAGGGCCTGGGAAGGGGCGGTCCTCCCAGCTACCTGGCCTGCAGCGTCCGGGATCGGGCTCCCTCTGCGACGCCGTGTCCGCGGGACTACCTCCGGACTGAGGCGCTCTGGAGGTCGGGACCGCCGAGAGGGACGGGTCGACCCAGCCTGCGCCGCCGTCACCCCTGGCACCGCTCTCTGCCTGCCCAGCGCAGGAGCGGTTGTTGCCGACTCCCCCCCCGCCGCCATAGCCATGCTCGTAAGGGGGCCGGGGGAGGGGAGCCTGTCCTTTTCAACAGACCCCGAACGCCGTGCCCGACGTGGCGAAACGGCGTCCGGGATCCTCGTTATTGCAGCCACGGTCTCCTCTAGCCATCCGGGACCGTGGTGCACAGCAGCGGCACGCAGCCGCTCTAACATGAGGGCTTCTGCCATTTCTAAAAGCACGGGCAACGGGGATCTTACTTGCTTCTATGTTACTCCTCCCGCTGCTTCCGGCTCAATGCCGAGAAACAGCGGGAAGCGCAGTAACGGCCCCCCGTCCCCCTTAACTCCTCCCCGTCCCTCCTTCAGCTCCTTCCAACTCTCCCTCACCTAATTAACCCTTTCCCTACCAGGACGGTCATGTCGGCCTCCCTTCACCCTGCGGCTGCGTCCAGCCTCTTCTTGACTTGACCAACGGTTGGTCATGTCGTTCATTTTCACAGTGCTGCAGGCTTGGGGGCGAGTAAACCTGGACACCAGGTTCTTTAATTGGACAAGTGAATAGACATAAATGAAGAAGAAGGTTTATATATTGTGAATTGAATGATGTCATTTACTTTGGTCACCATAGTGATTCTTATAATTGTTTTCGATCAGAGGCAAATAAAATCTAGAACTCACAACGTACTATTGGAGAATTTGATTTCCTCTTTGTCGTTTACCTTAATTTTACGCTCACTCATAAATAGAGTGATACTATTAATACATGTATTTTATGGAATTTATATTTATGCAATGCGTTGATATATAAGCGCAGGTTGACAAACTCAACACTTTGAATATAAAGATATTTTTTAATAAGCATGTGATAACTTTACCTATTTCACAGGTATACCCAGTCCAGCCTTTATCACACTGACAGAATCCATCCCCATGTAGTCCATCATTACATTTTCCATGAACACAGTCACATTCTGTTTTCAGAAAATAACAAAAGAATAGATCAGTCCATTACATCCGGCAACTACCTAGTGTGTACATATGCCCCTCACTTAGCAGGAAAAAAGTTATGTCTTATAATATTTGTTTCCACTCTATACTATATTCATAAACTTTGTATTACAATTCTAAAATAATAATACTCTCAATCTATAGTCCAGAGGCACCACAGATTTTTTTATTTTTATCATTGAACAAAGTTTATGTCAAGAAGTGGGGAGGGGGGTGCGGGGTTCCCATTAAGAACCGTCTTCTATTAGTAGAGAGCTGCAGAGTGGCTCCTGCTCTGGTGGGCTCATTCAGTATGACCATGTATTACGTGGCCACCAATTCATTTGAATGGGCGCTGCGTAGTATTACATTTCTACTGCAGGGAATGTGTGGTTGTTGGATTTTTCTGAAAATCTGCAGCTGACTCGGATTTCTGCCACGGATTGACCAGTGGATCTGCCCACGGGTTAGCCCTATTGTAATTCAATGGAGCTAATCCGCGACTTTACAGCACAGAATCCGCACCAATAATGAACATGCTGCAGATTTTATTACCCGCAGCATGTTCCTAATTCCAAGCAGATATTTTCCGGAGCGTGTGAATGGGTAAAAAATAACTGAATATGACCGGATTCTGTCAGGATTTAGGCACATAATCCTGAATGTGTGAACATGGACTTCCTTTGGGTTATGGGTTTTCCCATAATGAATATGTATCACCTATCCATTGGATAGATCATAAATATCTGATCAGTGGGGGTCTGACTGCTGGGACCCGCACCAATTACAAGAACGGGCTTACCTTGCCGTTCCTGTGAGCCCCGTATGAATGGAGCGGTACTGCGCATGCTCGGCCAGCGCTCCATTCATTTCTATGGGGCTGCCGAAGATAGCGCACTACTGCCCCATTCATATGGGGCTCAAAGGAGCGGCAAGGTAAGCCAATTCTCATGAACGTGGGGTCCCAGAGGCTAGACCACAACCGATCAGATATTTATCATCTATCCTGTGGCTAGGTGATAAAAATTGATTATGGGAAAAAAAACATTTAAGTTGTTATGCTGTATTATGTTTTTTTCTGTTGTCTGTGACATGCCTGCAAGTAAGGCTCTATTCACATCTGCTTATGAGATTCTGTTGCAGATTTCATCACATTTGATGAAAAAATAGTACAGTGAAATTTTTCTGGCAGGACAGAGTGCACCATGACAGAAAGTGATGAACCCCCTTATGTCAAAACGGAATTTACAGAGCAGATGTGAACACAGATTAATAGCAACTAATAGCAATTACCATACAACATAATCAGTAATAGGATGAAGAGAATTAAAATCACCTGTTTTGCAGTCTTTACCATATCTTCCCGCCTCACAGGTTTCACACGCAGTCCCATGAAAACCTTCTTTGCATATACATTCTCCGCTTCCATCAATCTTATCTTGGCATTTTCCATTATTAGAACACACATTGTTCAGTCCACCTGGGCATACTAGACACTGGTGTCCATAAAACCCTTCACAACATTGAAGATCCTGGAAGGGGGAGTGCAGCGTAATAACCAGAGCCTTAACCAAAGCATTTTGGATTCAAGTGAGCTAACCCTGAAACCTGTCCATTTACCCCGTTTCGAGATAACTGCTGTATGGGGTCAATTTTAGATGGATCCTAACATAGCAGAAATTAATAAGAGACCCTTGGAAAAAATATATATTTTTACATATTGACATGCTGTTATTTACAGATGCAGATGTTCTCAGTTCTGATCATTAGGTGCCAATCAGATTTTTACTACATCACATATAATTAAATGTGTGAGAAATTTTTGAAGGCTACATATACATTGACGGGGAATGACTGATCCTATACGGTACTTACAACTGTCGTGGAAATGCAGCTGAATCTGCAACCAGGAATCATATTATTTCTTCTCTTATATGTACATCTCCCTGATCCTATGCCTAGCGGTTCCTGTGCAGAAAACAAACCGTAGTTATTTCCTTCATTGCAAATGTAAAGTGGACATGTCACTAGGTCATATAAGTTAAACTAGTTAACTTACTTCAATGGTGCTGTTTTTATTATTGTCCTGGACCCCCCCCCCCCGCCCGTTCCAGGGATATCGCCCATGGTTGTGTCAGCTCCCTATATGCTAATTTGCTGTAGTTAGCCAACGGGGTGGAGCTAGCTTCCCTGCCTCTGATGCTCACCAATCAGAGCGAGGCAGGTGAGGGTAGGTCATGCCCTGTTGGCTAACTACAACAAATTAGAATATAGGGAGCCATATCTCTGGTACAGGACGGTCCAGGAAGAAAAAAACAAAACACTGGAATTAGGGAGACAGCACTATTCAGGTCAGTTCAACTTATATGACCTAATGACAGGTCCTTTTTAAATGTCTTTATTGATCTGTAATACATACTTTATTTCCAAATGATGGGAATTACATTTATCTATTATTACATGCGGAGTCCTCCAGAGAGGAGACCCCTCTTATGGCTTGTAGAGCGGGGTTCCAAGCAGGGAACATCCTCTAATTGTAGAAGAACTGTCAGTCGCTTACCTGAAGAACGGTGTCCTCTGGGCATTGAATTCCTTTATTGCAAGAGTTGCATTTTGTCTGTGATAAAAAGAATCAGTGTTGAATAACAATAGAGATTTTTTAGGTATTAGAGTGTTGCACCATGTTAGTCATCAATGCACGTAGGGAATTTGTAGTTCGCCTTTTGTTGGCTAACTAAATAGGTTGATAAAGAAGGCTTCTGACAAACATTAGATTTTCAGGCCTAAGAAACCTAACGCTGTGCCAAGGCTGCCACTTTCAACCCATAAAGGGAGCCAATGAAGTATCACTTCAACTACGAACCCTATCCCCAAAAGTGCATTAGTGAGAATTGGCAGGTAAAATGAGCATTGTGAGAAATATAAAGTGTAGTATTTACATATACTTATATATATATATACACCCCCACACATGTATATATATATACCTCACACGCACACGCACACACACACACACACACGCACACACTCACTCACTCACTCACTCACTCACTCACAGTATATTGTTAAATTGTTCACTTTTTTTTCCAAAAGGTCTGCTTGCTATTATTGAATGAAGACATTCTTGTTTACATCCAGAGGCTGAAAGCTGTCTAGAAAATGTGCACAACTCATTACATCCGTGAACCTGTGTCATTAGGACTCTGTTCACATCTGAGTTGTGCCGCATCCGTCATACAATGGATATAACCGGTGCCCGACTGACCCCATTGACTTATAACACGGTCCATCAGGTTCCGGCAGGATTTCCGTCATTTTGACGGGAAGTACATCTCTGTATTCTGCAACGCTTTTCCCTCTGTCAAATCTGAAAACATTTGCAATGAAGGCTCCAAGCAAAGCCTCCAACGCACATGTGAATACAAACGTAGACATTTTAAAGAAAGGTTTTTAGCCTTCGGGTGTAAGCAAGGTTTCCATTCACAGACTGCAAGCAGAGTTCTTGAGTAATGTGGGGGGGGGGAGGAATACAAATTATATTAGAAAGATGCATAGCTTTTTATCATACATAGCAATGGACAGCCATAAGCACTGAAAAAGAGATTCCCCAGTTTACCAGCTTTACTATGGGAGACTTACAATGTAAGATGGGGTTGTCCCATGGCAAGAACCTATTAAGAGGATTACAGAAATTCTCTGGGACTCAGAAATTGCAACTTTTTGTTTTAGCACTAAAAATTAATGTGTTGCTGCAAGAGACAGTGCTGTATGGATGTGCAGGAGTGAGCAAACAATGGTTTACCTTTTTCACAGTAATTTTAGGGGTGTCACAGCGATTTTTCAGGATTTTTATCACCTCAGATATTCCCATCACCATTCCATTATCTGTTTCAAAAAAGCTGCCATCCAGTGCAACATCATGAACAAATGTCTATTCAGAAGGGAAACACAGATACTATAACTCCATCACATGATGACGATTATATGGCTGCAAATGTTAACATCAGATTACCGATCATTGCAATTCTGTGCGCACTATACAACAAGCTGGAAAACTGTACACATGGAGTATTCTGTATGTGCCATTTATATGCATTGTACCTGTCACACGTAGAAAAATCATCACTGGACTGGTTTTAAGTCAACTACAATTTAGTACAATGCAACACATTGTCCAACCGTTACGCTTCGAACTCCTGGTCACAGTGTGTGGCTGTCCAGTGGCAGCCTATGGTCTGCTAAAGGGTCTCTGACCAAGGATTGCAGTAAAATCGAAAGAATCTGAGGTGGCCCTGAGTTTCGAGGTTTGGGTATGTTCACACAGCTTGTTTTTCGGGCCGTAAATGGGCGAAAAACTGGCAAAAATCGGGAGCAGAACGCCTCCAAACATCTGCCCATTGATTGTTAAAAAACGGTCGCAAAAAAGAAGTGCATGTCACTTCTTGAGCCCTTTTTAGAGCAGTTTTTCATTGACTCTATAGAAAAACAGCTTAAAAAACGGCCATTAAAAACGCTGCTTAAAAAAACGCGAGTTTCTTAGAAAAACTTCTGAAAATCAGGAGCTGAAAACAGCTCCGTATTTTCAGACATTTTTTGTTAAGTGTGTGAACATAGCCTAAGAGTTTATTGCAACTGTTACCACAAAATCACGGCAGAATGCTGCGGGTCTTCTGCACAATTTTGCAGCATCCGTGCCAATTTGACCCCACCTCATTTAGCACTACTCATGACTTGACTCTGGAATGTATGCTATGCTGTGGCTGCTTCTCCCAGTCTAGTTTTTTTTTATATTACATTTGCCTTCCTCTAGATCAACGCTGTAGAACAACAGGCAGAACTTGCTGGATTTGTGGTATTTTTCAACCTTACCATGTCTTGTCTTTTCATTTACTATTTTTGGGGGTTAATGACTTTGTTACATGTTTTATGTGTAAATCAGCAATTGATGGAAAGCTATGAGATTATTGTACTGTACCTGGTTGTACCTTTTGTAAAACATGAGCCAGAAAGCGATTCCCAGCATGCTGCTCCTGTGCATTCCATTACTTATGTCTGAAGGCGCTAATTTCTCTCCAAGTATAACATGATATCTTATTGTGCTGTTATCCTAAAAAAAACATATCCATATCCATTAAAATTTGTTAATAATACATTGTAAAAGGTTAATTTTAATATAAGTGACTTGTTTATTTTAGGCATGCGGACAGTAAGGATCTGTTCACATGCAATTTTGAGGGTCCCGTTTTTAACAGACCTTAAGAGGATTTCAGGACGAGCCATTTATTTAGTTTTTTCATTGCCACATTCCAAAAGCTATAACTTTTTTATTTTTCCATCGACGTCCAGTATGATGGCTTGTTTTTTGCAGGATGAGGGTACCGCCTGGTCAAAGGTCGAAATGTCTCCCACACAGTGTAAAAGAGGGAACAACATACTCAGCCTGACAAATGCCGTTTAAAAGCAGCAGCAGAACACAAGCGTCCTGTTGCTAGGTAACCCTCCAGCACAAGGACAGCAGACGCTATCCACAGTGCTGGAGAGCCCAATGCAGCAGTAAAAGCAGAAGTCGCTGTCCAACATGCTGAAGTATTCCCTCTTTTACACTGTGTGGGAGACATTTCGACCTTTGACCAGGTCTGGCCAAGTACTATTTTATGTACTGATGCATCATTTCATTTTCGGCTCTACTCCCTGCCTTTGCCTCGGGCTGGGGTGCCGCATCGGGTGGGCGGGGATTTCTTTCTCCCAGCCAGCCGGGCGGGGCTGCACCGCTGGGGGCATACACGAGAGGAGGTGATTTTAACCATGGGTTTATACGATAGGACGCTATCGTGGGTGGGTGGGGTGTATCGGCGGCTGTCATTTACATCTGGGAGACCAGGCTGCTTTCATGTTCGGATTCCATCACTTTATGAGGGTTCATTCTTTTTACTGTGTATAGTTGTAATGTGTTTTTCCAGTACATCCCTCATGACAGCACTACAGGAGGTTGCCCTATTGACCTCTGTAGGTACAGGAAGACAGAGAGGTTAAAAGGCCCCTCCCACCACCCACTTGCCAGTGTTCTTCCTGTCCCCACAGGGTCAGGAGCAGAGACGTCGCTCCTGTATTACTGCAGGAAAGAAACTCGGGCAGGGGGCAAGATCGGGGGGTCCGTGCACTCCCCCTTCTCTTCCCCCTAAAGCCCAGGCTAACACCCCTCGAACGAGGGGTCCCTTAGCTCCCACCCTGAGACACCTACCGGAGGAATCCTAGGCAGGGTTCGGGTAGTGTGTGGGGGCTGGGGATTCCCAAGCAGGCTTCGGCCTGGCCGCGGACCAGGCGGGGACCGGCAGCTCCATAAACGTGGACGCACCGGCAGGGATCCTCGCGGCGTCGCATAGCAAGCCTCAGTCGCCGGCTATGGCGGCTGCACTCCAAAGGAAAGAAACGAATAGCCGACCGGAAATTACGTCGGGCTACTTCCGGTCCGCGGCCATCTTGGAAAGCGGGAAATTCAAAATGCCCGCATTTAAAGGGACACGCACAGGTATGTAGTTAGAGCTGATAACTCTAACTTGGATTATTTTTGCGGATTGCATATTGCATTGCCTGTTACCTGTTGCAGTATGGAACTTCCTCGTCCTGATGGAACTCCAGATATGTCCCAGGGTCACGTGAGTCTCACCCTTGGGGTAAGGGTTATGACTCCTTATGTATGCACACCATACTTTACCTACCTTCTGTTTTCTCTAGGATAAAGATTCCTCTCAGAGACAAACTGATAAAAAGAAGGTTAAAAAATGTGCGACTTGTGCAAAAAAATTGCCAGAGTCACTTAGGAAACAATTGTGTAAGGATTGTATTGCAAAAATACTAAAGGAGGAACAACCAACGTTCATGTCTGAACTTAGGGCTATGATTCGTGAAGAAGTAGGTCAGTCAGTAGCCTCCCTCGCCCCTCCTCAAGAAACTCCCTCCCACTCCCGGGCAAAAAGACCACGGATGGAAGTGGATCAAAAATATTGTCCTCCCTCTCAGGGGTCTGACTCGGAGCAGGAGTGTTATTACCTATCGGAGGGTGAGTTAGAAGAAGGAGAGGAACTCTTGCCTTCAACTTCTTCCACTCAAGAGAAAAAAAATTTCTTCTCTTCCGAGATGTCTGATACCTTAATTCAAGCAATACGGGAAACCATGGATATTCCCGAAGACCAACCACATACCATCCAGGATGAGATGTTTGGAGGTCTAACGGAAAAGAAAACGAAGGTTTTTCCGGTAAACGAAAATCTCAAAAGAATGGTGACAACTGAATGGGAAGATTCAGAAAAAAGGCTCTTCATTTCAAGAGATTTTAAAAACAGACTTCTCTTTGATCCAGAAGACACTAAACTTTGGGATGAGATCCCAAAAGTAGATGTCCCAGTAGCCAGGGTTGCTAAAAAAACCGCAATCCCATTTGAAGATTCCTCGCAGTTGAAGGACGCCATGGACCGAAAGGCAGATGGGCTACTGAAAAGAACGTGGAAATCTTCCTCTGCTTTGATCTCGACTAATATCGCGGCCACATCAGTAGCAAGAGCAATGTTTATATGGTTAAACCAGCTGGGGCTCTCTCAAATGCTGCTAGAAGAGCATTATGGCTCAAAATGTGGTCAGGAGATACGAAGTCCAAGAACAAATTGTGTTCTATCCCGTTTACAGGATCTCTGATGTTCGGTCCTCTCCTCGATAACATGCTGGAGAATGCAGCAGATAGGAAAAAGGGGTTTCCTGAAGAGAAACCAAAAAAAAAAACCTCAGTTTGGGAGGTTTCGCCAACAGAGGGATCCTACCTTACAGAACTACAGCGGGAAAGGGAAGTCCGGTCGCTGGAGTTACCCCAAAGGAAAAAGGGGTCGAGGATATCGCCTTAACCCAAATAATTCATTTTAGCCCTCAAAGCAATGACGCCAAGAGCATAGGAGGAAGACTCCTACAATTTTATCCCAAATGGTCGAGAATAACCCAGAACCCCTGGGTTCTAAAGATCATAGAAGAAGGGTACAAAATAGAATTTTCCTCCATTCCTCCAGAGAAATTTCTAATAACCCAGTACCAAGCAAAAGGCCTTCATCAGATCCTTATCCGGGACGTCCAGAAACTACTCAAATTGAGAGCCATTTCTCCAGTTCCCCACAACGAAATATGCAAAGGCCACTATTCAAAAATCTTCTTAGTCAAAAAACCAAACGGTTCCTACAGGACAATAATCAACCTGAAGGTACTAAACAAGTGGGTGAAATATCGAAAATTCAAGATGGAGTCTATCAGATCGACTATTCCTCTAATATTGGAAGAGGCATCAATGTGTACGATCGATTTAAAGGATGCGTATTATCACGTTCCTATCCACCCCGCTTACCAGAGATTCCTCAGATTCGCAATTCAGGACGGTCCTTCCATTCTCCACTTCCAGTTTGTCTGCCTCCCTTTCGGCATTTCCTCCGCCCCCAGAATTTTTACAAAAATTATGGCAGAGATCATGGCATTCGTAAGAAGTCAGGGCATAGTAATTATCCCATATCTAGACGACTTCTTGTTGACGGCAGATACTCCGTCTATCTTAGACAGTCATCGGTTACAGGTTCTTTCCCTACTACAGGAATTGGGATGGATAATCAACTTTCAGAAGTAGAGTCTTCCTCCCCAAAAACAGAAGGTCTTCTTAGGAGTACTGCTAGACTCCTCCCTTCAACATTCCTTCCTCCCAAGAGAGAAACAAATACTCCTACTGGCAGAAGTAAGGAAATTTTGGGGGAAAGACGCCTGTTCCATAAGGGAATTTATGCGGATGTTGGGAATGATGACGTCTTGCATCCAATCTATTCCATGGAGCCAATTTCACTCCAGACCCTTACAGAATCTGATCTTGTCCCAGTGGGATCGAAAACAGAACTCCCTGAATTCAAGAATTCAAATTTCCGAGACTGTGAAATCATCCCTCCTGTGGTGGCTCTGCACAAACAACATAGACAAGGGAGTCCCCTGGAGAACTTCTCCTTATGTAGTGATTACCACAGATGCCAGCAAACACGGCTGGGGGTCGGTAATCCAAGACCAGCACTTTCAGGGCACATGGCCTGTTCAAATGAAGATGATGTCCTCAAACTTCAGAGAACTAAAAGCCGTATGGGAGACACTTATAAGAGCTTCACACATCATAAAAGGGAAGCATATAAGAATTTTATCGGACAACACGACAGCGGTGTCCTTTCTTCGCCATCAAGGGGGAACAAGACACACTCTTCTTCAGGCCCTCTCTACACAAATTTTCAGTTGGGCAGAAGAAAATGTCCTATCAGTCTCTGCAGTCCACCTAAAAGGCTCAGAGAACCTATCAGCAGATTTCCTGAGTCGGGAAAAAATAGACCCTGGAGAATGGTCCCTAAACAGGGAGGTCTTTCTGTCCTTAACCCGAAGGTGGGGTTATCCACAAATAGACCTGTTTGCCACGAGGAAAAACTCCCAAGTAGAGACATTCTTCTCCCTAAATCTCAGAGACAACCCATTGGGAGTAGATGCATTGTCCCAACCCTGGGGCATTTATCTGGCCTATGCCTTTCCTCCTTTTCCTCTAATACCAATGGTATTAAGAAAAATCCAGGAAGATTTGACAAAGCTCATCATTATTCTTCCCTATTGGCCAAAAAGAAGTTGGTTTCCAATCGTAAAATAACTAGCGTTGGAAGACCCTATCATGCTCCCAGTCAGGGAGAATCTTCTCTCCCAGGGTCCCTTATTCTTTCAGGGAATAGAAACTCTGAAGTTGTCAGCCTGGATCCTGAAAGGCAGATCTTGAGGAACCACGGTCTGTCAGACGAGGTAATTTCAACTATCTTATCAAGTCATAAAGAAGTTACCTCAAAAATCTATCAAAAAATTTGGAAGAAATTCTGTTCCTGGTATGGAGACCCAGGACCAGACCCCTTTTCTCCCAACATCGCGAAAATCCTAGATTTTTTACAATCGGGATTCAAAAAAGGGCTTAGTCTTAGTACCTTAAAAGTACAGATTTCAGCCTTAGGAAAAAAATTTAATACTCCCCTGGCTGAACATCGGTGGATCAGAAGATTCACTCAAGCGGTCTCTAAACTGAAACCTTCCCTAAAGAAATCAGTTCCTACCTGGGATTTGAATGTGGTGTTAACGACTCTTTGTGAGCCCCCCTTTGAGCCGCTCGACGAAATTAGTATGCATTTTTTAACTCTAAAAGCTGCATTCTTAGTCGCTATTACTTCAGCAAGAAGGATTGGAGAAATCCAATCTCTGTCAGTCATAGAACCATACCTAAAAGTACAAGAGGATAAGATCATCCTAAAGCTGGATCCTTCCTTTATTCCAAAGGTATCTACTGCTTTCCATAGAGAACAAGAAATAATTCTACCTTCCTTTTATCCAGATCCAAAAAACCAACAAGAAGAAAAATTCCATTGCCTGTATTTCAGGCGAACAATTCTTCAATATCTGGATAGAACCTCCTCCTGGAGACGAGATAAAAATCTATTTGTCCTGTTTGGGGGAAAGAATAGAGGAAAGAAAGCCTCAAAAGGCTCTCTAGCGAGATGGGTAAAAACCATACAAGAAGCCTACAAGTTCCAAGGACTATGTGCCTCACAAGGCATCAGAGCCCATTCAACGAGGGCAGTTTCGGCATCCTGGGCAGAAAGCAGAGAAGCCTCTATGGACCAAATCTGCAGAGCTGCCACTTGGTCAAGCCATCATACGTTTTGCAAACATTATAGGCTCGATGTTCTGTCCGATACGGATTTAAGTTTTGGACGGAAAGTCCTTCAATCCATAGTCCCGCCCTGAGCATTATAATCTGGTATTGCTCCTGTAGTGCTGTCATGAGGGATGTACTGGAAAATAGGAATTAGACCTACCGGTAATTGTATTTCCAGGAATCCATCATGACAGCACCCTTACAATCCCTCCCTTATTGAATTCTGATTTGTGCAATTAACATGTCAGTTATTATACCTAGAAATAAAATAGGGTTGCTTCCATCCTGGTGTAGTAATTGAAAAACACTGGCAAGTGGGTGGTGGGAGGGGCCTTTTAACCTCTCTGTCTTCCTGTCCCTATAGAGGTCAATAGGGCAACCTGCTGTGGTGCTGTCATGATGGATTCCTGGAAATACAATTACCGGTAGGTCTAATTCCTACTTTTCTGTGTATTTTTGACTGAAATAAAGATTGTTTGTAATTTTGCAAATACTTGGTCGTGACTTTTCTTCTCTTTCTGGCTTATCAATTCCGTCATTGTTAACCCAAAGAATAAGGTTAATATTAGATTTATACTGTACGGCGCATGGCGTAAAAATAAAACAAAAATGCTAAAAGTTATTCAATACATGATATGCACCCCAAAATTGTACCAATAAAAACTACAACTTGTCCCCAAAAAAAAGCCCTCTTAAGGCTACTTCGATGGGAAGACAAAAAAGCTCTCAGAATGCAGCAACACAAAAATGATATTAAATTTGATTATATTGTGCAAATCATAAAATAAATAAATAAATTTGGTATGGCCGTATTCATACCGACATGTAGAATGAAGTTAACATGGTATTTAGACCACAAGGTAAACACCGTAAAAAACAAAAAAGCAAAATAAACAAATTGCTTTTTGTTTCATTTCCAATTACAAAACTACAACTCGTTCCGCAAAAAAAAAAGTTTCGGAATGTGGCGACAAAAGCCACGTTTTTTTTCTCTTTTTTTTTTTTTTTTACTGAACTTTATTAAGCATTATTTCAAATTTTTCATCCCAATAGGGGAATTGAATAATTCTTTGGAATACTTAACTTTACAATTTAATAATACGTAAAAAATATTCCACAAATCAGACAGATTTCTCCATTTTGTGCTTTGTTTAATATTTTTCCCATAGGAACGTTTGCCGCAGCGTATTTTTAGGCTGTGGAAATATGTAGCAAATACGCCATGTGTGACTCCACCCTAACAGGCAGATACCTATGGCACACCTGGGGGGGTCTTTGTTAGCCCCTAGTTGCCATGGTAACCCATCAGGACCCTGTGATTGCTCCGTTCAAGCTCCTTCTTACTGCAGGGAATGAAGTAAAGAGAATCTGGGGTGTTCCGAGATCGGTGGGACCCCGAGCGATCAGAAAATGATCACCTATCCTGTGTGAGGTGATAATTTATAGTTTGTGGAATACCCCTTTAAATTTATCTAGACTTATCAGCATATATACACATTGTTTAGTTTTAAAGCAAATGCTTACCAAATAGGTAAATCCAGATTGATTGTAAAACCTTGTCACAGCAGAATTATTAGGTACGAAAATTGTATACTTCTGTCTGCTGGATTCGATTTCCTGACTTAGTCCAAGTTTCTGCAGTGAGGAGAGATTGTTAGTTCAGTTTATTAATATACACTTATGGCTCTGTTCACACCACATGTGTGCTCTACATCACAGGTACGTATATACCTGTATATGTAATGTATACTGTAACATACTCATAGGCTTCTATTTTGTATTATCTTTTCTGCACTGTCACATCAAGTCCCTTTATTATATGCCCCATTGTGCAGAAGTGAATCAGAACTTTAGTCTAACAGTCTAGCATCATGCCAGTAAACGTTAAAGGTTATGTTCACATTTCTGCACCGTTCCACAAATTTTATGAAGCCTCTGCACTCCTGCCTGTTAAGGTCATTTTTTTATCCTTTCTACCACACAATGACTTACCTGGATTGCCTGCTTGAACTGTTCAAATGCTGGAACTTGATCTAATGTTTGATAAAGACCTGGCCGAGCTGGTGGTATGGTCCCTAGTGGTGGGATTAAAACCTGGAGGAACAATATTTTTTCAGAGCTAAATTACTGACATTATGTATGGTTATATATTTATACAAAGTCAACAAACATGCACTATACAGTGCATAGATCTCATTTGCATCTGTAATATATATATATATATATATATATATATATATATATATATATATATATATATTTATTTATTTATTTTCTGCTTTTTTTTTCAAATATTGCGCACTAAGATTCTCAATGGCATTTTTGTTTCATTTATTGCAGAAATGCTTAAAGGCTATGGACACCTCTGCACTGAAATTTTTTCTTCCTAAATGCAAAATGAAGCAACTTTCTAGTGTTCCTTAATATTTCCTACCATTTTGCTGCTGTAGTCTGTGTAACTCCTTCGCATATCTGGTTGTTCTGCAAATGCTAACATAAATCCAAAAGAACACTGCTCCTGTCAGGGCTGACTCATGTGCTCTTTCTGGTCTCGCCCTCCCATCCCTCAATATTGTAGATAGGAGCAGTAAGGGGTAATAGTTTGTACTAGTCCTCAATGAATTACTATATTATCAAAAAGTTAATTTATTTCAGTAATTCAATTCAAATAGTGAAACTCAAATATTATATAGATTCATTACACACAGAGTGATCTATTTCCAGCATTTTTTACCAGGTAATTTTAGAGCACTTTATGCTTCCCTCTGCTGACAAGCTTCATGTAGCTGCTGATTTCATTTTCCAGCAGGACTTGGCACCTGCCCACACTGCCAAAAGTACCAATATCTGGTTTACTAACCACAGTATCACTGCGCTTGATTGGCCAGCAAACTCGCCTGACCTAAACCCCCATAGAGAATCTATGGGGCATTGTCAAGAGGAAGATGAGACCCCAGACCCAAAAATGCAGACAAGCTGAAGGCCGTTATCAAAGCAACCTGGGCTTCCATAACAGCTCAGCAGTGCCACAGGCCGATCACCTCCATGCCACGCCGCATTGATGCAGTAATTCATGCAAAAGGAGCCCCGACCAAAGCATTGAGTGGATGTACTGTACATAAATTTCAGTAGGCCAACATTTCAGTATTAAATATAATTTTTTAAATTGGGCTTATATAATATTCTAATTTTCTGAGACACTAAATTTTGGGTTTTCACTAACTGTTAGCTATAATCATTGACATTAAAAGAATAAAAATGCTGCAAATCGATCACTTGGTGTGTAATGAATCTATATTATATATGAGTTTCACTTTTTGAATTGAATTACTGAAATAAATTAACTTTTTGATGATATTGTAATTCATTGAGAATTACTAGTATATGGCAGATGAGAGTATGGAGAGGAGGGAACACATCCAAATGTTCAGAAAGGGCAGATGACACATGCAGTATCAGAGTGTAGATAGGGAGGAAAGCAGAGGGGGGATCACACAGACTATTAGTATAGAGAGAAAGCAGTACAGGAATAAAGCTGTGCTGATACATGATAGGTTGTGAAGGCAGCAGCATCCTGGACACACAGACTTTACATCCAGTATGTATTACTGGGATAGACATGTCCACAAGAGAAAAGTCTAAAACTAGAAACAGGTTGCAAACTGCATATCAGGGGTTCTAAAAATAAATAAAAGATTGCAGATTGCAGCCTAATACTTAGTGCAATTTTAATTTTTTTAAACCCATGTAACCACTAACATATGTAACAATATTTTTTTCGCATGTAATAGGTGTCCATAGCCTTTAAAGGGTATGTCTGCCTTTGCAACCAAAATAAAAACTGAATGTAAGTCTGTAAGAAGTAGGGGGGGAGATGGAAGAGAGTAAGATTGCAGTCTGTAGCTATGGATATGCAGGTGTGAATAGGTGCTATATGCCAAAAACAGTAGGATATTTTTAAATCAAGACTATTGGCTTAAGTCGCTTCATTTCTTTTTTATGGATCTGAGTAATAATAATAATAATAATAATAATAATAATAATAATAATAATAATAAAAACTAAAGTTGTAGAGGTGGACATAGCCTTTTAAATGAAATTAAATACAGTATGTCTCCAAAACTTTTTTCTTTGGAACATCGGGTCAAATTTTGTGGGTTAATAAATGGGTTAGGTTACATAATTAATAATGGGCAATTACTGACCAGATTACATAACCCTGCATAATGACAAATGATGAGATGAAACTCAGAGTAGCTTTTCTGCTGGATGTCTTACAGTGATTCTGTTGTCTATTTAAATAGAGCATCCATAAGATGCTTTTTATATAGTGATGCAGTGGGTAGCATCGCACCTGCTGAACGGCGTCCTGAACGAGAGATTAGGGTATCGTTCAAAAGCGTGCGCTGAATGTTAATTGGCGAGGAGACACTATATGGTTGCGGCTGCATCCTAAACTCCTGTAAAGTCTGGATTCACTTTAAGATGGACATTCATATGAATAATTAACATTGTAAGATGGTAAAACACTAACCTGGTTGATAAGGAAAATATACCCATTTGATGCCGGAATGTTATGGACAATGATACTTGCATTATTTACTGTTATATTCTGAAATAAAGGATACACATAAATTAGCCAGAGCATGAAGTCCTTTCCTTACTACAAACTAGTGCTTATATTTTTATTAACCATATATTGCTGCCAGTGCCAGCTACTTCCATATATATATTTGGGGGTACTGGATGAAAAAGACTTACTCCTTTTATAGTACCAATCTCCCACTTTGTCCTTGGGTCAATTGTATCCAATTCTTGCCCAACATATTGCTTTAGTTGCTCGGATGTGAAGGCTCCGCGGAGAAAGTGCACCCTGCAGTAAAGTATCAGTCAATGCATGAATAAGACAATTAGCAACCAGGGAAAAATAGATGGAAGGAACCCAAGACATGGTTAGAAGGTTTAGGGAATAGTCAGACATAGCATATGCGACGTGCCATTTAAGAGTAGTCCGAATTAGGTGTAAAGTGACCTTTTGGTCTACAGTAAGTTCTTCTATACTTGTAGCCACCAGAAGGCATCATTGTTGTTCAGGTTTCTTTTAAAAATTATATATATATATATAGTGTGTGGGCAAATCCAGATGTTCTTGTTTAGTGTTTTTTACCTGACTAAAAAAGGCAACTTGTCCAGCCAAAATTTTCTAGCACTCTCAGAAAGAGCACCAATTGCCGCATCAGTAGGGATTAAAGCAGTAACATTGCTTGTACGTGAAATGGAGATGTCAGAATTCTGTATGGAAATAAGAAATAGAACAATCTTATTGTAATTTGAAAACAACGTCTGCATGAGCAGGACCAGGTGGAAGGACCCCGAAATATGGCACCTCATATACTGTAACCGGTAAATTGCAAGGCACAGTGGGAAATCTCGATGTAAGCAAAGGCTTTACATAAATGCTCTAAACTACAAGGTCTGAGCACATAGAGCTACAGTATGGGCAAGGAATAGCAATTTGCCTGGTTTCATTTCATTTTGGACGATGATTGTATAAGCTCTCTCCCCTTTAATGTTTCGATCTTACATACTGCATATGTAAGGCAATAACCGTAGACTATACAAATATTTTACTAACATTCATGCAGATACTTCCCTCAGTCATTGCAATACACTGGTAGTTCAGATTTTAATGGTGTACATGGACTCACACAAATGGACTTAAATACAAAACCACATCAAAGATCACATACATATCAAAACAAATACCTTTATCCACTCATTGAAAAGGTGTCCAGCCGGGATTCCCAATAGTTCCTAAAATATAACGATACATATATATGATTTCTTATCTTTAATTATTAGAAAGAAATATTAACTTCCATTATCATTAATAACAGCCATTGACTTGCTTATATAGACGTGAGAGCAGCGGTTATTGTTTTTCTGTTATAATGTTGGAAATAAAAATTTTGGGGAGAAAAATATTAGTGTCTTATTTTAATGTTGTACTGACTCAAGAAACAAAATGTAAGTAAAAAAATTGGTACTTTTTAACCATTTTGGCCAATGGTGAAGCTCAGGCGTTATCATGTTCTGACCTGTGAAACCCAACTAGAAACACATTGAGAATCCATGCTCCACGGTCTAATCCACGTTTAGAATGGAAATTGAACCAGACCCACTAAAAGCCCAATATCCAGTACATACTCTCACATACTAGTAAAGCCACTCCAACTTTGATAAGTACGCTTTCTATATCAGTATTCTGTACCTTTATAGACAGACCAGATTATTTATACTTACCGTTAATACATCTGCATAACAGGTCATGCCATCCCCCTCAAGCCCATTCTGACAGAGACATGTCCTCTGTCCTCCTACATTCGGTATACAGGTAGCCTAAGAAAATTCATTAGTACTTATTATTGAGATGAGTGGTTAATAAAATAATCCAGCAATGTTTTAAGAGTACATACCCTACCCTACCTGTAAGAGTCTTTGCCAATGATTGCATTCATTAGCCTGTTTTTTTTTTTTTACTATAGCTTTGATAACTAGGGTTCTTATGGTCAAATACTTTCGACCCTAGAGTCTAAATGCACAGTATAGAATACATATTATTGAGCCTATACAGAGTCACAAGGAGTCCGGGAAGCTCTGAACTACTATGTTCTGCCATATGGTGACCTCCGTACAATGCCATATTGCAGGGCTATTTTTGTCTTGAAGCAATACTTCTGGTGGAGATAGCTCCATGACACTACATCAAATGGAAAATGGCACAATTTGTTTCACTGGCAGATTTATATTGAAATCAACTTCAAACCTCTGGGGATTCCAAATAAACTTTTAGGCATATGGCGGTACATTAGGGCCCCATAGGAGTCTATGAGCAGCGTATTATGGCTTCATACAACATGGAGGTTGGACAGAGCTGTATTAATCCACTTTGCACAAAAAAAAGATTGTGTAACAACTGCAAATGCAAAAAAATACCATAATAGAACTTAGACATTCGTATGTGATTTCATGATTTTAACATGTTATGTTGCTCATTTTATTGCTCTATCCCATCTTGATTCAGACAATTGTAAATACTAGCTAGGGTGTTGCCTGCATTGCAATTTCATCTCATCCTTTTACTATTGAAATTACCAACCATTAGGTGACAGCCGCCATTGTCTTCTAAACACATGTTAACTTGGTCACAGGAATACCCATCACCAGTGTATCCTTTCTTGCAAATACAGTCATTCTGTAAAAAAAAACAAAAAACGGGGAAATCTCTGAAAATCTTTTAATGATAACGCAGAAGATAAAATACATTTCAATGCTTCTGATTTCTATTTTGTGCATTTGGACACCCCTTGTCAAATTACATGTTCTGTTTTATTAGTGGATAGTAGTAAATACAACCTTTGCAGGGAACTAAGGGCCTGTTCACATCAGCGTTGGCTTTCCGTTCCGGGGTTCGGTCGGAGGTTTCCGTCGGGTGAACCCCGCAATGGAAAGTCAAACTGAAATCACAGCTTCCGTTTCCGTCACCATTGATATCGGAAAACGGACACCCGCCGGAATGGTGACGAACGGAAACCATTAGCAATGTTTCCGTCACCATTGATATCAATGATGATGGAAACGGAAGCTGTGGTTTCAGTTTGACTTTCCGTTGCAGGGTTCACCCGATGGAAACCTCAGACGGAACCCCGGAACAGAAAGCCAATGCGGATGTGAACAGGCTCTAACCTGCAGAGGTATTCTAGGCACAGACATATATGGTGTATGTGTAGGATAAAGTTCTGTTCTCTCAATTAAAGTCTATATTGGAGCTACCAACTTCGACCAGCTGTCTCCTTCTACTCCTCCTTTTCTCCCTTTCTTTGGTTGACATGGTGTATCCTATGTATATGTCATAATTGTGAAAAATGGGAATACCTGTCAGCTCTCTTGACATAACTGTTTTAGTAAACACTTGCATTCCCCAAAAAACAACAATTCTCGAGCATCTTTTCTTAGAAATCTGCATTGTTCCATCCCTCTGTTAATCTTCATGGAAATATATGCATAAATTGACAACTGGGTGTTACCATTCCTCTTGTCAAAAGAGCATGTTCTCAAGAAATCAGCCCTGACAACACCTGTGCAACTTTATGGTAACAGACCACAAACTGTGTATTCTGATCCTGCAGCCATTCTTTCTTCCACCTGTCCCCATAGCTTTTGCTAACATACCAAATGTAAGTTAGCAAAAAGTAGGGGGCAGATGGAAGAAAGTATGCCTGCAGGATCAGAATACACAGAGTTTGTATGTTATCGGTTACCATGGAGATTCATAGATCTGCATAGGAGCTGTAGAAAGAAAATATAAGAAATTTTGGGTGACTAGTTGCAAAGTTGTCACAGTACTTTTTGTAAAGTTGCTTTATATTATAATTTTTTTCATTTTAAATGCACTGGAATAATTTAAAAAAAAACATTAGTTGCATAGCCTTTTAGTGTTGTGTGGCATTCTTGAGAGATTGATGTGTGAAAACTTTTGCTGGTAAAGTTTCCTTCAAATGGTTCTTGCAAGTAGATCATGTTTGAGCAAGCAATGCTACCAGTAGACCAGTGCACCACTACTCTGATGGTAGCCAAATGTCCCTGAACGTACTTGGCAGTGCTAAGGTTTTTACTTTGCACACTGGACAAGGGGATGTTCTTGGTTTTATGGATCTTCTCTTCAACAGTTCGAATTAAAGGGGTTGTCCCAGAATTATACATTGTCACCGATCCACAGGAAGATCATTTTCTGATAATTTGGGCCCCACTGCTGGGACCCCCCTGATTATGTGAACAAAGGTCCAGAACCCCGAGATTCTCCTCGATGCAAACATCCCACAGTAGGGAAGAGCTTGAATGGAGCGGTTGACGAGCATGCACCCGCTGCTCCATTCAATGTCTGAGATTGACTAAAACAGCCAAGCACTGTACTCAATGTTTCCTTTAATCCCATTTATTTTGAATGGAGCAGTAGCACGCGTGCTCGACCCTACTCCATTTCATGCCACACGAGGCTTGGGACCCTTGTTCTCACGATTGGTGGGTCCCAGTGGATGGGGTCCCGGTGGTCAGGAAATCACTTATACTGTGGATAAAATATGAAGAAGAGAAGAACAGAAGATAGTTTACAGGTAAGTTTAATTCACTGCAATAGGGCAATACAGATAAGGGGGATTTCTGGAAAGTAGAAGTAGGTCCAAAATAATGATCAACTAAAACCTTCCTTTGCCTGTTATATTTAACAATGCCACTGTCTGTGAGAATAAAAATATAGAAACAGGTTTTACAGAATGAGTCAACTATGTCAGTTACCTATGACAAATGTAATTCTTACCTGCCCCGGTTGGGTAAATTTGCAGACGGCATTAATATCGCAGCCCCCTCTATTTTGCAGGGCACAGTTGTCAGTGGGTAAACATTCTATCCCGTCTCCACTCCAGCCAGGATTACACTGACATGTGACCCCTCCAGTTGGTGCAATGGTGCAGATAGCCTGAAAGTATTACATCAATAATTCACTGCTGGTGTGTCTCAAAAATAAAAATAAAAAATGATGCACAATATACATTTCCATTATAATAATGTCATATAGTTTAAATGGCCAAAGTATTGTTCAAATAGAAAAAAAAAATCACAATACTAGAACATAAGTATTAATAAGTAAGATAAATAGTTATATCTAGCTTACTAAGGGCTGGCCTACAAGTTTAGGTATTTATTACCATCAATCATATTATTACAAAAATACTTCATTATGATCTTACATCTACGAAAATACATATACATTTACCAGACTTCATTATTTCTCACCTTCACTATTGACTGTAACAGGACAAGAAAATTAATAAGGCACCTTGAACCCTACTGTCTACGATTGTTTTGGACAAAACTGTCCAGGATGACAGGGCCCATGGGACTCTGATAAAAACCACTGCCAAGTGCCTCTTACAACACACAATGTCGGGCAGCATATATATAGCTACTGTACATTGTAAAAGAATACAACAGAGTCATACTTTCCAACAGTCCCGATTGGATTGGAGCCCAAAGGCGGTTTGGTATATACTTATTTGCTTTTGTCAAAAATATTTTAATTATCTTTATATGTGTGAACCTAAAAATGCTATAGACAGTTGTCACTGGAGCTCAAAGATCTGCTAACAACAGCCTACAGGGGGGATGAGTATTCTATTCTAAGGCTTCGGCCACATGACCTAATGACCTTGTAATCAGCTGATACAAGGGCTGACATGACAAAACCCAAAACCACTTGCAATCCATTTTAACTAAATATATATGTTGAGATAAGTTGCTTGGAACTCTATGTTTTACCATATGTGGTATGTATATGTGTACGCATGAGGGTAACACCTTCTCTCTCTCTTCATTATAAATAAAGATGCATCTGCCCCCCATGGCAGAGACTGTTTGAACACTGACGCTGCGTGTCATGGTCTCTCTCCAGCCGGCCGGCCTCTCTCAGATCCACCATTGAGAGAGCATTCATTAATTTGGAGCTCATAGACAAATGCAGATAATGTCCAACGTTAATGGACAATGTAAATTCTGCAGCGACATTACTTGGGGGCTCTTGTCCGGGATTCTCAACACAGATCGAAGGCGACAATCGAAGGTGGATGACGGCTAAGATAACGGAGAACTGCACACAAAACCGGTGAGTAAGAAATGTTATTCTTACTGTGCACTTCTCTCTTGTTTTAGCTGCCGTCCAGGTATTGTCTCTTTTGACTATTTGGGAACCATGAACACCATTTGTCTATGAGTATTTGTATGTATGAATTATAGGAATAGGCGTGTGAGTAGAAACAAATCTGTGAGTGTATCTGTGAGAGGCTGAGATAAGGGAGCGTTTGTTTTCTGATCCCAAAACATACAGAAACAACCAAATACCGAGATAACACTAAACGGCCAGTCCGAAGTGTTCCCTCCGGCCCCTGGGTTTAGTATGTATTAAGATCAGGTTGCAAATTGATCCTTGCAGAAGTGACGGGTAACCATCCCCGCCCAAGTGATTGTTAGGACTTTTGCGTATCCAGACTGTGACCCATAGGAGGCGCACCTGGCCGGAAGTAAGAGTATGTATGTGGGCTAATCCTCGGATGCCCGAACTGAATGAGTTGCTGATTATTAAGTAACATCTCTGTAACTAGAAAGTTTATGGAATATCCATGGGCGCCTGAGACAGTGAGTTATAAATCACACCCATCCCTTTAAATACAACATAAAGTAGGTTAACGTACACTGCACCGAGGGACTTGCAATAATTGTGATCTTGTTGACAATAGTTGTGATTTGGCTGCTGTTTAGGAGACCGGATCAGAGACGTGGTTGCCCAACGACAGTCTAAAACATTTAGCAGAGCGCGTGGGGGGTAAACTCCATGACAGTCTAGAATATTTAGCAGAGCGCGTGAGGGGGAAACCACCATGACAGACTAGAAATAGGCCCAGGATTTAGCAGAGTGCTTTGAGGAGCCCTACGGACAGACTAAACACAGGAGTTAGCAGAGTGCCTAGGGAATTCTCATTGACAGACTAAGAAAGCCGAAAGTCTAGCAGAGGGCATGGGGACTTCTGATCCAAAGTATGCCCAAGGTAAAGTGCTGGCCAGCCGGGAATTGGGGCATAACACCCAAGGTACAGGGTGTGGAAAAACAGCAGCAGATATTGTTAGGAAACTAAGTGGGAAAAGGTTTAGTTTAGAACCTAGAGAAAATAACGTAGAAATCGAGAATGTCCAAGCAGGTAGTTTTCAGCTATACTGGATGGGATGGTTTCTTGAGAGATGATGGGCCCTGGATTAATAGACAGAGTTGCAGAGAACAGATAGAAGTGATTGAATGCACCAGAAATAGGAAAAAAAACAAAAAACACAAGGAAACAAAGTTGTCAGTAAGAATTAACCAGCGTCTAATTCTATAGATAGACATTCCAGTAGAAAAGAATGTGCCAACGTATAATTCTTCTATGTACAGCTTTATAAACCAAAGGTTTACAGAAACAAGAGGTTTCCAGGGGTGACAGGCGATCAGTTATTAGCCATACATAGAGAGAAAGGTGTCATCTGAATTCATAAAGGAATCGATTAATTCTTCACTTCCTAAAAAGGGAACATCGCGTGAAATGTTCAGGGATTATTGAGAGATAGATAGACGTGGATTAGGAATTGGCTAGAAATATAAATAAAGCCAATAGGAGAATTTTAAGTGTAATGAACACGGATAGTAGAAGAAGTGAGATTGATAAAGTGAAGATTCTTATGTATTTCTATCCAGATATGATTGTTGGAATATACTGTATATCATCTGTCCTAAATTGTCACTAATGAAATTTCCTCTCGTTATAGGAGTTTTCCAAGACATTTTAAACATTACTGTAAATCTTTTTCTTTTTTGGTTTATTTAACAGTCATTTTAATAATTGCATGGAATGTCTAACAAGATTTATTGTTAATCTATAGTAACCGTGTTAGACTAATAGAACTAATGATAAGAGAATAACGTGTGTTACTTACAAGAGCATGCCTCAGATATCCATTGTGGGGAAAAAAAAACAAAAAAAACATGTGAAGAGGTTTTGTCATTGATTGACAGGAGCACATGGTGACATTTTTACGTTGTAGCTAATAAGATTTAGCTAGTAAGGGGTTAATGCTACATTCTCTGTTATCTGTAGTTTAGCTGTGTCTACAGAAAGTGCACATATAGTGCAAAATAAGAACTGTGACTTAAAGATTAAAGAAAGAAAAAAAAAAAGCCTAATGAAATCACAGGATTGAGTATTATATGTTTTATGTTTAT
Source organism: Rhinoderma darwinii (assembly GCF_050947455.1). Lineage (NCBI taxonomy): Eukaryota > Metazoa > Chordata > Amphibia > Anura > Rhinodermatidae > Rhinoderma > Rhinoderma darwinii. The sequence goes on along the minus strand of NC_134693.1, from coordinate 107,920,949 downwards.
ATGTTATATGTTACGTTATATGTGTTTTATGTGTCGACCACAATGAAAAAAGGTGACTCTCATATTTAAATTTAATATGATGCCCATTACTAAATGAAGATTATAGTTCATAGGATGAATAATCCAATAATAGGAGTTTATACACAGTCACTCTAGTTATATACTTGTTTTACATAAAGTCACACACAAAAGGTATATAATGTGTGAGATTGGATTCTCAGCACTGAGTGTCTGGGAACAGCCGGTATTGTGAGTGACTGGTGTGTGCGCTGAACTATTTTTAAAGGGAAATGGTTTCTTTGAAATCACCACATGAGAAGTGAGTCAACAAGAAAGATTTTTATGTCATTGTTACATTTTAGTTTATGATTATTTGATATTAACAAGTTTCTATTGGCATATGATGACGCATATAGTGCACGATATGTTTCATCATTTGTGTTAATGGATTGGTTTATTTAATATTGATATATACTAATTAAGGAAACAAGTATTTTGCTATTTTGCAAAGTTCTATTATTTAATTATACGAGTATCCTTTCTGTTGAATGTTGGTATATACATTACATATGCACATGACACACACACACACACACACACACACACACACAGAATATATTTTATGAAATGAAAATGCAAATAAGATTACAGCATTAACAGGAGCTGTCCAGTCAATCTTATAGTTTCTGAGATCCTTGCAGCAATTCAGGTTGTCATCCAATATAAGGCTGATGGACAGATTGAAGTTACTAATGATATGCAACATTTTATGTGTGCAGCACTCTATGGGGATTGCACTGAGAGGAGGAAGACCCCACATCTCAGGCATTGAGGGCGGTCCTGTCCTCCTTCTGGGCACAGAGTAAACAGACGTAGGACGCATGTCTGTGGCCCCTGTGACTGTTAAAATTGTTTGCAAACATCCCCAAACCTCAGTTGAAGAAGTGCCCTCCGAGCCTCCCACAGTTGAAAAGTATTGATAACCAGATAAGACAGTATTTGGAGGCCGGGGTACTGAAGGAATGTGTATGTTCTTATAATAAGCCCCTCTCCCTAAGAAAAAAAAAAAAAAAAAAACCTTGTACCTTCCGTCTTGTATCTGTGTAGTAGCAGCAGCTGCTCTTCTCAAAGACAAGACAACAGACATAGTGCTAAGATTAGCCTCTAGTTCTCAGGGTGCCCCATGCTGTTAGTGAGATTCTTCATCAAGCACACACTAAGTATATGTCTACAAAGTATAAGACCAGTCTCATGGCCCCATATAAAACTAACCATACATTGATGTACAGTGTTAAACCCTACTACATTGCTTCCGCAGGGTTCAACAAAGGAGGAAGAGACGGATATATGGTCAATGGGGGACTTGAGGGAATGGGATAAGTCACAGGAAACAGTAGACAGTGAATTTCCGGCCTGGTGGGAAGTTGATTTCTCAGCACATTTGATTCCCTAGTACCCAGATCACCAACATAATTGTATTGAATTAATGACAATAGAGATGAAAACATTAGAAAATGTAACAGGGGATCCAATATCTAATCTAGCTTTTGAGTTTCTTTTGTAGATGGCTCCAGGTACCACCATGAAGGATGCTACAAGACTGGGTATATACTGTCACCACCGAAACAGAGGTAATAAAGTAACAACCACTCCCATCCTCCGTGTCAGCACAGGAGGTGGAGGTGAAGGTACTCGCTGAGGTGTGTAGACTGACTGAAGGTAAAACCACAAATATATATATACTGACTCTAGATATGCTTTTGGTATTGCACATGATTATGGCCTAATCTGGAGGAGCAGAGATTTTGCTGGATCCACGGGTAAACCCATAATGTTGAGAGAGTGAGAGAACTGTTTGAGGCTCTGACACTGCCAAAGCAGGTAAATATACGTTAAGTGCAAGCTCTTACTAAAATGCAAGCTACCCCCGAAGCAAGGGGAAATAGACTAGTAGACAAGGCTGCGAAAGCTGCGGCTCTCAGGTCCCTCATAGAGGAGGACGTAGTATTCTTGACCAGCATAGTATCTGGTCCCATAGACACGATAATATTAAGTAGACTACAAAGTCAAGCCATATAAGAGGAAAAAGGACATTGGCAGACAAAAGGTGCCAGTGAAGGGGAGGATGGAATATGGAAGGTGGGTAACAGGATGTGCCTACCCAGAGTCCTCTTCCCCATGATAACCCAACTAATGCACGGACCAACGCAGGTGTCAAGAGAAGGAATGAGTGCAATGGTGACCAAATGGTGGGTACCCCCGAGGTTTCAGCAAGTGCTGTTGCCAGATTTGTCCAGAGGTGCATGATATGTGTCTGCCATAACATAGGCAAAACTGTGCGGGTTGCAAAAAGGCATATGGTAAAGGCAGACTACCCATATCAGCGATTGCAGATTGACTCAGTTACCAAAGGTGGGACAGTATGAACATGTACCGGTCCATGTAGATCTGTTCTCTGGGTGGCCTGAGGCGTGGCCAGTAACGTGGGCCACAGCAAAAGTAAAAGATGGCTCTCAGAAGTGGTATGTAGATATGGGGTCCCTGAGACAATAGAAAGTGATAGAGGAACTTACTTTACTGGAGAGGAACTCCGAGACATCCTGCAGGTCCTGGGTATAGAGCAGCTTTTCACACCCTGTATCCCAAGAGCAATGGGAAGGTAGAAAGGTGGAATGGGACTTTTAAGTTAAAAATCCAGAAGGTCATGGCTGAAACTCATAAACCATGGACTGAGTGCCTGCCTATTGCCCTCTGACCTCACCAGTTATGTGGGAGCTCTGAAGAAACAGCTCACGCAGATGTATAAATATGTTTATGATTCCATTCCAGAACCTAAGCGAAAGGAGGACATTGTATACAGCCAGGGGACTGGGCTTGTGTAAAGAGACACCGTAAAGCACTAGAGCCGCACCGTGGCGCTCCGTACCAAGTCCGACTCACAACTTCCACATCCGTTACATTGGAAGGAAAGAACTTGGACACCCGCCAGTCACTGCTGGAAGGTCCTCAATCACGATGAACTGTGGGTCTCGTCAAGCTCTGGCTGACCTTCATCTTCTCTGTCATCTCTACATTACCTATTGTCTAAATGATGAGCGAGAAGAAGAGTTTAATGACAAGTTTATCAAACATCAAGTGATATCAGTATTGACTAAATTGCTGGACTATTGTATATGTCTCTATTCAAAGATGATGCCATATCTGAAGATAGATAACGTTATTGCCTTGGCCTTGCGGTCCCATCTCTTTTCCCTAGCGCTTAACCCTTACTCTCCTGGAGTTGTCCTTCGTGTAATAGCAGCGGGGGCATTGGTTCCCTGGCTGTTTTATCGTGTAAGATATTCAAAGAGGGAAGCGCTGTGGAAAACAGATCTCAGGCAAAGGAATACTGCCGTCCATGATTGGATGTTACCCCAATGACAGTGTGTGATGTGTAAACAGAGGTCAGGTTAATAAAAATGACATGTTGTTTGATGCTGTAGACCTCACCGACTGTGAGGGAAGAGACACAGAATATGTATAGTCTGGGGATAAGAGCAACTGGCAGCTCCTAGTGCTCAGAAACAGCTAGAAAATGGATGACGCAGGGTCTAGAGGGTGTAACACGAGGTAATCTAACTAATAAAGGGGGGGCATCGATGAATGCCACCGGACAGGGCATGATCTTGTTCTCCTGGATTGCAGGAGTGTTAACTCACTCCAGGGATGTGCTTCAACCCAACATGTATGTCATATATGTGGGTACGAGGCATATAAGTGGTTGCCACCCGGGAGGCCAGGAGTATGTACCTTAGCAAGGATACAACCAGCTACTTGGGTATGGGAAGATAAAGATTTCCCCTATGCTAATGTTCCCCAACACATGTTATTAAAAAGGGAAGTACAAAAGAAGGCCAGGCCATTAGTACATGTACCATGGCAGGAAAAGTTCGGCCTAGCATTAACACTTTCAGGCTTATCTATAAAGAATGCTCACAATATAGAAAGATTGGCCGAGCTATTTGATAATGTAACTGATTATATATTTGATAGTTTAAACATAACATCAGCCATCATAGGACAATTAGTCTTAGTAACCAATCAACACACTATGGTACTTGATTATTTAACTGCATCACAGGGGGGTATGTGTCAAATTGTTGCACCAGCCTGTTGCCATTATGTAGATCCCTCAGGACTGGTGCAGGTAAAGCATGACATAGAACAAGCCCAGAAGGTAAAGGAAGAATTTAGGAAAGCTAATTCTAAAGAGGACTGGAATATTGATTGGCCCGACTGGTTTAAAGGAATTGGAGGCTGGGTTTCTGGGATAACTCATGTGGCCGTACAGGTATTAGTATTTGTTTTGCTGGGATATATTTTGTTTAAACTTGTAATATGTTTGATTACAAAAATAACAAAAATCAAGAGAACAGCACAGGATATTAAAATTCATGTGGTCCAGACCACCCACCACCCTAAGAACCGAGATGGGAGGAAACATTCAGAGCCACCTGTTTATGTGACACTAAATGCTTCCATACCTGATAAAGTTATCTGTCAAGCCGTAGAAAACCACCAAGATAGATGGTAATTCCCTAAATCTTCAGGTGTGTACAGTATGTAACGCTGTACGCGCACCTATTGCTAGACACGTATCCTGAGTATTCGTTTCGCGGTGAATGGCATTAAAAATGCCCTGGTCTGGGGGATCTAGCCAGAACGTAATCTCGAACGAATATTCTAATACATGGCTAAGCAATTTTATGTTCAAAAGAAGGGAATTGTCAAAAATATTTTAATTATCTTTATATGTGTGAACCTAAAAATGCTATAGACAGTTGTCACTGGAGCTCAAAGATCTGCTAACAACAGCCTACAGGGGGGATGAGTATTCTATTCTAAGGCTTCGGCCACATGACCTAATGACCTTGTAATCAGCTGATACAAGGGCTGACATGACAAAACCCAAAACCACTTGCAATCCATTTTAACTAAATATATATGTTGAGATAAGTTGCTTGGAACTCTATGTTTTACCATATGTGGTATGTATATGTGTACGCATGAGGGTAACACCTTCTCTCTCTCTTCATTATAAATAAAGATGCATCTGCCCCCCATGGCAGAGACTGTTTGAACACTGAAGCTGCGTGTCATGGTCTCTCTCCAGCCGGCCGGTCTCTCTCAGATCCACCATTGAGAGAGCATTCATTAATTTGGAGCTCATAGACAAATGCAGATAATGTCCAACGTTAATGGACAATGTCAATTCTGCAGCGACACTTTAAACAGGCCTTCTGGGCAATTCTAAAGAAATTCACGAGCGAAATGAGGATGGAGTCTAAAATGTCCCACAATTGGGGATTTAAATATTGGGAAATATGCATAGTGTGAACTATTGCTACTACTGATATCTATAATGTGGTGTACTTTAATTGAATAAAATATCAAACGTCACATGATAATACATTTACTTACATTTTCTGAACAACCCCCTCTATCTGGCCTTCTGCATTCATCTTGAGGTTGACAAAAAGATCCATCGCCTTCATATCCATTCTTACACAGACAGCTAAAAGACAAATTGAAGCTAGACAATATAAAAGGTGTATTTATAGGATATGTCATAAATTTCTGATAGCTGGGGCCCAGCTCAGGGACTCCTACCCATCTGGAGAACAGGGATCCTGTGACCCTCATTCGGCAGTTCACAGTTGCCGGGACTGGAAAGCATGGAAACTGTCAATGAGCTCAGGAGGGCTGAGAACTCTTGTTTTATCAATACATGTTGTGTTATCTTTCTATTTCAGACAGTGATCCCCTGAGCTCTTCTACCTCCTGAGTTACAGCCGCCATGTATAACTAGTATAATAGTATGGGACTATAATTCTGTCACAGGGTCACAGATTCTTCATAGACATGAGTGGACAATGTTCTTTCTTCCCTTCACTCCCCTTTTCGTTCTTCTCTCTCTGTTGCTTCACCTTATACAGTGGCAACCTGGGATCAGATACATTTTGTTTTTACTAAAAAAATACTTCGTTTTTCAATACAGTATCCTTAAAGGGAACCTGTCACCAGCATTTTACTGATTAAACCAGCAATACCTGGGGGTAGTGGGTGAAATATAATTTCTATTTAACCTAAAATTGTCTTCTTAGTCGGCTCTGTAGCTTTATTATTCAGTTTTTGAGTGTTCCCACACCGTATGCAAATGAGCATAAAAGAGTCATATCTTTGTTTGAAAAGAGTCAAATCTTTGTTTGAAAAGAGTCATATCTTCATTCCTCAAGTTTTTCCGAGTTTTCCCCGCCTCTTTACTTTTGATTGACAGCTCCTTGCTTTGCCTCAGCACACAAAATCCTGCACTTGTGCATTGATGTCCTCTTCTGGGGTGAGCGTACAACGGGACACCGAATTATTACGATAAAAGGCGCAACATGTTTACAGACCGTTATTTACAGTCGGAGGAGGAGTTTAGGAGAGGGGATAACGGCAATGTAATTTTGATAGCAGCGGCCAGTAAGGGATAAGTAAAGTTCAAAAGGTGAAATGCTGGTGACGGGTTCCCTTTAAGAACTCACCAAATGAAGTTTTATAGGAGAGTGTGTAGATCTGCTCTAACATACATCATGAAGTTAAAGGTGCAACAAATTGTGAAAGCTTTAATTTTTAGCTTACCTTGTGGTCAGCTGTAAATCACAAAATGTGAAAAATCGAAAGTTAAGTTAAAGGGGTTCGACATTTTTCACCGATCCACATGGCAGGTGATAAATGTCTGATCGGTGGGGGCCCCACTGCTGGGAACCGCACCGATCACTAGAACAGAGGACCCGAGTCCTCCATACTGTACGACCGCAGTGAGGAGGAGTTTGAATGAAGCGGTGGTCGAGCATGCGCAGTGTCATTAGAAGTCTATGGGACTGACAGAGATTTCTGAAACCCCCATTCTAGGTATCGGTGGGGGTACCTGTAATCAGACATTTATTACCTACCCTGTGGATAGATGATAAATGTCGATTTTGGAACAAACTTTTTAACTCAAAAGTGAACACAAAAATCATAAACCCTGAAATTACCTTGTAATGTTATCCATAGATACACACACTGCATTAATATGACAGTATTGGGTCATGTTTAAAGCTGTACATGGCTCAGAATGTTTGTCGCAGAATTCTCCAATGTAACCTTCTTTACAGCGGGCTCCTTGACAAACCCCGCGGCTCCCAGGCCGGTTATCACAGATTCCATGTAAGCACCGGCATTCTAAAAAGCTCATAAAAATATTCATTAATATCATGATCAGTAAATAAGTCTCACAAAGGTGTACAGTAAATCTAATCTTCATGTCGAGTCACAGGACGTCCCCTGTGGAAAATCTAGAGCGACAATGAACTCAGAAAAGTGTCTTGGACGAAATGGAATAAGTGTTGACAATGTGTCAATGGATAGAACAATAAATTATAAATGTAATAAATGTGCTGTTTATTTATCCATTTATAGATAGTTGATGAAAAGCTGACAACTGAAAGTGTTTGCCTTCCTCTTCCTTTAAAGGCTATGTAACCCTTTGAAATAGCTTTTATATATATATATATATATATCTATATATATATATATATATATATATATATATATATATATAGATATATATATAAATATATATATCAGTGTGTTTGGTGCAACTTTCTAAATACTTTTTGTTAAAAATAACTTTTACTTTTTGAGATACAGCAGCTTTGTATCCTGTATATAGAGCCGCTGTATCTTGAGCTGAAACCTGTATCTGTCAGGTCAGCGGCACTGACAGGTTCAGTGTCAGCGGGTCCTGCATGCCTCTGACACGCAGGATCGAGCTGTTAACGATGACATCTAAGTTCATGACTTAGATGTGATCTATAACAGGTGGCTGTACTATACTTGATGTACAGTAAAACATTTTTAACATTACCCCTCCCCCACTCACCTTCTTCACATTCATCACCGTGTTTATTAGATTCAGTGCAGATATGACAAGCAATCCCTTTATATTTATGATAACACATGCACTTCCCGTTCCCATTGATACCTTCATTGCACTGTATGGAACAAGACATAAAGAGTATGTCAGAAGGTATGTGACGGGCAAAGCATTCTGAATTGTAGTGGGTAAAACTTGAGCTAAATTTGAATATGTACAATTCTGAACAATCATGACATCTACATTTCCTTAGTGTCAGAAAATCGGCAAGCACAAAACGTACGTGTCCTCGTCCATAGCATGGATTTGTGAATCCACCGGGGCATGGCTTACAATCAGAACCATAGAACCCTTTGCAGCATCCTTCCACCTGTAAAAAAGCAATATATGCGCTTTACAACATACTTATGGCTTTATGTGCTTGTCACAGACAGTGTAATAGCTTTCTATACCCTATGTAAACCTAGCCTTACACAGGCACTCCGCAGAATACACCTTTTTCGGAAGTATTCTTTTTTATTGAAAAGTGTGCTCAACTAAAATTGACAATATAGTAAAAAGAAATCTGATATATAAATGTAAATAATGCCTAAAACGTATGCCATATGTCTGGAATTTGTAGAGCCCATTATACCCTATGGACACGTTCGGGAACATTTGGGGGTAGGTGTAAACATAATCTCATACATAAGTAAATTAAGTGTATATATTTACAGGTGTTAGAATATTTTCTCTATAAATATAAACATACAATGGCAGGACTTAAGGCCCTTATACACTGGCCAATTATCAGGCAAACGAGCGATCACAGAATGCTCGTTCCCGATTATTGCCCTGTGTAAACAGGGCAACGATCAGCCGATGAATGAGAAAACGCTCGATCATCTGCTGGTCGTATCGTTTTAAATGGCCAAAATATTATCGCTGTCGGCAGCACATCTCCCTGTGTAAACAGGGAGACGTTCTGCCGACATGATAGAAATGTATGGGGACGAGTGTAGTAACTGCGCTCGTCCCCATACTAGCCCCTTGTGAAAGAAGAAAACGAGCGCCAACCAAGCTGTCTCGTTGATCAGCGCTCGTTGTACCGGCCAAAATGGGCGAGTGTAAAAGGAGTTTTACTTTTGGCAAGCAAAAAAAGATGCCATCCCTTTAAGTTTCAATTAGCACCCTGCCCAGGACCGACACAACAAATAAAGTACTTCTTTATGTTCGAAAACTATACCTCTATATACACATACAAAGCTTTCTTACACGTGATACAGTCCTGATTATATGGAACTAGTTCTTGTGTGATAAATAAGTAGAGGAAGCCTGTAGTTGACAATTCTATGTCTTCTGGGTAGCTGTTTTCTTACATTTCAGGACCAAACGCACAAGTATGGCATTTGGAACACAACAAATTGGCCATTAAAATTCAATTGCATGTTGAAGAGCTCAAATTTTGCGTTTGATAGATATTTTTCCAATTTTAATTTATTTCAATACTTACTATAACAGAACGGCTGCAGTTTCTGGCACAGCCTTTGGTGATATTTCCATGATCTTCATAGAGACATCCTCTATCAATAATTCCCTGGAGGCATTATAGACATAAGTAAATTAAAAACACTTCAATTTCACAGTAAAAACAAACCACCACCACTCAAAGGGGTTTTCCGGGACTATGCTATTGATGGATGGCTTATGATTAGGATATGCCATCAATATCTGATCGTTGAGGGTTCGACTCCTAGCACCCCTGCTGATCAGCTGACTAAGTGCTGCGGCCTCTTCAGTCAGCTGATCGGCAGGGTGCCGGGAGTCGGACCCTTACTGACCTGATATTAATTGCCTATACGAAGGCCATCAATATTATTGACCTACAAACCCCCTTTAAAATAATGTTTCCATTTACCATGTCAGTAGTGCCATCCGGACAGGGCAGTATCGAATCACACTTGGAACATGTACCCTGTTCAAGACATTAATTGGAGCAAGTTACATGGAACTCAACTTAAAAAAAACCCTAAGTAATAAATAAATTAATAAATATATATATTTATATATGAAAGAAAAAATATATATATCCTCTGTCACTATATATATATATATATATATATATATATATACACACACACACACACACACACACACACACACACACACACACACACACATTAGTCCTTCTCAATGAATTAGAATATCATCAAAAAGTTTATTTATTTCAGTAATTCAATTCAAAAAGTGAAACTCATATATTCTATAGATTCATTACACACAGTGATCTATTTCCAGCATTTTTTTTTATTTTATTGTTGATGATTATGGTAACAGTTAATGAAAACCCAAAATGTAATGTCTCAGAAAATTTGAATATTATATAAGCCCAATTTCAAAAATGATTTTTAATACAGAAATGTTGGCCTACTGAAAAGTATGTACAGTATATGCACTCAATACTTGGTCGGGGCTCCTTTTGCATGAATTACTGCATCAATGCGGCGTGGCATGGAGGCCATCAGCCTGTGGCACTGCTGAGGTGTTATGGAAGCCCAGGTTGCTTTGATAGTGGCCTTTAGCTCGCCTGCATTGTTGGGTCTGGTGTCTCTCATCTTCCTCTTGACAATACCCCATAGATTCTCTATGGAGTTTAGGTCAGTCGAGTTTGCCGACCAATGAAGCACACTGATACTGTGGTTATTAAAACAGGTATTGGTACATTTGTCAGTGTGGGCAGGTGCCAAGTCCTGCTGGAAAATGAAATCAGCATCTCCATAAAGCTTGTCAGCAGAGGGAAGCATGAAGTGCTCTAAAATTTCCTGGTAGAAACTGCGTTGACTCTGGACTTGATATAACACAGTGGACCAACACCAGCAGATGTCATGGCTCCTCAACCCATCACTGACTGTGGAAACTTCACACTGGACCAGAAGCAACTTGGATTGATGCCTCTCCACTCCTCCAGACTCTGGGACCTTGATTTCCAAATGAAATGCAAAATAAATTTTCAACTTAAAACAGGACTTTGGACCACTGAGCAACAGACTAGTCCTTAGCCCAGGTAAGAGGCTTCTGACATTGTCTCTGGGTTATGAGTGGCTTGACACAAGGAATGCGACAGTTGTAGCCCATGTCCTGGACACGTCTGTGTGTGGTGGCTCTTGAAGCACTGACTCCAGCCGCAGTCCACTCCTTGTGAATCTCCCCCAGATTCTTGAATGGCCTTTTCTTGATAATCCTTTCAAGGCTGCGGTTATCCCTGTTGCATGTGCACCTTTTTCTACCACACTTTTTCCTTCCTCTCAACTTTCCATTAATACGCTTGGATACAGCACTCTGTGAACAGCCAGCTTCTTTAGCAATGTCCTTATGTGGCTTACCCTCCTTGTGGAGGGTGTCAGTGATTGTCTTCTGGACAACTGTCACGTCAGCAGTCTTCCCCATGATTGTGAAGCTTACTGAACCAGACTGTTGGACCATTTAACCCCTTAATGACCAGCCTATTTTGGACCTTAATGACCAGGCCATTTTTTAAGTTTTTCCATCGTCGCATTCCAAGAGCTATAACGTTTTTATTTTTGCGTCGACATAGCTGTATAAGGTCTTGTTTTTTGCGGGACAAGTTGTTCTTTTCAATAGCACCATTTTGGGGGACATATTATTTATTGATTAACTTTTATTAACTTTTATTTGGGGGGAAATAGAAAAAAACCTGAAATTTCGCCACTCTTTTTCGCATCTTAAATCTACGCCGTTTACAGTGTAATATAAATAACACAATAACTTTATTCAGCGGGTTGTTACGATTGCAACGATACCAAATTTGTATAGTTTTTGTATGTTTTACTACTTTTACACAGTAAAAACGCTTTTTTTTCAAAATTATTTGTTTTTGTGTCTCCATATTTGAAGAGCCGTAACGTTTTTATTTTTTCGCCAATGCGGTTGTATGAGGGCTTTTTTTTTGCGGGAAGACTTGTAGTTTTTATTGGTACCATTTTGGAGTAGATACGACTTTTTGATCACTTTTTATCACATTTTTTTAAAGTCAGTATTCACAGAAAACAGCAATTTTTCCATAGTTTTTTATTACATTTTTTACGGAGTTCGCCGTGCGGGTTAAATAATGTAATAGATTTATAGTCGGGATCGTTACGGACGTGGCGATACCAAATATGTGTAACTTTTTAACTTTATTTTGTTTTTTTAATAGTAAAGCATTTTGTGAGGGGAAAAGCTGGGTTTTTCATTTTCAAATTTTTTTTTAATTAACATTATTAAACTTTTTTTTCACTTTTTTACTAGTCCCACTAGGGGACTATAATATGCGATTCTGCGATCGCATTTATAATACACTGCAATACTTTTGTATTGCAGTGTATTACTGCCTGTCCGTTTAACACGGACAGGCATCTGCTAGGTCATGCCTGCGGCATGATCTAGCAGGCATTCACTCCAGGCAGACCTGGGGGCCTTTATTAGACCCCCGGCTGCCATTGGAGACACAGACACTCAACGATTGTATCGCCGGGTGTCGGAGAGAGGGAGCTCCCTCCCTCTCTCCAAAACCACTCAGATGCGGTGCTCGCTATTGAGCACCGCATCTGAGGGGTTAAACGGGTGAGATCGATACTAATATCGATCTCACCCGGCAGAGCAGGGACGCTCCCAGCCCTCAGCTGCCTCTAGAAGCTGAGAGCAGGGAGATTTGACAGCTCCCTGCTCTGTAAACTTATTCCGATGCCGCGACGTAAAAAGTCTATGGCATCGGAATAAGGTCCGTTAGTGACCGACGTAGAAACACGATGGGCCGGTCACTAACGGGTTAAAGGAATAGGAAACCTTTGTGAAACCAGGAGTCTACAATCTTCAACTTTTACCCAATATTCTAATTTTATGAGAGACTCAATTTTGGGTTTTCATTAACTGTTAGCCATAATCTTCAACATTAAAAAAATAATAATCTGGAAATAGATCCCTCTATGTGTAATGAATCTACTGTATATAATGTCTGAGTTTCACTTTTTGAAACGAATTACTGAAATAAATTAAATTCTTTCATTTGAAAGCTATTTTCAATACAAAAACGATGGTGCAAACGATTTTGATATAGGATTTTTTTTTTGCGCTGAGATATTTAACGTTAAACTTATCATCTTCATTATCGGCTACCGCCGGTGTTAGAATTACCCGAAATGTACCACGCCGAGGTCGCATGGTCGGATATACATCTAATTGGGGTGCTAGATTAATGCGAGTTCCCTTGCCTCTCACTTTTGTGTGTGTGTGCGCAAGCGCGTGTGTGTCTGTGTGTGTGTGTACACAGCCCGAGATATGGACCCCGGGGTTCGTCCTTTCCCCGCTATTTAACGACTCCAAACCCTCTCTGCTGTGTGTGTGTGTGTTGTCCGGCCAACCAAAGCAAGACCGAGGGCATGTATTATGTGTATTAGTACAAACATAACAATTACTGTATTAAATCAAATGTTCGAACTGAACTACAACAACTTGACAGTGTCCTAAGCGAATGTAAAACATGTCGATAACGTTATTTAGAACATCTGGTGTGATTGAATTAGAAATGTTCACTATTCTTTCCTGCAGCTCATCTAAGTTTGCGTTCCTAGTCTCATAGGCTTTACTTTTTAAATACCCCCAGTAAAGTCTAATGGGGTCAGGTCTGGTGATCTCGGTGGCCATTCTATCGGCCTCTTCTACCAATCCATTGATCAGGAAAATGATTGTTCAGAAGATTTCGAGCTCGCAGAGAAAAATGAGCCGGAGCTCCATCCTGCTGATACCAAACATTGCGGAAAGCTTCTCCAGCAATATTTTTAATAGCCGGTATCAATTGGTTTCTTAGCAAATTGCAGTCATTTTCTGCATTTATGTTTCTTTCAATGAAAAACGGTCCTACAATATGATTGAGCAATATTCCGGCTCAATCTGCCCAATACCCCTCATGTTCTGTCGATTTACAGAACTGTTTAGTTCAAACGTAGCTTCATCCGAAAAACAGGTCCAGTTGAAAATCTGATCATCAAATCGTGTCATCGTATCACAAAATTCCACTCTTCGGATGGTTCCTGAACTAGACGTATTTTATAAGGATGATAATGATGCCTCTTCAAAATTCGATGGACTGATGTGGCGCTGGTATCATTTTGTTGTGCTCCACTCGAGACAGATGTATGAGGATTATCATGTACAGTGAGCAGAACATCTAAAGCTTTTTCATCATTACTAGCATGTTTGGGTCTTCCGGATCTTGGTGCGTCTCTAATTGAACCGATTATTTCGAAACGATGAACAGTTCTTTTAACAGTTGACAATGAAATTGGATCAGGATTAGGATAAGTGGCATTGAATAAAGCCGCTACTTCTTGATAGGATCTTATTTTTTCTTCGCCAAACCCTCTCATCATCAATAAAGTGATCCTTTCCATTTCGGTCAAATGCATTTTGTAATATGACAAGAGAAATGTACAAAAATGAAAATTACTCTCCGAATTAGCGCTCTCTGAAATTCACAAGCGACTACTGAATTGTGTACACATGAAATCATGTTACAATCGTAGACAAGGTCCATTTTGTATCGCCGAGGCCGATTGTAATAATACGTAATTTAAAGTCACCTTGATGTGACATTCTCAAGCCCACACACACACACACACGCGCGCCCACATGCATTTAGGATTTTACCCGCGCAGTACATTTTGGGTAATGCTAACACCGGCGTTAGCCGATAATGAAGAGGATAACTTTAAAGTTAAAAAAACCTATCTCGAAATCGATTGCGGCACTGTTTTTGTATTGAAAAGAGCTTTCAAATGAGCACCCACACGACCCTCCGTGCCATTTAAGATTTTGCTACCCCCAAGGGGGTTGGGGTGATTTTTGGGCGTTAACCGGTAGATTTTATGACGTCATTAAATCCCACCAAATTTCAACCCTCTACCTCGAGCTGTTCAAAAGTTATGAGGGTGTTCCGGAACTTGGTGGGCAATCTATATATATATATATATATATATATATATATATATATATATATATATATATATCGATATATACATACACACACATACATACATATATATATATATATATATATATATACATACACACACAGTGAAGGAAATAAGTATTTGATCCCTTGCTGATTTTGTAAGTTTGCCCACTGTCAAAGTCATGAACAGTCTAGAATTTTTAGGCTAGGTTAATTTTACCAGTGAGAGATAGATTATATAAAAAAAAAAAACAGAATATCACATAGTCAAAATTATATATATTTATTTGCATTGTGCACAGAGAAATAAGTATTTGATCCCCTACCAACCATTAAGAGTTCAGCCTCCTCCAGACCAGTTACACCAGGGGCGTAGCTAGAGGCTCATGGGCCCCGATGCAAAAATTCTTACTGGGCCCCCCCCCCCGCAAACTTCTCATGGCCGACGGTCCGCAGCTTTCAGTTGCATCGCTGGGTCTCCTAAGTGACCCAACAATGAAGCACTAGCAGCCGGGGGCGTCACTAAGGCTGGGTTCACACACCCTATTTACGGACGTAATTCGGGCGTTTTAGCATTGAATTACGTCCGAAAATGTGGCTCAAAAGCGTTGGCAAACATCTGCCCATTCATTTGAATGGGTCTTACGATGTTCTGTGCCGACGGTCATTTTTTTTTACGCGCCGCTGTCAAAAGGCGGCACGTAAAAAAGACGCCCACGTCAAAGAAGTGCCTGTCACTTCTTCAGACGTAAATGGAGCCGTTTTCCATGGACTCCATAGAAAAACAGCTCCAATTACGTCCGTAATGGACGCAGCAAAAGACGCCTGCACATGCCATTACGGCTGAAATTACGGTGCTGTTTTCTCCTGAAAACAGCACCGTAATTTCAGCCGTAACAGACGCTGCCGTGTGGACATACCCTCAGGGCTTAAAATGTCAGGAGAAATAGCCCCAATACATGTGTGTCCGCCCAAAAAAAAGTGTGTATATGAGACAGCATAGCATATCTATAGCACTACGACCCTATAAACTATGGATAGGATTAGATACAGTGGCTCAGCAGACAGTATCACACATGATAGGATTAGATACAGTGGCTCAGAAGGCAGTATCACACATGATAGGATTAGATACAGTGGCTGAGCAGACAGTATCACACATGATAGGATTAGATACAGTGGCTGGGCAGACAGCATCACACATGATAGGATTAGATACAGTGGCTGAGCAGACAGTATCACACATGATAGGATTAGATACAGTGGCCCAGCAGACAGTATCACACATGATAGGATTAGATACAGTGGCTCAGCAGACAGTACCACACATGATAGGATTAGATACAGTGGCTCAGAAGGCAGTATCACACATGATGGGATTAGATATAGGGCCCAGCAGACAGTATCACACATGATTGGATTAGATATAGGGCCCAGCAGACAGTATCACACATGATAGGATTAGATACATGACGCAGCAGACAGTATCACACATGATAGGATCAGATACAGGGCTCAGCTCGCTGACATTGCGGCTCTAGCGCTGGACCCAGGACAGGTAAGAATAATAATTTTGCTTCTTTATGTGTTACAGATTATTTTTGTGTGTTTGTGTTTTTTTACAGGTTCGGTTGTTGGACTTCGGATTCGAGGACTTCAATGACGGCGTTTTTTTTATTCTCAATAAAATGGTTAATGAGGGTTGTGTTTTTTTATTTCAATGAAATATTTTTTCTATGTGTTTGTATCTTTTTAAACTTTATTATCACCGCCTTAGTAATGGCCGCTGGCTGATTGACAACCTCCATTACTAAGGCGAGGCTTAATGTTAGCCGGTGCAGAGGCTACACTAACCCCCATTATTACCCCGGTACCCACCGCCACCAGGAGCACTGGGAAGAGCCGGGTACGAACCAGTATCCGACCATCTGTAGTGACGGGCAGGCACCGGGGCGGCCGCAGGCTGGTAGTATTAGGCTGGGGAAGGCCAAAAACTGTGGCCCTTCCCACCCTGGTAATGCTGCCTGCTGCTGCTGTGTTGTATCTGGCTGGTTATGAAAATTGGGGGGGGACCCCACATAGTTCTTTCCAATTATTATTTTTTTTTTTTTTAAATGACGTGGGGTCCCCCCCATTTTTCATAACAAGCCAGATACAATAAAGCAGCAGCAGCCTAGCATTACCAGGGTGGGACGGGCCACTGTTTTTGGCCTTTCCCCTCCTGATACTACCAGCCTGCGGCCGCCCCAGTGGCAGACCATCACTACAGATGGTCAAGTACTGGATCGTACCCGGCTCTTCCCAGCACCCCTGGTGGCGGTGGGTACCGGGGTAATAAAGGGGGTTAGTGTTGGCCTCTGCACCGGCTAACACTAAGCCCCGCCTTAGCAATGGATGCTGTCAATCAGCCGGCGGCCATTACTAAGGCGGTAGTAATATCGTTTAAAAAAAACCACAAAGACATAGAAAAAATATTTTATTGAAATAAAAAAAAAAACACACAACCCTCATTAACCATTTTATTGATAACAAAAAAAAAAGCCGTCATCGAAGTAGTCCTGGAATCCGCCGTAGTCCAACGACCGAACCTGTAAGAAAACACACAAAAAATGATTAGTAACACATGTGTTAGGCTTAGATACAGGGCCCATGTGTGATATTGTCTGTGGGACCCTGTATCTAAGCCTACCACAACGTAGGCTTAGATACATGGTCCAGCAGACAGTAATCTTATACAGTATAAGATTACTGTGTGCTGGGGCCCTGTATCTAAACTGACAGTGTGGTAGGCTTAGATACAGGGCCCATCAGACAGGATCACACATGGGCCCTGTATCTAAGCCTACCATGTGATTGTCTTAGATACAGGGCCCAGCAAACAGGATCACACAATCTGTGATCCTGTCTCATGGGCCCTCTAAGCCTGCTACATCGTAGGCTTAAAGGGGTTGTGCAGTCCCTAAACATTGATGGCCTGTCCTCAGTATAGGCCATTAATAGCTGATGTGTCTGGGTCCGACTTCCGGGACTTTCCTGGTTCCGGATCGCAGCGGAGGTCCTGACGTCACAGCGCTATGCGCCGCGCACAACATCAAGAGGACAGAACTTCCGCCGTGGCTGAAGAGGAAGGTAAGATTAGTTGCCCTGACTGGCGGGGTCTGACTCCCGGGATCCGCCAATCAGCTGTTTTGAAGGGGCCGCAGCACTCGTATGAGAGCTGCTCCCCTTCATTTCACTACTCGCTCACACTGTCAATCGCCGACACGGATTCACAGTGTGACCGGAATGAAGGGGAGCAGCTCTCGTACGAGTGCTGCGGCCCCTTCAAAACAGCTGATTGGCGGGTCCCGGGAGTCGGACCCCGCCAGTCAGGGCAACTAATCTTACCTTCCTCTTCAGCCACGGCGGAAGTTCTGTCCTCTCGATGTTGTGTGCGGTACATAGCGCTGTGACGTCAGGACCTCCGCTGTGATCTGGAACCAGGAAGGTAAAGTCAGTCTGTTACTATAGTAACAGGGGCCCGCGGCCCGAGTTACTATAGTAACTTTTTATTGATGTGGTGCGGGGGCTGTGGGCCCCCCTGGCTTCGGGGCCCGATCGCAATTGCGACCCCTATAGCTACGCCAGTGTAGATATGAGATAAATAGATAGATAGATGATAGATAGATAGATAGATAGATAGATAGATAGATAGATAGATAGATAGATAGATAGATAGATAGATAGATAGATAGATAGATAGATAGATAGATAGATAGATATTAGATAGATAGATAGATAGATAGATAGATAGATAGATAGATAGATAGATAGATAGATATGAGATAGATAGATAGATAGATAGATAGATAGATAGATAGATAGATAGATAGATAGATAGATAGATAGATAGATAGATATGAGATAGATAGATAGATAGATAGATATTAGATAGATAGATAGATAGATAGATAGATAGATAGATAGATAGATAGATAGATAGATAGATAGATAGATACTTTGTCTGTTATGCTAAACTGTCAGCCCTGAGGTGTGACTGCTCAGCATGACAGACATACATACACACAGTGAAGGGGTTAAGAGCTGGATTACTAGTTGCTACTTACATCTGCTGTGGGATCAGAGAGCAGCTCGTACTGCAGGGGAGCAGCAGACACGCATACCATCTTCTTGCTGTAGCCATTCCTTTCCCTCTGAACAGGTCACGAGGAAGAGGGAGACAGCAAGAAGTGAGCTGATTGGGTGGACAGTAGAGTGGGCGGGGCTGGGTCTCGTAAGATGAGTGGATTCATCTATCATTCATTTTCCACCCTCTTGTTCCCCCTCCAGGCAATGACTGTCTGACAGCTGAGCTGACACCAATGCTTTAAGCTACATTACTGGGTCTCTTTCGTACCACAGCAGGGACCCAGCAATGTAGAGCAATCATTGCAGCGCTAGTGTGGTGAGGGGGGCCTGCGGGCCCCCCTAGCTACGGGGCCCGGTCGCAGTTGCGACCGCTGCAACCCCTATAGCTACGCCACTGAGTTACACGCTCCAAATCAACTTGGTGCCTGCATTAAAGACAGCTGTCTTACATGGTCACCTGTATAAAAGACTCCTGTCCACAGACTCAATTAATCAGTCTGACTCTAACCTCTACAACATGGGCAAGACCAAAGAGCTTTCTAAGGATATCAGGGACAAGATCATAGACCTGCACAAGGCTGGAATGGGCTACAAAACCATAAGTAAGACGCTGGGTGAGAAGGAGACAACTGTTGGTGCAATAGTAAGAAAATGGAAGACATACAAAATGACTGTCAATCGACATCGATCTGGGGCTCCATGCAAAATCTCACCTCGTGGGGTATCCTTGATCCTGAGGAAAGTGAGAGCTCAGCCGAAAACTACACGGGGGGAACTTGTTAATGATCTCAAGGCAGCTGGGACCACAGTCACCAAGAAAACTATTGGTAACACATTACGCCATAATGGATTAAAATCCTGCAGTGCCCGCAAGGTCCCCCTGCTCAAGAAGGCACATGTACAGGCCCGTCTGAAGTTTGCAAATGAACATCTGGATGATTCTGAGAGTGATTGGGAGAAGGTGCTGTGGTCAGATGAGACTAAAAATTAGCTCTTTGGCATTAACTCAACTCGCCGTGTTTGGAGGAAGAGAAATGCTGCCTATGACCCAAAGAACACCGTCCCCACCGTCTAGCATGGAGGTGGAAACATTATGTTTTGGGGGTGTTTCTCTGCTAAAGGCACAGGACTACTTCACCGCATCAATGGGAGAATGGATGGAGCCATGTACCGTCAAATCCTGAGTGACAACCTCCTTCCCTCCACCAGGACATTAAAAATGGCTCGTGGCTGGGTCTTCCAGCATGACAATGACCCGAAACATACAGCCAAGGAAACAAAGGAGTGGCTCAAAAAGAAGCACATTAAGGTCATGGAGTGGCCTAGCCAGTCTCCAGACCTTAATCCCATCGAAAACTTATGGAGGGAGCTGAAGATCCGAGTTGCCAAGCGACAGCCTCGAAATCTTAATGATTTACAGATGATCTGCAAAGAGGAGTGGGCCAAAATTCCATCTAACATGTGTGCAAACCTCATCATCAACTACAAAAAACGTCTGACTGCTGTGCTTGCCAACAAGGGTTTTGCCACCAAGTATTAAGTCTTGTTTGCCAAAGGGATCAAATACTTATTTCTCTGTGCACAATGCAAATAAATATATATAATTTTGACTATGTGATTTTCTGTTTTTGTTTTTGATATAATCTATCTCTGACTGGTAAAATTAACCTAGCCTAAAAATTCTAGACTGTTCATGTCTTTGACAGTGGGCAAACTTACAAAATCAGCAAGGGATCAAATACTTCTTTCCATCACTGTATATGTAGATAGAAATAAGCAGCACTCTGCGTCAAATTCCAACACGGTGAAGGGTGCAAGCAAGTCATCCAGATCCATGGATTGTAAGGCATAAATGAAAGAAATCCCACAGCACTCCAATGGTTCCAAAATAGAATGTGATTTATTCAGTCAACAGCTGCAACGTTTCCGTCCTGCTATAGGACCTTTTTCAAGCATAGTTACATATATATATATATATATATATATATATATATATATATATATATATATCCACACAACTTTAGTGTCACACAGTTTCCATGCATGCATTTACCCCTCATGTAAAACATAGCATTCATCTTGTTCCGCAAATTAGACATAGCTGCACCAGTTGACAACCCCATTCACACATTACATATTCCTACATTAAAATTAAATATTCCTACAATTTTTGAGAAGTAGCCTTATAATGATCATGTAAAGGATTTGCCAGACACAGCTTCTGTGTCGACGCCCGTGGGCAATCAGTCTGCACCTGCTCCTATGTCTGTGAGACTGACTCCATCTTCCACCACTCAGGATGGCAGGCTTAGGAGTGGGAGAGCCTATCACAGCCTGACCAGACGGAGCTAGCTCCCGCCCACTGTCTATTTATACCTGCCTTTCCTGTTCCTCCTTTGCCTGTGATTCTTCTATGCTTGTTTCCTGGCTTGCTGCTGCTGCTTGTACTTCTCATCCTCTGCTTGTTATTGACCTTGGCTTTCTGACCACTCTCCTGCTCAGCGTTTTGTACCTCGTTCTCTCCTGGTTTGACTCGGCTCGTTCACTACTCTTGTTGCTCACGGTGTCTCCGTGGGCAGCTGCCCCGTTTCCCTAGCTTCTGTGTACCCTTGTCTGTTTGTCTGTCTTGCACTTACTGAGCGTAGGGACCGTCGCCCAGTTGGACCCTGTCGCTTAGGACGGGTCGTTGCAAGTAGGCAGGGACTGAGTGGCGGGTAGATTAGGGCTCACCGGTCTGTCTCCCTACCCTGTCATTACAGATCATTAGTTAGACGTCATGGACGCTTATAGGGCACATATTTATCAACTGAGGATGAGAAGCATTCTGTTACCTGTACAACTTCTTCCACTGTCTCATTGCAGCTAGCTGGCAAAATTGGCAATATATTAGAAGGAATTAAAATTCCATCCAGAAAATGGATAATCCCATTCGAAGCAACTATATCACTGTGCAGAAGAGGAACTCCCTGATTTCCAAATAGAATTCTCCCCTGAAAAAAAAAAAACAACAACACATTTATTGCTGCTACACAGGTCGATGAAAAAAGGGTTACACGACTCAGAAAACAACGCGAATCTTTCACATTGACATTGGTCTGGGAAGTTGAGATATAAGGCGCTGATGGGTTCTCACATTAAAGAAATTATATAGAGGTGGCCATTAATTTTTACTGGAGTGAAACTATCAGGGGACTATAACTGTCAACTCCATCATATCTACGGCCCTGCAAATCTCTAAAGTAGTTTGTGTTGCTTCCTTGCTTTTTTGGTTTTAGCTGCTCCTTTGCACTTTGAAAATGCTGGAAAATGTTGAAATTTCCTGGAAAACCCAACACTGGGATTGTTATTTTTTGAATCTGGATAAGCAAAAAATTCTGAATTAATGGATGTTGTTTTAAAGGGTAACTAAACTTTCAGAAAACTTCTGACATGTCATAATACAGACATGTCAGAAGTTTTGATCGGTGGGGGTCCGAGCACTGAGACCCCCACCGATTGCTAAAACGAAGCTGCAGATGCGCCCGGGTGAGCGCTGAGCCGCTTGGTTTTAGATTGGCTTTTCTCAGAAAGCCCATGTAACGGTGTACGGACTAAATAGAAAGTCTATGGGCCCGTACACCATTACATGGGCTTTCCAAGAAGAGCCAATCAGAAATTAAGCAGCTCAGCGCTAACCCGAGCTCTTCTGCAGCTTCGTTTTAGAGATCAGTGGGGTCTCCGTGCTCGTACCTCCACCCATCAAAACTTCTGACATGTCACTCTGACTATGACATGTTAGAAGTTTTCTGAAAGTTTAGTTACCCTTTAACAGTTCAGCAGAATTTCAAGAAATCCCAATGGTTCCCTCCACAATCACAAAAAAAAAACATTTTTCCTGAGCCTGCGCCATCCATACACCGTAATAGTACGGTGTGGGAAATGCCTGCTCCCAACACTGTACTATTACAGCTAGTGCGGGAATGGGTAAATCTAAATTTTTTGGGTTTGTAATGTAAAGGAGATATGTTGAAAAAAATAAAAAAATAAAAGATCCATAATCAATGAAGCACTTTGGTACTCACGTCTTCTGTCACATTGATCTTAATAATTTCATTTGAGGAAGTCAAAATATGCGGCATAATCATAAGTCTGTCTATAGTAACCTAAAAAATAATAAATACTAGCAGTTGCAGTAAATGGTTATAGAACATTTAATTTAAAATACATTTTTGCCTTTTTAAAACTATCATTTTTAGGTCCAAAATTTTTTGTTGGTTTATTTCTGTTTAAACAGTTTTATTAGTTTTGCAAAAAGGAAAAGAAAAGGAACAGAGGGAATAAAGCCAGCATTATTGTAAATACAAGTGTAATAACGTAGAGCGGCAATGCCATGTTAGGCGGATGTAATTTAAGCAGGCATAACAAAACAGGTATTTGAAGAAAGAAAACTAGTAGTCATGAATAGCCTCCATTCGAGGCCCTAAAACAAAACGTAGGGTGTTACATAAATCCCAGAGTGTGAATCTGTGAATTCAGATCGCGACTAGGACGATTAAAGGAGTCAGAGGGGTAAGTCAAAGGCATCTTACTAACGAGGTGAGAAAAAGAGGGGAGTTACGGAAACCACGTAGCACAGAGCTCCAGATACAACGTAGCTCGCTCCGATACGCTGATTTCATAACTCCCATTTACTTCTATGGAAGTTCCAGAAACAGCGTAGTAAAACACGCTCATCTGTTTCTTGAAAACTTGACCACCTCGTCAGACTGTGGCTGGAGCCCAGCGACAGCGGCCACTTCTAGATATCGGTCCAGGTCCCACAAGTGGGACCTGCATCTATCGGCCTGTGGATATGCCATAATTGTCTGAGATGGGAACACCTCTTTAATGGCTATAAAGATACATTAAGAAATTAATCAGCACAGAATTTTGGACATATTCAGACTAAAAAAACATAACTGATGTTCAAGGATGGACATTCACTTTAAAGCACTTAAAGGGCAGCCAGGTAAGAGATTGGTAAGACAACGACGAAAGCTCAATTTCAACTAAACAAAGAAGCGTGGCAAAGATGATCATCGGCCCAAGTTAATGTGTTGTGAATACTCCCTAACAGACATTGAGCAAACCGATTAATGATCCCCGTTGGTACTTGATCTCTAGATTTTAATAATACATAAATGTTACAAATGTGTATTGAATTTACCAGATACATTTTATAGTGTTGGATGCTAAAGCTAAAATTATGAAATCATTGGATTCATGTACTTACACCAGCCATGAAAGAAATATGGTATTTAACCAGTTCCAACAGTTTGTGTTTTGCCTAGAAAAGAATAAAAACACTTGTTTACTTATTTAAAGCGTTCCATTGGGTCTTACATTAATGACCTATACTTAGGATAGGCCATCAATGTCAGATGGGTGGGTCTACCACCCAGTGCCGTACTTACCACAGAGGCAGACTATGCCACTGCAATGGGGTCTGTGAGAATGGGGCCGCCTCTGAACTCCTCCTGCTTCCCAACATAGAGCCATAGCATTTTCCTGCACCCACCACTGGGGAGA
The DNA here is from genome assembly GCF_050947455.1 of Rhinoderma darwinii. Classification (NCBI taxonomy): domain Eukaryota; kingdom Metazoa; phylum Chordata; class Amphibia; order Anura; family Rhinodermatidae; genus Rhinoderma; species Rhinoderma darwinii. The sequence continues at coordinate 107,896,344 of NC_134693.1, read as the reverse complement.
GTTCAGTGCGTAGACATTTTTACATCTTTCATAGAATTCAAAAGCAGCTGTATACTGTATAAATTCATATGCACTGAGCTCCCCCTAGTGGGGGCTGCTGGCAGCCAATTTGATCATGTACTATGTGAAGTGAAGCAGGGGATTAAGAGCTATATGGGGAGATTTATCAATATATTTATGCCAGTTATCTGGTGCAAATACACTAAAAAATATGGTGTTGATATTTAAGTACCTGTTCCACTTTTTCCGACAAACAATGGGTAAAGTTGCCGAGGCTCCAGAGTCGTGCGGTGAACAACTTGTTTATTAAAAAATTCCTCTACTTTTCTACTTCGAAATCCGAAAAGGTAAAAGATCTGACCTGGAGCTTTTAATCCAGATTTAACAGGCGTGCATCATGGTGATTAATCTGTTACATGCGGAACAGGGTATTGATACTGGCACACCGCTGGCATGGGCTTTAATATTCACAGAGCTTCCACTAAAAAAGATCTCCTATTAAATTATGGTGAAAATTAAGAATGAAAAATGAAAAAAGAAATTTGGAGCGCTCAGTGGGGAATGAGCCAATACGACGTCTTGCTATAGGGTCTTTTGATTTCTGTTTACGGCCCGTGGCACTACCCATTGGACCCAAACCAATCAGGACAATGCTGCAGCCTATTCACAGCAGTACCGGACAAGGAGTGTGTGTTGCGGTGTCTGGTATTGCTGCTCAGCCCATTGTAGTGATTGTATGTGTCACTGCAGTACCAGACACTGCAGCATGAATGCATGTCACTGCAGTGAAGCAGTGGTCCTTCGTTCTGATGATCGTGGGGTCTCTATGGGTGGGACCACACGAATGACACACATTGATGGTCTATACTAATCGTGAGCCAAAGTAAGATCCAGAAAACCCCTTTAAACGATCGTTAAATATCTATCAAAAGATGATTTCTAGTAACGGTTTGGTATGAAGGTCCAAGACATTATAGCGTGAAAATGACTTTCAAGCGTTCTATTACAGCAAATTAAAGATTAACAAAGCGAGGAATAGAAAATTGATTCCTACCTC